>NC_057840.1:17575248-18200248 GCF_910594005.1 Cervus elaphus
TGCTTATTCTGGGAGGAAAAAACCCTCCCCTAAAACAAAAGGACCATTATAAAGAGCTAGATGTAATCAACAACACCCGACCATGCCATATTTTCTATGCCTGTAACAGGGTCACTTTCAGGGACTGTGGACCAGACTTTGTTTCTTTCTTTTTAAAGGGCATTTTGGGAATTGTAATACTTCTCCATGCTCTAAAGTATCATTTGTCCAGGGGAGAGGGTTTGGGTGTCAAGCATAAGAGGGATCTAGGGGCTTCTAAAGTGATCACTTTGGGAGTCACTTCATAATATATTTGTCGGCAAATCTTTCTTCCAATTCTGGTTTTGTTACCTTCTCTCTGCTTTCATTATAAACAGTGTACAAAGGGAGCTATCTTCCTGCTCCTCAAAATAACTACTTAGTTGGGTAAAATTTATAATGTTAGATTCTACTTTTAGCCAGGAAATGCAAACAAAGCCTGGAGACTGCTTGTTCCCTGACCCCAAATTCATTTCATGTTGCTATAGTATCACCCCTGAGAAAATGGGCCTGTCTGTTTTCCTCCCCATAGACGCACTCAATGGGCTTTTGTCAGCTCTTGAATTATAGCATTAAAATTTAAACACTAGGGATTTAATGGAGGATTATTATGACACTCCAGTGCATTCTTTCTGTTGCCACTAGCAACAACCGAAGGATGAAATAAATTCGTTGTTTTAGAGGTACTATTTTCTTAAAAGACGAAGGATCTACCTCACATTCTTGGAGTTTTATAAACTGGTCTATGCAGGTTATTGTTAACATGAGAAGAAGGCTGGTGGTATATAATACCAATCCAATAATTGAAAGACTTTTTTGTATTAGTTCACCAATCTACAAAGAAATGATATTTTCACAGGCCCCCAGAAGATGAACTTCAATCTGCTGCTCCCAAACACATTTTCCACTGTCTGGAAAATGTGCAAAGGGAATGGCACAGTGTTCTCCATCCCAAATCCTTCAAAGTGCTGGGGGGAAGAAAAGAATTCCTGCCAAAAGGCCCAGAGAGATCTGTCTGTCTGTATAGTATGGTAATGTCTGAGGCTAGTCCAGAGAGGTTTCTGGGAGAAGCCAGCTATTGAAATCTAATGAATGGAACTGAGAATTTCTTGTTACAATACTATTTGTTTATTTGCTTGGTCATATCCTTGTATCTAAGAGGACATCAAAATAAACAATAAAAGCAAGATATTGTTGTATTGTCTTTGAATTTCCATTTGAGTATATGTTCTGAGAAATTTTCTTATAGGTAAATTTGTAACTAGATTTATTTTCTCTGCCAGTCATTTAGTTATGTGTGATTTTTACCTCTTCCCTGTTCCATTGTCAGCATCCAGATTTATAGTCAGGATTGTACTATAATCCTGATATAATTATTTTGAAGGCACTTTTTAGCAAGAATACAAAGAAAAGCAAGGATGTATCCATATTTTTGTTGCTCTCTCAGTTACCAAAATATGGATAGATCCTTGCTTTTCTTTGTATTCTTGCTAGAAAATACTTTGAAAATATTTCACAATTTTTTTGTCTTTGGAATAAATTCAAGTTCATGGTAGAAATAATAAAAGATGAGTAGCGGGCTGTAAGTAAATAAATAGCCATTTGGATTTCTTTACTACCCAGAGATAATACCTCTTAACCTAAGTGGGATTCTTTACTTATGGCAATGAAAGTAAATCTTATTTTCACCAAGTACTTCCAGAGCTCTCTGTCTCTTTCTCAAAGGCAATTCTATTACCAATGTCTTTTGTTTCCATTCAGGGGTAGTCCATGCAGATTTATTTATATAGGAGACTTTTACATGAAAATGATACATTTTAAAGTTTTTATCTCCTAGCTTTCCACATATAGCTTTTCCACATAATAGTAAATCTTGAAACCAGAATTTGTATGTGAGAACACAAGGGTGATATTCTTGTGGGACCAGAAGGTTGGGGGTTTGAAGGAGAAAACTAAGAACATGGTTTTAAAGTTGGCTTTGCTAAGCAAGCCCTTTGTTCTATTTTTTAAGTTGTATGGACCTGGTCAATAAATTAAAAGGGTAATAAACATGCTTTTAATTTTGCTTTACGTAACACTGGGAAAATAATGTCCATAAAAACAACAAAAAAAGTTAGCATTATTTTTATTTGTCATGTTTTGTGTTACTTTGATATGGTTTGTCTGGAACAACTCATCTCTCTAACATCTAGTCCCTAAATGAGAGATTTTTGTAGTTTTGTGTAGTTTGCTAGCAAAAACGGTGTTGCAATACATATCCTTGCAAACAGGATTGTACACCCATGTATTAATCTGCTCATACTCTAAATTGCTAGAATATGAATGACTTAGATCAAAGCATAATACACAGAGACTTTAACCACAGTGGACCAGACCAGGTATTTAAAAGCACCTCTATAAATTAAGGACCAGTACCATTTCAGGAACCACACTGAGAGCCCCAGAGGGGCAACTTCCAATTTTCATGTCAAGCCGAGGTGTTTCTGGGAGCAGGCTGACTGTGCTCCTAAATATATCATTTTCCACCTGACAAGTCAGGTTCCTTAGACCTTCCCCTCCATGTAGGTCACTGAGTCCCTGGAGACCCGCCTTCACAGATGGAAATATCAGGCCATAGAGTCACAAGGGTTCTATGGATCAGCTGTTTAGCTTTGCCAAGAGCCTGGGCCATGCTATGCTAAGGCGCTTCAGCCGTGTCTGACTCCCTGCGACCACATATATGGACTGTAGCCTGCCAGGCTTCTCTGTCCATGGAATTCTTCAGGCAAGAATACTGGAGAGGGTTGCTGTGCCCTCCTCCAGGAGATCCTCCGGCTCGGGGATCACACCTGCACCTCTCCCATCTCCTGCATTGACAAGTAGGTTCTTTACCACTAGCACCACCCTTGCCAAGAGCCTGAAAGTGAAAAGTAAAAGTGAAAGTTGCTCATTCGTGTCCGAGTCTTTGTGACCCCATGGACTGTAGCCTGCCAGGCTCCTCTGTTCACGGAATTCTCCAGGCCAGAATACTGGAGTGGCTAGCCATTCCTTTCTCCAGGGGATCTTCCCAACCCAGGGATGGAATCCAGGTCTCCCACATTGCAGGCGGATTCTTCACTGTCTGAGCCCCCAGGGAGCCCCAAGAGCCAAGAGCCTAGTAGCAAGCTATTAACTGGTTTCAGAAAACCTTACCCATACAGGCCGTTACAGAGCATGGAGTAGACTCTCTGTGCTACATAGCAGGTCCCTGTGAGTTATCTACTTTATGTGTGTGTGTGTGTGTTAGTCACAGTCATGTCTGACTCTTTTCAACCCCACGGGCTGTGGCCCGCCAGGCTCCTCTGTCCATGGGGATTCTCCAGCAAGAATACTGGAGTGGATTGCCGTGCCCTCCTCCAGGGTGACCTTCCCAACCCAGGAATCGAACCTAGGTCTCCCGCATTGCAGTCAGATTCTTTACCGTCTGAGCCACCAGGGAAGCCCCATTTTATATATAGTAGAGCGTATATGTCAATCCCAATTTCCCAATTTATCCCTCCCCCTCCCCCCGCCATGCAATCGTAAGTTTATTTTCTACATCTGTAATTCTGTTTCTGTCTTGTAGATAAGCTCATTTGTAGCCTTTTTTTTTTTAAATTCCACATATAAGCAATATCATGTGATATTTGTCTTCCTCTGTCTGATTTACTTCACTCAGTATGACAATCTCTATCTCTCCCCATGCTGCTGCAAATGGGATTATGTTGTTCTTTTTCATGGCTGAGTTTAATAGATTAACTTTGCTGTACACCCTAAACCAGCACAGCATTATAAATCAACTGCTCCCCAATAATTTATTGTAAAAAGCCTAGCCCGGTAGCAATACCAGAGAGGCAATGAGGCTGCCTCCCTCTGCCAAGGACCCCAACTGACTGAAGCTTGTTAGCGACACTTGAGCTCAAAGGCGTCATTAGTGTTGTGAGTTCTATTAGCACTTCTCTACCTACAGCTCTTCTAGGACTGGGAGACTATCCTTGGCACTCCTGGGATGAAGAAGTACATGCAAATGTAGAAATAACAATAGTACATTAAATTGGCCCAAATCCCTCAGCCTCCAAGGTCACACTAGCTTCCTTTTCCCACTGTAAGCCTTGCCCCAAATCCAGTCACCGAATCTGGATGCCTACTCCCCAGACAGGAGTAGGTAAGATGACACCTTGGGCAGTTGTATCCAATAGAGTTCTCCAGGATAATAACACTGATGGGAATGATCTTTGGTCTCTTTTGGGGACAGAGAGATCTCTGAAAAGCAGCTGCGATCAGGGTAGAATGGAAGAGAATAAGTAGAGGGCATTAGTGGAGAGAGAAGCTTCTTGCCAATAAGCAAGATACTGTATTCAGTTTGAGCAGGTTTTGAATAGGGTCTAGCTCAAGACTCACAAAAAGAACTAAATATTTTGGTCTGCCCAAAGTTCTGAGTTGAATAGCAAGGTCCTCATTGTTGACAGCAGTTTTTTGGCTTTGAGGACTCTTTGGTTCATCAGTTGCAGCCTCATTACTTTTTGGCTAAAGCTGTAGAGCTCAATGCCCTGTTGTCATGGTAACATTTGCTCATCCACTCTCCCGGAGGAGAGTGAGCAATAACCAGGGCACCATTTGAGCAGTTTGGTTCGATCCTAGCTCTCATTGCTCGAAACATTTATTAACAGGTGCGACTGCAGAGAATCATTATGTAATACCCAGCCCCCTTGCCTAAGATTGTCTGTCAGATCTCAGAGTCTTGTCATATTCCCAGACCTGGCCTGCAGGACCCTTGTTCATTTTCCTTCAGAAAGGCACATTTCGATTAGCATCCCATCCTTTTCACCAAAGCCGCTGAGAATTCTGATGGGTCTGATCTGTCTTGTGTGTGTGTACTTGGTCGATTAGTTGTGTCCGACTCTTTGCGTCCCTTTGGACTGTAGCCCACCAGGCTCTTCTGTCCATCAGATTTTTCAAGCGCGAATACTGGAGTGGGTTGCCATTTCTTTGTCCAGGGAATCTTCCTGACCCAGGGATCAAACCCTCATCTCCTGTGTCTCCTACATTGCAGGTGGATTCTTTACCTAGTGAGCTATCGGAGAAGCCCGATATGTCATCTTACTTGCAAGCTAACAAGTTAGTCAGCCACAATCTTATGGATGCTAAAAAATGACACAGGATTCCTAAGTCAGGGACAAAAGAATTTATTACAGAGCATGGTAAACAGCATGAACATCAGTTTACTTTTGAGAGTTCCTTCTGCTCCAAAATCTTACAGAGAAAGACACCTAGATATAGTCTACACATGCAGTGGTTGGCATTTCAAGAGAGGAACTATTAGCATACAGAAGGTCAATCTCTTACAATGAGTAATAAGCATGTCTACCTTTTGATCAAGAGAGATAATATCTTTATTATAGCAGACAGTAAGCATGCCGGCTCTTTGTCCCTGGGGAAGATCCTATCTCTATCAAGGTTTTTCACTATGCAAAACATCCTTAAAAATAGTTCAGAAGGAAAAACTGTCAGTTCCTCTGTTCCCAAGATATACCAAACTGTGAAAGACTTATTAGAATTCTTTCCTGACACATTCAATGGCTTGAATGTACTTATATGTATTCAACTAACCCCTCTCTATTCCTCCATTGGTGGCAATACTTTTATTAAAAACCAGTACCAGCTGCTGTAATAACCCTCACGCATTGCTTGTTTATTCCTTTTGGATAATTTCCCAGGTAGAGTGATTAGGTAGAAATGGATACATTTAATTCTAATATATTTTGCAGATTTTCTCTACCAAAAGGCAGTTAAAATTAACATTTCAAACAGGTGTGTCCAAGAATAACTTACTCCTTAATGTGGAAAAAATAAATGATAAGCTTCATATTCTTAAATTTAATATTTCCTAGAACAGCAACTTAATGCAGAGACCATAGAATTTAATTAGAACTTATTCCTAATAAAATGGGCTGCTATACAAAAATAGACTGGGTGGCTTATAAGTGATGGAAATCTAGTTCTTACAGTTCTGGAGGCTGGATAATTTATTCCTCACAGTTGTGGAGGCTGGGGTGTCCAAGATCAAGGCACTGACAGATTCAGTGTCTAGTGAGAACCCACTTCCTGGTTCATAGACACTTCCTGGTTCATAGCCGTCTTTTCACTATGCCCCCATAGGACAGGAAGGATGAGGGAGCTCTCCTACTACTGTCTGTATTATAAGGGCACTAATCCCATTCATGAGCATTCCACCCTCATGACCTAAGCATGTCCCAAAGTCCTTACTTTTAAATACCATCACATTGGGGGTTAGATTTCAACATGTAAATTTGGAGGGATACAAGCAAAGTTCAATAAGAAACCTTAAACATAATGGTTAGACAATTGATACAGCTGCTTTGAAAGGACAAAGCTCTCATATAGACATTATATTTAATCAGAAGGATAAGAAAAAGCTAGGAAATATTTACATGCTAGTTTTCATAAAATGTAATATAAATCTACATTTAGCCTATATCTTGTCATCATGAAAATTGAGTTTTTGTCTAAATTTATTTTAAAAGAAAAACAAAAGATTTTTCTATTACTAAAAGATTCTAAGAACTTTTCACTTATAATTCCAAATATATGGTTTTTTAAAATAAAAAGTACATTTGTTAATGTACTCTTTCTTATAAAACACTATATTCACTTGTTTTTAATTATGTTTCTTGAATGAGATTGCAGTCATCCACTTGTCTTATAATAATTAACTCATTCTGAGATATCACTGATTTATTCTGTTACTGCCTTGGTTGTGATTTAAACTTACTTGGTAGCATTAAAAACACAATGAGAACATTTTTAAGCTTTCTATTGCTATATAACCTTGCTTATAACAAACCTGGTGATTTAACCTATTCAACTCTGACAGGCAATAACAATTCAAGTTTTCTTTTTAGAAAAATCTATGTTGACAATGGATATTACCACTTGCAATTTCTATTCAATCCATAGAGTAAAAACAAGACCTCATTGTTGGATTAACCCAGTCCAGGTGAAATTCAGGTCCTCAGGATTTTTACTTATTTTTGTCAGTGAAATATTAACTCTGATCAAAGATCACAGCAAAAGTGAACCAGTGTCACTGGTAAGAGTCAACAGCATCAACAAATAATAGATACAGATCTCACAAACTGCAGGTATGGGCATCATTAGATCTAAGACATGTATACAATACTTTAAAAATGAAGAGTAGAACTTTCCTGGTGGCTCAGTCGTAAAGAATCTGCCTGCCAGTGCAGGAGACACGGGTTCAGTCCCTGATCCAGGAAGACCCCACATGCCTCCGGGCAACTAAGCCGGTGGGTCACAACTACTAGATGTGCTCTAGAGCCCAAGAGCCGAAACTGCTTAACCCACATGCCACAACTAGTGAAGCGCAAATTCTCCAGCACCTGTGCTCCACTAAAGGCGAAGCCACCACAAGAAGAACCCACATATCGCAACTAGAGCATAGCCCCTGCTCACTGAAACTAGAGGAAAACCCGAGCAGCAATGAAGAGGCGGCACAGCCAAATAAAGAAATAATTACCTTTTAAGAATGCAAGGTAATATGTTTCTTGAGCAAGCAGGTGGCTTTTTAGCAAAATACAACTGTTAAGGATGAAAATATAACCTTTAAATTAAAAATTTATGAGATGATTAGAGTTATCACAGATGAAAAGTCAGTAGGAAGGTTTCATTATAAAAAATTAATTAAAAATGCAGCACAAAGACAAAAGAAAATGAAAATTACTAAATAGTGTTCGGAGATAGGAAAGATAGACTAAGAGAATTAAACCTTGTCTTATCAGAGTGAGACGAGAATAGAGATTATGGAGCAGAGTCAACTTTTGAAAAGGTCATGATAAAGAATTTTCCAGAAATGATGAAAAACAAGAATTTACAGAGGCAGCACAATGTATACCAAATGGGATGGATTAAAAAAAAAAAGAATCTATAATTATGCACCTTCCACTAAAATTTTAGAACTTCAGAGACGAACAGAAACTCATAAAAGCAGCAACTTGAGCAAATAAATCTCCTCCAAAACAACAACAACAAAAATTGAAGAAACAGTAAATGTCCCAACAGCAGTGACAGAAGCCAGGTCACAGTGAAATGATAAAATTCCCAGTTGTGCAACCAGCCAAATTCTCAGTAACAAGGGCAAAATAAGACGTATTTCCATAAATAAGAACTGAAAGTTTTCACCATCAGCAGAATTTCAGTAAACTAATTTCCAAATTATATCCTTCAGCATAAAAGGAAATTATTCCAAAAGGAAGACCAAAGATGCATAAAAGAAAAGAAAGTTTTAAGAAATTATGTATGAAATACACAAAACAGTGGTGAATTATTTAAGAAAAATAAAAAGGAATTAGAGGCAAAGAAATAGTTGTAATAATGGAAGATAGAGCAGAGATTAAAAATATTAGAATGCTATGAACCTTTAAATTGAGATACTGGAAAAATTTTCAATTCCTGGAAAAAAAATTAATTCCTAGAAAAAATAAAACAATAAAAGAATAACCTTATAATAATATTAGTTTTACAATAAGATTTAAAATAGTATGATAGAGTTCAGGAAGGCTACCTGAAATGTGGCACCTTGGTGTATTGACTATTTGAAGTTGAGGGATTTTTTTTTTTGTAATGATACTCATTCCTTTATTATTGATTGTGTTAATTTGAACAGGGCTGGGGCCTGCAGGCTGCTGGCAGCACTACGCTGCAGGTGCATTTCAGCCAGATGGAGAGATCTCATCCCAAGCCAAGAAGACAGAGGGTAAAGTTTTATATATATATTTATGTTGCATATGTCCCACATCATCATCTGTACAGAGTGAAAAGAACGGGCCACTGCATTGTTAACTGCTGTCCTAAATAATGACCATAGCAACAGACATGGAAATTTGGTCCTAGTCAAGGTCTTTGTCAACCAAGTGTTGGATACAACAAAAGGAAAAGAAGAGAAAGAGAGATACAGAGAGACTGAGATCCAGCCACCCCAGTGGCCTTGTTCCCAGCATATCTTACACCGGGTGTAAAGTGTCCCCTGTGCGTGTGGAGGTAAACACACATACAGAAACACTCACACACATACACAAAAATGCAGGCAGGAGCTCCTCCTCTGACCACACTTGGGCCCAGTCCTCAGACTGGGGGAGGGGGAAGGTGGGTACATTGTGCTATAAGACTGGGAGGGTCAAGTGAGCAGACAATGCAGAGTCGATGTGTCCAAGTGATGAACAAGGGTAACACGTGAGGCTCCATCCACAAACAAGAAAGAGGTTGGTGGGAGAGGCTGCTCAACACAGGCCTGGAGGTCCCTCTGTGCCCAGGCCTCCTGGGAAATTTCTACACAACGCTCCTGTCCTAGCCACAGCCGAATCTCTGATCTGAATCCCGAGTCTCAAACCATCTTCTGGGCTCTGATGAAAAATGTTGTTTCCTTGAAGGACAGGAGCCAGTGGCAAGTGAATGGCCCAACCACCTGGTGTCATAGTTACAGAAACAATGACAACATCACTGAAGTAAACCAAACCACAGCTTGGTCCTCAGAGCAGAAACTGAGCTGTGTGCAAGACGGGTTCATTTCTTGATGGAAAGAGAGTAACCAGGTAGTCACCCCCCACCGCCACCTCCCACGCACCAAATTTCAGGCAGCCCTGTCAGTTTCACACCTTTCCCCAGTGACTAAGCTCCTCATATTCTAGTAACCGGAGACTCCACATTAGGTCCTTTTGCAATCCCAAACTATGTGTTTTCATTCATGACTACTTCTCCACCCTTCCAAAATATACACTTAAAAGGTAAGTCAATGAAAATCAATCTCTCTTTCTGGTAGAAATTTACTGGAGATAGCTGGAGACATCTTGGGATGTCACAGAGGGGAGTGAGAGGATTTCCCTGGGGACCAATTTACACAGTGCTGCCGGGTGAGTCTTGTCAATAAAACAGGGCCCAACAAATGTGCTTCAGACACAGGGGGACGGGGCAGAGTGGGCGGATTGTGCCTGGCTCTCCATCTTCTGTGCTCCATGAAAGGGAGAAGCAACAGATTCTGGTGCCTTTGTTTAGCCCGGGGAGAAGAACACTGATCCTCCCACTAGTAGCCGGGGGTCCAGGCAGCTGCAAGGAATGATGAAAGCGGGAAGGAGCAGCATCTCAAAGATGGAGAGTTGGCCTGATTGCTTGTCGGCCAAGGTGACTTCTCAGAGGCGACAGAACCGAATGGACGTCCCCTGATGACTGTCCACGCTGTCTCCATTACTAGTAATGGAGGTCCCCAGGAGGCAGCAACTGGTCGCTTCACAGTTCCCTTCCACGAGTTGGGAGGGTGGGCAGGAAGCAGTTTGGGAAGCCATCAGTTCTTGCCAAAGCTGAAGAGCATGGGCTGTGTGGATGAGGTCACTGGAGTCCTTGATAAGGAACCCGAACAGTGGAAAGAGGCAGCTTGAGGCTGGGAAAGCCGAGAGCTGGGCTCCCTCCGCCTCAGGTGTCTCCTGTCCTCAGCGCACACCTTGTATTTCTCTAGGTCCCAGAAAGTGCTCAGGAGCTGCTCATCGGCGGCATAGGAGGAGATGGAGATTCTGGGGCAAGCCAGATAGAAAAAATAGCCATAGGTACCTGCGTCTTCACTTCTGCGGGCAACTGACTGGAAGGAGAGTGAGGTCTGATTGGGGCAGGGGGGTCTAAAGTCAGAAGAGGAGGAGGCTCGGCAGTGCGCATGGCAGGCTCAGGCGAGGGCTCCTTTCCCACAGGAACTGAGCTCCACGAATAAATAACATTAATTAAATAAAGGAGGCTAAGTGCCAGCAGAAGCATGCCTGCAGGGGTCCCCCCCCCATACGCACACGCATGCAAGCACCCCGAGCTGCAGCGAGATGAGCCAGGGTTGGCCGCCCGCTCCCCGGGGTCTGGGGGCACAGGCAGCCCGACACACTCATGGTCCAACACTGTCGTGGGGAGCAAAGCGGTGGAGGTGGCCAGCGAGGCGTGTGCAGTGGGAGGTGGAGGCCGCTGGCCTCTGGCACCAGGATCTGGACTTCCGGACTTTAGTAGGTGTGGAAGGTCTTTCCAGAAAGCTGTCCAACCGCATGAGCCTCTCCATGTGTAGTGCACGGGGGTCTTGTTCTTGGTCATGAGAGAATTCTATCTCAAAGACCGCTGGCGGGAACACATCCAAAGCCAGAAACAAGATGTTCTCAGCCCTGTACCTGGGGCGGGACCCCCATTGCCATGGCAACCCGAGCATACTGGCTAATAGGCCTCTTGTAGGCCACCGCAGACATTGGCCTCTTCACTGACTCCACTAGGAAGGAGGGGCTGGAACTTCCACTGCTCCTCCTGGCAGTCTAGGAAAAGCCGGTTCATAATCTTGTTCTTCTCCTCGGGGGAGATGAAGTTCTCCATGATCAGGTACCTCTGGGCAGTCCCCAGCATGCACTTTACAAGGTTCATCTAATGCAGGCAGAGGACAGGAAGGAAAAGGAAGAAAAGTTACATGGCTCAAAATAGCCTGGAATTAAAACTCCCCACCATCCTATACAAAGCAAAGAACTCTTTCACCCGAAGAAAAGAATGGACGTTAGGGTTGATTACGACCAGCTCCCAGCCAGTCCCAGTCTCTGGCCGATTTCCAGAATTCCTTGCCCCAGATGTTTAAAAGATAACTAATCGGAACAACCTTGGAGAAGAACAGGCCCCCTTAAGACAGTAGCTTTCCACATGCATGCCTACATATACTTATTCTTTTCTTGGAGTAGTACAGCAGGTCTCTAATGTGATTGCCGCCCCTTCTCGCCTCATTAAAGGTGATCTGTTCTTATAAAGTGCCAGTCTGGTTCTTTCTCCGAACCTCGCTTTCTCTAATTCCCTTACCCTACAGAGAAGATACTCCACTGGGCCCCTCCACCATCCCTGAAAGCTGAGGGATCTTGAGAAATACTTTGGCCATCTGTTGCAAACAGCTGACTCGTGGGAAAAGACCCTGATGCTGGGAAAGTGAGTGAGAGTTGCTCAGTCATGTCCGACTCTTTGTGACCCCGTGGACTATACAGTCCATGGAATTCTCCAGGCCAGAATACTGGAGTGAGTAGCCTTTCCCTTCTCCAGGGGATCTTCCCAACCCAGGGAGCGAACCCAGGTCTCCCACATTGCAGGCGGATTCTTTACCAGCTGAGCCACAAGGGAAGCCCAACAATACTGGAGTGGGTAGCCTATCCCTTCTCCAGCGGATCTTCCCGACCCAGGAATTGAACCAGGGTCTCCTGCATTGCAGGTGGGTTCTTTACCAACTGAGCTGTCTGCTGGAAAGATTGAGGCAAACAGAGAAGAAGGTGACAGACGATGAGACGGTTAGATAGTATCATGATTCAATGGACATGAACTTGGGCAAGCTTTGGGAGATAGTGAGGGGAGGGGAGGTCTGGTGTGCTGCAGTCCATGGGGTCACAGAGAGTCAGACCCGACTTAGCAACTGAACAAAACAACACCTTGAGAAAATGCCCAAAGCTGCAAGGTCCCTCTGACTTTTTCTTTGCTTTTCCCTCCTGTGAGGTCATAAAACCCTCATGTGGGAAGTGCTTTCCCTACCCAGAGGAAATAAACATCCTTATCTCCAAAGACAAAGAGACACCAAGAATTTGAACCAGCTGCACTATTTTCCTAGTTTACTACACTTATCTCATACTCCTTGACCTCTCATATTTCTACACGAGTGTGACACGGGAGCCATCAAAGACTTCCTATCATAAAATGTCAATATCCCCAGCTATTCTACAAGTTATCATTTAGAGAAATGTTTTCATAAATGTCCTGATCTTGAGACAGTCACAGTAGTCTTCTAACATACTCATTTAACAAAAAATACCTGAATCTTAAGTGAAAATGAGCAGAGGATAGTATAAATAAATAGGAATATATAGTGACACAGTGGACTAGGATATAGGAATGGAAACAATGAAGCTTTGAAACGTATATAGAAGAAAAGTGATAAAATACACTCGGGGTTTCATGATATGAATTGAGTCATATAATATTCAATTTTGTAAGATTAAAAAGCAAGAAAAATTAAACTATATACCTGTTAAGAGATATTTTGGGAATTGTAAGAAGTTAATAATAAACTCAAAATTCAGGAGAATGGTTACCGTTAGGGATAGAAAGATGAAATTTGGAGAAATACACAAGTATACGTAGGCAGTTCCAAAGCTATTGATAATACTCTAGTTCATATATCTGAATATGAATTTACTGCTTTTATTTTATTATTATGTTTCAGAACTTGCATATATTACATACACTTTATACAGATTAAATATAAAAATTTTATACACTGTGTATTACAACTAAAAGCAACAAAATTATTACAATAAAACACAAAAACAACTACAATGTTCTCACCATCAGTGATAGGATGGGTTAATATTTTCCTGTATTTTCTTCGAATACACACATGCTAACACACACATTTCTCATTTTATTTTGTAAATAGGATCATATTGTTTAAACACTTAGATATTTTCTCTTTTTATTAATACTATTGTGAAAATTTTCTTTTTTCCTTAGATAGTACTTTAAGACATAATCTAAGGGCTATATTATTTCCCATTATCTGAGTCCTCATAGCTTATATATCCAGCACATCAATTTTGACACTGAACTATTTTCTTTTATTTTTGTGTTGTTGTGACTGGGATGCACATTCTTGTATTAGCCCTTTGTATGTACAACTTTGATTATTCCTTACTGTAAATTTCTAGATGTAGAATTGCTGAATCAAAGTATACAGATTTAGGAGGTCAAAGTGACCTTTATTTTAGACTGTACCCTTAAGTATGAGTCACAGTTTTCCCTCCCCCACATACTGTGGTATTAAATACCACAATGTAGATTCTGGGATGAATAATAAACCTAGTCAATGGAGAAATCAACATACCATTTTCTCATCTTTCTCTCTTCTTCCTTTCTGTGTTCCATTCGTATACATAAACAAACCACTACAGGTCATCAAGTACTGGGAAAAAACCAACAAGAATAAAAAAATAAACCAATACCCTAGGAAAAAAAAAGAAGCCTTCTAAAAGGGAAATTTAAAATAATCATCCTCAACAGATTCCAGGGACCATCATATCAATAAAACCAAAATATGCTGCTATGAAAAAAGAAAATCCAGATCACCAGAAATTTTCTTCGAATTCAAATTTCTGCTTCTAGAAGTGAAAACTTGATTGTGGAAATGAAATCATTCATAAAGAGACTGAATGAAAGAACAGTCCTGGTAGAAGATCTAGTCACATCAAGGAAAATTTCTCAGAATGAAAAGCAAAATGAGAGAAATAAAGATTAGATGATGGATGTGTTAAACTATTTAATATATATATATAAAATAGCATTAGTAATGGATAGTGGAATGCAGTATACAATGGAAGACTTTTGAGCATGTGGACAGAAAATAGGGACAAATATATTCACTATGTATAAATATGTTCACTATATTTCATTTCATAAATATATGCACTATATTCACAAGCATATTCACTATATAATATATATATATCTGTGTGTGTGTGTATATATATATATATGTAAGGGTATCCATGTGTGTATCTAGTTAAACAGTTAAGTTGTGTAATATGGCTAGATCACTTTTACTTTCAGAAAACAGTTTATTATAGAATTATTTCTCATCATGGGAATCACATAGGTTCCTAGAAATCACAAGATGCAGTTTTATACAGGCTGAAAATGTGGGTAGCATGGAGTTTCAGGCATAGTCTGATATCACTGTGATTACAGAAAGGCAGTGCTTAGGTCATTGGGAAGATGGTCAGTTTTTCAACTTCTTCAAGGGTTCAGATTTACAAAGATTCTGCATAGTTTTAGTTTCATTCCAAACCAAGTCTCCTTTTTAGTGACTTGGAAACCAAAGAACACAGAGAATTTCATTTGCATGTCAAGCTCCCTGTAATCCACTTTGTTTTTTATTATTATGCAATCTGAGAGTCTGCACAAGTATTTTTCATAAAGACCTGTGCTTCCTCCTATATATAAATGGTCAACTTGATGGCCCCAGTCTTCCAAAATAAGACCCCAAACGCCACTGTAACCTAACAGGAATGCCAAGAAGTCCACTAATACTCATGCTTTTCAACCACAGAGACATGCTGTTCAGTAAAAAAGAACCTTTAGCCTACTCTCACTCTTAGCAACAAGAACTTAGGTTGATGGCACACACCATTTCCGACAAAATGAGAATACCTAAAACCACCAACTAAAGTTGTCAGCTCCAGAAATGAGGATTAGGTTATGGAGAAAATAAAAATATTAAATAAAGTGACTCTGATAAATATTGACTTTCTGGCAAGTTTGGATCTCTTCATGCTAAATAAAAATATGAGGTTTCTTAGTGACACTGACCTATGAAGTCATCTCCAATAATGTTATAATACATTGGACGAGAAACACAAAACAAATGAATCTTCTAACTGTGCCAGATTATTACAACAGCCTTCAACTAATTCTCTCCATATTATGCTTTCCTTTTGCCAATTACCACCCACTTCCTCAGTATGGTTTCTTAGTTTATAGGAACTCCAAGCTGTTGATGTCTTAAACTTAAAGAATAATGACCACCAACAGAAAGTATAAACAAAATATATTCATAATGTGACATCCTGTTTTGGGAAATTAAAGTGAAAATGAGCCCAAAATTACTGAAAAATGTTGAGACAAAGTTTATTGGTTAGGTTAAGTTTATCAAATTCCACGCTGGAAATTCTAATTCCTATCTTCCAACTCATTTCTGACTTCTTGTAAAAAAAGTTCTGGGGTTCCTCAGTGTTTTTCTCTTTCTCTTCTTTAAATTAAGCTTCATTCAATTTATCATCATATTCTTCTACAGGAAATGACAATTGTTAATGCAATATTCCTACACTCTGCCCAAGTATATCTCCAGGTAAATAACATCATAAATAATAGAAATTTTGACTATGTATATGCCCAGTGAAAAACACAATGGCTGAGGGCAGGTTATGGTATATGGAAGAAGGAATAGAAATAGGAAAAGTGGGCCTTCCCTGGCCATCCACAATGCAGGGGACATGGGTTCAATCCCTGATGGGGGAACTAAGATTCCACATGCTGCAAGGCAGGACCAAAAAAGAAAAAAAGTAGAAAAAGCAAGGTATGACCCCTGTTCTTAAAGAACTGTTTACTAGAGGAAAAGGACACATTCAAAAAAAAGTTCCAGAAGTCTTAGGTGTAAAAATAGGTGAAGGTAGAGAGAGAGAGAGAGAGTACTAAGCCATGCTGGGTATAGAACTAGGTTTTGACATTTGAATGCTGATTTTATGGCATGAAGTTTTAAAAAGTCCCACTCCATTGCCAAGGCTCAGACGGGAAAGAACCTGCCTGCAATGCAGAGTCCCAGTTTCAATCCCTGGGTCAGGAAGATTCCCTGGAGAAGGGAATGGCAACCCACTCCAGTATTCTTGCCTAGAGGATTCTCATAGACAGAGAAGCCTGGCAGGCTATAGTCCATGGGTTCACAAAGAGTTGGACATGACTGAGTGACCAGCACTTTCACTTTCACTTTTTCCACTGCCATGATAGACTGATATTCTATATCTGACAGAGCAGGTCACTTTTAATTTCTGAGCCATGGTATAATGGATGATATAGGATGCTCTCTTGGGTAGGATTTCAGGAAAGCCAACACTACATGAAGTCAAGACATATGTATAATTTCTAGCTCCAGCCAACTGGATGTAATACATAATTCCAAAAAAATGTCATTTATTCCATTTCCATCAGAAATTCTGACTTTAATATTGACAAAATAATTGTTGAAATTTGTCAAAGAAAAACAGTCTATCACAGCCATTTTCTTAATATCATGGAGATAAAATGTTTGATCAATTGAACTCAGCCATTTGTGGTTTTATAGGAACATGATCCTGGCTTCATAGTTTTCTTCTCTTCCAACTCAATTTATGATTCATTTCATAACCATGAGAATGTAGTAAACCAGTGCCCCATTTATCAGTGGTTTAGCAATCATTTCTTTCTGGATATTGAATAAATCAATTGAATTGGTAAGACTGGAGTAAAAAGTGATACCAAAATGCAAAATAGTCACAAAACAGATCTGCTGTCTGTCCTGTTCTACCACGTAACAATCTGTATTTCCCTGAGCAAGTCACTTCAGCAAGTCCAAGGGGATCCCTGGTGAATGAAAGAGAGTCAACGTCTGTTGCCTCTGACTTCTCTATAGCAAAAAGAAATTAAGTGAATATAGCTTAGTAGAGGTTTATTTTGTTTGGGTTTGGGTTTTGCTTTGGTTTGGTTTGTTTTAATCGAAAAGACAGAAAAACCTGTGTCCAGGGTCTAGTCTGGGTATACGTCCTGGTCACCTTGAATGACATTGTATGCATCTTACTCTCTATGTGCCTCCATCTTCTAATCTGTAAAACAGAAGTTGGACTAGATCTCTCTAGTCTTTGCAGCTCAAAATGCTCTTTTTGGGAAAAAAGGAAAAAGAAGTGCCTCTAGGCTTCTAATTTAAATGCCAGGCTTTAGCCTGATGTGAATTAAACTGTCTGGGTTATAAACCAACTACAAAACAAAGTTTGTAATGGAAACAGCAAGTGACCCTTGGCTGCAGTCAAGCTAGCAGTTCCCGCTATAATATTCAGTTACCGCTCATATCCCTGGGCAGCCACTGGAGTGTTATGTAACAGTGACTATTGCAAGATTACCCAATCCTTTCACCTAACCCTAATTGTACAGTCTGCTTGTGGCTCCTTTAATACCTGGTTCTCTTCAATGACACACTCCAGGGTATATGCGGCTGACACCACCAAACCCAGCTCTTACTGGCTTAAAATAACAGTTATGTGCAACTTTGCAAGCAACATCCTTTTTAGAGTACAATATTTTTGCTTTTTTTCCTGCCTCTTTCTAACTGGCAGTGACTTCCTGCCCAAAATTACCTAGCACTGGGAAAAATTCTAACAAATAATAAAATGCCCCCAGTGCAGGTACAGGACATACCATCTTCTAAGGCACAGACCAAGTAAGGAGCTCCAGATGAAAAGACCTAAAGAAAAGGCAGAGAAAGAGGATTTAAATTAACTACAACAATCTTCAATCAAATGGAACTGGTACTTTTTTTGCCTTTGAATTTAGCATGTACTGCCTTTATTACATATAAATGTTTTAACTCTGGAAGAGAAAAATTAGTGAAAAATTTAGAAGAAAAGTAACATCACAAAATAGAACTGGATCACTAGGTAAATATCAGTCTGACACTTAAGATGAAATATTTATTTCAAGGTGTGAATATCATATAAAAGTTTACTTATTACAAACAATCTAAATACATGTCCCTCAAAATAGAATAATCCAAGAATATGTTTCTCAAAACAGTTAATTTTTCTGCTTATAAAAGTTTTACATTTCTATTTTAGAAAACAAAATATCAAAACAAATAACAACTTATCAATTAATCTTGTGTACTTTATCAATCCACATGATAGCAACATGAAAATATTACATGTGCGATTTTGTATACTAGTTTTGTTAATGGTCACTGTCATATAAGCAGTTATCTATATTATTTTAGATCTTTGTGAATAATATTATAAATGGATATGCATTTTGTTACTCATAATATGCACATTCACTTCAAGTGCTTGAATTTCATATTGTAAACAATTTTTTATTATGTATTATTTTATGAAGTATTTTATTATGTATTACATATTATTTAATTTAGTACTTTATTTCATGGAACAGACTGGTTCCAAATCGGGAAAGGAGTACTTCAAGGCTGTATATTGTCACCCTGCTTACTTAACTTATATGCAGAGTACATCATGAGAAATGCTGGGCTGGAGGAAGCACAAGCTGGAATCAAGATTGCTGGAAGAAATATCAATAACCTCAGATATGCAGATGACACCACCCTTATGGCAGAAAGTGAAGAAGAACTAAAGAGCCTCTTGATGAAAGTGAAAGAGGAGAGTGAAAAAGTTGGCTTAAAGCTCAACATTCAGAAACTAAGATCATGGCATCCGGTCCCATCACTTCATGGCAAATAGATGGGGAAACAGTGGAAACAGTGGCTGACTTTATTTTTCTGGGCTCCAAAATCACTGCAGATGGTGATTGCAGCCATGAAATTAAAAGACGCTTACTTCTTGGAAGGAAAGTGATGACCAACCTAGACAGAATATTAAAAAGCAGAGATGTTACTTTGCCAACAAAGGTCCATCTAGTCAAGGCTATGGTTTTTCCAGTGGTCATGTATGGATATGAGAGTTGGACTATAAAGAAAGCTGAGCACAGAAGAATTGATGCCTTTGAACTGTGGTGTTGGAGAAGACTCTTGAGAGTCCCTTGGACTGCGAGGAGATCCAACCAGTCCATCCTAAAGGAGATCAGTCCTGGGTGTTCATTGGAGGGACTGATGCTGAAGCTGCAACTCCAATACTTTGGCCACCTGATGCGAAGAGCTGACTCATTGGAAAAGACCCTGATGCTGGGAAAGATTGAGGGCAGGAGGAGAAGAGGATGACAGAGGATGAGATGGTTGGATGGCATCATCGACTGGATGGACATGAGTTTTGGTGAACTGTGGGAGTTGGTGATGGACAGGGAGGCCTGGTGTGCTGTGGTTCATGGGGTCGCAAAGAGTCGGACATGACTGAGCGACTGAACTGAACTGATTTTATGAAGATTGATGCAATAAACATCTTTTTGCAAACATTTTTCCTTGAATTTCTTATTGTTTATTCTTTAAGTTTTAATACAGCTTAAGCCACATTTCTTAAACTATTTATATAGACTGCCAACTAAATATAATATCTGGAGCTGAAATGTTAAATTTAAGATTATTTACCATCCACTAGAGGAAAACCCTTATAGTCAAAGCTATGGTTTTTCCAGTTGTCATGTATGGATGTGAGAGTTGGACCATAAAGAAGACTGCGCGCCAAAGAACTGATGCTTTCGAATTGTGCTGCTAGAGAAGACTCTTGAAAGTCCCTTAGACTGCAAGGAGATCCAACAAGCTAATCCTAATGGAAATCAACCCTGAATTTTCATTGGAAGGACTGATGCTGAAGCTGAAGTTCCAATACTTTGGCCACCTGATGCAAAGAGCGGGCTCATTGGAAAAGACCCTGATGCTGGGAAGGATTTGAAGGCAAAAGGAAAAGACAGCAGCAGAGGATAAGATGGCTAGATAGCATCACTGACTCAATAGGCATGAATCTGAGCAAACTCCAAGAAATAGTGAAGGACTGAGAAGCCAGGCATGCTGCAGTTCACGGGGTCACAAAGAGTCAGACATGACTGAGCAACGGAGCAAGAACAATGTGATACAAAGTGTTCGTGTACTTGTGTACTTCATATTTCAAGTCAATATTTTAAATATGCTAAATTTTAAAAACTATCCAAAAAAAAAGAAGTCATTTATCCACATGAATTACATTAGGTAAAAATATTAATGTAAAGCAAGGTTTAATGACAACCATATAATGACTTGGCTGTGGACACATTTTTAAACATACTAAAAAAAATTGTCAACATCATTTGGAAAAAGCAAGAGAATTCCAGAAAAACATCTACTTCTGCTTCGTTGACTATGCTAAAGCCTTTGATTGTGTGGATAACAAAAAACTGTGGGAAATTCTTCAAGAGATGGGTATAACAGACCACCTTATCTGCCTCCTGTGAGACCTGTATGCGGGTCAAGAAGCAACAGTTAGAATCAGACATGGAACAGTGGACTAGCTCAAAATTCAGAAAGGATTATACCAAGGCAGTATATTGTCATGCTGCTTACTTAACTTATATGCAGAGTACATCATGCAAAATACTGGGCTGGATGAAGCACAAGCTGGAATCAAGATTGCCAGGAGAAATATCAATAACCTCAGATATACAGATCGCACCACTTTTATGACAGAAAATGAAGAGCCTCTTGATGAAAGTGAAAGAGGAGAGTGAAAAAGCTGGCTTTCAATATTCAAAAAACTAAGATCATGGCATCTAATTCCATCACTTCATGGAATAGATGGAGAAACAGTGGAAACAGTGACACACTGTTTTCTGGGCTCCAAAATCACTGCAGATGGTGACTGCAGCCATGAAATTTAAAGACATTTGCTCCTTGGAAGAAAAGCTATGACCATCCTAGACAGCATGTTAAAAAGCAGAGACATTACTTTGCCGACAAAGGTCTGTCTAGTCAAGGCTATGGTTTTTCCAGTAGTCATGCATGGATGTGAGAGTTGGACTATAAAGAAAGCTGAGTGCAGAAGAATTGATGCTTTTGAACTGTAGTGTTGGAGAAGACTCTTCAGAGTCCCTTGGACTGCAAGGAGATCAAACCAGTCCGTCCTAAAGATCAGCCCTGAATATTCATTGGAAGGACTGATGTTGAAGCTGAAGCTCCAATATTTTGGCCAGCTGATGCAGAGGGCCAACTCACTGGAAAAGACCCTGATGCTGGGAAAGATTGAGGGCAGGAGGAAAGGGGGGTGACAGAGAATGAGATAATTGGATGTCATCATCGATTCAATGGACATGCATTTGAGCAAGCTCCAAGAGATGGGGAAGGACAAGGAAGCCTGGCGTGCTGCAGTTTATGGGGTTGCAAGGAATGACTGAACAACAACAACAACAAAAATAAAAATTGCCAGTATGATGAGAACTTCCCACTATCAAAATTATGTATGTATCTGCACTGACAAACCAAATATGTGTTCATTTTTTCTTTTCTTTACAATGAAAGTTTTACTTTTCCTTCTTTCTGAAACGAATTCCTTGTTTCTTATCTTGCTCCCAACTCTTCCCTGCTTTCAGGGATTTTGCTCCACTGTTTACTGCCTCTCTGTATCTAAAGTTCTTCTCTCCTCCTGGAATTTCTCATCAGTATTTTAAAGGTGTACGGCCTCTACTATTTTTTAAGATTTTTCTCAGTCTCTACCTTTCCTCTAGTTATTAACTTGTTTTCCCTCCCTTTGACAGGCAAATATTTTTTAAAATGTCTGCATGGTTTCCCAGCAGGCGCTAGTGTCAAAGAATCCTCCTGACAATGCAGGCGAAGCAAGAGAGGTGAGTTCAATCCCTGTGTTGGGAAGAGCCCCTGGAGTAGGAAATGGCAACCCCCTCCAGTATTCTTGCCTGGAAAATACTAGGGGCAGAGGAGCCTGGTGGACTACAATCCATAGGGTCACAAAGAATCAAACACAACTGAATGACCAAACACGTTTTCATACTGACCTTCCTTGTCTAATCACACCACAAGTCACTTTTATATGGCTTCTACTTCTATCATACTTGGAGGAGGAAATGGCAACCCACTCCAGTGTTCTTGCCTGGAAAATCCCATGGACTGAGGACCCTGGTAGGCTACAGTCCATGGGGTCGCAAAGAGTCGGACATGACTGAGCGACTTCACTTCACTTCTATCATTCCATAGCTCTTGTCAAAACTTAATTTTCCTTTTACATCTCATCTCTGGCCAATCTTTTTCTATCTCTTTGTGTTTTCATTCTTTTATCCTTTGCATAAGGATGTTCCTTGGGATTTTGCTTTTTGTCTTATGTCTTCTCATTCTACCCACTCTTCCTGAGTGATCTCACTTACTTCCATGATTTTAAGTATCTTTTATAAGGTGATGAATCCCAGAGCTTTATTTCTGGCATAGATCTCTTTAGATTCAGAAATGTATATCCATCTACCTAATACGCCTCTCCATTTAGAGATTTCTGAAGCACTTGAAACTCAACATGTACAGAGTTAAATGCATGGTACCATCAATCATCCAGTCCCTCAAGGCAGGAACTTTGACACTATTATGCATTATTTTCCTCCCCATATTCTAATTTTTGGTGTTTTGGTCCATGTGTACTTATTCATAGGTAGCCCTCTCAGATTGCACAGGTTGCAATTAAATGCCTGTCCTATGTGACCCAAGAGTATTTCTGTTTCCTCTATCATAGCCTCACTAACACAACTAAATTTGTCAATTTGCACGTCTATATCCATGAGACCCATAAGCTTTATGCCTATGTTTTCTCTCTTATATTCTGCATACATAGCCATGTCTGCCCTGGAGTGTGTACTCAAGAAATATCTGTTCAATAAATAAATAATCATCTATTATGCTCTAGTTGCTGAAAGGGGAAGTACTAGTAATTTTGATATTGAATAGCAAATGCTTATTATACAATGTTTAAATATATCAAAATATAATAGACTTTATCAGCAAATATATGATGATGGCATTTATGGGTATCTTTATAATCAAATATTTTTCTTATACCAAACAGTCCTCCATACCCCTACAGAGTCTGTTAGACTACATTTATTTTCCCCAAAAGTCCTAGAAGTTCAGTTGTGCCTGTTTACCCCCCAGGGGTAGACCTACTCTTGGTCTCTCAGGTTTCACCCATGTAACTCTATCTTCCTGGGATGGTTGAGTCAACTCAGGATTTGTACCTGACCTGAAAGCAAATCTCTGTAAGCTTTCCAGAGGTCCAAGAGATTGCCTGATACTGAAGTTCTGCTTATTAAAAATTCCCTGCCATGGGTAGTCTTTCTTGACCATTCAGATTCTCTCTCATGGAAAGAGACCTACAGAGTCAGTCAGTTTTGGCCGAAGGATTAGCAGAGCCAAGATTGTCTGCGTTAATGACCCCAAGGGACTGTTGGATTTTCAATGGCCATAGATGGTTAGAACATTCATGGTGTTCTTAATGGCAGTGAATTGAGTCCAGGCTTTGCAGCTGCCAAGGCAGAGCTCTGATGCCTTTTTTTCCCTGAAGTATCAGCATAATCTCTCAAAGACTGTCTACCTCTAGTTAAGCTAAAACATGAGTCTAAAACCTGCCAGTTACTCTAATGTTTTGTTTATGTCACAGTTTGCTCACCTCCATCTTTAAATTTTGAATACTATATTGTTAAGTAAACAGTCAACTTTATACATTTATGTTAGTAAACTTTGTCATCAACATTAAGCATTCATTCAGCTTTTGTCCACAATTATACATTCCCTTATGACATAGTTTTCACTTTTTTCTTAAGCCTGCCACTGAAACTAGAAGATCCCCATTTAAATCCTTTCCCAAAATCCTATAATTTTATAAATAGAAAAGCAAGTTGAAAAAGTGAAATATAATGTTATTTTAAAAGAGCACACTTATCTATTTGCTAAAAAAAAAAAAAAAAAAGGTCCTTAAAAGTATCAACTGATCCAAAATAGGGATCAAAATTTATTTCCAACACAAGTAGAAGTGGAGATTTGGATGCTCAGCAGACTGCTCTTTTTTTGTCAGAGGTGCCTAGTACTGGCTCTGGAGAAGATGTTCTTATTTGTATGCTTCAGATTTGACTCATCAGTTGGCAATATGCAGGCCATGCACTTGCATGATATAGTGTTCATGGAGAAGGAGATTTCAGGCTGACAGTCTGGAGCTAGGATTCCCTCTCTCACAGCAGCTCCTGAGAAGATTGGTGTTAACTTGCCTGCCAATGCAGGAGATGTAAGAGTTGAAGATTTGATCCCTGGGAAGGGAAGATCCCCTAGAGAAGGGAATGGCAACCCACTCCAGTGTTCTTGCCTGGAGAATCCCATGGACAAAGGACCCTGGCAGGGTATAGTCAAGAGGGTTGCAAAATATCAGACATGACTGAAGCGACTTTAGCACACACACACACAGTCAGATGCATGTACAGACTATATCCTGCCTAATCGTTACATGACCTAAGATATTATACTTTAGTACTTTCAAAGGAATTCGTATTTCTAAGAAGTTGGAAATAGACATAGAAAGATAGTGCATATTTTCTAGTAATGAACTTTATCAATGCAATTGTCTGTGTGATGACATATTTAGGATTTCTAATTGAATTTTTGTCCTGATGTGGTGTTAAAAGGGAGTTTATTTTGTGTGTATATGTTTAGGACTCTCTAATTTTGGCAAGTTGTTAATTCAGGGGAATCCAGAGCAGAACTAGCCTTGGCTGGTGACTTCTTAAGTAGGTGAGCTACTCATTGAGAGAACCAATCAGACAACCTCCACTTAGCTCTGAACATCTGGATGCTTATTGTTTTATTGTGTATATTTTATTTTTAATATAACTTTTTGTGGGTTTATTAGAAGTCTGTTCAAAAGGAGCACTCTTAAAAGCACCAAGTGTAAGTAAAACAAAACTGTGCTGTAGACTAGAATAAAATTGTTACTTGGACTTGTAAAATAAAAAATAAAAAAATAGACATACCACATGTAAGGATAAAAGTCTCAGTGGGAGACAGAACCCAAACACCAAACACCCTGCTAAAGGACACACAGGTGGTGAATTTCTGCCCTTGTTTGGCACTGGTCGAATATTCTCCAAAGCGGTACAGCCACACAGTGGAAGTTGTACATAAAATAGCTTAGCCATTGGGTGACTTTTATTACCTATCCAAGTAAAAATGCACATTTTTAGGGCAAGACAGGCTGAAATGTAAGAGCATACAGTACAAACTGTACACTAATAAAATTTTGCCTTGTGTGTGGGTTGGAGTTATGAACTCTCATGGCTAGACCAAGTTATAATCAAATTCCTGGCTTTGGGATCTTTTTTTCCCTTTTTAATAGCTCAAGGATAACCTCTGATACTGTAAATATAGTCTTAAAATCTGGATTATAGAGTAAAAAGTGGAAATGATAATATTGTAATAAAAACTCCGAATTAACCTTTAGAAAGCTGAAGACTATTTTCCAAATCGTTAGTCAGGAGTCTATTTTAATTTGGAATAGATTTCTATCTAAGACAATGGCAAAGCAAAACAAAACAAAAAATCTCAGAACAACCACATATACCAAAAAACAAACAACCCCCCCCAAAAAAAGTCCAATGGTAATGTATATCTAGCACTATTTATGTTATTTTTGAGTAGGATAAGCCATTTAAGATAGGAACTAACTATGCCTATCAAGCGAGGCTGCTGCTGCTGCTGTGAGGCTAGAAAGTAAGAAAAGCATCACAGCCAAAGCCAGGATGTCATCGAGAATAAAACCCTCTCTTCAGGGTTCCCTAATGGCTCAGTAGTAAAGAATTCACCTGCAGTGCAGGACAATCCCTAGGTCAGGAAGATCCCCTGGAGGAGGAAATGGCAACCCACTCCAGCATTCTTACCTGAAAAAAATCCCGTGGACAGAAGACTGGTACAGTCCAAAGGGTTTTGAGGAGATGGATGTGACTGAGCTCCACTGTGCTTCATATGTATCAGGTAATATGGCTTGGGATAATGTGATCTGAACACAGTAGCTGATTCAAATAACCAATAATCCCACCATAGATCAGCTTCAGTAACTGTTTTAAGGCAGTAAAATGAGAGGGAAAAAAATCAAGTCCCCAGTATCTTATGAGCACAATGACCCCTAAAATGTTTGGATAGATTTCTGTACAAAGAGTAAGGTTCTCATCGATACCACTGAGCTTAGCTTCTTGAAGAGCAAAGATGTATTTGTTTTACCACCAGCACCTAGCAGAGTGCCTTTCATTTTGAGTTTCTAAACAAAAGTTTATTCAATTAACATACTAAGAATTTTGGAAGTTTAGATAGAGTAGCTCTCTGGATAACTATAAAAGGTTTTAGGAGACTTCTTTAAGTCAGTACATTATTCATAGCCTCAATCGAAAAGATCATTTAAATCAAGGCATAACTGAGACATAAAAGAAATTAACACATTAAGTAGACTGAGTTTATTTTAGAGTCCTTTTCTGCCATACTTTCTTAAGATGTAGTAAACTTCACTTTTCAGAGACCACATGAAGGCATTTTCCTGTATAAAAGTTCATATTCAAGCATAAATTATCAAATATTATTAGTTAATGATTATGCAAATACCTATTGAGACACATTCTAGGGATGTGAGGGTAAAGGAGAGGAGACATAATTCTACTTTTCATGAAAATTCTAGTTTAGTGTTCAGCAAAGCTTCCTATTTTTTGTTATGGAAACTTTCAAGCATACACACCTGTGAAGAGAACGCTTTATGGAACCCAAGACACCTATTACTTGCTCTCAGTGGTTATCTCCATATGGACTCTCTATCCCACACTAGCCTGATTATTTTGAAGTAGATCTCAGGCATCAATTGTTTTATCTTAAAATATTTTAGTTTGTATCTGTTAAAGACAGTAATTCTCTAAGAAAGTTATAATACCCATTATTACACATAAATAGATGTTAATATAATAGTTATTTAATGCCATAAAGAAAGAATCATTGTTCTTGTTTATTTCACACCAAAACACACAACTTTTTGTAAGTTCCATGTTAGAGTGGTATGTCTGTTAAATTTCATTTAATTTAGTTTTTCCTCTTCATAATGCATGTGTATATATGTGTGTGTGTTGAGGAAACAAGATCAGTAGAATTTCCCTCTCTGGAATTTACTAATTACATGCCTAGAATGTCATCTAACATATTCTGTTTTCTTTTAAATTTCTTAAAAACTGTTAGTAAGATGTAGAGCCTTGTTCAGATTCATTTGATTTTTTTTCTTATTCTTTTTGTCAAGATTAACAGGTATGGATGCTTGCAAAATATACATATAATTTTTTAAAACAGTATATCAGATTTTTACTAAAATTAAGCATCTTTAGAACTCAAAAATTAAACACATGATTAAGTAATTTTTCAAATGTTGTCTAAATTCCAGGAACTAGTAAGTGATTATAGCAAGGCTGCCAGATCCAAGATTTAGGTTAATGCAAATGTAATTGTGGTTTCAGACCATGAATTTTAAATCATTATAACTAGGCTCAAACACATCTTTATTAATCAAAATAGGAACCCTTATAATCAACATATTTTTACCAATGAGAAATAAGTTTATTTATTCTTGTAACATAAAAATCTGCACTTTGATATTTGATGAACACTTGGAAAACATTTTCAGCCTCCAGTCAATCCTAAAGAAAATCAGCTCTGAATACTCATTGGAAGGACTGGTACTGAAGCTGATATAAAGAGTTGACTTGTTGTAAAGACCCTGATGCTGGGAAAGATTGAGGCCAAGGAGTAGAGGGCAACAGAGAGGATGAGATGATTGGATGGCATCACTGACTCAATGGACATGAGTTTGAGCAAACTGCAGGAGATGGTGAAGGACAGGGAAGCCTGGCATGCTGTAGTCCATGGGGTTGCAAATAGCCGGACACAACTTAGAGACTGAACGACAACAATATACCAGTTATGAACTAGCGGAATTTGAAATGAAAAACATGATAACATTTACACTAGTATCTCCCACAATTAGATACCTAGGTATAAATATAATAAAATATGAGCAAGATCTATATGAGAAAAACTACAAATCTCTGATGAACAAAATCAAAGAAGAACTAAATGAAAGGACAGGGAATCCATGGTCACATAGGAAGACTAAATATTCTCAAATTGTCAGTTCCTCCCAACTTGATCAATAGATTCAATGTAACCCCAATCAAAATCCTAGCCAGTTATTCTGTGGATATAGACATCCTGAATCTATAGTTTATATGGAAAGGCAGAAGACTCAAAATATTCAATACAGATTTGCAACAGAACACCTGTGGAGAATTGACACTGAGACTTATTGTAGTCAAGACAGTGTGGTTTGGAGAAATAATAGGCACATAAAAAAAAAGATAGGCACAATCAATGTAATAGAATAGAGAACTCAGAAATAGACCCATATTAATATAGTTAACTGATCTTTGACAAAGGAACAAAGACAATACAATGAAGCAAAGATAGTCTTTTCAACAAATGGTACTGAAACAATTGGACATCACACGCAAAGAAAAAAAATCTACGAACAAACCTCACACCTTTCACAAAAATTAACTTGAAATGGATCGTGCACGTGTAAAATGCAAAACTAAACCCCTAGAAAATAACATAGCAGAAAACCTAGATGACCTTGGGCATGGTGAGGACATTTTAGATTTAACACCAAAGGCATGATCCATGCAAGACATTATAGATAAACTGAACATCATTAAAATTAAAATTTTCTTCTCTGTACAGGACAATGCCAAGAGAATGAAGAAGACAAATCACATACTGGGAGAAAATATTTGCAAAAGATACATCTGATGAAGAGCTGGTATCCTAAAGGTACAAAGAACTCTTAAAACTCAACAATAAAAAAACAAACAACCTAATTCTAAAATGGACCTAAAACCTTAACAGGCACTTCACCAAGGGAAATATACAGATGGCAAATAACCACAGGAAAAGATGTCCCACATCCTATGTCATCCGGGAAATGCAAAATAAAGCTACAGAGAGATCACTACACATCCAATAGCCAAAATCCAGAACAGTAACACCACTTACTGGAGAGGATGGAGGGTAACAAAAACTGTCATTCATTGCTGGTAGGAATGCAAAATGTACAGAAGACAGCTTAACAGGTTTTACAAAGCTTCCTCTTGCTATACGATCTAGCAGTTGCACTCCTTGACATTTACCCATAGTTGAAAACTTGCATTCACACTAAAACCTAAACATGGTTTTCATAGCAATTTTATTCTTAATTTTCAAACCTTGAAAGCAACCAAGACGTCCTTCAGTAAGTGAATGTGTAAATAAGCTGCAGCAGTCCAGGCAATGGAGTGCTATTTAACTATGCTGTCAAGCCATGAAAAGACTAAATGAGAGGAGCCAATCTGGAAGGCTACATAATATATAATTCCAACTATATGACTTTATGGAAATGGCAAAACTGTAAACACAAGAGAGAGATCAGTAGTTGCCTGGGGTTGGGGGAGGGAAGGATGAACAGGCAGAACACAGAGCATTTAAGGGTCACTAAAAACTCATGGTTAGTCTAGGCCAAGGATGAATCCTAAAGTAAACTGTGCTCTTTGGATGATTATGAAGTGTCAATGTAGGTTGATCAACTGTAATGAATGTACCACTCTGAAGGGAGATGTTGACAGTGAGGGAGACTATGCACGTGTCAGGGCAGGGAGCAGAAAAGAAATTCAATTTTTCTGTAACTCTAACACTGCTCTAAAAAGAAAGAAAGTCTTTTTTTAAAAAAAGATGTCTAGACCATCGTGATGTGTGACCTCATCCAAGTCCATTAACCTGCCTGAACCACAGTTTCATATTGATATTAAAAACCCTTGCAACTGAAAGTCCAAGACTCTGAGATCACTGATCGCAGTTTGAGATCACCATATTCCAAAGCCATTTACCAACATCCTTTTATTGTTCTAAGACAGAAGGAGTCTATGATTTATTATTTTTATACACAATCAAGTTCATTCTCAGCAAGCTGGGATCACCTCAGATACAATGAAGTACCCACATCATTTCCTTTGTTTTGAAGGAGATAAACAGTTAACATTCTAGAAAATTATATTGCCCCTACCCTCATTCCATTTTCCAAAATCTCACTTGCTCAATTCTCAAATAAACTCTTGTTAAGTAAATTCTTTTCTGATAAGGTGAGGTTGTCTAGCAAACAAAATGATTTAAATATTTGAAGTCAAACTTGTTACTTTAGTACATTACAAGAAAGCAGCAACAAGTTTATCATCATATTGTTAATTTTGAAAAATCTTTATAAAATTCTCATTTCATGGATGAATTTTCAGTAGAAGCATGCCCATTTTAGCTATTTAAGAATTCATAACTTTAAAGCATGCATTTTTCCCTAATAGGAAAATACTTGCTTGCCAAACGGCCTTAGAGTTTCCCATTTTCATGAAAATGATAAGTGATAAAAGCCTATAGAATAACAAATATCTATAGGCTTAAATGCAGTCTATTTGAACAATCATTGGTTGCTCCTGTTGTAGCAATGACCTCTATGGATCACATAAAGAAGCAAATTCACTGAATTTACTTCAGACCTGTCTTTTGCATCCAGTATCTTCAGGGCAACATGACTTCATAGGTCAGGGATCTGCTATCAGGGAATCACACTGGTCAGCCCGCAGGACAGCTAGAGTAGCCAGCAGGAATGATCACAGACATCTGCTCAGTCCTCAGGGAGGTTGCAAGCTTGTTTATGTTAAGAACTCTTGCTGTTAGCAGAACAAACTTCTTTAGAATGTGTTCCCCTAATACTCCCTAAGGCAATGACGCACAGCTGTAGAGAGGAAATAGGCTCTTTAATTTGTTAACCATGCCCAGAAAAGAAGAAAACAAAATGCTCAAAAGAGACTATAAAGAGGTCTTTTAAAAAGTCTTCTCTAGAAACAACTGAAAAAAGGAAGCACTAAAAACTCCCCCATCACATAGAATGTATACAGATGGCTTGTTTGTTCCTTAGTATGTGTCCAAACTTCAATTTGAATCCCACAAATCTTTTTCTTCTGACTTTTTGGTTTTACCTCTTTGTGATCACATTGTCTAAAGCCTGTGCTACCATAAGACCTCTAAATCATTACTGTTGAAAGATCCCATTTGGAAAAATTCAGAAAGTCGGGAAAACAGGCCTAAACTTCTGGCCAGAAGATTGAGGTTAAGATAAGGACGTGCTTTCCTTCAAATGAGGGTCCCAGACTTTAGAGTAGGAAGTTGAATAGTTTAATCCAACTCCAATGTACAGCCCTTATCAAAGCTTTTTTTTTTTTTTAATGTTTATCAGCTTCTCTATTTTAAATGCATTTACCTTGGATATCATGAAATATTTCAAATACAATGAAGTCAAACTTCACTGTAACAAGTGTCTTGAGCCAAGATCCAGCTACCAAGCTTCTTCAAGTTCTAAAAGTTGGCTATATCTGCTTCAACTTTTAATTTTTTTTAAGAAATAGTTCATTACAAATATAATTGATGTTTTTGACTGCCTCTCTTATATTTGATGTCAGTTTCTTCCTCTTTCTTAGCCTTTGCAGAGAAAATCATTAAAATTGACTGTCATTCTCATGCATTTTTACACTATTATAAGACAGTATCTGGAGTTGCTGGGCATATCTCTAGATTTTACATAACTGGTCTCATACTGTATGCATTCTTCAGTAAAGTCCTTTCTTAAAACTGTATTCAAGATTTAATCAAGTTGATATGTGCAGCTGTAGTTCATTCATTTTCCCTGGTGTACCATATCTATTGCAAGATACTTTAAAATTTATCCATCCAAAGTTTTAATTTTTTACTGTTACTTATGATGCTATGAACATTTTTGCATGTGGTTTTTTGAGTACATGTACAACATAGTCTCTAGATTTTCTATTTTAATATTATCAAAATACTCTTCAGATTGATACAGCAATTATTCTTTCACTAGACTCCAAATCCTAACCAACACTAGATATTGCCAACAATGTAAATTTTGTTAATCTGAAGTGTATGTTTCAAATTTAAACTTGCCTTTTTACTAGCAATCTTTCCATAATGTTTATTAGATTTCAGTGTCTACTCTAATACATTGCATGCGTTTACTGTATTTATAGGAGTTATTATTTCTGCATAATTATCTTTTGTAAAATATAGCAGTTATAAATACCTATTCCAAATTGTAGATTTTTTAGAACATTTGTTCATAGGTATTCTTTTTTCTGGATGAACAGGAATTTTTAAAATTCATATATCTCAATTTATTCATAGTGAAATTCTTCCCTGTTTGAAGATCATAAATATATTCTCTTAAATTTTCTTTTAACAGTATTAAGTTGATTATATAACATCATTCTTTCAACCTACTAGGATATATCCTTAATAAATGTTATATTAATTTCTTAGTACCTCATTTAAATTTTCACCTTTAAATTTACAACAAAATTTGTTTATATAACTGACCTTACTTTTACTGTGTTTGGCTTCTGTATCAATATATATTAATCTAACAGAATTAGGTGACAAGTTTCATTCCTTTTACTGTCGACACATAGCATAGATTACTTGTTCCCTGAAAGTTTTATAAAAAGTTTTACAAAAAATTTCCCAGCCCATGTTTGGAGAAAGAGGTTGGGAACACCCTAGAATACTAAAGTAGTTGCTTTGATTGTGTCCAGGTTTAATAGTTATTGTCTTTGTTATTTTCTATTCCAACACAACTATTGGAAATTCTTCTATAAAAATTATGGTTTTTATCTAAATATTTAAATTTAGATAAAATTTAGGACTAAAACTGTTAAAAATCATGAATTATTTTTAAAGTTGCATTCAGTTCAGTTCAGTCACTCACTTGTGTCCAACTCTTTGTAAGCCCATGGACCGCAGCATGCCAAGCTTCCCTGTCCTTCACCAATTCCCGGAGCTTGCTAAAACTCATGTCCATTGAGCCAGTAATGCCATCCAACCATCTAATCCTCGGTCATCCCCTTCTTCTCCTGCCTTCAATCTTACCCAGCATCAAGGTCTTTTCCAATGAGTCAGTTCTTTGCATCAGGTGGCCAAAGTATTGGAGTTTCAGCTTCAACATCAGTCCTTACAATGAATATTCAGAACTGATCTCCTTTAGGATGGACTGGTTGGATCTCCTTGCAGTCCAAGGGACTCTCAAGAGTCTTCTCCAACACCACAGTTCAAAAGCATCAATTCTTTGGCACTCAGCTTTCTGTATAGTCCAACTCTCACCACCATACATGACTACTGGAAAAACCACAGCTTTGACTAGACTTTGCGGACAGCAAAGTAATGTCTCTGCTTTTTAACATGCTGTCTAGGTTGGTCATAGCTTTTCTTCCAAGGAGCAAGAGTCTTTTAATTCCATGGCTGCAGTGATTTTGGAGCCCCAAAAATAAAGTCTCTCACTGTTTCCATTGTTTCCCCATCTATTTGCCCTGAAGTGATGGGACCAGATGCCATGATCTTAGTTTTCTAAGTTTTAAGCCAGCTTTTTCACTCTCCTCTTTCACTTTCATCAAGAGGCTCTTTAGTTCTTCTTCACTTTCTGCCATAAGGGTGGTGTCATCTGCATATCTGAGGTTATTAATATTTCTCCCGGCAATCTTGATTCCAGCTTGTGCTTCATCCAGCCTGGAATTTCACATGATGTACTCTGCATATAAGTTAAATAAGCAGGGTGACAATATACAGCCTTGAAGTACTCCTTTCCCAATTTGGAACCAGTCTGTTGATCCATGTCCAGTTCTAACTGTTGCTTCTTGACCAGCATACAGATTTCTCAGGAGGCAGGCAAGGTGGTCTGGTATTCCCATCTCTTGAAAAATTTTCCACAGTTTGTTGTGATCCAAACAGTCAAAGGCTTTAGCATAATCAATAAAGCAGAAGTAAATGTTTTTCTGGAACTCTCTTGCTTTTTTGATGATCCAGTGGATGTTGGCAATTTGATCTCTGGTTCCTCTGCCTTTTCTAAAACCAGCTTGGACATCTGGAAGTTCATGGTTCATGTATTGCTGAAGCCTGGCTTGGAGAATTTTGAGCATTACTTTGCTAGCATGTGAGATGAGTGCAATTGTGCTGTAGTTTGAGCATTCTTTGGCATTGCCTTTCTTTGGGACTGAAGTGAAAACTAAACTTTTCCCGTCCTGTGGCCACTGCAAAGAAAGTTGCATTGGACTTTAGTAATGTCCTGTGCATGCATGCTCAGTGACTCTTGGTAACCCTATGAACTTTAGCACACCAGGCTCCTCTGTCCATGGGATTTTCCAGGCAGGAATGTTGGAGTGGGTTGCCATTTCCTCCTCCAATATTAATGTCCTATTAATATTATTTATGCATGTCTTTTTTCCACTTTATCAGTTATGTAAAATATTCTTCCTATTATTATTCATTTTGGAGAAGGAAATGGCAACCCACTCCAGTATTCTTGCCTGGAGAATCCCGTGGATGGAGAAGCCTGGTGCAGGTTACAGGCCATGGGGTAACAAAGAGTCGGACACAACTGAGCGATTTCACTTCACTTTGATTATCCATTTTAAAAACCATATTGTTGATCTACAGGTTTCTTTGTTCTCATTTTGTGTTCCTACTTTTCTATGTAACATCATTTCTTGTTTCTTTAGAGTTTTTCCCACTCTTTTTCTAGGCTTTCACGTAAAAGCTATGTTTATCTATTTTCTAAGCACTCATTTTCTGATAAATGCATTTGAAAATCTAACTTTCCCTTTAAAGATCTCTCCTTAACAGTTTTATTCAGATTCATTTTGAGGGGAGGATTTTGATTTTGTTTTCCCTCCTCCTTCCTGTTTTTTCACAGTCTCTTAGTGATAGTTTTGCCTCAACAGGTGACACATTGCTTTTTTTTTTTTTTTAGATTCTTTTCCCAGGGGTAAGGATAGTCCAATTCTAGGGGTGATCAAGACTAGAGTTAAAATTTTAAATTACATGTATTTATCTTTTTGACAAATCATTAATAATAGTACTCAAAAGCTTAAGAAAATTACTATTTATTTCCTGTCCTATGAAAAAGTGATACACAAAAGCCTTTACATGTAAGAAAAAGAATTTGAGGGGAAATGACAAAATGACTTAATGATTACTGTTATGCTTTTCCAGTGTTTTGTATATATCTGTTGATAATTGACCACTTGGCTGGGATCACTGGGCAGAGAAGAGAAAGCCTAGGGCTAGAATCTATTGCAATCAAAAATAATCAGGCACTATCTCTGGACACTTGCCACTGCAAAATGAAAAAAAAAGAAAAAAAACCCATGATATTTAACAATGAATGCATTGTCTAGTTAAACTATAGCAATCTTTCAGTCATAATGCATGTGAATGAGGAAATAAAACTTATTTTAGCAAATAATGTTTATATTTGAGCATAATTCTTTGGGTTGTATCTATTCAAAAGAAACCGATAGAAATACAGAAAATAAGAATATGCATAACCAGAAAAACTAGGATGTGAAGAAGATGTTTGTTTTAATAATGTCAGAAATAGCATGTATTTTAATTTTGAAACTCACTTTGAAACATTACAAAAAACATACTATGAAGAATTTAAATGTGGGCAATTTTTTGGCTTTTCATAAAAATTTTAATGTTTCATATTCTTGAACTTCAAATTACTTTAGTCTCTTTTATTTACAGGTTTTTATGGTACTTTCCCCAAGTTGGGAACCAATGTTTCAGAATAAATTCTTATAATAGCCTTACAAGAAAAAAATGCAAACCTAGCTTTCTGTGTGATGCAGTTTGACCCACTTTTGAATTGTGTCTCTGTCACTTGACTGAGGTAGTAATAAATTTCACTTTGTGATGTCTACACAAGATATTTTTGGTGTTTCTGGTAGTTTATCTATCTATCCAGGTATTTACTACCATCTATCTTGTTATCTCTTTCAACCTACAGTTCATGTTTATTACATCTTTGCATTTGTGACCTTATCACTCTTCTGTAACTTCTATAAGATGATGTCACAAGTTCTAGAGCTACTTCTTGTTTAATTTTTCTTTCATATTTTCAATTTCTTTATTTCTTGTGATATGTCCAATAAGAATCCTTTGACCTGATATTTCGTCATGTTGATTCTTTTATTTATCTCTTTTAAGATATGATTTTTAGTCTCTTACCATGGGAAATTTCAAGCATATATCAAAATAGAAAAAAAATACAGCAAAACCCATGTATTGTAGATGGAAGCCCAGTATCTATTATTAAATAATCTTTAACTGTTACTAAACACAACCAGCTTTGTTTCATCTATCAGCTTTCTCTTGAATTTTCATTTCTATGGTGAGATTTTTGATTTCATGATATATTTAATTATTTTTAGTAAGTTACTTTTTTACTTGTATCATTCTGAGTTTTCAGGTACAGTTTACTTGGTTACTTAAATCGGTGATCTGCCTTTTGTCGTATTCTTAAATTTTTGGTGATTCTGATTGTGTGCTCAATTTTGTGGCTGAAATTTTGATTATATGATCTGTTGTATGTGTTTTGCACAATCCAAAGAGAATTAAGGTTTGTAATGAGATGCTGGAATTTGTGCAGCAGCCTGTTTGAAGAGTTGTCCTAGCAGAAGCAGAATGTGTCCAGTGAGACAAAGTACATCAGTACCTGGTCTTCTGGGTGTGGGGACACATACTTCTAGGTCTTGCCAACCACCTGGAGTTCTGCCTCTTTTCTTAAACCCAAGCTCTCACATACTGATGCATCTAGGATGCAGACATCCTGAATGGTCGAGAAATAATGAACCAGTTTGACCTCCCAGAACATCTTGCCACTGTACCAAATAATTCCCCCAAGAGTTACCTCTGCCTCCGATTCCTCTCTGTTTACACCCTCCAACTTCTGCCCACATTATCTGCCTAATGTCGCTCTGCTACTGTGTGCCTTTCATCACTCAATTATTTCCCATGGTTTCCAGTCAATGAAATGTTTCCTTTCTCTTTTTCTAGTATCAGTTCAGTTCTAGTATAGTTCCGAATTAAATTTTTTTTTTTTTTGTAGGTACCATATGACACTGATTAAGAATGTGGACTCCAGGACTTCCCTGATGGTGCAGTGAATAAAATCAACCTGTCCATGCAAGGGCCCTGGTTCGATCCCTGGTCTGGGAAGATTCCACATAGCGCGGAGCACCTAACCCTGTGTGCCATGAGTACTGAGCCTGTGTGATAGGACTGCTGAACCCACGCGCCCAGCTGCTGACGCCCACATGCCTAGTGCCTGGGCTCTGCAGCAAAGGAAGCCGAAGAGTAACCCTGATCTCCAACTAGAGAAAGCCCACTCAAAGCGACGGAGACCCGGCACAGCCAAAAAAAATGTTAAGAGCATGGGCTCTGTATTCAGACTACCTGGGTTGAATTTTGGCTCTGCCATTTCCTGTGTGGCCTTCAGTAAGTTTATTAACCTGTCTGTGCTTCAGTTGCCTCAAATATAAGATGGAAGACAAAATGATCCATGAGGCTGCTATGAGGATTAAATACATTGGCACCTAAAATGTTCATAACAGTATTCGGTTCAGAGTGTAGTATGATTCTAAAATATAATTTTATTGAACTTGCCAAGCAAGGAAGATCCATGTTCAGAAACACAACCTTTCCAAAGAAAACCTGAAAAAATGTCTGATACATTCTAGGCAAGCACATAAGATTTTCAAGAACTCTATCAAAAATAGGAGACAATTCTGAATGGCTTCCAGATTCATGCAAGAGTGCTTTAACTTACCTGGCATTCTGATACATTCCAGGTTAAAGCTGGTTTGTTTTTAATATTGTTAATATGATCTCAAATAGTAAAAGAACAAGGCTTTCTGGTACTGCTTCCTTGACGCTCACCAGCTGGAATGCTGTGGAGAGTGCTCAGTAAACTTTACTTGTTATCACTATTGTTATTTTTGCTATTTAAGTGAGCACTGCTACCTAAGCTCTTTATGTGGCCTCTGTGCCCTGTGACCTTGGGCAAGTTACTCAACAGCTTTCAACCTTTTTTTCTCATTAGCAGATGGAGATAAAAGAATACCTATCTCACCAAGTTAGATTGCCATAAAGACTAGTAATAATATACTTAATTGCAGTATTGTGGAGGTTTTTCATTAATAATTATCCTGTTTTGGCTCAAATGACTGAAATATACCTTGGAAAACACAACTGTCCTTGACTTGGCTTGCGGTCAGCCAGGCTTACCAGATGCAAAAATATACTGTCAGATAAGTTCATTATCAGTTAATGTTCAGTGTAATAGTTCATTTATTGACCCAGCAGGAAGTGCTTGCATATTATTATTGTGGGATATTTCAGACTGCTATAGTTTCCATTACAGAAGTCTCCCCCTTATCTGTGATTTTTCTTTGTCATTTCAGTTATCAATTCATGGGTCAATTGTGGTCTAAAAATATTAAACAGAAAGCTCTAGAAATAAACATTTCATAGAGCAGTTTGCCTCTATGCCAGGGGTTCTGGCAAACGGTCTGAGTAGCATATTGAAATCTCTGCCATCTCATGCCATCATGCCCAGGACATGAATTAGCCCTTTGTCCAGCATGTACTAACCATTAGTCATCTAGCTGTCTCCATTATCGCAGTGCTGTGTTAAAGTCACCCTTATTTTACTTAATAACATCCCCCAGATGCAAGAATAGTGTTGCTGGCAGTTTGAGAAGACATAAAATGTTTCCTTTAAGTGAAAAGGTAAAAGTTTTCAACAAGGAAATAAAAAAATAGTATGCTGAGTTTACTGTGATCTACAGTAAGAATAAATCTTCTGTTCATGAAATTGTGAAGAAAGAAAAAAGAAAGATTTTTAATTGAGAAATTGCTTTAATTTAAATTTATTCATTGAACAATGGGATACATGTGTATTTTTCAATTTTGGTTTCCTCTGGGTATATGCCTAGGAGTGGGATTGCTGGGTCTTATGGTGGTTTTATTTCTAGTCTTTTAAGGAATCTCCATACTGTCTTCTGTAGTGGCTGTATCAATTTACACTCCCACCAACAGTGCAAGAGCCTTCCTTTTCTCCACACCCTTGCCAGCATTTATTGTTTGTAGACTTTTTGATGATGGCCATTCTGACCGGTGTGAGGTGATATCTCACTGTAGTTTTGATTTGCATTTCTCTAATAATGAGTGATGTTGAGCATCTTTTCATGTGTTTGTTAGCCATCTGTATGTTTTCTTTGGAGCAATGTCTGTTTAGGTCTTTTCCCCACTTTTTGATTGGGTTGTTTGTTTTTCTGGTATTGAGTTGTATGAGCTGCTTGTATATTTTGGAAATTAATCCTTTGTCAGTTGTTTCATTTGCTATTAATTTTCTCCCATTCTGAGGGCTGTCTTTTCACCTTGATTATAGTTTCCTTTGCTGCCAAAAGCTTTTAAGTTTAATCAGGTCCCACTTGTTTACTTTTGTTTTTATTTCTGTTGCTCTAGGAGGTGGGACATAGAGATCTTGCTTTGATTTATGTCATTGAGTGTTCTGCTTATGTTTTCCGCTAAGAGTTTTATAGTTTCTGGTCATAAATTTGGGTCTTTAATCCATTTTTAGTTTATCTTTGTGTATGGTGTTAGGAAGTGTTCTAATGTCATTCTTTTACATGTAGCTGTCCAGTTTTCCCAGACCATTTATTGAAGAGGCTGTCTTTGCCCCATTGTATATTCTTACCTCCTTTGTCAAAAATAAGGTACCCATATGTGCATGGGTTTATTTCTGGGCTTTCTATTTTGTTCCATTGCTCTATATTTCTGTTTTTGTGCCAGTACCATACTCTCTTGATGACTGTAGCTTTGTAGTATAATCTGAAGTCAGGAAGGTTGATTCCTCCAGCTCCATTCCTCTTTCTCAAGACTGCTTTGGCTATTTGGGGTCTTTTGTGTGTCCATACGAATTGTGGAATTTTTTGTTCTAGTTCTGTGAAAAATGTCATTGGTAATTTGACAGGGATCACATTGAATCTGTGGATTGCATTTGGTAGTATAGTCATTTTCCAAATGACTCAGGTCACAGGGATTCTGGCAGCACCAGGTACTCAGGGGAGTTGGCAGCTAAGGCAGTAGGAAATACCATGCTCTAGAGGGTATGGCAACCGTATTGGCCAATACACTTCAGTATTCCTGCCTGGAGAACCCCCCTGACAGAGAAGCCTGGCAGGCCACGGTCCACAGGGTTGCAAAGAGCTGGACACGACTGAAACGACCCTGTGCGCATAGATGCAAGGCTGTCTTTGCCCGTGGCAGCTCTGCCCCAGTGAGAGTTGAGCGTGAAGGTGGCGCACTAGGGACCCCGGCAGTGCGAAGTGTGCAGGGACACGGACTGCCTCTGCCGCAGGAGTTAGGGCCCTAGCAGAGTCTTTTCTCGAGCCTCTTGTAGCTGGTGATCAGAAGGGCTCTTTGGCCAGTCTTTCTCCAAAGCTCTGCCCATTCAGGCATGTAGAGGGCTCCCTTGCCTGGGGTCCTTCTTGTTGTTCAGAACATCAGGCACATAGAGGGACAGCCCCTGGCTGGGGTCCTACCTGTAGTTCAGTGCATCAGGCGTTTGATGGGCCAGCCTCTCTATTGTTCAGCTTCCATCTGGTGTGTGGGGTGAAAGAGGCTATGGTGATGGCTTCACCCCCATGCATGCATGACTCAGCAGCATTGCCTTGCTTCCATGGCTGCCTGGTTTTCCTCCACAGGCATTTCCCGCCATAGTCTCCTCCCTCACATCCCCTTAATCCGACGCTCCACAGTCAACAGCAGCCCTCGCCCTGTGATTGCTCCACAACCCCTAAACTCCAGCTCCCTCCCAGCCACTGCGCCTTCCAGGGGACCTGCAACCCTGTCCAGGGCATGTATGGCTGCAGCAAGGACTGCCTGATTCTCATCCCTTTTAGGCTGCCACAGATCAGCTGTTTCACTCTCAGCCTTAAATGTTTCTCCTCTGACCCAGACAATTGCCCTGATGTGGGGATCAGACCCCCGCTTCAGTTCCCCCATCTGCCGAGGGCAGGTCCAGTCCTACTAACCCTCCTGTTTTTCCCCATAGTTCCTTTGTCCTACTGAGTTTTGTGTGGTCCTATATTTTCTTTTCTGCTGGTCAGGTACTCCTGTCTGCTCCCAGCTGGTGTTTTGCATTCACTTCTGTGTCTGAAGGTGTATTCCTGATGTATCCATGGAGAGAGATGTATTCCACATCCACCTACTCCTCCTCCATCTTGTTCTCTCCATGAGAAATTCTTTCTAGTTTTATACTCACACCTTAAACTGCAAAAGTTACCCCCGCTGGGCATGATACGAGCTTCATTAAGACAGAGAAGGCATTAAGTTTATACAATAAGATATTTTGAGACAGAGAGAAACCACATTCACGTAATTTTAATTACAGTATATTGCTATAATTATTCTAATTTATTATCAGTTATTGTTGTTAGTACCTCATTGTGCCTGATCTACAAATTTATAATTTAAACTTTATCATAGGTATAGGGAAAAAAAACAAAATATATATAGGATCAGTACTGTTCATGGTTTCAGTCATCCACTGGGGGTCTTGGAACGTATCCCCCAAGGATAAGGGGGACTACTATATTGTCTTCCCTTGTGGCTCAGGTGGTTAAGTGGCTGCCTACTATGCAGGAGACCTGGGTTCAAACACTGGGTCGGGAAGATCTCCTGGAGAAGGAAGTGGCAACCCACTCCAGTATTCTTGCCTGGAAAATCCCATGGAGGGAGGAGCCTGGTAGGCTGCAGTCCATGGGTTCGCAAAGAGTCAGACACGACTGAGCGACTTCACTTTCACTTTCACTATATTGTCTGAAGAAGGAAATGGCAACCCTCTCCGGTAATCTTGCCTGGAAAATTCCATGGACAGAGGAGCCTGGTCGAATGCAGTTCACGGTGTCACAAAGAGATGGACACAACTGAGTGACCAAACAACTATGTTGTCAGATGGGGCGTTATCCTGCTTGAGTTGTATCAGCTCAGAGTAGTGGCAATCAGGCTATCACAGCAGAATTAATGGTCGCCTAGGACAGTGACCCCAAAATTAGGATAACCTATGTATATGCAAATAACTTTGTAGGAGATACTGTTTATTTATTAAACACTGTTTTAAGACAATGCATTTCCAGGTCTTTATTTCCAATTATACTCTTTCCTCAAAATGATCTGGCTAAGGACCCATGAAAGGGGCATTATGGAAGCAAGCCCCCCATTCTCCCTCTTGTTCTCCCCCTACTATCCTTTTTCTGTGATTGCCCACTTTCTCCTTATAAAAGAAAAACACATCCAGAGGGGTACATACTTCAAAGATATCAAACTAAAGAACATTTTGAAACAATGGTGTTTCTGGGATAATGTCATATTCCACTCAGGTAGTTTTAGTATTCAACTTTCAACAAAATCGCAGAAAATCTAATCAATATATTAGCTGATGGATTATTAAAATTCCTTCACTGATGGACAACTCTATGATATTTGGCACTAAGTCAAGAGTAAGTCAAAGAACTGTGTTAGTGCTGTAAAATCACCTTCACATTTTTATCTACATGATTAAGTTTTTTTAGTGTTTGCATCTATGAATATTTAAAAATGAAACAGAATTGGTACTGAGCTCTATCTCATTGTAGCACTAAGTAATATTCCCACAGGGATATGTGACAATGAAAATAAGGAAAGCCCATCCATCTCACTGAGAACTACATTCCTAATATTTTACTTTTCGTCTTAATAATTCAGTTCAGTTCAGTCGCTCAGTCATGTCCGACTCTTTGCGACCCCATGAATCGCAGCACACCAGGCCTCCCTGTCCATCACAAACTCCCGGAGTTTGCTCAAACTCATGCCCATAGAGTCGGTGATGCCATCCAATCATCTCATCCTCTGTCGTCCCCTTCTCCTCCTGCCCCCAATCCCTCCCAGCATCAGGGTCTTTTCCAACGAGTCAACTCTTCACATGAGGTGGCCCAAGTATTGGAGCTTCAGCTTCAGCATCAGTCCTTCCAGTGAACACCCGGGACTGATCTCCTTTAGGATGGACTGGTTGGATCTCCTTGTAGTCCAAGGGACTCTCAAGAGTCTTCTCCAACACCACAGTTCAAAAGCATCAATTCTTCGGTGCTCAGCTTTCTTCACAGTCCAACTCTCACATCCATACATGACCATTGTAAAAATCATAGCCTTGACCAGACGGAACTTTGTTGGCAAAGTAATGTCTCTACTTTTTAATATGATGTCTAGGTTGGTCATAACTTTCCTTCCAAGGAGTAAACGTCTTTTAATTTCCAACATTTTAATACACTCTATATATTTTTTAAAAATTATGTGTTAATAATAGTTGTCATAACAACTCAATCTAAAGCCAAACATTTAAGACATAAAGCTTTGTGGGCATAGAAAAGTTGAAAACTTTTAAGTTTCACTTTTATTCATTCCAAAAATGTTTAGCCAGTGTCTACTTTGTGTCAGGCCCTGTCTTAAGTGCTAGGAATTCAGAGGTGACCAAACTGAAAGGAAATTTCTATCCATATGGACTTTGTATTTTAGTAGGTAGAGTTAGAAGGAAAACCAACAACAAGTGCATGTAAAATATAATGGCAGAGATACATATTTTTGTGCCAGAAGACTATGATAGGGTGTTTTAAGCATAAATATATTAGAGCAATATTCTGTAGGGAAAAACCAGGTTTAAGGGGAAAAAGGAATATTAAAGCACTTGATTAAGCATTTTTTAAATAGATGATGGTAAGGATTCTATAGCTACAACCTTATATTCCACTGGAATATTAAAAAGAGTTATATGATAGAATTCTAAAATCTTATTTTATGACTTTTTTACAATACACTAGAAATCTCACTCTTCAGAAAGAATTTAAAATGTAGATGTCTTTAAAATCTATGAGGCAGTACGTAGTTTTACAAAACCATGTAAGCAGATTTGAGGACGCTGGATAGAACACACAAATTCTGAATCTTAGTGCCTAGAATCTGAATGGTATTAAATCTGATTAAGTTATATGATGAAATATCACTTAAGGACCTGAAAAGGAATTAAAGTTCAGTTCACTTCAGTCACTAAGTCATGTGTGACTCTCTGTGACCCCATGGACTGCAGCACAGCAGGCTTCCCTGTCCATCACCAACTCCCGGAGTTTACTCAAACTCATGTTCATCGAGTCAGTGACGCTATCCAACCATCGTGTCCTCTGTCGTCCCCTTCTCCTCTTGCCTTCAATATTTCCCAGCATTGGGGTCTTGTCAAATAAGTCAGCTCTTCGCATCAGGTGGCCAAAGTATTGGAGTTTCAGCTTCAACATCAGTCCTTCCAATGAACACCCAGGACCGATCTCCTTTAGGATGGACTGATTGGATCTCCTTGCGGTCCAAGGGACTCTCAAGAGTGTTTTCCAACACCACAGTTCAAAAGCATCAATTCTTCAGTGCTCAGCCTTCTTTATAGTCCAACTGTCACATCCATACATGACTACTGGAGAAACCATAGCCTTGACTAAACGGACCTTTGCTGGCAAAGTAATGTCTCAGCTTTTTAACATGCTGTCTAGGTTGATCATAGCTTTTCTTCCAAGGAGCAAGCGTCTTTTAATTCCATGGCTGCAGTCACCATCTGCAGTGATTTTGGAGCCCAAAAAATTAAAGTCTGTCATGGTTTCCATTGATTTCCCCATCTATTTGCCATGAAGTGATGGGACCAGATGCCACGATCTTAGTTTTCTGAATGTTGAGCTTTAAGCCAACTTTTTCACTCTCCTCTTTCACTCTGATCAAGAGGCTCTTTAGTTCTTCTTTGCTTTCTTCCATAAGAGTGGTATCATCTGCATATCTGAGGTTATTGATTTTTCTCCCAGCACTCCTGATTCTAGCTTGTGCTTCATCCAGCCTGGCATTTCTCATGATGTACTCTGTGTATAAGTTAAATAAGCAGGGTGATAATATACAGCCTTGATGTACTCCTTTCCCAATTTGGAACCAGTCTATTGTTCCATGTCCAGTTCTAACTGTTGCTTCCTGACCTGCATACAGATTTCTCAGGAGGCAGGTCAGGTGGTCTGGTATTCCCATCTGTTTAAGAATTTTCCAGTTTTTTTGTGATCCAAATAGTCAAAGGCTTTGGCATAGTCAATAAAGCAGAAGTAGATTTTTTTCTGGAACTCTCTTGCTTTTTCGATGATCGAAGGATATTTGCAATTTAATCTCTGATTCCTCTGCCTTTTCTAAATTCAGCTTGAACATCTGGAAGTTCACGGTCCACGTAATGTTGAAGCCTGACTTGAAGAATTTTGAGCATTACTTTGCTAGCGTATGAGATGAGTGCAATTGTGTGGTAGTTTGAGCATTCTTTGGCTTGCCTTTCTTTGGGATTGGAATGAAAACTGACCTTTTCCAGTCCTGTGACCACTGCTGAGTTTTCCAAATTTGCTGACGTATTGAGTGCAGCACTTTCAACAGCATCATCTATTAGAATTTGAAATAGATCAACTGGAATTCCATCATCTCCACTAGCTTTTTTCGTAGCAATGTTTCCTAAGGCCCACTTGACTTCGCAATTCCAGGATGTCTGGCTCTAGGTGAGTGATCACACCATCGTGGTTATCTGGGTCCTTAAGATCTTTTTTGTACAGTTCTTCTGTGTATTCTTGCCACCTCTTCTTAAATCCAGACTGAGATGGCAGAGTATAAGGACGTGCTCTCATCTTCTCCTGCAAGAACTACAAAATTACATCTTGCTGATGAATTCAAGTCAGTTTTTCCTAAATATTTGTTTTATGCTTATGTCAAAGCAAATGGTTTGCTTGACATTTGAACAATAAATATCCTCTTAATAATATAGTGATAGAGCAACTCTTTCTGAAGTTTCATTCAAAACTATTTAACAAAACCTGAAAAAAAAAAACAAAACTTAGGTGTTCTGAAGATATTGCTAAATTATTTAGGGGAAAAACAGAAGACCTTCCTTTATAACATCATCATTATTTAGTTTGGAAATTACCCTCAATGATAACGAAAGATTTTTTGTGTAAACAATTGCTGCATTCCTCAGATTAAACAGATCCTAATAACTGAGATGCTGAGGATAAATGAAACCTTACACACATATTTGTTATGGTTCTGAACATCCAGTACTGTATTAACCTAACTCTTTTGTTGTGGGTTTCTACTCACAGTAAAAAAAAAAACTATCATGGGTGAAGCTAGGAGGGCTTGTCTCCATCTAGTGGTCAGTATATTGTACTAATACTATGATTCCAAAATCAAAACATTACAAGCATTTTGTTTTCTTAATTTGGGAAAAATGACTCTAACCAAGATACTACTGTTATTTTCTAATCATATTTATCAAACTTGACAAGTAAATAATCAGATAGAAAATACATAATCTTAAAATAGATATATTGAAATATATGGCTTGACTATATTGTCCAAAATTCCATGAAGGTATTTCTCTGCTATCCCCCAAAGAAGAATTTTTTCTTATAAAATATAACTTCATAATTCAGTAAGGTACCTTGCTCGGATTCATACAGAGAGATAAATTAAAAGTTTTTATTTCATTCTCATGTCAGGCATTTAATGTTGATAACTACATGTAAAGAAATATTCGTTAATATATACTAAAGGGAGATGACAGTGTTTAGGGCTGCTCTTAACTAACAGAAAGAAAATTGTATCTATTTAATTTTAAAATATTACTTACCAAAGAAAGAGACTAATTCCTAATGGGTCTCTTTATCATACCTAGTATTTTCTTTGTAAAAATGTGCTATTCTTTATAATGACTTAATTTTTTTTCTTTTTCCTTTCTTTCTGTAAGCTCATTAGAGATAAAAGATTAGGTATAAGAATAAAAATAACATATTTATTAAAATTGTATTATAAAAGTAACACCACTTTTTTTTTGAGGATGTCACAATTTACAGAAGGTCTCATATAGTTTGTATTATTATCCACATTTTTATTTAACAAACGTATTAGGTGAATCTCCTACCTCATTAAGACCATAGTAAGACTGATTTTTGTGTTAGGTTGGTATAAAATTAATTGTGGCTTTCAATAGTTGAATGTTGCTCTTTGAAATTAGAATACATTCTTAAATGTGGCTATGTTAAACATCATTTTAATGCATATTTCACACTTTTTTTTTTTTTTGCTAATGACTTACTACTTGCTGTTTATTTTATATGTATTTTAGACTAGGGAAATGATGCTAGACAAAAAGCAAATTTGAGTGATTTTCTTATTCAAGTTCAAAGTGGGTGGTAAAGCAGCAGAGACAGCTAGCAACGTCAGCAACACATTTGGCCCAGGAACTGCTAATGAACATACAGCACAGTGGTGATTCAAGAAGTTTTGTAAAGGAGACAAGAGCCTTCAAGGTGAGGAGCACAATGGCAGGCCATCAGAAATTGACAGCAACCAATTGAGAGGATCATCAAAGCTGATCCTTGTACAGCTACATGCGAAGTTGCCACAGAACTCAGCGTCAACCAAAAATCAAAAAATCATTGTTTTGAAGTGTCATCTTCTCTTATTCTATGCAACAAAAACGAACCATTTCTGGCTTGGATTTTGACCTACTACAAAATGTGGATTTTATATGACAACCAGCGATGACCAGCTCAGTGGTTGGACCAAGAAAAAGCTCCAAAGCACTTCCCAAAGCCAAACTTGCACCAAAAACAGGTCATAGTCACTGTTGGCCTGATCCACTACAGCTTTCTGAATCCCAACAAAGCCATTACATCTGAGACGTATGCTCAGCAAATTGAAGAGATGCCCTGAAAACTGCAAAGCCTGCAGTTGGTGTTGGCCAACAGAAAGGGTCCAATCCTACTCCATGATAGTGCCCAATCACACGTTGTACAACCATGCTTCAACAGTTGAACAAATTGGGCTGCAAAGTTTTGCTTCATCTACCATATTCACCTGACCTCTTGCCAACGATTTACCACTTCTTCAAGCATCTCAACAACTTTTTGCGGGGAAAATGCTTCCACAACCAACAGGAGGAGGAAAATGCTTTCCAAAAATTCATCAAATCCTGAAGCATAGATCTTTATGCTACGGGAATAAACAAATTTATTTCTTGTTGGCAAAAGTGTGTTGATTGTAATGACTCCTATTTTGATTAATAGTGAAGGACAGGGAAGCCTGGTATGCTGCAGTTCATGGGATGCAAAGAGGTGGACAGGACTTAGTGACTGAGCAGCAACATAATGATTTAAAATTCACAGTTTGAAACCGCAATTACTTTTTCACCAAACTAATATGTCAAATCATGTCTTTAGAGGCTCAAAGTCCTTCCCCAGGATTTCTGCAAATGTCCAAAGGGCCCACACTCTGAAAACAATCTCCATCTCTGAGCTCTTGCATTCATGAAATGCATCTCTGATCTGTAATATGGCTAACCAAACACGAAACCCAGATCCATTCTCAATTCCAAAACATTACCCATTCAGCCCCAGCTTGTGTTAATGTAGTAAATATTGCTGAAGAAAAGGAAAAATAAAATAAGGAGAAATTTAGATATATTTATTCAAACTTCCTGGAGAAGGAAATGGCAAACCACTCCAGTATTGCTGCCTGGAAAACCCCATGGACAGAGGAGCCTCGCAGGCTACAGGCCGTGGAATCACAAGCGTTAGACATGACTTGGAGACTAAACCACACCACATTCAAATTGCAACTCGAACATTAGGTAACTGAGTTCGAAAGGCATTCTTCTGTCTCTCCTCCACTGGGAAATGTACAATGGCCCTGCTCTCTACCTGCTCCTTAGACTCACACCAAGTCTTATGGTAATTAATAGGTTGCCCTCCTTAGGAAAGAAATGCAAGCAATATTTTTTTACATAGATAAAAAGAAATTTATGTTCAGATACACAGTTTCACAAGAATAGTGTATTATTGACACACGGGAGAATAAGGATGGCCTCTAGAGAGCAAAACCATATACTTTATACTTTACACTTTCAAAGAATCCCCAAAATAAAAATGCTTAGCTCATCAGGTGAGAAGTTATGTCTTGTATAAACTATAGATTTAATGTACAAACAGCTCAGGAGAGAGGTCTATCCAGAACAGGAAGAGGAAAAAAATTGCCTTTGTTTTTGATTAAGCCATTTATAGCACCAAACAAAATTGGATATAGTCTTATTTTGTAACTTAGAAATTGCTTGCCAAAAGCCATAAAATCTGTGGCATAGGAGATTTTTATAGCTAAATTTAAAATTCAATATATTAGAAATGAAGGCAACATCCTGCCTTCACTTTCTTTAGCAGCAAAAATAGGTGATCTCAGATGAATTATTCCAGGTTAGGTTTGACTTATTTCTAAAAATTGTGGTGTTTGAAATATATCCCCCTCAGCCTCCTCGGATCTCTGGCCAGTTTCTCCTGGCTCTGATTACCAGGAGGAGTAGACAGGAGATTAATCAGGAGAATAAAGGGGTAAGATGAGAGGCTTTCCTCTAATTAAGAAAGGACTTCACAGTGTACAAGGAAATAATATAGTACGGAATGACAACAGAGACCAGGTCGTATTAGCTCATTATCTTTGGAAGGGTGTCATATACAGACCGTACAGCTCTCTCATGTCGTAAGAAAAAGTGTTTGTTCTATAGGCTAAATTTGACTTGACATATTGGATTTAAATAAAGATTTCTGAGCCACTAGGACAAGAATCAAATGGCAACAGATTATGGCTTAAAACTTCTGTGGTTTCTTCCTCACTCTGGGAAAGCTGTGAAGGATTCTTAGGAGGAAAATGGCTAGGTATATTGAGAAAAGTGTTACAAACAGTAACGCCCAAAAGACAAGTATAATTCATATGTTCATATGAAAAGAGAGAGAGAAAAGGAACCAGATGAAATGTGTTTCATGCCGGAGAATGTCGATCAGCTAAGCTTTCTAACTCCTGGAAAAAGTCATGTTCTCCTTGCTTGAGAGTCTGTTTCCTCCTTCTTTCCATCGCTTGCTGAAAGAGCTAGTCTCCACAAGTGTCTTTGCCTCCTTTTGTTCACAACCTTGTATATCTCTTTCCCTTGGATCTGGGTTTTCCCTATGAATCATTTGGAAACAACAGAATGCTGAAGAAAGGATGCTGTATGATGTCTGAACTTTGATCGGAGAATGTCCTACTGTTTTTATCTTAGCATCTTGGAGCACTTTCTGTGAGCCTTGACCAACTATGAAAATAATAATGCTCCAGTTGATAGGACTTGAAACATAACACATGGAACACAAGACTATCCCAGTCAAACCCTTTAAGTTATAATATAATATAGTAAGTAATGAAATGGTTGCTTTACACTGCTAAGCTTTGGGGCTGATTTCTACATGGCAGTAGACAGCAAGAAAACTTGGTTTCCATCTATTCACTTTCCAGATCTCAATATAGGTTTCATACTTTTGAGAAGCCCCATAATCTGGATTAGGCATCCCCTTCTCGGTGCTGTCCCATAATTCAATTTTCATATGTGTTATAATTATCTGTTTATTCTTGTGTGAGATTAGGGAAAGTAAAAATCATGTCTGAATCAATTATCATACCTTCAGAACACCAACAGTGCCTGATAAATATAGAAGGCAATAAATAAGCATGACCAACTAAATCAATAAATGCATTTATTATGCAGCTAAATACTAACTTCTTGCTTGACTGAGAAGAAGCCCATTGCCTGTCACATTATTTGATAATCAGCTTTCATAAAGGTAGTCATGTAAATATATCTCAGCAAAGTTTAAAGACAACATGCATTGCACAAGTCACTTAGCCACCTAAATTATTAAAATACATGAAAGATTTAGAAATAAATCTGGGCAGTGAGAATTTCTTTTCTAAATATTCATTGATCTCTACTGTTCTGGATTTTGACCAATCCAACTTGATTAATCTTGAATTATGGTATTCTCATAGTTTTTTATGGATAAGGAGTTAAGACTGTGAAGGTTCATAATCTGTGTATTCTAAATGAAGAAAAATGCCCTCTCGTATCCAATAAATAAGACATCTGTGAATTGGCAAATGCTAGCACAAACAAGTCCATTTGGTGACAGTAAAACTGTCATGAACATGTTTAAACTGAAAATATACAGCTAGGAAAATTTTACAAGATGCAGATGTCATGTAAGGCAGTGAATTGAGGCCAAATGACCCAAAAGATGTAATGGGAAGGGATTTTTACGAAATGAGTAAGAAACTGGAGAAGGTGAAACACGCATACACACACAATGGGATGACCCTCCCTATTACCTCACTTGGCAGGTACCTAGAGAGCCGTCTGAAAAGTGAAACATGTTTCCCCAAGCATCTGACCTTGACCGAAGGATCACTAAGAGAAAGGCCAAAGGTAGTCCCAAGTGCTTGACCTTGGCTGTCGCAGACAGGAGCTCTGAAAATTCCTCTCAAGCCTTTGGCGGCGGTTTGTAAGTTCCTGTAAGGTCCTCTAAGACCTCCCTCGGTGCGCTTCTATCATTTTGAGTTTGAGGAGGTTCTCAGGGATGAATGTTACAGCTTCACCACACGTGGCAGCCCCCCACACTGCTTTCTCTGAGGCATTCTCTAGGAAGTGAAATTCCAGTTCACTGCCATCCCACTTAGAGCTCAGTTTTTTCTACCACAGATTCCTTACCAAGCATTTCCTATTAAAGAACAGTACAGTGTAAGAACTGGACCGATGTGACAATAGTTTTTTTCTGATACACTGTAAAATGTAATATATGTTATTTCTGTATCATAGTTTCTTTTTATATTTGCCTTTAAGGTATTGACTGTCATTTGCATGTTTTATTATCTATACTTTACAGTACATACTGGAGGGAAAATCCCTCTGAAGTCGATACTAGTATTCTAGGTTTTCCCAAGATAAAAAATGGAAATACACTTGAGTGGTTACATGTCACAAATTAGAAAAGAATGCATTACAAAGGCATGACATAATAAATCAAAGCCATTTTCTTCCATAATTCTATCTCTCCACATCAGAATTACATACATTAGAACTCAGCATGACTTTACATGTATAATCAAAACTCCTTGTTTTAAAAGCAAGGCCTAGAAAGTTAAACTAAATTGGTTGGATTATAGCAGAGAAGGAATTACCTACTAATTTCTTCCACATTGGCTTGACATTTAACTTCTCACTGAGACCCAGATTCTCGAACTTCTGAACTCATAGAAAGTAAAATTCCCCTAAAGAGCAGGCAGAATGCTTTATAAATTCTGTGTCCCAAATAACTAAGTACAATAAATGGAGATAAACTACTTCCCAAAAGATTTGATTTGTTTTCTAAGTGACACAGAATTAAATAAGATGTATTTCCAAATAAAAACAGCCAAGAATGGACAGAATTTTCCCAATTTGTATCTCTCTTGATCAAATACAGTATTCTGACTTCCTACGAGAGAAAAAATTTCAGTTGAAACAAAATGATTCTAGAGAACTGATTTAGGAACGAGTTGTTCATTTTCTTCTTTCGGTGAAAATAAAATGAGAATGACAAAGCAATCTTTTAGATAGCCAGATAAACATAGAGGAAAAGGCCAAGTGGGAAGAGACAATGAAAAGCAAAGGAAGAGAGCTCTTTAAGGGAATAAGATGAACAATTATGTGAGAAAGGTCATACCAAAGAAAAACTGTGGCTCAACTTCACTCAGCATATCTCCCTGCTCTTGCTTTTGCTCTACTGATCATGCCTCTTCCATTTGGTCAAGTTTTGGCCATTAGGGAGTTTTTTTTTTATAGTGCCAACAGATACTTTGCATAAGGCATAATATTGATTTTAAAAATAGAGTTTTAATTGGTTTCTCATGCCAAATATTAACAGCAGTCCATTCCTAAGATTGTGTTCTTATTATGTTCACTCTATATAACATTTTTAACAGCTCTCTGAACTCAAGTATCAAATAAACAGATTGGTAACCAGCAGGCCCTACCGTACACAGAAAAGTCAGTATGCATCTATGGACAAACCAAATATTCCATGTGCTTGAGAACAACACTGGTTTTCCTCAGCCCCATTGTCAAGCCACTAAAGATATTCTTATTGAGCTCAGAGAAGCTGATCAAAAAACATATCTTCAGGGGAAAAAGAAGATGACCACATTAAGCTTGTTTCTTCCTCAGATGTGCACTAAGAAAAGAGGGAAAGACTCATATGCTTCTGTAATCTTGGTTTAGGGCTTTTAATGGGGCTGAAATGCTAAAATCTGCTTTATAAAATTCATGACAGTGAACCTCTGATATTCCATAGAAATGATAACTCTGTTGAAAACTCTTCCCAGGACCGAATCCGATTATAGAACTGAAAATATCAAAGTTCAGAGGGCCCTAAAAGATGAAAAATATCTCCATACATAGAAATAGAGCACAAATCTCACAAATCAAGGATTAATTCATTTAGGTTGACAGTTAAGAATCCAAACCAGTTCACCCTTGCCTTGTTGACATCAGAGTATGACTCTAGGGTCCTATTAGGATAGTTAGCATAATATTTACACTTTCTGCAATTCTTTTCCACTCTCCAAAATAATCAGAAACTTCACAAAATCTTGGGTAACTATGTTACCAATTTGGCCTTCATATTTAAGAAATCCAGCAAATTACTTTTCGGTGAGCATCTCTCATGAATAACTGGAAATAGCTACATTGTAGGGATAAGTTTAGAAATGGATTGCAAATATTAACATATAAGTTAAATACATGTAAATAATTTTGTAAATTATCTTTTTAGAATTTGGGTAAAATCAGCTGATTTCTCAAAATTAGGATAAAAAATTAGTTTATAAAGAGCATAAAGAAAGCCTCAGATTTTGTCTTATTAATGATTTTTTTGTTTGGTTTGTTGATGTGTGGGTTAAGTGGGCTTTTTTTCCCATTAGTACTGTCCCTTGTGTGTTTCTTGATATAATTGGAGGATTTCTTGGATGATGGTAAGTAAAAGTGGAATGGGGAACAAGATGTATTGAAGACACCTTTCTCCATATGAAGACAAGACAAGCATTGTATTTGGTGCTTCATGTTCTTTTATCTTATTTGGTCTTCACAACATCCCCATGACACATGTATTTTAAGACTCTTAATTTAGGGATAGAGAATTTGAGACTTACAAAAGGTTTTTTTTAAAGAATTTTAAGGGAGAAATAGATTTTTAAAAATTTTCCTCCAGCAGAAATTTCTACTGAGTCACTCACAAATCTGTTCATAAAATCTCCTCTCCCCATGCAAAAATTATACCATCTCTTATTTCACTGATGTGTTCAGCAAATATTTATGGATTACATATTTTATGCCAAGTACTATTCAGAATATCACAGAGAATACAGAATTAAAGTAAGCATAGAGTACAATTCTAATAAAGGAAGACAGACAGTAAAGAAATAATTAAGTGCAATATATATTGTATCTACAGCGCTATTGTAGATAGTGTAAATGCTAGGTAGTAAAAATGCAGGAAAGGGGAATATGGAGTGTCAGAATGCAAAAGCAACACAAAAGATTTGTTAGGGAAGGCCTCACTGAGAAGGAGAATTTTTAAAAAAAGATGACTTCAGAGAAGTCACCAGCATTGCCATTATGTGCGGGAAGAAAATTTCAGAGAGAACTGCTAGAATAAATGCTCTAATGCAGGGGAATGCTTGGTTTGTTTGAGGAACAGCCAATAAAGCCAGGCATTTGAACTGTGGGAAGGATGGAGAGAGCTAAAGAGAGGTAATGAGGGTCACATGTACAGGACCTTGTATGCTTTGGTAAGGCTTTAGTCTTTGAATGGAATTATCACCATCTAGTTTTCCAAGGCTCTTTCTGGGTGCTAATACATTGAGATTAGTTTATGGAGGAACATAGGTGGAAGTTGATTGAGAGTCAGACTAAAAGATCATTCTGCTTGGAAGCTGAGATTGGTTCGTGGGGGACCAATTTGAGAACAGCCTATATGGCTAGATAAGTGATTTCGCATTCTCAAATGGGATCCATGGAAACTGCTTCTAGTAGTTCATGTAGCCAGTTCTCGTGGTTGGACGTAGGAGGTTTTTATTTGAAAACTTACTTACGTGCTATTATTCATGGAAAAGCATTCTCCACAAGCTTTGATATTTCCTTGAATGTAATCTGCCAAAATCACTTTACCGTTAGCATTCAGCCATTTGACTATGATGTGTTTAGTTTGGTTTCCCATTATATTAATCTTGCTTGGAATTTAATAAACTTGAATCTCTTAAGTACCACAAATCTTCAGACACTGATCAATTCTTGATTTGCTTTTTATTTCCTTTCCTTTCTTCTTTCTTTTTTCTTTATAATTCTTGTGGATAAATTTCATTGATCAGTCTTTAAGTTCAAGTGACTAATCCTTTTTCAGCAGTGTCCAGTCTACTGTCAAGCCCACAAATAAATGTATTTCTATATACAAATGTAGAAATATTTGTATTTCTGTATTTCTTATATTTTTAGTTCTATAATTCCCATTTATTTCCCTCTTGTCTGATAATTCCAATACCTATGATAACTGTGAGTCTTCTTTTATTGACTAATTCTTCTTTTGATTTTGTATTACATTACTTCCAGTTCCTTTGCATGTCTCCTACTTTTTTTGTTTGCTGCACATGCTGTGTTTCTGTCTCTTTTATATTTTCACTTGATCTACAGGTTTAATTTCTTTTTTCATTGCCAACGCCTTTTTGCTCTTTGTCTTTTCCTTCATTTCATTGTCTTAACTTGCATTTTTATTACATCAATCTTTTTTTTTTAATACCTCTTAGAAGTAATGAGTACTGTGAGATTAAAAAAAAAAAAAAAGCCTGGATCACAAGATACTTGCAATCTGTTCAAGTCTTAAGCAATTACTTTGATTCCTCTATCTGGGAGAATTCTGGCTCATAGCATAAAAGACTGAGGAAAGCTATTATGAATGATGAGGACTTGAAGGGTGAGTTGGATATTGACCAATAGAGAGGAAAGGGGAAGCATATTTGACAGAGAGAAAAAAAACACAGGGATAAAGAAAGATAAAAAGGACATTTGCAGGTCAGTGAGGAGATGAATATGACGAGAGAGAAGTTATATGAGTTTAATCCTGGTAAACTCATATAGTTTTAATACTGAAGTTTAAATCTGATAAAAGAAATTTTTTAATTCTCCTTTCCCTCCTTGCCATTTCCCCCTTAGGATTAAATGATATGAGTAATATCCTCTATACTATCTTCTAAACAGAGAGCTGTCAATGATATTTTCTGCCTAAAGTCTTTATATTTTAGCCTCTATGTTTAATAACCTAATAAAAATGCAACTAAGTTGTTTTCCACTTAGGCTTGGCTTTTCCTCACCACTGTAGGTTAATTCTTATCTCTAAATGTCAAGACAAATGATAGAAAAGTGGTAAAAGAATTTCAACAAAATGATTGTTTGATTCTGAGGGATTAAACCACCAGTATGAATAATTTTTCACTGAATTGATTCCTTTTTTTTTTTTTTTACCACATTTGCCAATCAGTAGAGTTGAAATAATCAAAGTATCTGTATAAATAGCATTGACTCATGAGACCCAAACTCATCATTTTTGTTGTTTCAACTGCCAAACTAGAATTTGTTTTCTCTTCTGTATAAAACTTCACATTCTCTTCTGTGACCTTTACATTCTCAGCTTTGTTGGACTTCACACATCAATACCTCCATCACTGTTCTACAAAGCACAAAGAGTAATCACACAAAAAAAGTATCTGCTCTGTGGTAAAAGAAATTCCTGACAGGTTCCTCCCTAAATAAAAATAAATGGAATGACTCCCATAAAATTTATGTGGTCCACACAGAAATAGTTGAACTACATCAAGACCTCAAAAATGTCTGGTTAAAAACATCAGAACCACATTGGGATAAACTTCCTATTGATGCAATCTCTCAGATCATGGAATCCCATAAAGAAAAGCTTATCACTGTTACCTTTGAGAAACACACTGGAACAAACACCAAACACTAAAAACAGCAATCATACATTATTACACGGAGGAAGAGCAAACCTCCTTCTTACCTCTAAATACTAAAATTCTCAGAGATTCATGTAATACTTGCACTTTTGTTGGCTACTTAAAGTAGTTTCTTCAGTTATAAATTATGTAGGCATACTTTGCCCATGTGTTTTTGGTTCAGTATTTCTGCCTTATTCAATTGTTGATAACGAAATGAAATGGTTTTTATTTGGAACCCTCTGTCTCCATATCCTAGGATTTCACCAGTGTGCTCTCGTTGGTGGTGGAACTCTATCTTGACTCTCTATCTAATCTGCAGTGGGGTGAAATGAAAAACGAATTGGTTAGTTGCTCAGTCCCGTCCAACTCTTTGCAACCCCATGGACTGCAACATCGGGCTCATCTGTCCATGGAATTCTCCAGGCAAGAATACTGGAGTGGATTGCCATTCCCGTCTCCAGGAAATCTTCCCCACCCAGGGGTCAAACCCTGGTCTCCTGCACTGTGGGTAGATTCTCTACTGTCTGAGCCACCAAGGTGGGTGAAGAACCTACATTTATCGGAGAACTGGCTGGGATAAGACTGATTTCTGTGGCCTTGGGGAAAAAAATAGTTAGGTTACCAAAGACTTAACTCATAAACTCTTCTTCATTCTTTGCATGCTAAGTCGCTTCACTCATGTCTGACTCTTTGCGACCCTATGGATTGTAGCTCATCAAGCTCTTCTGTCCATGGCATTCTCCAAGTGAGAATACTGGAGTGGGTTGCCATGCCTTTCTTCAAGGGATCGCCCCAATTCAGGGATCAAATCCACAACTCCTGTGTCTCCTGCATTGGTAGGTGGGTTCTTTACCACTAGTGCCACCGATCTTCATTCTTTGTGGTCTTCTTTATGGTCCATAAAGAGTAAAATCCATGAAGAAGGCTGAGCACTGAAGAATTTGTGCTTTCAAATTGTGGTGTTGGAGGAGACTTTTGAGAGTCCATTGGACTGCAAGGAAATCAAACCAGGTGATTCTAGAGGAAATCAATCCTGAACATTCAATGAAAGAACTGATGGTGAGGATGAAGCTCCAATACTTTGGCCACCTGATGTGAAAAACCGACTCATTGGAAAAGACCCTGATCCTGGGAAAGATCAAAGGCAGGAGGAGACGAGGACGACAGAGGATGAGATGGTTGGATGGCATCACCGACTCAATGGACATGAGTTTGAGCAAACTCCAGGAGATGGTGAAGGACAGGGAAACCTGTTGTGTTGCAGTCCATGGAGTCACAAAGAGTCAGACAAGACTGAGCGACTGAACAACAAGTTTTTCAAACTACATTTTATTCCTGCCTTGCAATATGGAATTAATTACCTTTAAAGAAACTAGTGTAAGTATTAATAGTAGTATTTAAGACATCTAAGTAGTACTTAAATTTGAATAACTGTTATTGCAAAGGTTAGTCATAAAATGATTAAATCACCATATTTTGTGCAAGTAAAAATATGATGGTAAAGATACAGACATAATGTTCAATAACTATGTTGTATTTGAATAGTGATCCCACACTTCAAAATAGCAGATATTTTATACTCTTGGAGTTATTTAACCTGGAAATTTCTTTCTTTGTATGCTTCTTTTAACTAGGCTATAGAGACATCCATAAGAAATATATGCATTAGGCATACCCCTAAATAAGCACCTTAAAATGTTACTTGTGTCATTTCTTAATCTGTCTTTCCCTCTAAATTGTGGAGAAAGGTCATTTCTTTTTATATTTGCATCCCAGATTCCAACTCTGCTCTATTGAATCCTTTAATGAGGATTAATACATGCAATGTCTTAGCAGCTGAGATTTCAGTACCTGTTTTATTTGCTTCTTTTTGCCATATATGAAAATAATGCATGAGAATGGAGAAGAAGTAAACATGAGGAAAGAAACATATTATTGTACAAATACACTACTAAGTTGGTTTTTCCATTTCGAACTGGTTAAGGCTGCTAAGTACCTTAACCAAGCCATTGACAGTTTATAGACCACAGTTCTCATAATCTCTACACATATAAGTCATGTAAAATATTTCTGTAAAAGGGTATGATGCATCTAATTTTATTGATCACAGGCTATTATGGATCATTCCTACAAATGCAGTGATTGGGAGAATTTTACTTCTTATCAGTTGCCAAATACAGCCTACTTTCTGTAGTTTTGGTATTTTTATGTTTTTATATTTTAAGTAACTGGTGTGTGAGTCTCTCAACAGCCTGTGATGCCATAGCTATGGGCCATGGATGTGGCTCTTGTGTGGTTTACATGATATTTCTGTAACTTGGATGAATTTCATGGTATCACTGATGGGGTCTGCACATGTCTTAAAGAATTTTTGTTTTCATTTGTTGTTGTTATTTTTTCCTTAAGGAGGGACTCATTTGGAATGCCTCACTCTGCGGGGTTTAGGGTTGCCATATGAAAGAGAACAACCCTGTCATATTAGGAGAAGAGGAATTCTTGTCTTTGATGGAAGGTTGACAAAGGTACTTTGTCCCTGGTGTCATTTTTATTACATGACTACTGTGTTCTGCCAGGAGGACTGGGACCACCTACCTGCACATTGAAAAACACAGCTGAGATCTGTCTTTGTGACCCAGACACATGCCCTCTCAACTTTTCTCTGTCCTGAAGGAAAACATCACAGCCCAAGCCAGATGAAAACAAGCACATTTTCCCCCGCTTTTTCTGTGGGAAAGATGAGCTGAAACCAAAGTTAATATATTTGAAAAATCTGGGAAAAAAACAGAACAGATTTTTAAAAAGTCATTCCTTTAGCCCCATTGGTATGCTACTTGCAGGAGTCTTACAAAGAAAACTTCTGTTGAAGTGAAAAACACTGGAAGAAACCCATGTTATGTGAGACTTTAATTCCCTGGAGCTGGGAAAGGTGAAAGAATCAGGTCCCTATACTCTTGGACTGTTTTCATTAGTTACCAAGAATGTTTATGCAATTGATTTTAACCACTTCATCAGAAATCCCTGCTTGGTATAGTTAACACAGATCAGTTGAAGCTAATTTTAAGAAGCCATACTATTATATTATATAAAATTCATTCATGAGGAAAGATAAAGTTGCAGAAGAGGAAGAAGAATTGACTTCATTTTTTTTAATTCTCTAACTATGTATCAGCACCATTATTTCAACAAAACAACTTTGCTACAACTTCACTGAATCTGTGATTTACGTCTTAATACTTTTTTCTTGGACAGGATATATTTGGCATAAAATACCCAATTTTGCACAATGAAATCGTAGACCCTGAGCCAATCTTGTGAAACCATTGGCTCATGGAAAGTTAAGTCACAAAATATAATTTCTACACACAACCTCTCACTTTTTTTAATCACTCTATTCCTGGCAAATATAATTCAATAACACACCAAAATGAAAGTGGCTGGGCTACTTGATATTTTACATGTTGGACTTCCCCTACTTTCCACCAACAACAGAGGTTCATTTTTATCATACAAAGCAAATTAAATTAACAGAATGGGCTTTAGATCAGTGTTTTTCTAACTTTTTGGATTTCAACTCACATTAAGAAGTACATCTCACCCCAGGACCCACATGTAACCTGACCCAAATTTTCATAAAAGAATACTCATTCTTATTTAAATTTCTTTTTTATTTTGTCATATTCACTGTTTCTCTCTTTATTGTGCTAAGAATATTTAATTTGAGATTTACCCTTTTAACACATTTTTACGGTCCACAATTTGGTATTGTTGAGTATGGCCACCATGTTGTATAGTATACTTATGCTTATTTTATGTGGTTCTCTTCAATATGATCTGTTTATTCTATTTTATTCATGTGAATTATTTGTTTGTTTTCACTACCCATGTATGTGTCATGAACAACAATCTGTAATACATAGCTTTAAATAAATTATCTAATGAAAGTCTGGTACAGAATAAAATTGCACCTAATACCATTAGTAACAGCCAACTCTTACTGAGAACTGAACTAAACACTTCTTTCATTTATCCATTATCCTAAAAAATTTCCATCACAGGCATATAGACATTTCATAGATGAAGAGCATAGAGGGGCAACTATCTTGCCAAATTTTACAAAACTAGCTATGACAGAGCTTTGATATGAATCCAGGGCTACCCAGGTTCTTAGCTACTAAATTAACACCTAAATAGAAGGCTGAGTCATAGGTCATGTCCTAGACCTGGAAATATTTGGTTGATCCCAGACTCTTCAAATTAGTGAAGACATTTGAGAGAACTTACATGGTTCTAGGAGGATCTCCATAGCTCTAGAATATTTACAGCCTTTGCAACCAGTCTCCACATTATAAATGTCCTTCAACAGGCAGACAAACTACTAGACATTTGTCTACCTGATAGATGCTGCACATCAGGAAAAGGCAGTTTGAATTTTTTACCTAGATTGGCGTTGGCATAAAAGTTAGTTTTTCTAGGGCTCGGGAGAATACATGTCCTGGGTGACTTATTCTAAGAACTAATAAAAAAGGGAACGTCACACTGCAATACAAGCCTATGATCAACTCTGGGAATGTGGAGTGGGTGATATCATAGCTTGGAATGTTTTCTTTTTAGCTGCTGGAGTGATCATAGCACCCAACTAACTCCAGATATAAAAGAGAGATTCATAGGCATAGTTCATTTCTATTGAGGGGCTTCATTTTGTGTGAACACTGGCCTCTAACAGGTCTGGGACTGCTAATTGTCAACCAGCTCTGCAACCACAGTCTTTCACTCCTGTTAACAGATGGGACAGCAGTCAATAACTGAAATTTGGTGAAGACTATCACCATCCTTATGGCAGAAAGTGAAGAAGAACTAAAAAGCCTCTTGATGAAAGTAAAAGAAGAGAGTGAAAAATTTGGCTTAAAGCTCAACATTCAGAAAGCTAAGATCATGGCATCTGGTCCCATCACTTCATGGGAAATAGATGGGGAGACAGTGGAAACAGTGTCAGACTTTATTTTTGGGGGCTCCAAAATCACTGCAGATGGTGATTGGAGCCATGAAATTAAAGATGCTTACTCCTTGAGGAAAGTTATGACCAACCTAGATAGCATGTTAAAAAGTAGAGACATTACTTTGCCAACAAAGGTGCATCCAGTCATGGCTATAGTTTTTCCAGTGGTCATGTATGGATGTGAGAGTTGGACTGTGAAGAAAGCTGAGCACCGAAGAATTGATGCTTTTGAACTGTGGTGTTGGGGAAGACTCTTGAGAGTCCCTTGAACTGCAAGGAGATCCAACCAGTCCATCCTAAAGGAGATCAGTCCTGGATGTTCATTGGAAGGACTGATGCTGAAGCTGAAACTCCAATACTTTGACCACCTCATGCAAAGAGCTGACTCATTGGAAAAGACCCTGATGCTGGGAGGGACCGGGGGCAGGAGGAGAAGGGGATGACAGAGGATGAGATGGCTGGATGGATCACCAACTCAATGGACATGAGTTTGAGTAAACTCTGGGAGTTGGTGATGGACAGGGAGGCCTGGCATGCTGCGATTCATGGGGTCGCAAAGAGTTGGACACAGCTGAGCAACTGAACCGAACTGAACTGAACTGAACTTTATCATGACGCCTCACAGTTCAGTCATATAAATTACTCATAGACTACCAGATTGATGAGTTCTGATCAAGGCCAACTAATTGATGAGCAAGAGATTAATTGGTTCACAGAGTGGTCAAAGTAATTGGATAATTTCAGAAATCACCAATAAATTGTTTGAAAATTTAACATAATTCTGGGTTAAGTCAATCAAAACAGTTAATCTCAATGAAGACTATAGATACAGGGCTAATAAGAGCAAAGGCAGACCCCACTATGGGGCCAAAGGAGAAGAGGTGGATCTCTTCTAGGCAGGAAGTTACTATAATTTCTTTTATGAACTTATTGTTTTTAATGGGAAAAAAAACTTTGACCTTAAGTTTCCTTGACCAGGTTCTCTGGAATGGCTGGATATTTTCTAAACAATTTAAAATCATGTCTATTCTATGTTTCTTTATCTTTGGGGGAAATAAAGAAGTATAGGACTTCATTACAGGACCATGGTTTTCGTGATATAAATATGCATACATAATAAATGCTCTTGCTTTTCCCTCTTAGAATGGCAATGCCACAAATGGCAGATTTTTGTCTTTCTTTTCATATTGCTGCATCCCCAGCACTAAATTTCCCAGGAGTATTCTTCAGCTACTTATATTGTACATAGCTAATATTTTTAAATAAAATATTTAAAATTAGTGTAAAGTTTTCATGAATCATTTAAGTATTACTTTAAAATATGCATTAAAAATCACAATTCTCAAATCTTTGCTGAAAAAAACTGAGTTAATATCTGTAATATGAGCTGAATACTGACTCTGCGTAGCATTCTTTCAAATATTTATAAAGTTCAAGTCATCAAGACCTCAATAAGATGCTGCAATATTCTTTATAACTTTTAAAAATCAGGGATCTGTTTTTGAGAAAGCATTTCATAATAAGTTTGTATTTGTTGGCTAGTAAGCAAAATTTATTGTTGAATAATAATTCTTGCAATGATGGTAAATCATTTTTAAAATAGTTAATGATGAATAATATGAGGTACAAGAACCAGGTGACTAAACTATTCCCTGAAGGAGAAATGTTCATCTATGAGAGAGATTTTTCCAAAATTAGACATGGGTAAGAGTGCTGGTCTCACAGACAGGTTTTCTAATTACTTAACTTACTGATCAAGTGGAAACAAGTCTGTAAACTCTTTATGGAGATGTAATGTTTATGATCTATCCAGGAAAACAACACTCTTTACCAAAATTCTTTTCAGAGATACAAAATGTTTATGGCATTTGTTTATATATAAAGTTGTTGAGCAGCTCTCTAGAAAAATCAAAAGTTTCTTTATGCTAACCACAGAGATAATTATAATGAAAGACCCTTAGGAGGGCTAGAAAACACTTTTGCTTGCTTCTCCTAATTGATATACATTTGCATATCTTACATAGACTTGGCCTATAGGTCATAAAAAAATCTAACAGATGCACGTACACTTTTAGATCCTGTCCAACTCATTTACAAAATAAAGTAGGTTTTTTTTACCTCAGCCATTATTTACTTATGAAAACATATTTGCTCTCATGGGAAATGCTATAACAAAAAGGTCTTTCGTGTGTTTAGGTCAATGCTTACATTTCAGGAAAAAGTATGTGTATATGTATGTACACTATATATATATATATAAAGATGCTGTTTATATATGTATGTTCATATACGTGTGTATATTATAAATGGATAAATGTAAATATGTGCATATATATAAGTAACCCTGGCTTCAATAAATTGCTTATCTTTTCATTTAATAAACTCAAACCCAGGAGGTTTTACTCAATATCTTTAGGATAAAAACAAAATTCAAGTAACCCATCAGGTTTCTGTTTTGGCTAGTATTTGCCTTCTAATTATCCTTTCTTTCACTGCCAGATCATAGATGCATTTGTCTTACTCAATATTTTCATGTTTTCAGCAGAAAGTTGGCCAGGAAATCTAGTCCATCATACTGCTATAATCAACAATTGTGTTTCATGGATTTTAAGAAAATAAAAACACTAAATATGACATCACAAAAAAGTGTAATTAGTTCACTACTCTTTCTATGTTTATATATAAATATATCTCATCTCCAAAATATATTCCCTTTGCAACGGGGCAAGTTACTTAACCTTTGTCCCATTTAAAGTGAAGATAAACATGTGCCTATCCTGTATGTTTGTAGTCCTGCATAAATGAGTTAGTGCACATGAAATGGCATGATAGTCAGTGTGCTGATAAAAAGCCTAGGTGTTGTGATTTTTACATCTATACTGCAGCGGGGGAAAAAAAACTTTTTTGTATGACTAGTATGTGAAGTTGCTCAGTTGTGTCCCACTCTTTGCAGCCCCGTGGACTGTAGCCCATCAGGCTCCTCCGTCCATGGGATTCTCCAGGCAAGAATACTGGAGTGGGTTGCCATTTCCTTCTCCAGGGGATCTTCCCAAACAAAGGATCGAACCCAGGTCTCCCGCGTTGCAGACAGACACTTTAACCTCTGAGCCACCAGGGAAGCTAGCTCTCTATAAATAGGAAAATCTCTGCTCAAAGACACATAGTCACTAATTTGAAACTAATGGGAGTATGAAAAGGGTTTGAAAGAGAGTTCTCTTTAACAAAATTTCAGAAATTTTCATCAACCATTTAAACAGTGAATACCTAGGTGATATGCATTGAAAATCAAGTAGTAATAGTTACATAAAAGAAAACTATGTATGCTATGAAAAAAAGAAATAAAGAGGATTGAACAATATAAAGGATTGTTGACACACTATTCCAAGATAGACATTTCTGATTTTAAGGTATGGTGTTCATGGTTCAGAGGGAGCTGTACATTCTGTATGAAAGACTTTTACACATTTTTTAGTATAGAGGCCCTTAACATCTTTGCTTCATGTGCCTTCTGGATGTAAGCTAGTGTGATACCTTATATTCTGAGAATCTGGAGTTTGAAAGGGTGATTTGTGAAGAATCCTAAACTATGAGACTTCTGTTAACAAAGCATAATAAAACTTATTTTTAGATAGAGAACTAATTTTGAGATCCAAAACAATTAGTTCATGAGAGTGAAGGGCAGTGATAAATTGATATTCTAAGGATTGCCAAGACTCTAATGAAGAGACATAAGCTCCCTGGACATTTAGTTGCCATTTGCTGCCTCTGTTCTTGTGGATGTTGACGATAATGATGAAGACAGTCTTTATCTCCTGGATAACCTTCATCATAGGGACAAAAATAAATCTCTTCAAATTTTCTTTCCCTAATTTTTAAAATGAATTTTTTAGTGGCAGAAAGGTGATTCAAGGATGGTATCTCTGGAAGCAGAGGGCTGTTCTCACAAGTTGGGGACAAGCCTGTGTGGCTTGCCTTTGCAGCTCCCCACAGTGTTATGGAAAGACAAGTTAGGTTTGGCTTGGAAAAATAGCTCTCTGCCACTCTCTGGATATGTGCATCTTCAGGGCACAGGCTGCCAAGACAAACAGGCACCATCAGATTCCTCTCCACCTCCCACAAAAGAGTGGCTTTATTGAGGATGACCTCCAGAATGGGGAGAAAGGCAGTCATTCACCCATCACTGCCTTAGCCCTCCCCACATTCTTAGACCCCTCACTTGAACCCTGCAGGGGATGCAGACAATCAGCTAAAGAATGTTTTTGTAAACAGCATCTTTCAGACAGTCTTTCATCAGTGAAAAATGAAGACATACGGGAGCCTCCCTCTGCCAGTGCGGCTATGGACAGGTTCAGGAAAGTAAGGAAATATGCCATTTCTAATGCCACTTTGCCATTGAACATGGCATCTATCGATCTACAAATCCAAGCAAATGTATTTAATCTAATGGTACTCACACAGGATCTGAGATTTGCCCTGGCTGTTCCATAAGAAGTGTCAGAATGTTAAGAGCTGGAAAAGATCTCAAGAATGAATGAATTCAACCCTCTTCCCATATAAAAGATGCCTTGTTTGTGGCCGAAGAATTCATAATAAAGCATCAAAGAAAGGCTTACCATATGAAATTTTTCTAATCGTTTCATAAATTTGTCTACCATTCCCCGACCTTTTTGCAAACATTTCTTTTGAAAAGCCTGAGTAACCATTAATTCTGATGCACACAAATTGTGAGACCAGTGAGAAAATACTTTGAATTTGGGAAAAGAAAAATCCATTATTAAATGTCTGCAATAGAAGTATCATTATTACAATCATATGATTCTAAAAGCATTTCTAGTTGGACATGTGTTCAAACTAATAAGCCAAAAGCAAATTTTGATATTTTTCTCACGGCCTGATATGTCCTAAGCCTTAACCTTGGGACCTTGAAGAACAGGAAAGAAGTGACAGACAGTTCTTGCTCACAGAAATCTGGCAGAAGTGAAAGTATGACAACGCATTCATGAATCAGAGAAGAGAATGAAGGATGAGAGGTGCCAAATCTCACAGGGCCCATCAACAGAACTCTGAGTGAAAGCAGAGATCAAGGATAATCGGGGAAAATCTTCCGGAAGAGATGCGATTTGAGTTTGACTATGGCTACAAAGGGAAATCTTTTGTTTTTACTCCATTTAGCATGGTCCCCAGCATAGAGAATCTCTGAAGCATGAACTGGCATGAAAGAGCTATTTTGGCCATTTCACTGAATCAACTAGCCATCAGGGGAATAATGTGGGTTTTACTCACCACACATCCACTAGTCATTTATTGGATCTTCTGGCCCTAACTGGTACTATTTCACTGACCAGTTCTGTTTTCTAAGTTTAAATACAACACCTGATGGGAAGAAATGTGAGCGTAGGACCAACAGGGAAGCAAAAATTATATGACTTTTTCAATTACAGTATTTCACAGCGATTTAGCCTTCCATCCTAAGTGGACTTTTCAGTTTTTCCCATATTAAGTCTCTTATCAGTAGTTAACAAGTTAAAAAAAAATGTTTTTCAACTTAATGATGATGTCACAACAGGAGCTACAAAAGCAAATTCAGAGAACAAAAGGTTTTGACTGAAGTTTGTTCAGTAGCTGAGCTTGGTGTACAAGGGAAATCATTGACCACTCCATTGTACGGAAGTATTTATAAAATTTTGCCACACATGCATAATTATGTGCACAATTATGTCAGCATGTTCACTGTACTACCCGACAAAGTTTCAAACTCATTTCAGATACATCTTATGGGCAGTATATCCAAAGGCAGATTTCATTCATCACTATAAGATGTAAAGATATATACTTTAATGAAACCAGGGATAAGTAAATATGTGTGTGTGTGTATCCATTTATAGTGGGCTTCCCTGGTAACTCAGCTGGTAAAGAATCAGCCTGCAATGCAGGAGACCCCAGTTGGATTTCTGGGTCAGGAAGATCCCCTGGAGAAGGGACAGGCTACCCACTCCAGTATTCTTGCCTGGAGAATTGACATAGGAACCTGGCAGGCTATAGTCCATGGGGTGTCAAAGGGTTGGACACGACTGAGTGACACAGCACAGCACATCCATTTATAGTACACACACATATACATACACATGTAATAGCACACCAATCTATAGTACACACACATATACATACACATGTAATAGCACACCAATCTATAGTACACACACATATACATACACATGTAATAGCACACCAATCTATAGTACACACACATATACATACACATGTAATAGCACACCAATCTATAGTACACACACATATACATACACATGTAATAGCACACCAATCATTTATAGTACACACACATATACATACACATGTAATAGCACACCAATCTATAGTACACACACATATACATACACATGTAATAGCATACCAATCATTTATAGTACGCACACATATACATACACATGTAATAGCATACCAATCATTTATAGTACGCACACATATACATACACATGTAATAGCATACCAATCATTTATAGTACGCACACATATACATACACATGTAATAGCACACCAATCATTTATAGTACACACACATATACATACACATGTAATAGCACACCAATCTATAGTACACACACATATACATACACATGTAATAGCACACCAATCTATAGTATGCACACATATACATACACATGTAATAGCACACCAATCTATAGTACGCACACATATACATACACATGTAATAGCATACCAATCATTTATAGTACGCACACATATACATACACATGTAATAGCATACCAATCATTTATAGTACGCACACATATACATACACATGTAATAGCACACCAATCATTTATAGTACGCACACATATACATACACATGTAATAGCACACCAAACCATTTATAGTACACACACATATACATACACATGTAATAGCACACCAAACCATTTATAGTACACACACATACATACACATGTAATAGCATACCAATCTATTTATAGTATGCACATATACTGACATTTTTCTGAAATGTAAGTATTCACTTAAACACATGAAATACAAAAAAAAACAAACAAACCTGAAATACCTTTCTGTTTGGAATTAGCTACTGAAACAAAATTTTTCATAGTGAATGATGGTTTCAAGTTTCAGAATAAAGCTGTACCTCTTCTTGCAAATGAGTTGGCAGAAACTAAAAGTGTTGACCCATTGAAATCTACATGACCTATAGACTGGTGGCATCAATTATCTATTACTGCATATGAAATTATCCCAAAACAATGACTTAAAACTCATCATGTATCATCTCCCACAGTCTGTCAGTTCAGTCATAAGTTTCAACAGGAAGAGTAGAGACAGCTTGTCTCCATTCCATGATGCTGGGAGCCTCAGCGGGAAGACTGGAAGTTGGAAGTGAAATTATCTGAACCTTCTCTCACTGATGTCCTAGCCTTGTTGCTGGCATCTGCCAGTAGCTTGGCTGAAGCTTCAACCTGAGCCTCTGTGTGTGGCCTCTCACAAACGAAGACAAGGTTCCCAAGGCAAACACTCTGAGAGAAAGTCAGAGAGGAAACTCACCCTGTTTAGGACCTGGCCTCGGTAGTCATGTAGCATCATGTCTGCATTGTGGCTGTTCAGTCGCTCAGTCGTGTCTGACTCTTTGCACCTCCTTGGACTACAGCACACCAGGCTTCCCTGTGCTTCACCATCTTCTGGAGTTTATTCAAACCCGTGTCCACTGAGTCAGTGATGCCATCCAACCATCTCATCCTCTGTGATCCCCTTCTCCTCCTGCCCTCAATCTTTCCCAGCATCAGGGTCTTTTCCAATGAATCCTTCACATCAGGTGGCCAAAATATTGGACCTTCAGCATCAGTCCTTCTAATGAATATTCAGGGTTGATTTTCTTTAGGATTGACTGGTTTGACCTCCTTGCTGTCCAAGGGGCTCTCAAGAGTCTTCTTCAGCACCACAATTCAAAAGCATCAGCATTTTGGTGCTCAGTCTTTTTATGGTCCAACTTTCACATCCATACATGACTTCTGGAAAAACCATGCCTTTGGCTATGTATACCTTAGGGCTGCCTTGGTGGCTCTGATGGGAAAGAGTCTGCCTGCAAAACAGGAGACCCAGGTTGGACCCCTGGGTCAGGAAGATCCCATGGAGAAGGAAATGGCAACCTACTCCAATGTTCCTGCCTGGAGAATTCTATGGACAGGGGAGCCTGGCAGCCTATACAGTCCCAGGGGTAGCAAAGAGTCAGACATGACTGAGCAAGTAACACACACATATAGACCTTTGGCCGCAAGTTATTTCTGCATAGTACTATGTTGACTGAGACTTTCAGAAGGCCCTGTGCAGAGGCAAGTAACAGCAGACATAAATACAGGCCAGTAGTTACTCTCATTAGGAGGAAAGGTCAGCGAGTTCTCTGGAATGGCTCTCAGAGGCCTTTTGAGGTAATTGGGTAATGTCTGTTTTTGAACTGAGGGAGAAGGGTCTTGTGAGTGTTCCTTCCACATCTCTGCTCAAAATCCTCAAAACATGCCTTAACATATTTACCCCTAGGGATCACCATTGTTCTAAAGTTAAAGCCAACATTTTAAGCATATCATATGTCTCTTCCAGCCCTTGACTACTTCACCAGTATTATTTTTCACCTATGCCTGATTTTATTACATAGCAGTTTTTTTTAAAAAGGCTTAAACTAAGAATAGAAGTGGGTGACCCAATACTGTTCTGTTTGGACTGGTTTACACACAACCTTGGCCTTTTGTATCTGAAAGCTCTATTTATGTATTTGGCTTTTTGTTGTTTTTGTGATTATGTGATTCTCAGTCTGTTCCTTGAGAGTAAAGCCATGAATACAATCCCTGAAACGAAGATGATTCTTCAGGTCTTTCCTGGAAGCTAGAGAGGAAAAATGTGTTTTGCACATTTGAAAAGTTGGAAATAGCTATTCAGGCTCTGGATTTACTCAAACCACCAATTTCTAATTTGTAAAATTCTTCAAATGGTGTTGGGCATAGAAAACTGTACTAAAATTTCTGAAGGTGTTTACTTCTCTGAATTATGTATGTGTTTTGGTCATTTCCTTGAAGGGCGCTTCTAGTTAGCACGGCTTGTGCTTGGCGTTCCTTTTGGCCAAACGTACATCCCTGTACTGACTTTTTGGTTGGAACATATTCCTTATGTTCCAACCCATCAACAAGTATTTGTTTAGCAACACTTGCATGCCAGGCACTGTTCTATGTCCTTGGTATTTTGTAGTAAACAGGATTTCTGTTGTTCCTGCCACTTTATAGACTCATGATTAAACAGGAAGCATTATTTTTGTTGTATTTAAATCCTAAACAAGATTATTTTATGATTTTCTTGAAAATTTATAAAAGAATGAATTCCTTTACAACTTTCTACTTATACTCTTTAATGATAATTTGGTTATCTGATCCATTCACAAATATAGGACAGACTTTAACTGAAAAGAAAGGACAGAGAATTTTTTTAAAAATCACATGAAAAAATAACACTAGGAACTTATTACTAAATAGGTCTTAGTGATTATGGGTAATCTGTTAGCACACATTTCTTCTATGAGTTAAAAACTGTGGTTCATGAAATGAGAAAGGTCTAATGGCAGAGTTAAGGACTTCATGTTTCTTTTATATTGTATATTTCAAAATGGATATTTTGGCTTATTTTATGTTTGAGAACATCGTGTTTCTTAGCCGCATAAAGTAAACATAACATTTAATAAGAATTTGTCACAGTTTATAAAGTATTGATGCTTTTTGGTGCCAAAAGGCACTGATGTCCTGGTTCTAAGATGGTTGTAGATACTCAAAACTGCAAAGATGATAAAATCCATTCTGCAAGATTTTTATATTTGTACGAGATGTATAATGTCTGTGTATCAGTTGTATAAACAAGTAAGATAGTATAAATGATTTTTACTTACTCATAATCTTTTCTCAGCCACAAATAACACTGCTCCTCTTATTTCCAACTGTTCTTCCAAGCCATGGAGGTAAACAATAATATTCAATTAAACTGAGTTGTTGTAGCAATCCTAAATATATCTACTCTTTATTTCTTTTCTGGAATTGCTGCAAAGTAAGTGTAGTCTATTAAGTTTTGGAAATTTGAGTGTTTCTCACGAAATAATCCCCCAGGTAAAAACAATAGTAAAAGAGCCTAAAAATATTCTTATAAATCACTGACTGGTTTTTTTTCTGCTATAAAAACAAAGTTCATAGAAAATTGACCTGACTTTAGTATTTAAGTCATTTTTCATATACAAATAAACTTTCCAAGTAACTTTGAAGCAATTTGGAAAACATTTCTACCTTAATTAATTTTCCTAAGAGTTTTGTGGAAATGTTAACTTTCTTTAACTAAGATACATATCACAGTTTTTCCTAATTATTTATATATACTATGTATATGTATATATATATATATGCATGTACATGAAATATTTATAAAAGAACAAAGTCAATCTGAGAGAGAAAAATGGACAGTTTATTTTGCTCTCTCTGCTCCCAAATACTATCAAAACATCCTTTTTTGCTGCCTATTTAAACACCGGCAAATTACTTAGTAACAGCAGCATATATTTGGGGCATATTTTTTTAGTTACCACATCAGTGTCAGGGATAAGAAATATTATCAGGTATGTACCTTCCAAAAATACCACATTATCAAAAAAAATAATATTGCACCAAGTAGGTCAACCATTCATTAAAGTCTGGGGTAACAGCAGTCACAGACTCATGTCAAGAAAAAGTAGGTCTGGCACAGTGTAGAGAAAAGCACTTTGTCTGTTGTAGAACAAATACTGAAGTTTGGATATGGGAAAAGAAATTGCTCCCTCTTTAGATTTGTTTTTTAATCTTTAAGCATTCATTCTTTCAACAAATACTTATCAACTGTCTATGACATTAAAGACAACAGGCCTAGGAGGCAGGGGAATCAGGAAATTGTTGTTCAAAGGGTGTGATGTTTCAGTTATGTTAGATGAATAGGTTTTAGGGATCTGCTATTCAGCATACCACCTATGGTTAACAATATGGTATGGGTTTTCCCAATAGTCATGTATAGATGTGAGAGTTGGACCATAAAGAAGGCTGAATGCTGAAGAACTGATGCTTCTGAGCTGTGGTGTTGGAGAAGACTCTTGAGAGTCCCTTGGACTGCAAGGAGATCAAATCAGTCAACCCTAAAGGAAATCAATTCTGGATATTCATTAGAGGAACTGATGTTGAAGCTCCAATACTTTGGCCACCTGATGCAAAGAGCCAACTCATTAGGAAAGACCTTGATGCTGGGAAAGATTGAGGGCAGGAGAAGGGAACAACAAAGGATGAGATGGTTGGATGGCATCGCCGACTCAATGGACATGAGTTTGGTGAAGCACAGGGAAGCCAGGCGTGCTGCAGTTCATGGGTTCACAAAGAGTTGGACATGACTGAGCAACAGAACAGCAAAAAATGGTGCTCTTCAAAATTTGTTAAGAAGGTGGATCTGCTCTTAAGTGTTCTTACCACAAGATAAATAAACAAAAAATAAAAAGACATAGGAAATTTTAGGAAGAGTTCATTATATGTATTACTGGTGGTGATGGTATCATGGGTGTTTGTCTATGTCTAAACTCATCTAATTATACCCATTAAAATGTGCAGTTTTTTGTATATCAGTTGCACCTCAATACATCTGTTTTTACATTTACAAAAGGAAAATGACACTGTTCTGGGCATTTGGGGCAGAACTGTAACAAGGTGTTTACCTTCATGGATCTTACTTTCTATGAAAGGGAGAGAAAAAAATCAGCATCAAGGGTATCAGTTAGTGATATGCTAACATTGCAGGTGACACGTCTTAAGGTTCAAGTTTATTAACATCATCATCACACACATCAACCTTAGTGTAGCATCACCACCTTAAAATGGTTTTATCCAACACTCATAAAGAACCACTTGGTCAAATACTCTACAAAGTAAAAAGATGCTGTCTCTATACCCTGGAGGCATTTAATACAAAAGAAACTGCCACCAGTCAACAAAAGAACATGAAAGTTATGCAAAGTTAATTTGTAATCAACGGCTAGTATTATCGAGTGAGGTTTTATAGAAGGTGCAAATACAGAAGGGATGGAAGTGATAGGGAGATTGCCTATCTTGTTCCATGAGTCAGAAACTGACTTCTTCAAACTTTTCAGGAACAAAGGAACCAACTTTCATTTAACTCAGTGAGTAGCCACAATATTTCCCCCTTACTCAATTATTCTGGGAACGTTTAGGTGACCCTTTGACACTTTCTGTTGTAGCAAGGTCAAAGATTGGCATGAACAAGGCAAACTCCTTCCTGGGATGAAGGCTCAGCCCAGGAGATGTTTATTTTTCTCATTAGTTCTGTCTTGCTTGCAAAGAAAACTCCAGTATGGGGGTAGGATATCAGGAAAATCAAAACCAGAAAAAAATTGTGTAGCTGATCTCATTGGAACTGAAATTGAGTCCTAGACACCCTAGATTTTCCTAGCTCAGCCTAATATTAACTACGTCCCACACCAGGTGGCACCACCGGTAAAGAACCTGCCTGCTAATGCAGGAGACACGAGGCATGGGTTCGATCTCTGGACAGGAAAAATCCCCGGAGGAGGAAATGGCAACCTACTCCAGTATTCCTGCCTGGAGAATCCCGTGGGTAGAGGAGCCTGGCAGGCTACAGTTCAGAGGGTCGCAGAGAGTGGGACATGACTGAAGTGACTTAGCAGACACATTATGACCTTGCAAATTCAGGTGATAACAATTGGTGGGCTTCTTATTTAAAATTGCTGAGAAATAGCACTGTTTATAATAGCCAGGACATGGAAGCAACCTACATGCCCATCAGCAGACGAACGGATAAGGAAGCTGTGGTACATATACACCATGGAATATTACTCAGCCGTTAAAAAGAAGTCATTTGAATCAGTTCTAATGAGATGGATGAAACTGGAGCCCATTATACAGAGTGAAGTAAGCCAGAAAGATAAAGAACATTACAGCATACTAACACATATATATGGAATTTAGAAAGATGGTAATGATAACCCTATATGCAAAACAGAAAAAGAGACACAGATGTACAGAACAGACTTTTGGACTCTGTGGGAGAAGACGAGGGTGGGATGTTTCGAGAGAACAGCATCGAAACGTGTATATTATCTATAGTGAAACAGATCACCAGCCCAGGTGGGATGCATGAGACAAGTGCTCGGGCCTGATGCACTGGGAAGACCCAGAGGAATCGGGTGGAGAGGGAGGTGGGAGGGGGGATCGGGATGGGGAATACGTGTAACTCCATGGCTGATTCATGTCAATATATGACAAAACTCACTTCAATATTGTAAAGTAATTAGCCTCCAACTAATAAAAATTTTTAAAAAATGCTGAGAAATAATAAAATTCGCCAATACATCTCTAACTGGTCCATTTTCTATCGGATAACATCAGAGGGGGATGCTGCTCAGACAGAGGATTACCATTCCTTAGGTCCCAGGTCGGTGCATGATCCAATAAGGGACTGCAGTGCAGCGGTGTGTCCTGTGGTTCTTGGGGCTGCAGCTAAATTTTCTGAGTCAGGGAGTCTCTCGGGGCAGCAAGCAAGAGAAGAAGTGAAAAGGTGTGTATTCATATTAAAAGGAAATATGCTACCTGGAATCGACCACAGAACAACCCACTGTGTTATCAGATTAACTGGCTATCCCACAATGGATCTCAGGGTCTCAAGGTGTGGAAAGAGAGCAAATAAAGGTATCTGGTGGGAAGGAGAATAAAAGAAAGAAGGGGAAATTTAAGTAAGCCATGCAACCCAGAGAGGTTACCTTTGGGAGGTATGGAAATGAACAATTCTTTGGGCATGTACCCCTACCATCAATAGACTGGGTCCCCTGAAGGAAGAGGGGGAATAGTTGTCAAAGTGGAATGAATAGAAACCAACACAACAATGTAAAGTGATTATACTCCAATAAAAAAGAAATAAATTACAAAAAAAAATTCAATTCAGAAAAAAAAGCCACTCTTCCTCTGTCTTCATTTTGCTAGAGGCCAGACTTCTCCATGTGACATGAGTGGCATGTTTTCAGTTTTCATCTGGATTCTTAACAACATAGATACACTCCTGATGGTCGTGAATAATCTGGCAAAGACAAAGATGAAAGCATAAAACACAGAAGCCAGCAAAATCCTTCCAAGACAGAAAGGGAAGGAAACTGACTCTAGTAGGAATGAGCTGAACACACCTCCCCAAGCTACATAGTCCTTTCTGGACACACGGAGAGAGTCAACTCCTTATCTTCTACAGGAAAGGAAAATAATGCCTGCCAGTAAGTCTACCTACCATGCATTCTACAAGACACTGGGTCTTTCCCAGAGGGTCCAGCTCTGTGCTAAAAAGCACAAGGAAAAGCAAATGGTTTGGAAAGAAAAGCTGTTGATGACTTTCCCCCCACAAAGGTACTTCAAGCTGTAAATGAACACACACAATCTGTGTTTATTTTCTTTTAAATATATTTTTGAAAATAGTCTGTGATCCAAAATATGTGTTTTCAATTTTGCCTGCCATTCCCTGGCCATGAGTGATATATTTTATCCATATTCATAACCACGCACAAACTTTCTATTCATAGCTCACTCTGCAGTATAAATTCTGGCGGCTGGGAGGAATTTCCTTGTGTGGCTGCATCTGGTAATCTTTTACCAGAGGCCTGGCTCTGAATCCATGTTTGCATTCCTCCAATGGCTCAGGTTAAATGTAAAGGAATGAGGTATTTGGGTCTTCCTTCAAAAAAAGCGACTGCATGTACATATCCCGGGAAGGAGAGGACAGTATGTCCGTAAGCTCTTGTTAGCTTCAGGAATGTCTAACCTGATTTCCTGTCATAAATATTTCATTAAAAAAAAGTCTTTAGAAGTATGCCAGTTCAAACTCAGTGCAGACCCTGCCAGTACCAGCCCTCTGTGGCAGTGGGAAGCCAGCCCTAGAAGGTCATGGGCACTCCCACTGTCCTCCTCACCCTCAGTATGAGGGCAAGTCACTTCCCCAGGGGTCTCTTCTGGGTGGTACAGACCCAGAGGCTGTGGGTGGCAGCCCCGTGTGTGTGTGTGTGCACAACTTGGAGAGGAGGCGTGTTTACTAAGAGATGAACTTCAAAGCCATCTCACAGAGTAAGTATCTGTCCCCGTGTCCACCCCTGCTCCTGAGAACAAGCTTCCACTTTCAGGTAGGAATCTTGGTTGGAGCTCCCTCCTTGGAGGTACTCCCGCCAGCCCCTCTCCTCTGACTTTGATGAGGTGACGCTGACCCATCACGGGTTCATCCTGGTGCCCACGCTTGGAAGGGACCATGCAATCCGTGTCTGTGGGTTGACATATGAGATGAGCTGGCGTTTGGGAGCGAGATGAGTTACCTCCTTGGTTAAACAGAGAGCCCAGGGTGTTTCACTTTTCAGTTCTTCACCCAGACTCATCTTCCCACTTGGCTTTCCTTCCTGGGGCTGCCTGTGAACTCCAACCGAGAGGCTAAGAAAACATACCCAGGACGGAGAGGCAGAGAAAGGGCACAGGATGTTCCTCTGGCTTCTTATTCTTGCCTTTCCGTATGTGGCAGTCCTATCCCAAATAAGATAGCCTCCTGCTTCCTTTGATTCGCCTTAACTGGGAACACAAGGTCAACTTTGGGAAGGAAGCAAAGAGATGTATTTAAAGCCACTGAAAGCCACCACAGAATGTTCCTTCTTTCCGAGGGTAAACAGGAGCAGAATGGGGGTGTCTTTATCACACATTTCCCAGATATAGTTCTCAGGTTTCCCGCAACACAACTCAGGAAAATCCTGTTTTTACTATTAAACTTGGGTTCATTCATGTACAGTTGTTGCAATCACTGTTTTGAGTGTTTTCAAACTGGCATAAAGTTAATAACATTGACCAAGACCAGCTGTGTCAACAGAGGCCAAGAAATTACTGAATGGCCGATTCATTGATGATATTTATAACTCTTGTCTATAGATGATGTGTCAGCATTATTGGGAAAAAAAAGTAGTGAAAGGTTTGATCTACATTCTGCACATTCAAAAGATAACTTCATCAATTACTTTTATTTTAGTAACTTGGGTATATGTCTGTTTCCAGAACACATTTATTCTTTGCTGCACTCCACAATTGAATACTCAGTCGTGTGTCTATAAAGGAGTAATATGGAACCGTGTGCCTCACAGAGTGTACAAGATACGGCTTTCTTCCTTAGCAGATAAAACAGGTGAGCAAACCAACAATTATGATATGATATTTTAAAAATAAATTTGGAGATGTGCTTAAGATGCTATAGAAGTAAGATGTATATATCTATGTGGTACTGGGAAGAGGGATCTGCAAAAAAGTTTGTTTGTGAAACAAAATTTTGGTCAACTCTCAACCAATGGATAAGATTTACGAGATCAGGATGAGCTAAGGAGTGCAGTGGATTGTTCTAGCACATGCAAAGGCATACATACAGAAGAGTATTAGGAATCTGAAGAACCCATAGTGTACTAAGATTATAGTACACACTTTGAGCACACCCAGAAGTGAGGTGGGAAAAAGTACTCATTTTTCATGGTTCATGAAAACTCTCTGATGCCACTCCATGGGATTTGCAATTTTCCTGACATCTTTGTCACACACATGACATCCTCACCTTCCTTGGGAAGCCCATGCAAGATTTTATCAGAAGAAGGATCTATAGTTATCATTTTAGAAAGGATCATTCTGACTGTAATACTGAGGACTAATTAAGAAGAGAGAGGAAAAGAAGGCTCACGGAGGATATTAAGGAGCTAAAAATTGGGTTTCAAATGAAAAGAACTCCAGAGCTCTGAAGAGGAAATATGCTATAAAGTTCAGTGCCCAGTTTGGGAAAAGGGTACGTACCTGAGTGAGGAAAATTGTCAAGAATTGATAAGGGTTGGAGATTTTACCCTACTTGAGAATTAGCAGTTTAACTTGTCATAGTTTCATGGATGCTGAGAGCAGACACAAGTCTCCTGGGTCAGAGACAAAGGAGAGTTTAGTCTTCATAGCAGTAGCGGAAGCCAGAGTATCTGCATTTTTGTTCCAGCGCCCTGAGCCTTCGTGTCCACAGGGTGACAGAGAGATGAACCTACACATACAACAGATCACATTATTGAAAAAGAACCCTCTATTTAGAGAGCCTGAAATTTTCTCAGGAGCATTAAGCATGCTCATCTCTTTCTCTAGTCAAAGACACTATACATCTCTTCTAAGATTATAAGCAAATCTTCATGCTGCTACAGAGACACTTAATTCTGTCTTTCAAGACTCTTCACTCTACGAACATTCTTGTAAAGATGATCTCAAACAATCGGCACTCAATGCCTGGCTTGCAAGACTTGCAGAAATATAAGACACCCACAGAGAACGGTCTCTCAACAGGAAACACCAAAGGAAAAGAAGGAATTAGAATGCCTTCCAGTTCTGTGACTTGAGCAACTAGGTGAAGAAGTTACAGTAGGAACAGGAGAAGGTCTGGTTTCATGTATGTTTCAAAGCTGAAATGGTAAAGAACATGACAAATGAGTCTTCCGTGTCACAATCACATGGGACAATGGTTAACGTCTAAGTGAGCAAGGAGTTTAGATTTCTCTTCTCAACACTGCAGTGACAAATCTCCCTAACCAGCATAGTCCTTTCTGGAAGAAATTCAGAACTGTTGCAAAGTTTGAACCAATCACCAGCTTGAATATCCTGACATACGTGGCCTTCTAAGAAGAATCGATGAGACAGAAACCATTGTTAAGAGCCAAATTAGAAGGAAATGCATAATTCAACCTTTGACACGCTTTATGAGAATTGTAGACCCTACTCAAATTTTTTCAGAGTAGGGAAAGGCTGTTATGCACAGAGCATCCTCCAAGCTAAAAGAAAGACCACTGAGGATGTCCCTGACAGTCCAGTGGTTAAGACTTTGCTCTCCCATTGCAGGGGTCACAGGTTTGATCCCCGGTCTGGGAACTAAAATCCCCCGTGCCATGCTGCATGGCCCAAAATAAATAACAAATAAATAAATAACCACTGAGTTTGTGATGAGCTGAATTATTATTTCAGAGACCTTACACATCTGTTTGCACCCCACTGTAGCACTGATTTCTCTGAATTATAATTCTTTGGTCACAGTTGTTCATCCCTTCCAATAAACCACAAGTTCCTAAAACTAGAGAGTGTCTTATTCATCTTTATATTTTTCTCACACCTACCTTCAGTCTGATTGTTTTATAAATCAGAAATGAGAAATTAATTTATCTTTAGCTTAACCTTTGCATCTTAGAATCTCCTTTGTCCTGCATACCATGTATCCTGGATAACATCCAATAAGACAAATTATCTTCAGAAATTAAGTAGAATGGGCCAAGCAGTTTCAACAAACAAGATATAGGAAATCTTATTTATATATCACTACTATTTTACTCATGGATGAACATAATCCCCCCCAAAAATGAATTGCTCTAATCCATATTTCCTTCTCTTAGGTCATAAGGCTTTGGCTACTTCAATGGAACAATAAATTGCTTTGTAAAGAAAATAATCCCATCATTCTATTAATCTACAAATAAGTATAAAATTTTAGTTGCTCTGAATTTTAACAGTCCGACTAACATTTGTCTTGCCTTTAGCCTCTTTAAAGATACAATCTATTTACATGTGTTACTGTTTCTCAGTTGCTATAGTTTGCCTTAGCCCCAAGGATAATGCCACCAAAACCATTACCGCATTATAAAGTGATTTTGTTATTACACAGAGAAAAATCAGTGGCTTTGTATACCACCATTGACTTGCCATGGGAAAATCCAAGATCTAGAGTTTTGCCACTGACTGGGATGGTAATAGTAAAAACCAAAATTGACAGAAAAGGAGAGAGTTTTTAGCTACCCCAATAAAATGATTTGGGGCTGGGTTGTGTAGATTTAACAGGATTTTATTAAATCAAACACTTCTTCCCTAAAAAGCTCAACTATTGCGTTAGTTTCTGAGGGTTGCTGTAACAACATCTTACAGACTCAGTGGCCTAAACAACAGAAATTTAGTGTCTCACAGTTCTAGAGCTAGAAGTCTAAGACCAAGGCGTCAGATGCACTGGTTTCCTCTGAGGGTTGTAAGAAAGAATCTCTTCCTTGTCCCCCTCCTCTTCTGGTGGTTTGTCAGGAATCTTTGGCATTCCTTTCCAGTGGTAAAGAATCTGCCTGCTGATGCAGGAAACACAGGAGACACAGATTCGATCCCTAGGTCGGGAAGATCCCCTGGGGGAGGAAAGGGCAACCTTCTCCAGTGTTCTTTTTTTTTTTTTTTTTTTAATTGGAGGCTAATTACTTTACAATATTGTGGTGGTTTTTGCCATACATTGACATGAATCCGCCATGGGTGTACATGTGTTCCCCATCCTGAACCCCCTTCCCACCTCCCTCCCCATCCCATCCCTCAGGGTCATCCCAGTGCACCAGCCCCGAGCACCCTGTCTCATGCATCGAACCTGGACTGGCGATCTGTTTCACATATGATAATATACTTGTTTCAATGTTATTCTCTCAAATCATCCCACCTTCGCCTTCTCCCACAGAGTCTCTAGTATCCTTGCCTGGAAAATCCCAAGGACGCAGGAGCCTGGTGGGCTACAGTCCGTGGGGTTGCAGAATCAGACACAACTGAACATGCACACTATCCTATATCTTGTAAACACATCATTCCAATCTCTGCCTTGATATTCACGTGGACTTCTACCTATGTACGTGACTCTGTTTCCAAATAAATTCACATTCTGAAGTTTTGGAGATTAAGATTTAATTTTGAGGGGAACACAATTCAACCCATGATAGCTTTTAATACACAAATCCCAACTTTAACAAACCTCTTCTAATCTATGCTACTCTCCTCCCCAGAGCATTCTATCTCTTTCAGTGACACATATTAGTTGATGAGAAATAAATAACACTCCAGTGAACTTGGTTAGTTAGAAAACAATTTATTTCTCAGTTGTATATTTCACACCTTCAGACCATTTTTTAACATAAGCAAGAAGTAAAATTCCAACTGAAGTAAGATCATGGTTTGGTGCTTTACCACGCCCAACTTCCATCTGGAATTTCAAACATCATGTGAAAGATACTGATTTATGAGATTAATTATGTCAAATTGCCTAGGACTGTTCTCAGCACATATAAGATCCTTAACAGATATCAGTTAACTTTCTTTAAACAGAGCAGTTATGAATCCTAGGCTCAAGAAATAATTTATTTCTCTATTGTCTACAAAGCAAACTAATTCTCTTACAAAGTCTCCATTCATTGAGTCAGAAGGAAATTTCATATTAATGAGATTATAATTCTTTTGCACACATATATCTTGCTGAATGGTCACCATCTCTTCAGTGATAATTCTCTCTAGTTCAAAACAAAATTTCTGTCTCTTTTTCCAAGTTACTACCTGTGACCTCAACTATTACTTGAAAAATAGGTTTTATACCACAGTATAATCAGAACCTGACTTACCAGCAGATTGGTCTCCTTCCCTTCAGGAAACAGTCAAATCTCACCAAAAAATTTTTAAAAATATATTTTAATCTAGAAAATTAAATAAAGGGACGAAGTAAAAAAGAATTATGTTGCTGCAATAAAAGTCACATTCAGGCTAGACCAAACTATAACTCATATGAGAGCAGGGGTCAGATCTGTTGAACCCACATCTTCATACACAGCGAGTTGATGAATGAATGAATAAAAGTAGTTCTTTATTGACGTGGACATAGGAAAAGCCATTAGGTATCTTGATGGAAAAAAGTGAGGGGAAAGGCAAAAAACTTTGTATTTTAGTTCCAAGGTTTACATTTGGAAGTAAGAAAATCCATGTTCAAATTCCAGGTCTTGCTGTTTCATCCATTTTGAGCTTTGGTTTCTGCACTTGTAAAATGGAGATAAAATCTTTTAGAATTCTTGTGAAATTTAGAGAGAATTTATTTCAACTGCTTGGTATGTAAAAGTACTTCACGTTTGGGTGGCTGTGGTATTTGTTATTGTTTGCTGTTGCTATGGTTCTACATTTCCCACAAATCTTATACAGCTTGGCACATTGTCGCTACTCAATAAAAGGTTAACTACGGAAAACTGGTTTCCTCATGGTTTCTGTTGGATGGTCTGGGTCTACTGAATATTAAACTTTAGTATTTCACACTAAGACACTATGGAAGATAGAATAACACCCCCACCACCACCAAAAAAAGAAAAAGTTGCCCATGTCCCAATCCCCAGAATTTGGGTAGATTACTTCCCAGGTGGCCCAGTAGTAAAGTCAACCTGCCAATGCAGGAGACAGAGGAGACACAGTTTCGACCCCTGGGTTGGGAAGATCCCCTGGAGGAGGGAATGGCAGCCCATTCCAGTACTCTTGCTTGGGAAATCCCATGGACAGAGTTGGACGTGACTGAGCACACACGTATGCAAAGGTTACTTTATCTGACCAAAGGAAGGACTTTGTGGGTATGATTCAGCTAAAGATCTTCAGATGAGGAGATTATCCTGGTGGACCCAGTGTAACCACAGGAATCCTTATACAAGGCAGCCAAAGTGCCAAAGTCAGAGAGAGACAAGGGAGGCAGATTACAGAGACTGGAGTGACCTTGGAAGACCAAAGCCCAGACTGCTATCACAGAATACCAGAGACTTAAAAGACATACATTTATAAATCTTCTGATATTACAGGGAGTGATTTCATGATGGGTGAGGAAGATAAGCCAGAATTGTGGCAGACTGCTGAGATTACATTCCCTATACAGGCAAGTACTAGTTTTCCAGGCTCTTTGCCCCAATGTGAGAAGCCGACGCCATGGGAAGTCATTCTGCATCTATGCTCCATGCAACCATGCTGCTTACACAGCTTCATCCCATAATCCTTTTGATTCTATTGAAATTGCATCTTATATGGCTTGCTTGGTATCACAGAAGACTGAAAAAAGAAGAGATACAACGGTCCAGGGTATAGGGGATAAAAGGCAAGAAAGCCAGACGATAAGTGGATGGAGGTGGGCAGGTAGAGTAACCAACACACCAGGAGAGAGCAGTGTGTAAACTGGTCATTAGAGAGGTCTTGCAGAGAAGGGGACAAAGTGTCCAGGTTCCATGGTGTTTTGTATGGTAGATTCTTCCCAAACGGAGAGCTGCCAGTATCTCCTTGTTGAATGTGACAAAATCAGACACAGCTAACAGGGCAATAAGAAGAAAAACATGAATGTGCAGTATCCTGGAAATCAAGGGAAGAAACCATAAAGGGATGATTATTCCTGTCGGATGCTGGTCATATCACACAGAGTACAGCCTGAAAGGAAGTCTGAGATTTATAGCTGCTATATTTAAATGGACCCAATTTATAGTTACTATAAACATCTATTTTATGCCCAGTCAGTGCTAGGCACTCAGGCACATAATCAAGCCCATAACTTTTACTTGATATTTTTTCCTTCTTAACTGTAAGTGTGGGTGGTAATGCACCAAATTTTTATTTTCACTGGCATTATTAATTTATGTGTGCACGCTAAATCACTTCAGTCATATCTGACTCTTTGCAATCCTATGGACTGTAGCCCACCAGCCTCCCTCTTTGGGGTTCTCCCCAAAGACAGAGACTCTTGCCAAGAATACTGGACTGGGTTGCCATTTCCTACTCCAGGGGATCTTCTCAACCCAGGGATCGAACCTGCATCTCTTATGTCTCCTGCTTTGGCAGGCAGGTTCTTTACCACTAGGGTCATTTCTCCTCGACTTATGCAGGCTATATACCAGTTACTATAGACATTTTGTTGCTGTTTAGTCTCTAAGTCGTGTCTGACTCTTTTGAGAACCCGTGGACTACAGCCCACCAGGCTCCTCTGTCCGTGGGATTTCCCAGGCAAGAATACTGGAAAGGGTCACTATTTCCTTCTCCAGGGGATCTTCTTGACCCAGGGATCTAATGTGCATCTCTTGCAATGGCAGATGAATTCTTTCCCACTGAACCACCAGGGAAGCCCAAACAATTCCCTCCATGTACTTTTCTTCCTCATATTCCTCTGTCTTCACTTTTGTCCATCTAGCCATCCTTCAACCAAACTCCAGTCTCTTCCTCTGTAGAAAGAGCCCTCTTTTTTTCTTTATTTTTGATTCACATTTATTAGGGGCAACCCTGGTACCTAGCTCCCATTTTCCACACATGATCTCATTTACTGTTCAAAACAACCCAAGGAGGAGGGTTATGTTATTATTCCCATATTACAGAAAAGGCACAGAGAAGATAAGCAATTTGCCCATGGTTCCCTTATCATGAAGTTGGAGGGCTGGGTTTCAGCCATGTCTGTTGGCTGAATTCAGAACTGGGATCTTAACTTTTTGTTTGTTTGGGTTTTTTTTTCTCTTTGCCTCTTTATTTATTTTTTTAATTTACTTTTTAATTGGAGGAAAATTGCTTTACAATGTTTGTGTTGGTTTCTACCATACAATAGTGCAAATCAGCTGTACTTAGACATACATCATCTTCCTCCTGAGTCTACCCCCCACAACCATTCCCACACCCCTAGGTCATCACAGAGCACTGGCCTGGGCTCCCTGTGTTACACTGCAACTTATCACCAGCTATCTATTTTACACATGGCAGTGTATATATGGGCTTCCCAGGTGGCGCAGGTTGTAAAGAACCCAACTGGCAATGCAGGAGATGCAGGTTCAATCCCTGGGTCGGGAAGATCCCCTGGAGGAGGAAATGGCAACCCCTTCCAGTATTCTTGCCTGGAGAATCTCATGGACAGAGATGCCTGGTGGGCTACAGTCCATAGCCTCTCACAGAGTCAGGCACAACTGAAACAACTTAGCATGCATGCACTGTATATATATGTCCACGCTACTTTCTCCATTCATCCCACTTTAAAATATTTTTTAAAATGGTGCTGATAAACCTGTTTGCAGGGAAGGAATGGAGACACACAAATAGAGAGCACACTTGTGGATCTTAACTTCTTTTTTTTTATTGGATCTTAATTTCTATACCACGCTCCCCTCCCTCCCCACTTCCTGCCCAGAGAGCAACTTGCTTCTTCTCCATGTTCTTGAGCTCCTTTCTTCCTGGCAGTAGGCTACCTGAAAGATACTTCCTAAACTCTTAGGCAATTAGGCACGTATTTGCCTCCCATCAGACTCTGAACCTACAGCTTTTCCCTTTTCCTCACTAGTGTATTATCTGTGCATGGTGTAGGACTAGAATCTAGAAGGATCCACAGTAGGTCATGAGTGTTTGTTGACATGTTTCTCTTCTTGAGAGGAAAAAAAAAAAAGTCTTCTCTGTGTTCTAGACTCAGTATTCAGCTTAACAGCAAAGTTTTCTGGTTGTCACATAAAAACAAATTAATAAGAAATTTCCATCTAGTTTTACTACATAAACTCCCAGAGTGACATTTAACTGTTATGTTTTTTCAGAACACTTGAGAGTTGTGATGGAAAAAAGCAGAATAAGGTAGATTTTTTTATGGATATTTTGATGCAATTATTTGTAAAAAAAAAAAAAAAAAGTACTCATTTCCCAAAATTTCAGGGTTCAGAGTAAGTATGTGAAATAGAGCCAAGTATCAAGAGAATGTTTCTCACATTTTTGCTTCCTATGTAATAGTAAAGACACTACTAAAATCTATACTAGGATGCCTGTTTTTAAAGTGATGAAGAGAAATGTGCTTGTATAGTTTTGCTTCTCAGGCTGAGACTTCTAGTGCCTTATTAAGAGAGTCAGCATTTTAACGAAAACTTTATCAGTTGCTGGCAAGATAAGTCTGAATCCTGAGGCTTTAAACAAAAAATAATGTATGCACATCTGTTTGGTAATGTGTGAACCATGGTTTGTTTTTTGGTTTTTTGGTTTTTTTTTTTTACATCTATCATGGTAAAAGAAGCTTCTTTGAAGTTCTGTAGACAGAAACACCACCCCCCATCAGCCCCACCTCCTGATGGGGCTTTCTGAGCTGGATTTACCCTAAAAGGTCCCTTCCTGCTGGCAACCCCACATGACTAGATGGTCCTGTGTACCCAACAAGCACAACTCTCCCTGTGCAAAGTCACGATGAAGGACTTTTGTTTCAGAAGGTCTGCTGTCTTATAGAAGCGAAAAACACAATCAACCTTAACCACACGGACCCCACAGGGAACATCACAGTGGACAGATGAACTTTGGTTATAACAGGGCGTTTACTCCCTTAAGTATCATATGTCAGTTTCAAAAGTAACCAACTTAAATAGAAATCTTTCCAAACAGTATCTTATGTTTTCTTCTTTTTGAACCAGTAATCAAACATCATTTGAGATTTTCTTCATCACTTACTGTCACCCACATGAACATTTCTAAATAAGCTTTATTGCAAGGATATAATGGCTCCGGGGTTTATTAAAATTGATAAGGATTTGGGCCTTTGCACTAAACCTATAAATTTTTTTTCTCATTTAGCTTTTTTCTCATCATTTTCTATGCATATAGAAGTCAATGACTCACTCTCTTAAGAACATGTAAAAGTCTGAGCACGTAAAAGACTGCAGATCTGAATTGCTTTCAATTTGGAAACCATTTACGTCTATAGCAGCCATAGATAAGTTGTGTGATATGGTAATAACTGTGATGTATGTGTGATAACAGTAAATACAATTGAAGTGAGGGCCAGCTGTGCCCTCCCAAGAATCCTGAAACTGCTCTTTAGCGCCTTGATTGGGTGTGTTTTTAGGAGCCCACAGCTGCTGTATTTTTTAATTCCTGGTTTGCAATTATATTCCAAAAATGAAAGGTTACCAAAAGGATGAATTCCCTAACAGACCAGGTACTAAAGCAATAAGCTCCTTTACCCCATTCCTGTACAATTACATTTATCTGCAGAGTTCCAGACAGAGCTTGTACTGTGTGGTAAGAGGCTGGGTTATGTAACATGGCCTGGCAGCTTGCACATCCTTTCTCAACCATTTAGCAGCTACGTGATTTCAGACAGGCTGTTTGACCTTCCTGTGCCACGATCGTCTTCTCTATAAAATAAGGTAATGAAAGTTCCTAATTCACGGGGCTGCTGTGAAGAGTGAATGTGTGGCGTCCACAGCACCATGCTTAGCACGTATTGAGCGTTCAGTGAATGTTGGCTTTTATTAACAACATGATTGCAAACCTGGAACTGAGTCTCTGCACATGCTCCATACATGATCCATCTTGAATTCTACTTCCTGCAGAGACATTTTCTAAATGTAACAAAACTCCTCTTTAAAACAGCAGGAGGACTTTGACCAGCTTTTCTTTTGGTGTTTATCTTGCTGTACTTGCCATTGCAGTTACAGGGAAAAGCTCAGAGGATGGCAAGAACCACTGTATTGATCACCCAAGACCGGTCAAACACCAGCTTTGAACTGAGCCAAGACATATGTGTATTTATGAGGCAGCTCTTTCACTCAAAAATTATGTATCAGTTATTTTGGGGGAATAGCCCCGCTTAATAATAATCTAACAGAGGAACATTTGCCATGAGAGTGAGTAATGTTTACCAGAAAAAAATGAAGTTTTCTAAGTGCTGTTTTAGGCTGCTAAATCTCAACTATGCACATCAGTAGGAATGCCAACCACCTCAAAGAATGTGATTCAGTCATAACAGCAGGACTTTGTCTCACCCCCAGATCTTTCTCTGGGAAAAGGAAAACCAATACCCCACGGGGGACCCTCCAGGTTGACTTCCTCAGGGGTTGCCCTGCTCTGGCAACGCTAGTTGACAACGCAGACGGAAAATGTTGAAACACCTGGATGCTCCTCCCAAGACGTCAAGCCTGTGGAACGTTGCTTTGATGTAACTACCCTTCCACGTTCTCTCCCAGTTCCCTCCAGCGAAGAAGGGAGGAATGTGGATTAAAGGCAGAACACCTGATCAGTGGAAACTAGTCTGTTTGGATCACTGGTTACAGGTTACAGTCCTGGGGCAGTTCACGGTCGATGAAAGTATTCATGGACTCACCTCAAAAATGTGTTATGACTGAAGAAGAAACCTCGCGCTCCGTAGGGTGTATAGATTGTGTGGTCACTTCTAGAGACCAGAAAGGCATCTCTGAGGCAGGTTTAGGAAGGAAAACAGAGATTCATGTTAGGAGGAAGAGATGCAAGAATCAACTCTGTCCTGAAGAGAGGGAGGAGCTCGGCCTCTGGAGAAAACACCACAGGCGGGTCCCAAGCTTCCCTGTTTGTAAATAAACCTTCCATCACTTCCCCGCGCCGACTCCAGCACCACCACGTCCCCCACAGGCTGCTCCAGGCCCCGGCTTCGCCTTCTCTGAGGGGCTCTTTGCGCTTCCAAGCTTCCTTAGCCTCTGCTAGTTGCAAGACAACCAAGCCGAACTGGACTTGCGCCACCTTGTGGCAACATCTAAAAACGTTTTAAAAAAGGATGTGTTTCTTCTACTCGGAAGTACTCCTAAAGCCTTCATGTAGTTCTTCTTTTTCTAAATAAATAAACTTAAAAAAAAAAAAAGATAGCTCGAAGTTTGTTTCATACGGCTACCTAATGCAACTATACTATTGTGTACTCCAGTACCATAGGTCATTATAACATCCTTATTTGTGTATTCTTAGTTTTATGCTACTGATTAGATGAATTCTGAACTTGCTGAAGCTGAAACCCCGATACTTTGGCCACCTAATGCGAAGAACTGACTCACTGGAAGAGTCTCTGATGCTGGGAAAGATTGAAGGCAGGAGGAGAAGGGGGCAACAGAGGATGAGCTAGTTGGATGGCGTCACTGACTCGATGGACATGAGTTTGAGCAAACTTCGGGAGTTGGTGATGGACAGGGAAGCCTGGCGTGCTGCCGTCCATTGGGTCGCAAAGAGTCAGATAACGACTGAGCGACTGAATTGAACTGAAATGAACTTGTTTCACCCTTGAACAGGTAGCAACTACAGACATAGTACTCCACTTTGTACAAGGAACCTCTGGTGCAGGCTTCACATGAGGCCGCTGATAGATAACATCCCTCTTGGCTTATCTCAGTTTCAGCAAAGCCAACTTCTGTGTAACCATTATCTGTTGTCATCTCTCTCAGGCAAGGATTTCAATGAAAGTTCGACTTATGTTAATAGGAAAACATCACATCTGATTTTTATCATATTGAGCTATGGAGAATTTCCTTCTTGTAATGGTTCTCTCATTAGAACTAGGACATGCTTGTGTGTGTGTGTGCGCGCGGGCGCTCCGTGACTTAGGTCCTATTTGGCTCTTTGCACCCTATGGACTGTAACCCACCAGGTTTCTCTGTCCACAGGATTCTCCAGGCAGAAATACTGGAGTAGGTTGCCATGCCATCCCCCCTCGAGGGGATCTTCCAGACCCAGGGATCGAACCTGCGTCTTCTGCATTACAAGCGGATTCTTTACCCACTGAGCCACCTGGGAAGCCCAGGACATTCTCCCTATTTTTTGAATGATTGTTGCATTTGCGCATGAGCAATAAGTGAGGAGGAAGACCCATTGCTGAATCCAGCAAGCTTCCCGAGCACAGAAGGTACTGTGATCGATATCACTCTTGTTGAACACATTAGAGGCAAACATGCTAGGACATCCTCAGTTGTGTGATGTCAAAGAAGCGTTTGCTGCAGGCTTTGGCTTGAAATGCTTTGAAACAGTCCCAGCTTTGCAGAGGTATTATTATATTTTCCATATAAAATGGATCCACTTTTTTATGCTGCCAAAAATGTGGTATACAGGAAAGACAAGTTGGAAAGTTTCCTATGTTTATAGAATTCTGGTTACTGTATGTTTCTCTGATCTATACGCACAAGTTAGGACCTGGGCTCCATCAGGAGAGCAATTACCACTGACATATCACGCTGTTAGCCACTAATCTATATATAAAATCAGGTATATAAGCATTCAGAGAACAAACCTGAGGTAGTACAAAATAGTGGCTAAGAATGTGGCTTTAAAGGCATTGTTGCCAACATATGAAATGAGAATATTTATCCTTTAGATTTGTTGCACGTATTAAATGTTATAACGCAAGTAGAGAAATACTCATTACTGACACAAATGAAGTATTCTAAAACTGTGACCTACTATCAGCATTAAATGATGTTAGAATCCTGGGTTGAAAGTGGGAGCAAGATGATAATTAGACTTTGTTTAAATAATTAGGAATGTGAAACTATTTGAAATCACTTGATCAATTGATCTTTTAAAGATTTGGAATAGCACAGGCTGATGCTTAAATTGCCTTCTCTAAAAGCTCATTTCACATGGGAAGCCTTACATAATGTTTTGTATGTAGTCTTGGTACAATACTTATTTGTAAAATAAGTGAATTTTAAAATGAATGAACAGTGAAGCTTTATCCATCACATAGTATATGATTTGTTCTTTCATGAAAAATTTTTTATAGACATTTATCTTTACCCTCCTTTTGCCTGAGCATATACAAGAGCTGTGGAAATATCTGAATACAAGTCCATGAATTTCTGGCCCCCATTTATATGAATATATTCATTTCTAGTGATAACATGTTAGTCATAATAATAATATATTTTACTATTATAGGGTAACAACAGTTTTCAAAGCACTCTCACATAGACTTCATGAAAGAAATAGATGGGGATCCTTGTCACTGTCTTATAGAAAAGAAAAAATTTCCAGCCAGATTGTAAATTAAACGAGTAAATGAAAGAAAGGGAGGGGTGATTGCATATGCTAGTTCTCAGTACATGCTCCTTGGCTGGATGGCTGGATGGATGGCTGGATAGATGGACAAACCAGTAATACATATTCTAAATATACTACTTTTTCTACTACACCAAAACAAAGAGATTAAAGAACTATATCTTAGTGATTTTGCCTATTTCTAATTTTTATACCTTTTTATATGTTTGGCAAAATTATTTACCATATCTGAAAAGCAAGTTAATCTATGCACAAATAATTGTTTATATCTACTAGGTATTAGACATTGGTGATTAAATGTGGAAAGGAAAAACTTCTTCAAGGAATTTGTATTCTATTTGGAAATTGGAGACCATGAACAAGACCATGCTACCACAGAAGCATAAATGTGAACTTTTCTGTTATTGATAAACTATGGAAAAGACAGAATAATATGATAGAGTCTAGAATATAGGACACAAGTTTGGAGAAGGTTAATGTTTTGCATAATTATCTGAAGAGTCTTTTCTGACGTGGTAAATGGGGAGAAGGCAGTTGTGAAGATGCTGCGAGAATCTTAGCTTTTCTTTCAATAAGTGTTTGTAAATGGCTTTAAGATATCCATATTTACATACATCTATTTTCAATATTATCAAGACGCCTATTAATTTATAAAATTGTCATACCATTCTATTATTACTTATAAACATTCTGTGTAACTTTTTAAAACATTGCTAATTTGCAGTACTCTAAAGGCAACAAAGGTCCGTCTAGTCAAGGCTATGGTTTTTCCAGTGGTCATGTATGGATGTGAGAGTTGGACTGTGAAGAAGGGTGAGCACTGAAAAATTGATGCTTTTGAACTGTGGTGTTGGAGAAGACTCTTGAGAGTCCCTTGGACTGCAAGGAGATCCAACCAGTCCATCCTAAAGGAGATCAGTCCTGGGTGTTCATTGGAAGGACTGATGCTGAAGCTGAAACTCCAGTACTTTGGCCACCTGATGCAAAGAGCTGACTCACTGGAAAAGACCCTGATGCTGGGAGGGATTGGGGGCAGGAGGAGAAAGGGACGACAGAGGATGAGATGGCTGGATGACATCACCAACTCAATGGACATGAGTTTGAGTAAACTCTGGGAGTTGGTGATGGACAGGGAGGCCTGGCGTGCTGCAATTCATGGGGTCGCAAAGAGTGGGACACGACTGAGCGACTGAACTGAACTGAACTGAAAGGCTACTTAATAATTATATTTTACAGTGAGATTGTTTATGCATTTATTTTAAAATCTCTTTTGTCTGTTTCTATTCCTTGCTTTGGTGGTACCGTGGTAACAAATCTGCCTCCCAGTGCAGGAGACATAGGAGACACAGGTTCAATCCCTGGGTCAGGAAGATACCCTGAAGTAGGAAATGGCAACACACTCCAGTATTCTTGCTTGGAAGTTTCCATGGACAGAGGAGTCTGCCAGGCAACTTTTCCATGGGATCATGAAGATTGGACACAATTGAGCACCCACACTTGCACACACATTCCTTTCTCTAATTGGATTAAGTCAAATTTTAGGAACCAAAATTTTCCTTTTAAAAAATTCCATTTCTATTAAAACAGTCTAATGAAAATAGAGGTACCAAATGATTTAAGACAAGCTGGAGTAAGACAAGAAGATCATGAAGGCAGGAACATGTGACTATGCCTTTTTCCCCAAATTTTTTATTTGCTATTCATTATTAGTTTTTATACCAATAATGGTTGGAGAAATTCATGATCCAAGTAAATCTTAAGAGATCTGGAGTCTTTCTCCATACCAAGACAAAATTTCCAGTGAATCTGAAACAGAACCCCAAGGGAAGTCTTGTAAAGAGCCCTATATCTTTCCTGTTGCAATGTAAATATACAAAACAAACAAACAAAAAACCTTTAGTATGGCATAAGATCCTTTCCTGACCAGCTTGATGTATCTCTGTGGATGCATCGTGATGGCCCATCAGGGGACGCAATCCAGGGCCTACCCTCTGCTGTGAATTTTAGGCAGAGAGACAACCTGCAGACAAGAGAACCCAGTCTGTCCAGTCCATCAGTCCAAGGTGAATTGCATTGAATTCGCCATTCAGAATTGAATGAATGAAACGTGAATTTGCAATTTTCAAACATACACACAGTATAATGCCTAAATTGAGAGTAAAAATAATAAACTACTGTGTTTCTGTGTTCAGGAGTAAATGAGATAAATACATGTGAAAAAAAATAAGAAAGTGGGAGTGGGGGTAGGGGTTGTGATGATACAGATATTTATTCACTATACAACCTAAGAATTTTAAGGCACCAAACTCAGGCTTCTTAAAAGCATTTAGTTAAGCATAACACTGAGTGCTTACTATGTGTGGGAAATTGGATATAGGTCAATTTTATCAGTATCCGCTAAACCAAACCCAGTGCTTAGTATATGCACCATAAATACTTTTGAATTAATGAGTGAATAAAACTGCATGGCTCTTTCAAGGATCTGATTCCAAAGCAAAATTGAACCATAGTTTTTTGGGGTTTTTTGATCTGATTTCATCTCTTATGTTCGCTATCTCACTTAAAGTGAGATATGTTTCTAATCACCCAAGTTGACTTTAGCTATTTCCTCACTTGAATTGTTTTGCTACTACTGTTACAATACTTGACCACAGACTCAGTGGTTTATAACAACACCCATCTATTGTCCCCCTGATCCGTAGGTCAGAAGTCTCACTGAGCTCCCCTGAGTTTTCTGCTCCGGGTCTCACAAGGCTGAAATCCAGGTACTTGCTGGACTGGCCCTTTTTGGAGGCTCTGGGTAAAGAATCTCAGTCCAACTCATTCAAATTGTTGGCTGAATTCAGTTGCTCACAGCTTCAGGACAGAGGTCATCGTCCTCTTGCTGGTTGATAGCTGGGAGTCACTTGTAGCTTCTTGAGGCGGTCCTCACCTCTGCCCTTCCATCTTCAAATGCCAGCGCCCGTCTTTATCGGTGGAGTGCTTCTCATTCTTTAAATCCTTCTGATTTTCTCCTCTGCTCCCTGGTAGAGAAAACTCTGTTTTTCAAGGACTTGTGTGATTAGACTAGCACAATCTGGATCATCTCCCCTTTGTCATATAACAGAACATAATCACAGGAATGATATCAGGAGGTGAGCATCTTGGAGCCATCCTGAAACTCTGCTTACTAGCCTCCCTATCACCTTTCACTTGAATCCCAGAGTGTTACAGGTTCTCACCCTCACTCCTTTGCATTAATAGTGCACATAAATTATGGCACTGGGCTGGTGTATTTGCCAGGAAGTGGAAGAAACTGAAGAACACGTGTCTCCCCTAGGCAGTAGCCCAATGTTAGGTTTTCAAGAAAAGTCTGGAAATCTGGATTTGGAGAGAAAAGTATCTATTTCAACTATATCAGTATTTTTTTAATCTATGCGGATCAAAACAAACATTTGTGATGCCTACATCTTACCATGGTTTATCATTTTATAATCTCCACACTAGACTCGGCACTGAATTTTAGTTCTTCTCAAATCAGAGGCTGTAAACGTGTATCTCCAACATCTAAAATTTCTGTCACACCAATTAATGCGTGTTCAGTGAATTAATGGTAATATTCATCTTTTAGTTAAAATAGGTAATGGTATATGTCACCTGCTTCTTTCACAGGAATGTATTGAGAATTAGATATTTTTTATCTCCTTATCAATAGTCACTGCATCTGGTTTATGATCACAAGAGAGGGTGTATTTTAATAAATGAGGACTAAGGAGTGCCTTAGAAGCAGGTGAAAGTGTGAAAGTTGCTCAGTCCTGTCCGACTCTTTGCGATCCCATGGACTTAGTCCATGGAATTCTCCAGGCCAGAATACTGGGGTGGGTAGCTTTTCCCTTCTCCAGGGGATTTTTCCCAACCCAGGGATCGAACCCAGGTCTCCCACATTGCAGGTAGATTTTTACCAGCTGCGCCACAAATGAGGAATAAGGAGTGCCTTTGCTTCTAAGGCACTCCTAACATATAAAGAAAATGCTTCTACCATTGAAACTGGGACTGCTCAAGAAAACAAATGAGGCTTTTGACAACATTTATAATTCCCGTTATTCAAAGATTAACCAAAAGCATTCAGTGGGTGAAGCCCTATTTTAAATGCCCGCAACCCCTTGAGCTAGTTTATTGGATACTTTACAAATGGACCTTGTACTCTACCTAAGCCCCATGGTTTTGAATACATTATCAATCCCTGATAAACCACAGATTTCTCACATGGCTCTTTAGCAGTATAATAAATTTTACCTAATATTACATTGCACCCACTTTGATGTCTCATCCAAAATTTAAACTTGATATGCTTTCAAAAATGAAAAGTGTGAAAGTGTTAGTCTCTCATAGTCACGTCCAACTCTTTGCAATCCCATGAACTGCAGCCTGCCAGACTCCTCTGTCCATGGCAAGAATTCTTGTCCAGGCAAGAATCCTGGAGTGGGTTGCCATTTCCTTCTCCAGGTGATCTTCCCAACCCAGGGATTGAACCTGGGTTTTCTGTATTGCAGACCGGTTCTTTACCATCTGAGCCACCAGGGAAGCCCTTTCAAAAAATAAGATGGCCCAAATGATTGAGTGGGTGCTGGGTGGGGAAGGATTAAGAGCATGAATGATGGCTTTACTGAATTACCTCAGTCAATGACAGAGATGAAAGATCCATTAACAAAAAACCCAGGCAATAAACTGTGAACTCCTGGGACAAATATCATGCCTCATTTCCTTGGACCCTCAGAATCTATTTGTTTCCATAGCAAAGAAAATACATCATTGAGCTCAGAAGCAACCAGCAAGGAACAGCAGGAGAATTGCCAGTGTTATCGCTACTGTCCAAAGATTAATGGCATCCACTGGATTAGTCTGAAGATAAATTTGCAGCTAGAATGTTGTTCACAGTGTCACTTACTGTCCAAATGAAAGAATATTGTCTTAGGACTTCCCTCATGGTACAATGGCTAGGAATCCACTTGCCACTGCATGAGACATAGGTTCAATCCCTGGTCCAGGAAGATTCCATATGCCACAGGGCAACTACAGCTGTGCCCCACAACCTCTGAGCCCACATTTGCAACTAGTGAAGCCTGTGCACCAGAGCCTCTGCCCCTCAACAAAAATCACCGCAGGGAGAAGCCCACACACCACAGCAAAGAGCAGCCCTCACTCTTGGCAACTGGAGAAAGCCCATGCACAGCGACAAAGACCCAGGGCAACCGAAAGGTAATTGATTGATCAATACTTAATTAACTGAAAAAAGGATACTATGATAAACAAAGAATATGAGCTTAAATAAAAGATTTAAAAACAAAGGATCATTCTGGCTTCATCAATAGAATATATGGCTTCACAGATATTGTCTCCCAGCAGATAAATAAAAATGTCATTATCCTTTCTTTCATACTCAAACAGTAAATTCCAAAGGGGCAAGACACTGGATTCAGATAAATCATTAGCCGTTTTCAATCAGCAAGGCTGACTTTTTTCATTTGAAGTTTTACGAGCTTTATGAAAAGAATGATTTTTATAAACTGGAAAGAAACCTGGCATTCTTATAAACTGTGAAGAAAGTTAATTTACACTTTGAGGTAAAATGTTCTGATTTTTATTTTATGATTACCTGTATAAAACTAAATTTAGTGATCTAACCAGTAGTGTCTGGTGTCTTGTATTAGTTGAATTGGTACTGAGTTCTCAGAAAAATAAATAACATGAAATTATGTGTTTTAAGGGAAGTAAAGCTCATACTATAAAAGACAGCTGCTTTTCAAATAACAGCAACTGGAATTTTAATATATCTTATGAGAATTTTGTTTTCTTCCTTTTGGGGGGGTATTTTAAGTCAAATATAGTAACTCGAATCTACAGTTTGGCTTTCTTCCCTCCAGGCGTTCTTATGTTCAATTGCCACTATTTTTAGCTTTCGGCAGTTGTTCCAAGAACATACCTTTTCTCAGAAAGCAATATTTTCTCTACTTTCAAAGAGAAAATTTAGGAAAAGTTCAGAAAATGCAGATGCCCTAAAAATGTACTTGGCCTGCTTCTTCTCAGAACTGAAAAACAGTTGGGTCTCTTCAGTTCAGCCTCTCTAAAGAATAAAGGCAATAGCAGCATTTATGGTTGTAACTAATTTGACCAACGGTAACCTATCAAACTTTAGACTCAGTACCATCCAGGCACTTATGTTCCCTGCTGTTAACTAACCTACCTTATTGTCACTTGTTCTGACCAGTCAAGACTGGTCTTGATAGTTTACAAAATATTAGCCTGAGAGGTTCCATTGCTCTTTTCAGCTTTCTGTTTAAGAAAATTGGGAGCAAAAAAAAAAAGAAAGAAAATTGGGAGCTTGGCAGTAGAATCATTTCTGACAAGCATGTGATAATCAGGCAGGGTAAGCAATAATTGCATTTGTGTCTTACTGTAGGGATCTGATGGCTTCCCAGTGGTGCTAGTGGTAAAGAACCCACATGCCAACGCAGGAGACATAAGAGATGCTGGTTTGATCCCTGGATTGGGAAGATCCCTTGGAAGAAGGCTTGGCTACTCCCTCCAGTATTCTTGTGTGGAGAATCCCAGGGACAGAGGAGACTGGTGAGTTTCAGTCCACAGGGTCACAGAGTCAGACATGAGTGAAGCAACTTAGCACCCACATAAGAATGTGACCTAATGATATATTGTAGGGATGTGATATAACAACATATTGTAGAGAGGTGATATAATGTAATATGTGCTATGAGTTACAAATAAACAGGAACAAGTGATACTGGTATAAAAATACCTAGAAAAATATGATGTCAGGAGTCAAGAATAATTCACAGGAATGAAAACGATTAAAAATGAAAACTGGTAGAGGAGTTGTTTGGGTAATTAATAGTGAAACAATACATTTCTGGTCTGTTCTCTTCCACTTATAGAAGATGTTGGAGAGCGGGGAGGCTGACATTTTAAAGCCTCTGCTGTATGATGAGGTCTTTAGTTAGTTCTTTGGTCATTGCTGTATATGAATGAGTCTTTTGGAGATAAGATTAGGCTCAGAGGTGAGTAGATTGTGAAGGGTTAACTTGAAAGACAATATTAAAAGATGCTGGGTCAGGAAAGTGCAGGAGTAGAGTGAGGTGAGGGGGGCCTTAAGAAAGGGGGGTGTGTGTGTGTGTGCGCGTGTGCATGTGTGTGTGTGCATGCATGTGTGTGCGTGCGCATGTGCATGTGTGCATGTGTGTGCGTGTGTGTGTGCGCATGTGCATGTGTGCATGTGTGTGCGTGTGTGTGTGCGTGTGTGTATGCGTGCTCTCAGTCATGTCTGTCTCTTGATATGCTTAGTCGATCAGTCATGTCCAACTCTGAGATTCTTTGGACTATAGCCCACCAGGCTTCTCAGTCCATGGAATTTTCAGGCAAGAATACTGGAGTGGGTTTCCATTTCCTTCTCCAAGGGATCTTCCCAATTCAGAGATCAAACTGGTGTCTCTTGCATCTCCTGCATTGCCACCACCTGGGAACCAAGAAAGGGATGGATCTGAGTCACATGACTAGAGAGGTAAGGGCAACCGGAAGACTTAAGAACAAGGATAGGCAATAATTAATTTTCAGTTATTTATGGCATTCCACAGTCGTTAAAAAAAAAAGTCACTGCATCGTACCCAAACTTGGGTACAATCTGAAATAAACACAGTGCCACCAGTCTAGTGGACACAATCATTTTCAAGACTTAACTCAAATGTCATCTGTGCTTTGTGACTTCACCTAATCCACTCATTCTCCCAAGAAGTTCATCAGAGAAAAGTAAACTTTCCTCTTTTCTTCAATTTTGATTAAAATACAGTTGATCTACAATGTTGTGTTAGCTTCAGGTACACAGCAAAGTGATTCAGTTTTGTGTGTGTGTATGTATATATATATATATATATATATATTCTTTCTTAGATTTTTTTCCATTATAGGTTATTCCAAGATATTAAGTAGAGTTCCTTGTGCTATACAGTTAGCCCTTGTAATCTATTTTATATATAGTAGTCTTTACATTTTAGTCCCAAACTCCTAATTTATCCCTCCCCCATTCCCCTTTTGTTAACCATAAGTTTCTTGTCGATGTTTGTGAGTCTATTTCTGTTTTGAAAATAAGATCATTCGTATCATGTTTTTTAGATTCTACATATAAGCAATGTCATATGATAAAAGCAAGTATCATATCATATGATTTACTTTCAGTTTAGTTCAGTTCAGTCACTCAGTTATGTCTGACTCTGAGACCCCATGGACTGCAGCACTTCAGGCTTCGCTGTCCATCACCAACACCCAGAGCTTGCTCAAACACATGTCCATTGAGTTGGTGATGACATCCAACCATCTCATCCTCTCTCGTCCCCTTCTCCTCCCTTCTCCTCTCTTCAATCTTTCCCAGCGTCAGAGTCTTTTCAAATGGGTCAGTTCTTTGCATCAGGTGGCCAAAATATTGGAGCTTAAGCTTCAACATCAGTCCTTCCAATGAATATTCAGGACTGATTCCTTTAGGATTGACTGGTTGGATCTCCCTGCAGTCCAAGGGACTCTCAGGAGTCTTCTCCAACACCACAGTTCAAAAGCATCCATTCTTCTGCGCTCAACTTTCTTTATAGTCCAACTCTCACATCCATACATGACTACTGGAAAAACCATAGCTTTGACCAGACGGACCTTTGTTGGCAAAGTAATGTCTCTGCTTTTTAGTATGCTGTCTAGGTTGGTCATAACTTTTCTTCCAAGGAGTAAGCATCTTTAATTTCATGGTTGCAGTCACCATCTGCAGTGATTTTGGAGCCCAAAAAGATAAAGTCTATCACTGGTTCCATTGCTTCCCCATCTGTTTGCCATGAATTAATGGGACCAGATGCCATGATCTTAGTTTTCTGAGTGTTGAGTTAAGCCAACTTTTTCACTCTCCTCTTTTACTATCATCAAGAGGCTCTTTAGTTCTTCTTTGCTTTCTGCCATAAGGGTGATGTCATCTGCATATCTGAGATTATTGATATTTCTCCTGGCAATCTTGATTCCAGCTTGAGCTTTGCCCAGTCAAGAATTTCTCATGATGTACTCTGCATATAAGCTATATAAGCTACTTAGTATGATAATCTCTAGGTTCATCTATGTTGCTGCAAGTGGCATTATTTCACTTTTTATGACTGAGTAATGTCCCATTGTATATGTTACCATCTTCCTTATCCATTCCTCTAGTGTCTAGAGACACTTCGGTTGCTTCCATGTTTTGGTTATTTTAAATAGTGCTGCTGCGAACATTAGGGTGCATGTATCTTTTTAAATTAAAGTTTTCTCTGAAAAGTAACCTCTTCTTGCTCTGTGTTGCCACAGTACCTCATCTATAACTTCTAGAAATGGCCTACTTGAATTATCTAGTATTGCTTTGAAAATCTGTCTCATCCATAATACCATGAACGATTTTAAGTCAAGGACATTTTTTAGCCATTTGTAACCCTGTAATCCTAGCACTATGCCTGGCTTGCACACAATAACCAATACATCTTGGTTGAAAGAAATCAGTCAAGGCACTCTTCCAAAAGTGAACTTTCTAGGGGCGGCGGGGAGGGCGGGCCCGGCCTCGCCTCCCTCACTCCCTCCAAAAAAAAAAAAAAAAAAGTGAACTTTCTAAAAAGAAAGGAAAGGTAAAAATGAAAAGCCTCAAAAACCACTTATTGATCAAATATATAAATTTGATAAATATATAGATAAATAGAGAAACCAGAATTAATTGTATTGCTGTTGTTTAGTCGATCAATCATGTCTGACTCTTTGCGACCCCTTGAACTGCAGCACTCCAGGCTTCCCTGTCCTTCACCGTCTCCTGGACCTTGCTCAAACTCATGTCCATTGAGTCAGTGATGCCAACCAGCCATCTTGTTCTCTGTTTTCCCCGCCTTCTCCTGCCTTCAATCTTTCCCAGGCCCTTTTCTCAGAGACTTTTCTAAAGAGTCAGCTCTTCACATCATGTGGCCAAAGTATTGGAGCTTCAGCTTCAGCATTAGTCCTTCCAATGAGTATTCAAGATTGATTTCCTTTAGGATTTGACTGATTGGATCTTCTTGCAGCCCAAGGGACTCTCAAAAGTCTTCTCCAAAAAAAAAAAAAGTCTTCTCCAACACCACAATTCAAAAGCATCAATTCTTCGGCACTCAGCCTTCTTTATGGTCCAACTCTCACATCCATAATGACTACTGGAAAAACCATAGCTTTGCTATACAGACCTTTGTCAGCAAAGTAATGTCTCTGCTTTTTAATATGCTGTCTAGGTTTGTCATAGCTTTTTTCCAAGGAGCAGGCATCTTTTAATTTCATGGCTGCAGTCATCATCTGCAGTGATTTTGGAGCCCAAGAAAATAAAGTCTGTCACTGTTTCCATTGTTTCCCATCTATTCGCCATGAAATGATGGGACTGGATGCCATGATGTTCGTTTTTTGAATGTTGAGTTGTATTAGGATATCAGTTAGTGTCCAACGGCTCAGTGGGTAAGCAATTCACCTCCTGCCAATGCAGGAGACACAGGAGATACGGGTTCAATCCCTAAGTCAGGAAGATCCCCTGGAGAATGGAAAAGCTACCTACTCCTGTATTTTTGCCTGGAGAATCCCATGGACAGAGGAGCCTGGCGGACTACAGTCCCATAGGGTAACAAAGAGTCAGACATAACTTAGCAACTAAACACATCAATTAGTGTGAACTTTCAGTGTTTGGCAGGTCATGGTCTAGGACACATGTCACTTTGTACATGAGTCAATTATGGCATGTATAAGGTTGTTTTACTACTAATCGTTTTCAAATTTTTCATCATACTGTAAACCCTCTTGATATCAGGACTGTTTTATATATAATGCTATGCTTAGCGGCTCAGTTGTGTCCAACTCTTTGTGACCCCATGGACTGTAGCCCACCAGGCTCCTTTGTCCATGGGATTCTCCAGGCAAGAATACTAGAGTAGGTTCCCATGCCCTCCTCCAGGGGATCTTCCCGACCCAGGGACTGAACTCAGGTCTCCTGAATTGCATGCAGATTCTTTACCGTCTGAGCCACCAGGGAAGCCCTGTATACATTTCCAGCCGTTGCACAGCTGGAGTATATAGTCAGGGCCTAGAAAAAGTTTGAGAAAGGAAGAAGGAAAAGGAAGGAAGAAAATGGGAAAAGTTTTAAAAGAGTGGCAAAGGGGGGTAAAATTTTAAAACTCTGGTATAAAAATACTACAAAAGAATTTTTTGCCAGGTTGAGGCTGTCTAGGCCAAATAAGGCTCTCCGACACGTCAGAGTTTCCAAGTTGACAGTGATTGAGCCAAAAGAAAATCTGATTCTTCCCCATCTTCTCTTTGTTCCTCAGGTGCCACATGCATATCGTGCATATCTGACTAACGTCAAAACAGAAAGCTGGACTCCTTGTACAAAAATGTGCTGGCGAGCCATCCGGTGACCTTTAAGAATCAATCATTGCAAATGGGCACGGGAACAAGAGGAAATGATCTTCATCTGGGCCGCTTCTCTTCTGCACACACCGGCTGGCGAAGAGGCAGGCGTACAGTTACAAGGAGCACAACTTTTGTTTTCCAACTGCCTGCCCAAGCCTTCCAGTATTTTCCACAGCTTTACTGAAAAAAAAAATAATAATAATACAAGTGTAACAGGATGTGAAAACTCCCCCCACATCCTGAGACCATTCCCCTCCATGCACCTCAGCCCCCGGCCTCTTCTTACTCAGCCAGTGTGATCTGCGTCAGTTCTGTTAACAGCCCGACACCCAGAGCAAATATTGGCCTTTCTTCTTCCTGTGTCCCCAAGTTTTCTCTTTATCCACGTGCACCTGGCAATTCCCCAAAGTCAGGAAGTGTTGCCTCGGTTATATTTGCTAGCTCAGTGTAGATAAACACAGCTCATCAGTAGCTACTAGCCCTCTTCCTTCAACCCTTTTCTTTCCCAGAGTAGGGTCCAACTGCCTACTTGAAGCTATTATCTGTAGAGTGGGATGGCAGGCTCATGTCTTCCCAGACCTTTCAAAATAGAGAGAAAATATGGTCTGTAGAATAATAGTACTCTTTTGACACTTCTCAAATTTTCTGCTTATACTTTGCTTGCTACTCACTAGTTAGTGGGAATTGACAGTTCCTGTTATTCTTCTAATGAAGACACAAGTGCTTGCAGGAAATGTGTTTTGTTTATTTCTTTGTTTCTCTGTTGCTTGTTTTTGAAGCAGAAGGAGGAGGTGAGGAAATGAATTTGCTTTGTTTTTTAGAATACAGTCTTTTAGAGTTAAAAAAAACTCTAGTATATTAGTTTTCAAAAATCATATTGAACCAGTCAGAAATTTGGATATAGTTTACTTTTTCCTACAAGATAAATTTCTAGTTTTAAGTAAAGGGGTTCAGTCAGAAATGAAGGTAAACTACTTCTGCTTCTGCTAACATTCAAGAAGCAATGTTACATTAGAGATAATTCGACTTCAGATATGTCTTTATCAGCAGCTGATTATAAGTAATTATATAATGTTCAGAAGTGAATCTAACATGTAGTACAGCTGATTAAAAATATTTTTACATTTTGAATAAATCTGTGAATTCTAGTACATATAATAGTAACTTTATATCTGGCTGCGGATAAAATGTGAGGATGTAAATGCTTGTGAATAAAATTCATATAGTATCACCAGTTAAAAAACTTTATTTGGATTGCCTTCCCTTTTTCAGATATCATATGGGAATATACTTCTAAATCTCTTCATCTTTGTCCTCCTCTGTTCATATTTCTTCTTAGAAATTTTCTATGAATGTGTCTTTGGAGCTATAAGAGTGCACTCCTACAATCTCAAATTTTACCTAAGCAAAAGGAAAGGCTTCTTTTCAACAAACTGGTATAAAACTAGGTTTGCCATACATCACTCCACGTGACCCAACATGCATAGGAGACAGCATCAGTTAATGGGCTCCTCTCTGCTGGAGAGTACAGATCTGACTCAATCCTGCCAAATAAAGGACTCAGACAGCTAAGGAAGCCTATCTCTTGGACTGGTAATAGAGCCAGAGGAAGTCAATCAGATTCTCTAAATTCCTTCTCAATGCCTTATACCGGCATATTTTGTTACATACCACTTAACAGATACTCCATTTTTTACAAACTTTAAGTCTGAAAGTCTATTCAGCACCATTTTCCCAATAGCATCATTTTTAAATTAAAATCTATACACTGTGTTTTCAGACATAATACTGTCACACATTTAAAAGACTATATCGTACCGTCGACACAACTTTTATATGCATTGGGAAGCCAAAAACTTGATGTGACTCCTATCATATTTAAAATGGATAACCAAAATGGACCTACTGTATAGAACAGGGAACTCTGCTCAATATTCTTTAATAACCTAAATGGGAAAAGAATAGATACTTGTATATGTATAAATCTAACAAAACATTGTTAATCAACTATACTCCAATATATAATAAAAATTAAAAAATTAAATACAGTAAAAATATAAATAAACCCCCAAAACCTTGATGTGACTCACTTTATTATAACACCTGCTTTATTGCCGTGATCTGGATCCAAGGCCACCATACCTCCAAGGCCTGCCTGTACTGTGGTTTCTTACCTACTGTGATCATTCTGAGGGCTCCTCATGGCCAAGTTGAGAAACTTGGTCATATTATAATTGTTGTTTGCTGTTGTTGTTTAGTCACTAGGTTGTGTCTGACTCTTTCTGTGACCCCATGGACGGTAGCCTGTCAGGATCCTCTGTCCCTGGGATTTCTCAGGCAAGAATACTGGGGTAGGTTGCCATTTTCTCCTCCAGGGGATCTTCCCCACCCAGGGATCAAGCCTGTGTTTTCTCTGTCTCCTGCATTGACAGGCAGACTCTTTACCCTCTGAGCTACCAGGGAAGCCCCATGCTTCCAATCACACTTTACTGTAACATATCGTGATCATCCATTACTGTAACAGGGAGAAAAGGATTACTGACCTCTCTGGTGTTATGAGTCAGAGAACTTTCCGGAATATTAATAGTGCTGGACGAGACCTTGCTCCTGGAGCAGTTAGTGCCACGACAGGAGGGTCTGCAGCTGTGGAAGGAGCACATTCCATTCCTTCCTTGATCAGCCAGATTAAACAAGAGCAGGGCTCCCCTCATCTCTGCAGCTGCGTTTCAGCCGGGACTGGAGAGGTGCCCCCGACACATGGTGTTTCCTACCAAGAAAAGTGCTAAAATTACCCAGAAGTTCCTCAAGTCCTGGCACGAGGGAGGCCACACAGTCAGCTCCCTTCTCCTTTTCAGCAGTTTTCCTTGCTATTTTTGGAGCAAGTTACCTTTGGCATTTTGGAGGATTTATCATCGTTGTGTCTTAAACCTGTAGCTCTCTAGTAATGACCAAATAGTGGAAATTTCAGCAAACGCAGTTTCTGACTATCTGAATTCCTCCGCAGCTCCCACCTGGCATTTGCAGCCTGACTCCTAGGAAACTTCGTGGAATAAGAGCTCCTGATGGGGATGTGTGCATCTATTGGGCCCCGTCTTCAGGACTGCCTCTTTGGGGCTTCCCTGGTGGTTCAGATGGTAAAGAATCTGCCTGCAGTGCAGGAGACCCGGGTTCGATTCCTGGGTCTGGAAGATCCCCTGGAGAAGGGCATGGCAACCCACTCCAGTATTCTTGCCTGGAGAATCCCTTGGACAAAGGAGACTGGTGGGCTACAGTCCATGGGGCCACAAAGAGTCGGACACGACTGAGTGACTAGCACTTTGGGGCAAAGGCGCCGTTCTTTCCAATAAAGCATCTGGGGGAGACGGGTGGGAGGCCTCATCGCCGAGCCCAGGTCAGAGGCTGGCACTCAAGGTGTCTTCGCGCCATGGAGCTGGCAGCCTGCTCCCTGAGTGAGCAGCCCTGGTTCCAAGCCCTCGGTGTGACAGTCACCTCTCTCCTGGGAGTGCTTGCGAGGGTGTGTAGGGAAGAGATTAGCATTTGAATTGGTGAACTGAGAAAAAGCAGATCTTTCTCATCTAGGTTGCATCACCCAGTCCACTGAGGCCTGAATAGAACAAAAGGGTATAGGAGGATTGCATCTGCCCTTGGGCTTCCGTGGTGGCCCAGGATGTAAAGACTCTGCCTGCAACGCAGATATTTTTCCATCCCCGATCGGAAAGACCAGCTGGAGAGGTGAAGGGCTACCCTCTCCAGTACTCTGCCTGGAGAATGCCACATCTTCTCCTGCCCTTGGGCCATCCATATTCCAGGTTCTTGGGCCTTGGGTAGGAAGTTACACCATCAACCTCCAATTCTCAGGCCTTCCGACTCAGACTGAATTACACCAGCAGCTTTCCAACTTCTCCAGCCCGCAGACAGTCCTCTCTGCCACCATACCTGTGAGTCAATCCCTATAATAAATTTCCACTTGTAAATATCTATATTTACCCTATTTGTTCTGTTGCTCTGGAGAACCCTAATACAGGCCTCGTAGGATGGCCATGTTGTGCCAACAATTTTTTTTTTTTGTGCCAACAATTTTATATTTAGTTAAAACATTATTCATAGTAAGTTTAAAAAATAGGTAAAGTAGCCATAAAAGTATACCTCTTCAGGGGAGAAACTAAATTAATATATAGCTTATTTTAAAATAAATATACAACCTAAAAATTCATTTTTAAAAAGTAAAACATAGTAGGTAGTTATTTGCTTCATTGGTCACTCTACTCCTTGAAAATAAGGACTGTATTTTCTCTATATACAACTTGTATGCACTGCAATACTGACAGATAGCAGGCACTAAATACATTTTTTCACACAATAAACTCCTTTCAAGTGCATTTAAAACATAAAAATTAATTTATACAGCTTTCATTGCCTAACCTATCTCTTCCATGAGAAATATGATATCTGAATTCTAGCATAGGAATAATACAATGTGAAGCTTTTAATTTACTCATTAAATAAATCCAATGAAACCCACATGTTTTTATTATGCCAAACATCTGCTGAGCATTCAGGTTCTTGAGATGGAAAATTTTAATTTAGGAGCATTTCTCACCAATAATCACAGACAATGAATTTGAGGACGTTTTGTTTCTATTTGAAGTAGTTAGAAATACTTAGCCAGGTCACTGTTTTTAATGAACACAAGACAAGAAAAGACAAGGGAAGGAATCACTGGGTTCAAAACCAATATTTATAACAAATGTTTTTTAAAAGGCTGTATAAAGATGAACTTTCTTGTTCTTCTTACGTAATGTTAATAGAAAATGTGAAATTCTATTAGGATTGTATTCAAGACATCTATGCATTTCCTCAAATGCTCACCTACCATTTAGGCAATATTTAAATCTTAAAAATTCTTAAGCTGGGAGTCGGACTACAGAAGTTTACCACTCTCTTTGCAACAGGACAGATCTACCACAAGGGAGCACTGTACTTCTAAGTCAATCTTAAGACATTAATAGGATTAGAAACAGCACTCTGTCCTGGAAAAGAAATATTTGCATACTGAAATCAGGCTGATTATGTTCTTTGCAGCTAAAGATGGAGAAGCTCTGTATTGGAATGGAGATAAAAGAGAGAAGTCATTAGCTCAATAGCTCCAAAGGGCAAGAGAACAAGTGGGATAACTGTTGGTTTGCCAGCACTTTGGTCATTTTCCATTCATGCCACAAGAGGGCACCTCTTCTTCCATCACAGCTGTGCTGCCCGCTCCTGAGACAGTTTGTTTTTTAAAACTGGGTTGGTGATCAGCCCTCTAGTTTTGAAAAATGACTATTTCTTATAAGTAGAAGTTTAAGAAACTTAAGAAATTTTTTTACCTACTTATGAAAATTTGCTGTTTTTCAACAGTGGGTTTCTGATAAAGATGATCAACTGTTAGATGACATGGAGAGCTGTTTTCACTCTATTTGAGGGATTTTCTCCTCTCTGAGCAGAGGTTCATTTAATACAAGCAATGCTGGGTTTCATACGGTCCCTAGCTTCCAGTATGAGGTCAAAACTGCCTCCACAAAGCCAACAGAAGTACTTCATCAAATAATAATGCTTCATCCATGAAGAAGATAAATTATTTTTTGAGGAAAATGATTTCATTATGTAACATTACAATTGGGTTATTCTGAGGTTAGCTGGATCATTTGCTAGCTGGAACACTTGCCTTCACTGTGACTTTTGATTGGCACTCTCCATCATTAAAGCCCTTAAGCCTTGAGATACTTCTGGGCTCTACGGCATCACCTGGGACTGCGCTTCCTCTTCATCGTACTTGGGGGCTGTGCTCCGCTGTCGAGGAAGAGAAATGAAGAGCGAAGCACGGGTGTGAACGGTTTAAGTAAGTATCATAGACCACAGCCTTGTTGTGATGAAGGGGTTTGGGTAACTTAAGGAAGCTATGAGCCAGGGCTATGCCAGGGCCACCTGAGACAGACAGGTCATAGTGAAGAGTTCTGGCAAAATGTGATCCACTCGAGGAGGAAATGGCAAACCACTCCAGCATTCGTGCTGGGAAAACCCTGTGAACATCATGAAAAGGCAAAAGATATGGTCCCGGAAGATGAGTCCCCAGGTCAGAAGGAGTCTAACATGCTGCTGGGAAGAGCAGAGGACAATTTCTAATCGCTCCAGAAAGAAGGAAGCAGCTGGGCCAAAGCAGAAATGACAGTTGTGGACGTGTCTGTGGTGAAAGTAAAGTCCAGTGCTGTAAAGAACGATATTGCATAAGAACTTGGAATGTCAGGTTCATGGGTCAAGGTAAATTGGACGTGGTCAAGCAAGAGATGGCAAGAGTGGACACTGACATCTTAGGAATCAGTGAACTAAAATGGACAGGAATGGGAAAATATAAATCAGATGGCTATTATACTACTACTCTGGGCAAGAATTCCATATTAGAAATGGAGTAGCCCTCATAGTCAACAAAAGAGCCTGAAATGCAGTACTTGGGTGAAATATCAAAAACAACAGAATGATCTCGGTTTGTTTCCACGGTAAACCATTCAACATCACAGTAATCCAAGTCTATGCCCCAACCACTGATGCTGAAGAAGCTGAAATTGACCAGTTCTATGAAGACCTACAACACCTTCCAGAACTAACACAATAAAAGATGTCCTTTTCATCACAGAGGATTGGAATGCAAAAGTAGGAAGTCAACAGATATCTGGAATAACAGGCAAGTTTGGTCTTGGAGTACAAAATGAAGCAGGGCAAAGACTAACAGAGTTTTGCCAAGAGAACACGCCGGTCATAACAAACATCTTTTCCCAACAACCCAAGAGATGACTATACACATGGACATCACCTGATGGTCAGGCTGACTATGTTCTTTGCAGCCAATGATGGAGAAGCTCTATACAGTCAGCAAAAGCAAGACTGGGAGCTGACTGTGGCTCAGATTATGAGCTCCTTATCGAAAAATTCAGGCTTAAATTGAAAAAGGTAGGGAAAGCCACTAAGCCAAACAAGTATAACCTAAATAAAATCCCTTATGATTATACAATGGAGATGATAAATAGATTCAAGGGATTAAATCTGGTAGAAAGAGTGCCTGAAGAACTACGGACGAGGTTTAAAACATGGCAGAGCAGGCAGTGACCAAAACCATCCCAAAGGAAAAAGAAATGCAAGACGGCAAAGTGGTTGTCTGAGGGGGCTTTACAAATAGCTGAGCAAAGAAGAGAAGTGAAAGGCAAGAGAGAAAGGGAAAGATATACCCAACTGAATACAAAGTTCCAGAAAATAGCAAAGACAGATAAGAAGGCCATTTTAAATGACCAATGCAAAGAAATAGAGGAAAACAATAGAATGGGAAAGGCTAGAGATCTCTTCAAGAAAATTAAAGATATCAAGGGAACATGTCATGCAAGGATGGACACGATGAAGGACAGAAATGGTAAGGAACTAACAGAAAGAGAAGAGATTAAGAAGAGGTGGCAAGAATACACAGAAGAACTGCACACACAAAAAAGTCTTTATGACCCAGATAACCACGATGGTGTGGTCACTCCTGGAGCTGGACATCCTGGAGTGGAGGATGAAGTGGGCCTTAGGAAGCATCACTACCGACAAAGCTAGTGGAGGTACTGGAATTCCAGCTGAGCTATTTCAAATCCTCAGAGATGATGCTGTGAAAGTGTTGCACTCAATATGCCAGCAAATTTGGAAAACTCAGCAGTGGCCACAGGACTGGAAAAGTCAGTTTTCATTCCAATCCCAAAGAAAGGCAATGCCAAAGGATGCTTAAACTACCACACAATTGCACTCATTTCACATGCTAGCAAGGTTATGCTCAAAATCCATCAGGCTAGGCTTCAGTAGTATGTGACCTGAGAACATCCAGATGTACAAGCTGAGTTTAGAAGAGACAGAGGAACCAGAGATCAAATTGCCAGCATTCACTGGATCGTGGAGAATGCAAGGAGATTCCAGAAAAACATCTACTTCTGCTCCATGGACTAAAATAAAGCCTTTGACTGTGTAGATCACAACAAACTGTAGAAAAATTCTTAGAGATAGGAGTATTAGACCACCTTACCTGCCTCATGAGAAACCTGTATGCAGGTCAAGAAACAACAGTTAGAACCTTACATGGAACAACAGACTGGTTCCAAATTGGGAAAGAAGTATGTCAAGGCTGTGTATTGTCACCATGCTTATTTAACTTATACACAGAGTACCTCATGCAAAATGTCGGGCAGGATGAACCTCAAGCTGGAATCAAGATTGCTGGGGAAAATATCAACAACCTCAGATACGCAGATTATACCCTCTAGTGGCAGAAAAGGAAGAACTAAAGAGCCTCTTGATGAAAGTGAAAGAAGAGAGTGAAAAAGCTGGCTTGAAACTCAAGATATAAAAAAGTAAGATCATGGCATTTGGTCCCATCACTTTGTGGCAAACAGAAGGGAAAAAAGTAGAAACAGTGACAGATTTTATTTTCTTGGGCTCCAAAATCATAGCAGATGGTGACTGGAGTGAAGAAATTAAAAGATGCTTACTCCTTGAAAGGAAAGCTGTGGCTAACCTAGAGAGCATATTAAAAGGCAGAGATATCACCTTGCTGACAAAGATCCATAAAGTCAAAACTATGGTTTTTCCAGTGGTCATGAAAGAGTCATTTCCTAGGCAGGTATATAAGAAGTCTAGGGGTCCCCAAGGAAGAGGGGTCTGGAATTCTCAAGGAGGAAGATAGGACAAACTTTTTACTTTTTTTCCTCCACATTCCTTAGGGTTATATAACAAGGATGTACCCTGCCTGAGGACAGTCTCTGGACTAAACCTTCTGGCTAATTCTGTTATCTTAAAATGTAAATTATGGAAGTGGGTCTGGTCTTTACAAGGATTATATAACAACATGTACCCTGCCTGAGGACATTTTCTGGATTAAACCTTCTGGCTAATTCTGTTATCTTGAAATGAAAATTATGGGAATAGGTCTGGTCTTCACAAGGATTATATAACAAGATGTACCCTGCCTGAGGACAGTCTCTGGATTAAACCTTCTGGCTAATTCTGTTATCTTAAAATGTAAATGATGGGACTAGGTCTGGTCTTTACAAGGATTATATAACAAGATGTACCCTGCCTGAGGACAGTCTCTGGATTAAACCTTCTGGCCAGTTCTGTTATCTCAAAATGTAAATTACAGGAGTAGGTCTGGTCTTTACAAGGATTATATAACAATGATGTACCCTGCCTGAGGACAGTCTCTGGATTAAACCTTCTGGCTAATTCTGTTACCTTAAAATGCAAATTATGGGAGTAGGTCAGGTCTTTACAAGGATTATATAACAATGATATGCCCTTCCAGAGGACAGTCACTGGATTAAACCTTCTGGCTAATTCTGTTATCTTAAAATGTAAATTATGGCAGTAGGTCTGGTCTTTACAAAGATTATATAACAGTGATGCATCCTGCCTGAGGTCAGTCTATGGATGAAACCTTCTGGCTAATTCTGTTTTCTCAAAACATAAATTGTGGAAGTGGGTCTGGTCTTTACAAGGATTATATAACAATAATGTACCCTGCCCGAGGACAGTCTCTCAATTAAACTTTCTGGGTAATTCAGTTATCTTAAAATGTAAATTATATGAGTAGTCTGGTGAGGTCTTTACAGCCTCCAGACATTCTTTGGATTCACTGGAGAGTATATAACTCCATTGCTATCACTAGCCAGTGGGTACTCTTTCTACCCCTTCTGATGTCTATTTCAGAAGATTTCTCTATCTCCTTTATACTTTAATAAAAGTTTATTACACAAAATCTCTGATCAATCCAGCATCGTCTCTGGCCCTGGATAGAATTCTTCTCCTCCAGAGGCCAAGAACCCCGACGTCTTTGCGTGATTCGGCAACAACCTTTCAGTCATGTATGGATGTGAGAGTTGGACCATAAAGAAGGCCGAGCACCAAAGAATTGATCCTTTTGAACTGTGGTGTTGGAGAAGACTCTTGAGGATCCCTTGGACAGCAAGGAGATCAAATCAGGCAATCTTAAAGGAAATCAACCTTGACTATTCATTGGAAGGACAGATGCTGAAGCTGAAACTCGAATTTTGGCCACTTGATGCCAAGAGCAGATTCTTTGGAAAAGACCCTGATGCTGGGAAAGACCCTTATGCTAGGAAAGATTGAAGGCAAAAGAGAAGGGGGTGGCAGAGGATGAGATCGTTAGACAGCATCATTGACTCAATGGATAAGACTTTCAGCACACTCTGGGAGGTAGTGAAGGAAAGAGGAGCCTGGCATGCTGCAGTCCATGGGGTCGCAAAGAGTCAGACACGATTTAGCAACTGTACAACAGCAACAAAAGACCTATATGACAAAGTAGTTAGAGTATTAATGAGCATTTTTAAGAAGCCACTGCATTTGATCTAAGGGAAAAAATTGTGAGTGTTCTAGGTGCATCACTGAGATTATGCTTCGATAGGTATGACTTGAGACTGGAACTGGGGATCTTTATTTTTACAAAATTGCAAGGGTGGTTCTGATACACATTCAGGTTTTGGAGTCACTGACAAGAAAACTATGGCAAAAAGATCCAATGAGGACTGAAGAAATAGCTGAAATTGATGATGAACTTGAATTCCAGTTTAGGTGAGTGAGAGAAGTGTGTTGCCAATTCACAAAAAGGGAAATTGATAAGAACGTGGCTCAGCTGGTAAAGAATCTGCCTGCAATGTGGGAGACCTGGATTTGACCCCTGGGTTGAGAAGATGCCCTGGAGAAGGGAATGGCTACCCACTCTAGTATTCTGGCCTGGAGAAGTCCATGGACTGTATATAGTCCATAGGGTTGCAAAGAGTTGGACAGGACTGAGGGACTTTCACTTTCACAAACTTTTGGAGCAAGAGGACTTCTACTTGATATGTAATAAATCTGAAATTTTAAATATATAACCATATATGCCAAAATATATATTTTATATAATCATTGTGTTGTTATTTAGTTGCTAAGTCATGTTGGACTCTTTTGAGACCCCATGTACTATAGCCTGCTAGGTTCCTCTGTCTATGGGAAAAAATCCCATAATCATTGTATCTATATATAATAGATCTTATATAAAACTGTACAATATAATTATATATGCATATAATTATACTCATGTTCTATGTCTAGTCCCATATGTTTAAGGCCAGGGATTATCATGACATAAATAATGAGTGAACCCCAGAAAAGATAGAACCCTAATGAGCACCAACATTTAGCCTGGAAGGTACTAAATCCCATAAATACATTTTATAAGGTCTACTTAAAAAAAAAAAAAAAGTAAAACTTTTAGTTGAGTCTTGTGTTCCCCAATTTGGACAGAGACCCCTTCATTCCAAGTTGTCCTCTGATCATCAGATACAATTCTTATTATCTCCTTGGCTATGATAGTTTATGGATTCTGTCTCAATTCAAGGACTCTGTAGGATTTAAGAAAAGATAAAAGTCCAGAAAAGAACAAAGGAAGAATTGTAATGCATAACCAAGGGCATGGGGGAGGGGGGCTGACAGGGAGGGGAGTATTGGGGAGTATGAAGAAGTCAGAGGGAGATCATTGTGTTAAATACAACACAGACATTAGATAAGATTGGTCTCAGAAGCAACTCAACTTTTCATCTGATGATTTATGAAAGAATACGTTTATCCTAAAAATGTTTATTGAATGTTTTCTCTGTACCTGGTAGTATGTTAGAAACAAATGAGACAACAATAGTCAAGACGGTTATAATTTATTGTCTTCATGGAATTCATAAGCTCTGTGAAGCTCTATGAAGCTTATGCAGCTCTACGCATTTGTGTAAAGAAAGACTATTTGTAAATAGACACACACTGGTGGACTCAGAAAGATTCATGCCCTCATGGTAGTTTGAATCACCTCTATGCAGCAGTTTTTCTGGGTTTCCTCTGGCCAATCATCTTGCTTCACCTGGCTCTGAATCCAAATCTGGTTTATCTCATGGTCCTCACATATGTGCATCTCTTAGCCAAGATGGGTTCAAGGGAGGAGGCCTATGGCTAGATTGACATCACCTACTATGGGGTGGCACCCCTCCCTTTATGACCCCCAAGGAGCCTTTCTGCACATGTGTAGTTAGGACGGTAGTCTGGTCCATTCTTTAAGCCGAATACTCCACCCAGTTCATCTCCTCCAACGCTCTTACCTCCATCAAATTGCATTAAATTCCTTCTCTCTTAGGAAGGAATAATAATTTAATATATTAGCTTTCCAATGATCAAATAATAATGTTCTGTTTTTGAGCTTTTAGACACAGCCAGCTAGGCAGAGTTTTTCTATTCATCCTAAAAGTATCTGAATTCATGAAGTTAAGTCACATGATGGTTATCCTGTTGCCTATTTACAAAGCAAGACTCTCCTACAAGACAGGCCCTGAAGATGGCCTCATAGTTCTGCCTACTGTGTTTTTCTACCCACAATAAGATATCCCATAAAAGAATTTTATGTGAAAAAGTTTGATTTACTTAGTCTTACATTATATACTTTACTCACTTTTGGTACAAAACAAACTCAAAATTTTTGAAGTTTTAAATACTAACTATATTTAGCCTATTGGGAATTAGCAACCTATTTTAAAAAGACGTTAAAAGCATAAGTATATTACTGTAGGCTGCTCACTATACTAAACTCTATAGGGGTTACAAAGGAAAATGATGAAAACTTTTCAGTTAAGTCACATTAGGCAGTCTATTGGACATGCATTTTAAAATGACTTTAAGAGTATTTTAGAAATTTTAATATTTTCTTCTAGCTTCTTCACTGAACTTAGGTCAACTTTAAGTCAATCTTACATTCATTGTAATGAAGTAAAGCGAAGATTTAATGTCAAGTCTACACATCAGAATAATTACTAAGAGCTGCTATGACCCAGAGATTTAGCATTGTGGAACAATTCTAAGTAAAAGTGTTTTTCTGTAGATGTGCAATATTAGCCACAGGATATAACCCACGTGCTCCTCCTCTGAGGGATCTCTGCCCACTCATTCTACCCCCTTTACTCTTGTAAGCAGAGTGCTCACAAGTATAATTTATAAAGTTGAATGGATATCTTGCTTATAAGAAGCTTTTTTAAACTGTTGAACTCAAATTCATCTGTTCATAATACATAAAATAAGTTAATAGTCCTAAAAATATCACAACTGAAGGCAAATGTAATACTTAGTTGTAAACAATATACAGGTCAAACATTAGGATAAGTAAAACTGTAAACTACAGAGGAAAGTCCTATAGCTATCAGAATTAATGCTGTATTAGCTATGCAAAGAAAAAAACAAAAAAGGATTTGCTTAAAGCCATGCCTACAATCTGCTTTTCTCCTGAGATTTCAACTTGAGCTCTCTTGTTCGCCAGCGCAGTTCATGTCTGTAGCAGTGTGTCTGGCTCAAGGGTGAATTATGGATGAAAAATTAAAATTGTTTGAAGTCAAGGAGAGATAAGAAAGCCTTTCTCAGCGATCAATGCAAAGAAATAGAGGAAAACAATAGAATGGGAAAGACTAGAGATCTCTTCAGGAAAATTAGAGATACCAAGGGAACATTTCATGCAAAGATGGGCTCAATAAAGGACAGAAATAGCATGGACCTAACAGAAGCAGAAGATATTAAGAAGAGGTGGCAAGAACACACAGAAGAACTATACAAAAAAGATCTTCATGACCCAAATAATCATGATGGTGTGATCAGTCACCTAGAGCCAGACATCCTGGAATGTGGAGTCAAGTGGGCCTTAGGAAGCATCACTACGAACAAAGCTAGTGGAGGTGATGGAATTCCAGTTGAGCAATTTCAAATCCTAAAAGATGATGTTGTGAAAGTGCTGCACTCAATATGCCAGCAAATTTGGAAAACTCAGCAGTGCCTAGAGGACTGGAAAAGGTCAGTTTTCATTCCAATCCCTAAGAAAGGCAATGTCAAAGAATGCTCAAACTACCACACAATTGCACTCATCTCACACACTAGTAATGTTCTAAATTCTCCAAGCCAGGCTTCAACAATATGTGAACCGTGAACTTCCAGATGTTCAAACTGGTTTTAGAAAAGGCAGAGGAACCAGAGGTGAAATTGCCAACATCCACTGGATCATCGAAAAAGCAAGAGAGTTCCAGAAAAACATCTATTTCTGCTTTATTGACTATGCCAAAGCCTTTGAGTGGGTGGATCACAATAAACTGTGGAAAATTCTGAAAGAGATGGGAATACCAGACCACCTGACCTGTCTCTTGAGAAACCTGTATGCAGGTCAGGAAGCAACAGTTAGAACTGGACGTGGAACAACAGACTGGGTCCAAACAGGAAAAGGAGTACATCAAGGCTGTATGTTGTCACCTTGCTTATTTAACTTATATGCACGGTACATCATGAGAAATGCTGGGCTGGATGAAGCACAAGCTGGAATCAAGATTGCCAGGAGAAGTATCGATAACCTCAGATATGCAGATGACACGACCCTTATGGCAGAAAGTGAAGAACTAAAGAGCCTCTTGATGAAAGTGAAAGAGAGTGAAGAAGTTGGCTTAAAACTCAACATTCATAAAACTAAGATCATGGCATCTGGTCCCATCACTTCATGGCAAATAGATGGAGAAACAGTGGAAACAGTGAGAGACTATTTTGGGGGTGCTCCAAAATCACTGCAGATGGTGATTGCAGCCATGAAATTAAAAGACACTTACTCCTTGAAAGGAAAGTTATGACCAACCTAGACAGCATATTAAAAAGCAGAGACATTACTTTGCTAACAAAGGTCTGCCTAGCCAAGGCTATGGTTTTTCCAGTGGTCATGTATGGATGTGAGAGTTGGACTATATAGAAAGCTGAGCGCAGAAGAATTGATGCTTTTGAACTGTGGTGTTGGAGAAGACTCTTGAGAGTCCCTTGGACTGCAAGGAGATCTAACTAGTCCATCCTAAAGTAGATCAGTCCTGGGTGTCATTGGAAGGTCTGATGTTGAAGCTGAAACTCTAATATTTGGCCACGTGATGTGAAGAGTTGACTCATTTGAAAAGACCCTGATGCTGGGAGAGATTGAGAACAGGAGGAGAAGGGGACAACAGAGGATGAGATGGTTGGATGACATTACCGACTCAATGGACATGAGTTTGGGTAAACTCTGGGAGTTGGTGATGGACAGGGAGGCTTGGCATGCTGCGGTCCATGGGGTCGCAAAGAGTTGGACACGACTGAGCGACTGAACTGAACTGAAAGTCTGCACTCGGCTTTCTTACAGAGTTCATATGTACAACCACATCTCAATAATGTAAAGGACAGACTATAGGAATCCCTATTAGTCATAAAATGGAAATTTTAGAAGGAAAAAACAGAAAAAGTTTCCAGCTCATTAGCAATCACAAAAGTGACTAAAGAAAATGGGCAACCCCATGAGTAGGATTAGTTACCATGTTTGCTCACTCCTCCAAGTGCACTGCCCATATACGGCTCCTGGCTAGCGGAATGAACTCGTCATAGTTTACTCCAAATCCTGTGCTTTTATAATTTAGGGACTATGGAGTTTTAAAGAACAGAGTACTTCATACAAGCACTAAGTGGTCTGTGAAGAGGACCATCATTCTTGCAAATCCAGTATGCCGTCTGAGCAATAGGGTTTACGACCCTAGAGAGATTAACAAAGGACTTCAAGCACCAAAGACTTATCCTCATCTTTCTTGGGAAATCCTTTACAAGAAGACAGTGATGTAGAAGCAGAGAGTTTCAGAGCAAAAATTCTCCACTTCCCTTGTTTACACAGTACATTTTCACTACTGCTCACAATCCCACTTAAAGACATCAAACTGTTATTAAAGAAGTATATATATATATATATACACACACATACATACATACATATATATATTAATAGAGGACTAATGAACTTAACAATTAAGAAATTGAGAAGCAATGATTGAAATTTTTAGATCAGAATTGAAACTGAGTATTCAATTTAATTTTCTTGGGCTTCAAAATCACTGTGGACGGTGACTGAAGCCATGAAATTAAAAGACAACTGCTACTTGGAAGAAAAACGATGACAACCCTAGACAGCATATTAAAAAGCAGAGACATCACTTTGCCAACAAAGGTCCATATAGTTAAAGCTATGGTTTTTCCAGTAGTTGTGTGTGGATGTGAGAATTGGACCATAAACAAGGCTGAGCACTGTTAAGAACTGATGCTTTTGAACTGTGGTGTTGGAGAAGACTCTTGAGAGTCCCTTGGACTGCAAAGCGATCAAACCAGTCAATCCTAAAGGAAATCAATCCTGAATATTCATTGGAAGGACTGATGCTGAGGATGAAGCTTGAGTACTCTGGCCACATGATGCAAAGAGCTGACTCATTGGAAAAGACTCTGATACTGGGAGGGATCGGGGGCAGGAGGAGAAGGAGGCAACAAAGGATAAGATGGCTGGATGGCATCATTGACTCGATGGACATGAGTTTGACTAAACTCCAGGAGAGAGGAAAGGACAGCAAAGCCATGGGATCACAAAAAGTTAGATACAACTTAACAACTGAACAACAATTCAATTTTAAAAATGAAAACAAAACAGTGAGAGACAGAACAGAAATTTAAGATCAAAGTAAACCCAACTAGAAGGTGAAGTATAAAATAACACAAGCTACAGTAAAACAATTTGGGAGTTTTAGAAAGAGGCTTAGAATCATTACAGTAAAAGGTTAAAAAAACCTTAAAGATTGACCCTAGAGCTAAACTCTCAAAAAGAAAGCTTAAATTTCAGGTAACTGAATTTAGAATGAACAAGAATAAAGTAATATGGAAAGAAGTAGAATCCAAGATGTGAAGGCTCAGATCAGGTTGTTGGAGCAATCTAGCACATTTAAACCTGCTCCAGAGCAGACAGGATTGACAAACAGATGCACAGATCGCCATCTAGTGGTGAAGAGAAACACTTTCCTTGTTATTATGGATACCTCTTCCACCCCATTCTTTTTTATTTCCCCTGTCTTTTCCTTAATTTTGGTTAACAGAATATTATATTTAGTAGAATGATTTGGAAGAACATATTTTTCCTGAAATATCTTAATAATAGAAGACAACTTATAATTTCTCAATGTGAAGTTTTTGTAATCAAATATGGAAGAAAAATTTTCATGAAGCAATAAAAAATAGTGTAGAATTTTAAAGCTATTCACCTTAAAAACTAACCACATAAAAGACAAGAAACAGTTCATTTCAACTCTGAAATATCATTAGTTTCAATGAGAACACATCATTTTCCGAAATAAAAGAGCAAAACATAGTATTTTTGCTCTTCAGAAACTTAAAACATAACAAGCAGGCAGTCAATAAAAAAATTTTTTTGAGGGAGTGATTACCAAATTCAGGCTTCCTTGGTGGCTCAGTAGTAAAGAACCCATCTATCTGCTAATGCAAGAGTCGTGGGTTTGATCCCTGGGTCAGGAAGATCCACTGGAGAAGGAAATAGCAACATCTTGCCTGGGAACCTCCATGGATGGGGGACCCTGGCGGGTACAGTCCATGGGGCTGCAAAGAGTCTGACATGACTTAGCAACTGAGCATGAACTCACGATTGCCAAATTCACTCAGACCTAATATTCATTTGACAAGTGTCATTTACTCAGTAAAAGTGGTTCAGTTAAAGTCAAATTTCAGCTGATGATGTCTGTAAGGAGGAGAGAAAAATCTGCACTTGTTATCAGATACTGTTTACCTTAAATTGGAGATTTTGCAAAGGCAGGAAGAAAACTAGTATTGATGGTTCATTATGCCAGATGCTCTTCCTTCATCGTCACATTTAATCCACAAGCAACTTCATAAGGTGAGAATCTATTATTGCTACTTTACCAAGAGGAAGACAAAGCTTAGTAAGTGCAAGTAATTTAGATTTAATTTATACATGTGAAGTTTGTGAAGTGATTAAAACTTAGGTCTCCAATGATTACTGCTGTACATTATGCTATCTGGTTAGCATTTCTGCATACAAGTACTCAACTTGAAAAGCAGTTTTAAACACTAAGTGAGAAGTATTGTGAAAACACTTTGCAAATTTCAAAACACTGTACAAATGTATGGAATTATTTTGGTTGTCAGTATTTAATGGGCTTATTTTAAAATACTGAGAGTTAGAAAGATGGTAACGATAGCCCTATATGCAAAACAGAAAAAGAGACACAGATGTACAGAACAGACTTTTGGACTCTGTGGGAGAAGGCGAGGGTGGGATGTTTCGAGAGAACAGCATCGAAACATGTATATTATCTAGTGTGAAACAGATCACCAGTCCAGGTTGGATGCATGAGACAAGTGCTTGGGCCTGGTGCACTGGGAAGACCCAGAGGAATCGGGTGGAGAAGGAGGTGGGAGGGGGGATCGGGATAAGGAACACATGTAAATCCATGGCTGATTCATGTCAATGTATGACAAAAACCACTACAATATTGTAAAGTAATTAGCCTCCAACTAATAAAAATAAATGGAAAAAAAAATAAAATACTGAGAGAAATTGGTTCAAATCAGACTTGCATTCTATATGTGCAATATGGAATGACTCTTCCCAATTTAAAAAAAAAATTTTTTTGCATTACATCAGTCCCACACCATTAGTCTATGTCTATAGCTCTAAAACTTTTCAAAAATATATAGCCTTATTTGTCAATACCTCTCAAATATTTTATTCATGCCACATAATTCAGTTTAATGAATTTTTTACTTTTAAAAATGTAAATTTCCTTTTCTATGTTCTCTGTAAATTGTACTGACTCTAGGTTAATAAAAAAAATAGTGTGTTGGCAAAATAGAACAGCAAATTAGGAACAGACTAGTGAACACAAGTGGAAGGCCCATGTTTGTTGGGCTATGCTTTGCAGTTCACCATGAACAGCTTGAAATTTTTAGAAAAATTGTTACATAAATCTGGACATGCTCTGCTGGGAAAAGTACATGTCCCAAAGCTTGTTCCTTGAGGAACACTGGCCCAATACGACATGGTCAAGTGGTCAATGTGTTTGGGAAATAATTTCACACTACATAACTTGAACTTTCCAATATGTAGTCATATATTCAAGGCTCTGAAAAGTGCAACAGTAAGCTTTTTAAAATTTGTAGCAATTTTCCATGGCTCTTCATATTTTCCATGGAACACTCCTCTGGCTCAGGGGGTAGGGGATGCTGCCATGAGTCTATTCAATTGACCATTTTCTGCTCATAAAATACCAGCTTACTATGCTGGATTTGAATACAACAGATAACCTATCCTAATTTCAAAGAGTCAGTGCTTCAAAATATACATATATTTTATAAACACACACACATATATATATATATATGAGGATTCCTATGAGAGGAATACCTGCTTTATTCTTAGCAACATCAACTGGAAAAATAAATTTCTCCTGGCTCCAAAAATTTGAGTTTCCAAAAGTTGTGTATCCTTTTCTAGCCAGTATATTCAGCTTCCTTACGAAGAACAATGAAAGCAAATACAGTATTACACAATTTCCAAAGGAAATAATTTTTCTTTGACATCTCAGATTCAGAAATTCTGAACTAAAAATAAACATGAAATTTCAAATATGGAGTGTTTGGGATGGTCATATTATATAAATATTTGGATGGAAAATCATAGAATCTGATATAGCACTTATAAAATAAAAAGAATTAAACTTAACAGTAAAATACTCCTCATAAGTATTACAAACATTCCATTAAGTGGACAAATTCAAAGAATCAAGAAGGAAAAACTCCAAAAGTCAATATTTACTTAGAAAACAATATAGTCTGTGTTGGGACTTCCCAGTTGGCTCAGTGGTAAAGATCCCACCTGCAGACATGGGTTTGATCCCTGCATAGGGAAGATCCCCTGGAGGAGGAAATAGCAACCCACTCCAGTATTCTTGCCTGAAAAATCCCATGGACAAAGAAGCTTGACAGGCTAAGTCCATAGGGTGCAAAGAATCACACATACTGAACAACTAAACACACAGGCATGCATCATTTGTGTTTAAGACACTGTTTGCTGGGGAGAAACAGCTTAGAAATGAAATGGGAAAATACAACATTCTTAATTGATGTAGTTGGCAAATCTGGCAGTATTGGACCACCTGCTTCTCCCAAGGAGTATACAAGATAATCACACAAAAATTTAATTTCATTTAGTTTATTAATATGATCCAAACAAGCTTAGCTTAAGACAATGAGCAAAAGACCCAAGATAAGATTTGGCTGATCTATACCAAAAGAACAAAAAAGGTGACAGGACTGGTGACAATTTTATTTTGGAAAGTTAGTTTATTAACTAATATAAAAATAAATCTACAATAGCAACTGTGACTCAGATTGAGCCAGTATGCAACACGTGTGATACCCAACATGGTCAGAGAGGACCTCACACCCTCCTCAGCTGGTTCACACCCTCCTCAGCTGGTTCACACCCTCCTCAGCTGGTTCACACCTTCCTCAGCTGGTTCACACCTTCCTCAGCTGGTTCACACCCTCCTCAGCTGGTTCACACCCTCCTTAGCTGGTTCACACCCTCCTCAGCTGGTTCACACCTTCCTCAGCTGGTTCACACCCTCTGGCCTTTGTCCTGGCCCTTCACAAAAGGCCCCTCACAGCACTGAGTTTGCAGCCAGCTATATTTTCTCCTAGGCTACAATCAATTATGTACCATTGCTATGTTTTCTGCAGCCTCTTTTTGGATAGTGACAGAGCTCAAGGAAAAAACTCACCTGGCCAGTGCTGAGCAAGGAAGCAGGGAAAAAGATGGGCTCAGGGTGGTTTGGGACGCAGACTCAGGTAAATGAGCAGGCTAGAATGGGCACCATCAGAAAGTGTTGAGGTCAGGGGCCCACGGGTGATTCACAGAAAGACAGAGCCACATATTACAAGAAAGTAGAACCACTGTTCCATTCGGGAAATCACAGCAAAGAGCAGTAAAGAGAAAGAACACTGGAATGGACAGTACTTCCATTTACACCTTTAAGATAAAAACATTTAAAAAGAGGAATACAGAAATGAAATCAATCATTTCAAGAAGTAAAATAGCAATAACAAGTATTTCAATAAAATGAAATACAGGAGATAAAGAAGTCTTTTACTTCCACTTGACTTTGTCCAATTTTTTAAAGAGGTTAGGTAAGGTCAATTTTGCTTTACTGAACGATTCATACATTTTATCAGATATTTCCGAGGAAAAGATGAGAAACCGATGGACATCTCTCAGGAAGTCTGAGAAAGAAGAGGGGACAGGAGGAAGGGAACCTGTGAGAGGAAGTCTCCAAGGTCTTCACCCTCATCCTTCACACCCCATAAATGTCCTTAACCTGCATGGGAAATATCAGGCTCGGATCACGGAAAACTGTGGTCACCGAGCATGAGAGTATTACGGGCACACGCTCCTGGGGCTGAGTGCGCCGCCCAGGACCACGAAACTCAGGAGCAGCTCGAGACAGGCATTTCCATGCAGGGAGGTGGAAGACGCCCCGCACACCAAGGGCTCTGCTTGATACGGTCTTTCTATATCTGGAGGTAATGCTGTCATGCCTTGAATCTGAAAAGGAAAGAGCAGAAACAAAGCCACTGAGTGTGTGATTGAAGAGCAGGACTGCGGCCAAACTTGCTCAGCCCTGCATTTCTGCAGGGGTTAAAAGGGTGGGAGGGGGCAACGGGTGCTGAAGTGGTCCGACATCAGTCAGAATCCTAGGGATTCCCAGCAAGGTGGAGAAAGGGTCAGACACACCTTCGGGAAAGAAGAGATATAAAACATGCTCTCTCAGGTTTCTTTTTGAATCTTTCATCCCACCTTATTCCTTTTTCACCCCAACTTTAGTTTTAGAATAAATTTCCTTCTTTGAAGGAAGTGGAATCAGAAGGTTTGGGGCATCTATATAATCATTGAAAAATTCTCAGACTCATCAAAAGACAACTGGATTTATGGATATCTGTCTGTTCCTCTCATTTTATCTGTTGTGGATTCCGGTAAACTCCGGTATCTGTTTTCCTTGAAGATTAAAACAAAGTGGGGCTTACCGACCACTCTGCGTTGTCTGTCTTGGAACATCTCACATTGACCGGCAGGCTAAGGACAAGCTTATTGAAGGCAAGACCTTCCTTTTTAGTCCATTTAAACTTGTTCATTGCATCCATGAAAGAAAGGTTTTTATACTGCTTAGGGCTTTTGATAATAAAAGGCCAGGTCCTGAATATAAAATAAATAACCAGAATGAGTCATATTCAGAACTAAACATTTTGTGTTTCCATTACTTTTCAATACCGTAAGTCCCCTAATATGAGCTTTTAAGTTGTGAACTGCTAAAGATGCAAACATACCCCTATACACCAGCTGTTGTGTACCCCTGCACTTTTCAAGGATGGTACTGTAAGGTTACAAACGCTTTCGCTACTTTCTATGTTTGTTTTTTATCTACATATTATCTGTGTGAAAAGTACTATAAACCTATGACTATACAGACGATTATGTCAGCTGGGTACCTAGGCAAACTTTGTTGGACTTAACAGATTGGACTTAGGGACACTCTCTCGGAAGGAAATGCATTTGGATGTAGGGGACTTATTGTATTCTAAAACAGACTTCATACTAGTTCGTTTTTACACAAACAGATAACCTGATTGAAAGTACTAATCAACTCTTAATCAGTTACTAGAAGAAATACATATAAAATAAGAAGTCTTTTTTAAGAAAATTCCTCAGTTTAGTAGCAGATGAGTGTTACTTTTAGACAAATAGTTTTGACTTAGAAAGCTTCCCCGGAGCCCCACAATTCCTCACATAATTGTTTTGGCTTTGGTTAACAATATAACTGATAGGCGTCAGTTCTGAAGACTGCAAAACTAATGATGTAATGAAGAAATGTGCAGAATATCAAAAGATACTGAACAACAATGGAAATTTCAATTCCATACTGTTGAAAAGCCTGACCACTGTTGGTTGTCCAGGTTTTGCTTACCTAGGTGGCAACATTTTTTTTTTTTAATTGAACCAGTGTTTTAAAAATTTCACTGAGAAAAAAATACTTTGAAGATGATACACCCTGCTTCTACTTGCTGCTGAAGAAAAATATATGTAAAGTGTCCAAGAAATATAAGTTTTAGATTCTCGATTCTCGAAAAAAGGAACAGTGTTTAAGTGTAGTTCAAAAATTTGCATGGTCTGTTCCATGGACCATCCAGGAGATTATCATGGGTACCTGGTAGGGGTTTGGCTCCCTCGATACCCCAAGAGGAAGTTCCAGCGATTTTCAATAATTAGCAACGAATTAACCTCTGAGGAATCTACATTTTTAATATTTGATCTTTGTAATTTCTTCATTTAATTATGTCATATCAGCTCGCTCTCTCTTACATACATAACCTACTCAGGCATGTTGAATATTATCTTTTTAATTAAATAAAACACTCTTTACTGTCTTTTAGAGTTATGAAGATAAATTTTTTATGTTTAAAATGAAAACATTTCCTCTGTACTTTAATAAGTGAGATAATGAATAATACAATAGGTCATATACGAGGATCTTTATATTCTTTATTCCTAACCTTTTTTCTTTAATTAAAGTCAATATATCTTTGCTGAGTTTTAAATGCGCTGTTACACACAGAGACCTTGACGTTCCATAAAGAATGAGCAAGTGCCATCACACTGCAGCAAACAGATCCAGCAATGACCTAAAATCTGTCACATCGCAAATCAAATACTCTGTGGAGACTTACAGAGGTACAATCCAGAATCAGTACAAAATAAAATCTGTACATGTAAAAACTTTCATAAAGTAAAAATTTAACCTGAAAGGGGCCCATTATATTTACATACCATGTCATCTAAAATATACTAAAAGCTAGGTGTTAGTGGTAAAGAACTCGCCTGACAATGCAGGAGATGCTTGTTCCATCCCTGGATCGGGAAAATCCCCTGGAGAAGGAAATGACAACCCACTCCAGTATTCTTGCCTGGGAAATTCCGTGGACAGAGGAGACTGGTGGGCTATAGTCCATGGGGTCACAATGAGTCAGACACAACTGAAGCAGCTACAGCCTCCCCAAAGTAGCTAAGTTTAATTAAATATAAAATAACTTTAAGTCAAATACTAAAAATAAAATTTACTTTTCAAGGAGATAAGGTATTTGCCTTGAGAAAAGGAAAAATCTACTTTATAACCAGGAAAATGCCGGACGGGTAGCGGGGAGCGGAGATCATCAGCCTGTAATCTCCCAAAACACCACAAGGGGGCACTAGAATCTCTGCTAACTCCCTAAGTTTTCTGCAGCTTTGCTAGTGAAGAGTGAACGCGCGTGTGCAAGTCACTTCAGTCCTGTCTGAGTCTTTGCCGCCCCGTGGGCTGTAGCCCACCAGGCTCCTCTGTCCATGGGATTCTCCACGCAAGAATACTGGAGTGGGTTGCCATGCCCTCTTCCAGGGGATCTTCCTGACCTAGAGATCGAACCCACGTCTCTTATGTCTCCTGCGTTGGCTGGTGGGTTCTTTATGTATTGTATATTACATAGATGAAACCTTAAAAAAAAGGTTTACCGCTAGAACAAATTAGCAAATTAGCATCTGTTTGAGATTTCACAGTATAAAGTTACAGAAGAGGTATAAACACATTTGCTTGCTTATTATAATTATGTAGAAAAGGATTTTAAAAAGGGCAAGCCCAATGAACCCTTTATTGGAGCCAGCAGGACAGGCTGGGTGGGGAGGAGAGTGTCACGACCTCCCTAACCTGGCATCTTGTCCCATTTTCATTGTCTCCTTTCCCTTCCTACTAAATTTGTTCAGGCTCCTACTTTATAACATCACACTAACAAACTTCCTAACCTTGCAGCCTGTCCTATACCACACTTGCTGATTACCATTGGAAAGAAGAGAAGGAAAAGACAGAATGAGGAGTAATCCTGAAAAAGTAAATATTTATCCTAAGTATTTTTCCTTAAAAGACTGCAATCTAAACCAGAAATAGATAATGTTCAGGTAGTAAGTTCTGCTCTCACTGGGACTGGGACTTGAGTTATTAGAAATTTAGGAATGTTCTAGAAAGTAAAACTATTACATTTCTGCACATCTGGGCAGTGTCTAAATAACTACCCAGATCCACATATAAATTGAAGGGTATTATTTATATATCACTGTAGTTGACAAAAATAAAGGCTTTAATATTGATGAGCAATTTTGCTTTATAAGCTTAATTTAATTGGCTAGTCGATTTAAAAATATACAGAAATGAAATAAACTTTAAGACTATCCGAAATAACTTTGGGAAAAGAAAAAAATGGCAAAGTTTGGGGATTTACACACTCATTTCAAGATTTACTATAAAAAAATAATAATAATTGTGTGGTATTATAGTAAAGCTAAACATGTACCAGGGAGGCCTGGCGTGCTGCAATTCATGGGGTCGCAGAGTCGGACACGACTGAGCGACTGAACTGAACTGAACTGAACTGAAACATGTAACACAATGAACAGAACTCAGAGTCCAGAAATTGGCAATATATGGTGAAAGGATTTGCAACAAACATTTCAGAGTAATTGTATAGGAAAAAAGTAGCTTTTTTCATCAAACAGTTCTTGTACAACTTGATGTCTGTATGAAATACAATGAACCTCAGAAAATTCAACAAACAGAAAATTATTCAAAATGGATCTTCAACCTAATGCTAAAACTATAAAACTTTTAGGAAAAAAAAAAAAGAGAGAAAATCTTCACAACCTTGGGCAGGTGACAGTTTCTTACAAGGGATATCAAAAACACAAAACAAACCAAAAATAATAAAATGGACTGCAGAAAAATACAGCTAAAAAATTAAAATCAAGTCATAGACCAGAAAAAAAATTATTTGCAAACATACACCTAAGAATTTATATCTAAAGTATAAAAACTCTTTACAATTATAAAGAACTCTGACAACTCAATAATAAAAAAAAAAAACTCAGTTAAATGGACAAGAATTCGAACAATTAAAAAGGAACATGTATCAATGATTAATCAGCATGTGAAAAGAGGCTTGATATCATCTGTCACAGGGGAAATGGAAAATAAAACTACAGTAAGATACCACGGCATACACATTACAGTAGATGAAATTCAAAATCAAGAAAATACAAAGAACACTGGGAAGATTAAGTAGTAGGAAATCTTACAGGTTATCAGTGAGAATGTAGAGAGGTACGTTATTTGGGAGAACATTTGAGAGTCTCAATGCTGTAAACAGAGACCTAGTGTACAATCCAAGGATCCCACCACTAGGTATTAGAGCAGAAATTGAAAACATATGTCCACACAAGGATGAATACAATAATATTTATAGCAGCTTGCTTCATAATTGCCACAAACTGGAAACAATCCAAATGTCTTCCAACTAGTGAACAGATAAATGAAATTTTAGGTATATACACACTGGGGAACACTACTCAGCAATAAAAAGGAGTGGGTTGATGATACACACACACACACACAAATACATACATACATATATATGTGTAGATGGATTTCAGTATAGGTGAATCTCAAAAGCATTCTGAGGTAAGGCAGCCAGGCACAAAAGAGTATATACCATATGATCCTATTTTCATAAAGTCTAGAGACGATCAGACTAATAGTGACAGAAAGCAGATTCCTGCTTTTCTGGGGCTGTGTGTGGAGGGGGGTGTCTCCAGAGGTGTGACAGAAGTCTCAGTGGTGATGCAAACGCCCTAGAGCTCCTCTGTGATGTGGTTAAACAGGGGAACACATCCGAGAGAACTTTCTAGCAGCATACTTAGCACGCGTGCCTGCCCAGGTGCGCGGTCTTGTCCGACTCTCTCGCGACTCCAGGAACTGTATCCCACCCGGCTCCTCTGTCCATGGGATGTCCCAGGCAAGCACACTGGAGTGGGTTGCCATTTCCTCCTCTAGAGGATCTTTCCTACCCAGGGATCGAACCCACGTCTCCTGCATCTCCTGTGTGGGCCGGTGAGTTCTGTACCACTGAGCCGCCTGGGAAGCCCATACTTAACAAAGGGGCATTTAACTGGATGTAAGCTCTATCTCAAGCAATTTGACCCAAATAAATAAATAACAAACAAGAAATAAAACGTATCAACAAACAGACAAAAAAGATACAACCTATACTTTACCAATCAGATGGTTAAAGAAGGAGACCAGGAAATCTGACTGAATGAGGCACAGCTCCTAACCCTCTGCACGCTCTCTGAGCAAATGAACGTGTGGAAGGATCAAGCGCAGTTGAATCTCCCTGGCAGAAGCAGAGGTTTGTGAGCTGTAACAGGTTTGGCAGACTGACATAATAAGGCCTGGGACATTCCTCTACTGAAAGGCAGTCAGCTCCAACCAGTTAGAAAACATCCTCTAATAGATTTTTAATAAAATCTGAGGAAGGAAAAACCGCCTTATTATAATATAGAGAACAGTTACACCTCTGCACACACAGCCCTTTACCCTCAAAATATAGACGAGAAAGTACATAAAATATCAACAAGTGGACAAATGAAAGTCGCTCAGTCGTGTCTGACTCTTTGCGATCCCATAGCCTATACAGTCCATGGAATTCTCCAGGCCAGAATACTGGAGTGGGTAGCCTTTTCCTTCTCCAGGGGATCTTCCCAACCCAGGGATCAAACCCAGGTCTCCCGCATCGCAGGCAGATTCTTTACCAGCTGAGCCACAAGGGAAGCCCACATAAAATATATCCTGTCCAAAAAAAAAAAACAAAATATATATATATATATATATATATATCACCCAAATCTCAAACTGTGGTGTGGAGAGAAAGCAAACTACTCTCAAATTTGCTTAGAAAGTAGTCAAAACCTCATCTATGTTTTACCAAAGAGAAGTTTTAAGCAGAACTGGCTCAGCAAAAGAAGGAATGGCCAAACAACCATGAAACTTAGGGTGAAAGGAAATAATATCACATTTCAATTATTTCAATATCCAGTGAAGACCAAAAAAAAAAAAAAAGAGAGAGAGACAGAGAGAGAGAGATAAAAAATCTATTCTAGAAGATGACATAAACTAATTATACTGGAGAGAATTTCCACAAGTGTTTCATGCTATGTTTAATAAAAACATGAATGCGATTAAACAAGAGCTCAAATACAAGATGATAAAACAACAGAATGAGATGAAAAAGGAGATGGACCAAAGGAAATAAATTTTAAACAAAACAAATTTAGCACCAAGTATGTTTAAAAAAAAAAAAAAGCAAGCGGCAGAAGAGTATTTCTGAAAAATTAGAGGGAAACTCTTGACAAAAATCTCAAATAGAAAAAAGTTTGTAGACATAAGAAAATTTCCTTGTTATGAAAAAAAGAAGTGAATATATATATTTCCAGAAAATATGTAAATATTTATATATGTAAATATGTAAAACACTTTGTATTTCCAGAAATTGATTCATATACTCAACACTGAAATATGTTCAGTTGAACTTACAAATTCTACAGGCAGAGGAAGAATGAGCCCATTTATCCAAAGACCTCTCTGAAGGGGGGGAGGTGGGCTATGATTCCCAATTACTATATCCAACCAAACGCTGCAGAAATATAAATGCAGAAAATTTCAAACATAAAGGACATAAAGCATGTGGAAGCCCTTCTTGATTAAGTAACTGAGGACAAAATCCTGAGGAATCAAAGAACCTAGAAATGCAGAAATCATATGAAGATTAGGAATTATCATGGAATCTATAAAAGCTGCAATAAATATTATGGAAATTATGTTTCAGAATTAAAGGTGAAAATTAAAAATCTTGAGAATACAAAAATTCTAATATAAATAATAAATATTTGGAGGTACAAAAAGGGAGGTTTGGAGAAAAATGTGAAAGTGTGAATGTTCTCATTTTTATGATCTAAAACTGAAATACAGTATTTAAAAAAGTATTAATATCTTTTATGCTCTATTTTCTCAGCATCTGAGAGCTCCTTTATATAATATTATTTCTTGTCATTAAAAACAACAGCAATGTTTATTTATTCAACAATTATTCAATTTTAATTTAGTCTTCCGATAAATTGAAACAAAATTAAATTTTATTATTTTTGTTTAAAGCAGTACACAAATTATAATCTTTCTAACACTGATCTGGGCCTCCCTGGTGGTTCAGCTGGTAAAGAATCCACCTGCAATATGGGAGATGTGGGTTCGATCCCTGGATTGGGAAGATCCCCTGGAGAAGGGAACAGCTACCCACTACAATATTCTTGCCTGGAGAATTCCACGGACTATATAGTCTGTGGGGTTGCAAAGGGCTGGACATGACTGAGAGACTTTCACAGCCCTGACCTTTTCATCTTTGCGTCAATACCTATAAGAAAGATGTCTCCAATGACATTCAATTAATGTCAGTGTTATTTACTTCTAACAGAATTTGGAGTGATAGGTTGTGTCCTCTTTTTTAAAACCTTTTTCTGCATTACCTAAATGCTCTATAATAAGCCTATGTGATTTTAACACCTTATCAACATGAAGTGATTGTTTTTTTTTTCCTGCAGAGAATAGAAAAATCACCTCTCCTGATTTTTTTTAAAGAAACAGAACAAATGAAGCAGGAACTTTCCATCACAGAAACCTCACTGGAACCACATGGAGAGTGTTGATGTATCGTCCAACAGGGAATACAAATTTATCTAAACTCATTATCTATTCTGTTATTTGATCTTTGGGAGGTTTTGTTTTTCCGTAAGACTTGCCAGCTCTGTAGAAGGCAGAGGAAAACTGCACCCTCCACAACAGATAAATCTTGAGACAGGATGTACATGTCTCTGTTTTTCTACCAATGTATCCTCTAATCCTAGAATTGCTACAGAATCCTTAAAATAAAATGGAGCACCTAAATAGCCCTTACATTAAAGCAAAAATAGAAGATTCTAGGTTATATGTTATATGATATTTCTGTTTAATACTGTATCCTAAAACCAAATTAGCAATATTTTCATAAGCAAAACAAAAAAAAAGCACCCAAAACCCTTTCTTTCTTTCTTTTTGCCAGTACCTTATCAGTTTGGCCTTTAATAATATTTATGTCAGTATGATGATGAACTAAACGTAAAAGTCTGATTTAAAGTCCAAACATGTACTTATAACAGAGGTTATTTTTCATTCATATTTTTGTAGAATAAATGTACTCAAACATGTAGTTAAATGTTTTATGTGGGCAATGACATCTCAAAACTAGTCTTGTTCTGTGAAGCAATTCTCCCTAAGTAACGAAAATGCCAACTTCAGTATTTCCTGGAGGAGATCAAACCAGTGAACACATACAAAGCTTGTTGGGACACAGAGATAGGCATTTTCAGAGGCTTTATACAAGCTGAGCAGAAAAGAAAATAACTGGATCACAGCATGCAGTTTGTTCATCTTGTAAATACACAGCTTTGAATGCTCATCTAACATTCTCTCCAACGTTCTCTTGATTAGGAATTTTCCAGTCAATACGTTAAAAATATTCTAACGGGGAAAAAACAAAGCTATTTAAGTCTTGCTGTGCTGTTCTCAGTCATGTCCGACTCTGCAACCCCATGGACTGTCGCCTGCCAAGCTCCTCTGTCCCTGGGATTCTCCAGGCAAGAGTACTCAAGTGGATTGCCACACCCTCCCTCCAGGGGATTTTCCCAACCCAGGGACTGAACCCAGGTCTCCCATATTGCAGGACTCCTTAACAGTCTGACCCATCAGGGAAGCCCATTTAAGTCTTAGCAAGAAGCAATATGGGCTTCCCTGGTGGTTCAGATGGTAAAGAATGCCTGTAATGCAGGAGACCTGGGTTTGATCCCTGGGTCCCGAAGATTCTTCAGAGAAGTAAATGGCGACCCACTCCATATCACTGCCTGGAAAATCCAATGGACAAATGAGCTTGGTGGCCTACGATCCATAGGGTACCCAAGAGTCGGACGTGATTGAAGTGACTAAACACCAATGCAAGAAACATACAATCTCGATATTTTAAAAACAAGACTACATCCTAGTGCTTCTAGAGTGACATTTTATGTGCCGTTGTGATTTTTATTGACATTTTATTTGTTCACAATGTAGTCATTGTGAACAAAAAGGCACATATATAGCAACAACAATACAAATTTCACCTCCTCCGTTGATTATGTAATCTATGAAGTTGAACAGATTCTTAATCTTTAGTTTCCATTTCCTTCTCTGAACTGGGAGTGCAAATACTGCTCTACCTAATAAAACTGTGTGAAAATAAATTAAGCGAAATTACGTATGTGAAAATACTTCAGAAGCTACAACTTAGTTTATACCAGCATTTTGTTATTTGTATTTTAGCAGATACAGACCTCTGATATGGTGGTCATTGGGTTGACTGAATAGGAACTCAGTAGAACATATCTATGAATAGTGGGTTTAATTTAAAAAGAAGAGTGTTTGCAGTTTCTAATTTATAATCCCTATAAAATTTTGGAACACAAAGTAGGCCATAATTATATTCTCGTTCTGATCTATGTTTTTACCACATCCTCATTAAGTGTTTATTTAATCTTTCCTTAAATACACCCCCTCAAAAATCTATGTGTCTCTTGTGTCTAATTACATCAGTCCTTTTGTAACTGACTGATTAACTTTGAAAAATCCTAATCATTAGAAGATTCTTCCTTGCATAAAAATTAAATCTACACTTCAAACTTTCCACCAGCCATCCGAATTCTTCTTTGTGGTACTGCAAAGAATGGATAAAATCCTTTTTTTCTATATCAACCTTAATAATAATAATAATTCTCAATTTCTTTTTCAAACATGTTTCCCTGCACCATTCAGACATCACTATTTTTCCTTTACTCTTCTCTTTCCCTCACCATTTCCCAGAGCTGCAGTTAATCAGTAAGTTCAGTGAGGGCTACCTTCAAAAGGTAATCTGATTGGAACCATTTCTCACCAATTTTACTGGCACCATCCTGGTTTAAGGCAGCCTCACCTTTCAACTGGACAATCACAAATTTCCTGGTTGATTATATTATTTCTAATGTTGTCCTCCTAGAGTCTTTTCTCAACATAATGACTAAATTAACATTTTGAATATCTATATCCTATCATAGGACTCTTGAGAGTCCCTTGGACTGAAAGGAGATCAAATCAGTCCATCCTAAAGGAAATCAGTCCTGAATATTCATTAGAAGGACCGATGCTGAAGCTGAAACTCTAATACTTTGGCCACTTGATGCAAAGAACTGACTCATTGGAAAAGACCCTGATGCTGGGAAAGATTGAAGGCAGGAGAAGGGGATGACAGAGGATGAGATGGTTGGATGGTATCACTGACTCGATGGACAGGAGTTTGAGCAAGCTCTGCGAGTTGGTGATGAACAGGGAAGCCTGGTGTGCTGCAGTGCATGGGTTCACAAAGAGTTGGACATGACTGAGTGACTGAACTGATCCTATAAGAGGGCTTCCCAGGTGGTACAATGGTAAAGAATCTGCCTGCCAATGTAGGAGACAAAACAGATTCAGGTTCAGTCCCTGGGTTGTGGAGATTCCCTGGAGCAGGAAATGGCAACCCACTCCAGTATTCTTGTCTGGAAAATTCCATGGATAGAAAAGCCTAGTGGGCTACAGTCCATGAGGTTGCAAAGAGTTGGACACGACCAAAGAATTGAGCACACATGCACCATACCCTATAATAGCTTCTCTTTACATTTAAAACCCAGAGTCCTTATGCTGCCTATAAAGTCCTACACTGTCTGGTCCCACTTGCTCTTATACGTCCCACTTATTGCCCACCATATCTCCCTCTGCTTCAGCCAAACTCACCTTCTTGCTGTTCTTTGAACATGCTGGCCTCATATTCACCACCTGTTACACTGGCTTTTCTCTCTGCAGAGTATGCTTGTAGATCTTTCCATGACTGGCTCCTCAACACTTAGGTCTCTGTTCAAACATCACCTTCTGATATAGACTGAATATTTTTGTCCCCGCCCCACCCCACAAATTCACATGTTGAAATCCTAACACCCAAGGTGATGTTATTAGGAGGTGGGGCTCTTGGAAGAGTCTGTCCTCATAAACAGGATTAGTGTCCTTACAGAAGCAGCTTGAGAAAGCTCCCCTGAGCTTTCTGCCATGGGAGATCACTGTGACAAGATGGCTCTCTGGGTCCTCAGCAGGCACTGAATCTGCAGAACCTTGATCTTGGACTTCTCAACCTCCAGAACAGTGAGAGATAAATTTCTACTGTTTTCAAGCTACCCTGTCTGTGGTAGTTAAAGCAGAAGGGACTAAGACAGCTCCCCAGATAAGCTCTCACCACCCAGCTGAGAACAACACACTTCCTTCATTGTCTCAATTATGTTCATGACATCTTTTAATATCTGAAATTTTATATGTATATTTGCCTATTACTTCTTACCCTCTCTAATATACAATTTCAAGGGAGCAAGAATAATATTTATCTTGCTTATTATTTTGCCATAAGTCATTCCTATCATACACAACTGTGCAGAAAGAATTAACACAGCAATCCTGAGTCTGACATCCTTAGGAACACCTGCTTGGAAGGCTGACCTTTGGCTGGCATCAGGGAACTTAAATAGCCAACAATTTTCTGCACTAACATAAAACTTTCTCTAAATGATAAGTGCAATTTACCATGCCTAGACTGTCTGTACAAATGAGGCTGCTTATGTTGAATACTTCCTTTCCTTCTGGGAGTCTGGAATCTTGGTATTTGCCAAGCAGAGGGCACCTATGTGACCAGCCCCCAATAAAAGCTCTGAGCTCTGAGTCTCTAATGAGCTTCTGCAGTGGACAACACTTCATGTGTGTTCTCATAAGTTGCTGCTGGTGGAATTAAGCACATTCTGTGAGGCTCCCCTGGGCGGGGTTTCTTGAAAGCTCGCCTTGGAGACTGGCATCTGGCTTCCTGTGGGTTTTGCCTCATGTACTTTTTCCTCTGGTTCATTTTTTATAGTCTTTCACTGTAATATATGTTAGCCATGAATATAATTAGCTGCTGAATCCTTCAGGTCTTTCTAGAAAACTAGTGAACCTAAGAGTAGTCTTAAAGACCCTGGACATAGCAATCAAGATGCTCACCTGGACTGCTCAGCTGAAAATAATCAAATAGAACAGCACATAAAGGAATCCCATAACATGGTGATGAATCTTCAATGAAAATAAAGCCCACCCTTACCCCATCATGAAATCCATTGACTACTTACGTGACTGGCCTGTAGATCTCCTTAACACCAATGAACTGAAGTTGCTCCATGATGTCTGGGATACTTGCACATCGAGTAAGATTAATTCTTGGGTAATAAAGAAGGTATGAGAGACACATTTCATTCCTGGTGCTTAATCCTCCCTGAAAATTGAGATATTTTATTTATAAAAGTATATGTTCCACCAACTCTGATACTTATAGCACACAAACCACAAATGTTACACAGTTTCTTCCAATATTGAAATGTAACCCATCTTAAAGCTGAAAAATAATCACCTAAATGACAATTTGGTTTTCAAAAAGATAGTAGCACTTTTTAAATATTTCCAACTCCTTAAAAGTTATCTTTCTTAAAGAACCTAATAATCTCCTTAAAGTTCTGTTTATATGGTGTAAAGTCTCACTATAGTGAACGTTTCAGAGGATGTTTAGCAACATGATACCAATCAGTCAGTGTGCTGGAATCTTTGCCTGATTGCATTGAATTTTCTATAATCTTGTTGTCATAAATATCAGCGTCTGCATACCACAGGGGAAACAGATTACACACTTTGAATCTAAATATAAATAGTGGACTAATTTAAAAAAAGATTAAAGATCCTCCAAAGAACAGAATCTGGAATTGCTACCATATATTATCTACAATGCCCAATTTTCAACCAGAAGTTATTAAACATGAAAAGAAACAGGAAACTATGACCTCTATTCAGAAGTAGAAATTTATTGTGAAGGATATAGATGCTGGATTTAGCAAAGACTTCAAAACAGACATACACATGTTTAAAGAGCTAAAGAAAGACGTTCAATTAAGGATAAATAAGCTAAAAATGAGTTAAAAAAAAAATAAGGAATACCATCAGAGAAAGGAAAACACACAAAAAAGAACCAAATAGAAATTCTAGATTTGAAAGATACTATAACTAAATTAAAAATTCACAGGATGAGCTCAACAGCAACTTTAGATGGCAGAGGAAGGAAGCAATGAACTTGAAGATTGATCTCTAGAAATCTCCCAACTCAAAGAACAGAGAGAGAAAAACTAAAGTAAGTAAAAAGCAACCCAAGAGAGCTATAAGACAATATTAAATATTCCATGTATGCAACCAAAATGGGCTTCCCTGATAGCTCAGTTGGTAAAGAATCTGCCTGTAATGCAGGAGACCCTGGTTTGATTCCTGGAATGGTAAGATATGCTGGAGAAGGGGTAGGCTACCCACTCCAGTATTCTTGGGCTTCTTTTGTGGCTCAGCTGGTAAAGAATCCTCCTGCAATGCAGGAGACCTGGGTTCGATCCTTGGGTTGGAAAGATCCCCTGGAGAAAGGAAAGGCTACCCACTCCAGTATTCTGGCCTGGAGAACTCCATGGACTTTATAGTCCATGAGGTCGCAAACAGTCGGACACAACTGAGTGGCTTTCACTTTCACTTCATGCAACCGAAGGTCCAGAATGAGAAGGAAGAGGAAAAAAGAGTAGAAAAAACTATTTGGAAAAAAATGGTGGAAATCCTCATATATTTAGTGAAAAGCATTAACTTACAGACCCAAGAAGCTCAACAAATGCCAAAGACAATTATGAAGTGAGTCATACCTAGACACCTTACAGTCACATTGCTGAAAGCCAAAGACAAAAAGAAAATCTTAAAAGTGGCAAAGTAAAATGATACACTGCATACAGGGATCAACAATACAATGAACAACTGACATTTTATCACAAATGATGGAAGTAACAACATTGGAATTACATATTCAAGTGCTCCAGAAAAAAGAAATTATTCAAGAATTCTGTATCCAGCAAATCCTCTGTCCTTCAAAAGTGAAGATGAAAAATGTAGTAGTAGTGTTCATAGCTATACATTAATGTAGCATAGTGGCTAATATGCAATGATTTTACAAATTGCAAAACATCATGCCTTGCACTTGATGAAGGGTTGGGTAAAAGGAGAAGCTGATCTACAAATGAGGCTGCAACTGACATCTCAGTAAATATATTTAATCTACCCTTGAGCTTGGATGGTTACTCAGAGTTACACCAAATTGTAGGAAGGGAATCAAGCTTTTGCATTCTCACATCAACCAGCCATTGGTTTCTGGCTGCCACTGAAGACAGTGTGACTTTAAGTGAACCATCCCTTGATATCAACAGCAACATCCGGTGAAGGACACACTTTGCTTATTTTCTGTTGTATGTTTGTCTTATGCTTGTCTTATGGATTTATAGAATTTATTTTAAATGTTGGATACTGATGCTTTATGTGTTGCAATTTTTTTTTTCAGTTTAAAATTTATCTTTTCACCTAATAGTGTTTTTGAAGTGAGCAAAAGTGTTAAAGTAGACAAACATCAATCTTCTAATTTAGAGTTTGTACATTTCATATTTTAAGAAGTTCCTACCTACCCCAAAGTCATAAAGTTATATATATATATATATATATAATCTCATATATATATTTTTATATATATATATATATTTACTTCTCCTAATGATTTTAAAAGTTTTATTCTTCACATTTTAATACTTAATTTACCTGGAAATTATTTTTTGTGTGAATTGTGGGAGATGAAGATGCAATTTTATTTTTGCCATCTGGCAACTGTACCAGCAATTCTTAGTGAAAAGTCCATCCTGCCCCACTTACCTGAATGCCAATTTCTATCTTAAACCAAGTTTCCATACAGGGGGTTTGAAGTTTCCAGAAACTCTATTCCATTCCACTGTTCTAACTCTGGACCCAAACTACACTATTAATCACCATAGCTTGAAAGTAAGTTTTCATACCTAGTAATCTGTTTCTCATCTTATTCTTTTAGTAGTGTCTTGCCAATTCTTAACCCTTTGCTCTTTTATGTAGATTTTATAATTAACTTGCTCCATGTAAAAGCTAAAGTTGTGAAATTTTTAGAAAAAAATTTTTAAAATAGGATAAAACCTTTGGCTAAGGGAAGATTTCTTGGTTAGACACCAAAACCCAAATAATAAAATCTTTATGAATTATATCAAATTTATAAACCAATTTATAAAGAAGGATTATCTTGTGTTTTTCCCCCCAAGCCTTCTATCCATGAACAGTCTCTCAATCTCTTAAGTGATCTTTAATGTCTTAAAAACTAATAATTTTCTTCACAGAGATCAAACACATCTAATGTTATTTTATTTCTATAGAATTTATAGTCTTAAATTACATTTTATTGAGATAGTTTACTGCATACTAAAATATAACTAACCTTAGGTATACCAATTTGGGGGAGGTTTTTGATGTGGAAAATGACAATATCTGTGAATAATGTGTTTTACTTCTTTGCTTCCTCCTTTCTGATCTTTATATTTCATTTTATTTCTTTTCTGCTATGATAATGAATAAAACCAGTGATAATAAATATCCTTGTTTTCTTCCTGATTTTAAAGAAATACTTCTAGCATTTCATTTAGCTTGATAACTGCTCTAGATTTTTCACAGCTAGTCTTTAGCTGGTGAAGGAAATTCTCTCTTATTCTTAGTTTGATAAATGTCCTTTTTTACCCCCATGACTGATAAATTTTATGAGTGCTTTTTCTGCTCTGATTGAGGTAATCATAAATCTTTTTCCTTCAGTCTCTTCATGTATAATGGCATTAATATATCTTCTAATTCAAACCAATTTTACATCACTTAGTTATACCCAAACCAGTCCTAACTTACATTTTTATATAGTGAGAGATTCGGTTTGTCAATACATTGTCAAAGTGCCTTCTGTCTGGTGTGTGTTGTTGACCTTTCTTGTATTGCCCATGTCAAGCTTCAGTACTAAGATTATGCTAACTTCATAAAATGAGTTGGTAGAAAGCATTTCCCCATTTTTTTGTGTGTTCCCTGGAAGAGACTGAGGAAGACATGAGTGATTTATTTCTTGAATGTTTGGCAGAACTCCCCAGTAAATCTGCTGGAACCAGATTTCTCTTTGGGTCAGAAGCCCTAAGGTCATGGAATTCATTTCTTTTTGAAGTTTTGATTCATCTAAGTCCAGACTCATGTGCATGGTCATTAGTAACCACAGGTCTTTTATTAATAATATTCGGTGAGGAAAAACTGAAAGATTAAGGATAGCTTTTCATGAAAGAGTCAATAAATTGCACTGCAAATATTACCATAATATCATTAGTTAATCTGATAAAATCTTAAAACAGCTCTGATTTCACTTTTACGATGTTTCATGTTCAAGACAGTCAGGAATTTTGCTTCCAAATAGGAATGCTTTTTATTTTTTTCTGTTCTAAAATCAAAGTTTATTCCTCCCCCTCCACAAATAAATTTTAATAATAAAATTCTTCTTACCCAAGTCATCCGGGCTCTGTCTTTTGTGTTGTAGCGACACTCAGTAATTAGATTATCTCCCTAAAACATAAAAGTGGAAGCTTTCAGACTGGAGTTTCATGCTGTTTTATTTATCTAACACATCTGTAGGCCAACAGTTTAATCTGCTATATGAATGCATGCATTAAGTCATTTGACTCAAGAGTAGACTTTTGATCTATTAAATTCTAGGTTTGCTAGCATAATAAGCAAGCAAACAAACAAATAAGGCTCTCTTTGTTCAGGCCAGACTCTACAATGTTCTAGCTGCATGACCTTAGGTAAGGAAATAAATGAATCATCTGGGCACAATTTGTTCAACTAAAAAATAATGATAAAAATAGCACTTATCTCACACAGCTGTTGTGAGGAAATTAAATGACAGAACACACATTTAGTTCTTAGCACAGATTAAACACTTCTTAAGTGTCGGCCACAGATACTAGTTACTGTGATTACCTTCTTATTTACATTATTTACTTTAAAGGTCCTTAGTCAATTTTCGTAAAACAGACTTGTGAGGCAAATTACCAGTAACTTATTTTTTCCAGTACTTTTCAACCTTTTGAACAGTACTGCACATAAAGAAACTAATTTTTTATGGCTCCCGGTCAGGTAAGTGGACAGGCTATTCATGGACCAGAAGCAGCAAGCTCTGGGTAATAGCCCTCAGGTTTGTCCTCACTGCCTGGATATTCAGAGGGACCAGGAATCAGTATTTCAACATTTATATCTTCAAGACATATCAGTTGAGGAACTCTGAGACAACCCAAAAAAACTGGTTAGAGAGCCCCAACACCAGACAACACCATAAAATGGAGTGAAGTCCTTAAGAATCTTGAGATCACTCAAATTTCATCTTTCTACTCCCAGAGTATACCAGGGAATTACTGCATGTAGAAAAGGTATTGCTATTACTCTCATTTCATAAATAGTATAAATATCTGACTTTTAAGAAGAAAACTAGGGTAGGAACTTGTATAATTATTGAGCTCAATGTCAAAATAAAAAATTTGACAAAAGGAAGCATCATAAAATTTTTAAATTGTTCATCATTGGAAGGCATAAGATTCCTTTCTGTGTTGTTCCATCAGAACCTCAAGTTATGGTTGCCAGCCGGATTACACACAGTAATATAATTAGCTATGTCCTAATACCTTAGTCAAAAGAAAAAATGATCTTATATTCACTTTTATTGAAATGAAACTTTCAAAACTTCTGATCTTACCATTACCAGAACTGCAAGCCAAGGGATTATTAACTGGGGAGTCTAGAAAAATGATGCTTAGAGCACAAAACCTAAGTTTTATTTCCTTTGAAATCAACAACTTGAGTTGCCCCTGGGAATAGTAAGAAAAACAAGTTTCAATTTTGGAAAACAGATCAAACACATTCTGTGAGGGTTATGCAACAGACATGGTGGGTGGCTTTGAAGCTATGGATGGGATGAGGAATTCATTACACCAGGAGAAACCTGGCTAATTCTCAGCAGGTATATGTCTCAGGATTTTGATGACATTCAGTGATAAAGAATAAAAGCATTCATACTGGTAAGATTGTTTGTTCTTCTTTTAGGTACTGAAACTCCTGGAAATTGAAGTCAAAATCATCATCGTAAGCGAGTAATCTCATTTCCTCCCCTTTGCGAAAATGACGCAGCCGGATGCCCCTGCCTGCCAGGTGAGCGTGGAGCAGAACAGCAAACACGTGGATGCCACTTGGCTTTTCAGCTTCCAAAGCCTACGGGAGACATGGGGGGGACCTGGTTAGGTCTCCAAACAAGCTCAGACAGGTCACCTTAAAACAGAGCTGGAGGGACGACTGAGAAGAAAAGCTAACACAATTCACGTGAACACATGAGCTGCCAGACATTTATAATCCGGGTTTTTCCTGACTTATTCCTATCTTTGTGAAGCAATACTGGCTGGGAGGAAAGAAGAGGAAGTAATGCTTGCTGAGGGCCAACTGATCACGTCTACATATTATCTTTCTCTTTTCTTCTTTTAGGAGGTGAGCAAACAGTTAAAGCTTCTGGCAAAAAGAACCCAGTATTTTGGTAGCTTGAAAATTGAAACTCTTAAAAGGAGAATCTACTCCTGCTTTTCCAGATAAGAAAATTGAACTGGGAGAATTAAATTAAATGAATTGCTCACAGTCCTACCACTAGAGAATGATGTCATGGCAATTTAATTCATGGTCTAAATGGTCTAAATAATTCAGAAGAGATAACCTTTCCCATCTACCAGTCTTCGATACTGTCTACAACCACAATATCCTATAATTTATAAAGAATATGATCCACGTTGAAATACTTTCATTCAAGAAAAAAAGAACTATGAATGAAGCAGCCATTATAAAATACTTATATATAGTTTTCTCTTATCCAATATGTATTTTACATTAGTTATTTTTGCTATTTGGTTAAAGAAGGGTCGGTAGCTATAAATCAGAGAAAATGAGAAAAAATGAAAATAAATCATGGAAAAACCAAATATGCATTAAAAAACAAAGTTGAGAAAGCAAAAGGGGACTACACAAAGGTTGAAACCGTAAAAGATAAAATGAAGTGTCCAATATGAAACAAACAAAGGAAGGGGAAGGAAAACACTGGACTTCTGTAGCCTTCAGGACTTTAAACAGCAATAAAGGTCTTGCTAAAATTGTAAACAACCATTTTATAGCATGACAACAAGAAAAAGATTAGTAATAAACTTGGAATTTTCCAAACATAGTTTCTACAAGCATAGATTAATCTAGGAAAAGCAGCTCACAGACCCAGACACACCATACCTCTTCCAGGCATTCCAGGGTGCAGTGACCCTCAGACCGGAAGTCGGGCAGGCCTGGAGGGATGGTGTGAAAGAGGCTTACCCAGAGGCCAGCCTCAATCACCCCAGCATCGTATTTCCTTATATCTGCCGTATAAAATAATCTCAATCCAGAATTATCTATTAAGCCTGGAACAAGAGCATTTAGACAAGAAAAATTAAAAGTGAGCTTGAGTACTTGAAAAAGTTTTCCATATTCAGCTGAAATAGGTTTATTGATTTCCCTTAAACTCTCACAAGGGAAAGGAATACAAGCAAAGATTAGTGAAAGGCAACATCCAGATTCACAAAGAAAACGTACACTTCGTACCATGGGAAACATGTTTGTATTATCTAATGACACATTCCACAATTATCCAACATGAAGACAGAAATAAAAATTCTAAGTCATTCATTAGAATATATAGTAACTCAACAGAAGTTTTATTTGATACTGTTTTGAGGTGAAGCTCAGTAACATTTACAGAGAGGTGGAAACCACTTGGTCTGGAAACCATGTGATGATGGAGAAAAATATTAATAATTAACTTTATAGTTTATCACCAATCTTTTAATAATTCATCAGTCATATAATCAACAAACAATTATTAAGAATCTACGATGTGAACAACATAACAACAGGCATGGTGGGGAGGGAAGGTAAGATACATCTCTTGCTGTGAGATGGTTATCATGAGGAGGGAGAGTATGGGCCCCAAACACTTCATAGATCCATCCCACTTGGAAACTAACTGACTCCTTTCTGCAACAGAGACTTACCTACCTGTGAACTGACCTGTTGGGTCAATTAGCATATAAATAATTTTGTATCAATTGTTGTGATTATGTTATTGTTTGTCTTCCCCACTACACTATAATATCCCCGAAGGTGGGGACATTATGTCATTAAGCACAGATCCAGCACATCCGTGATGCTCAGCATTTGCTGAAAAATTGCACAAATCAGTGTAAAATCATAACCTTGAGTTTCTTCTATTGATAATTTCATACTGAATCTTTTAAGTTTTTGGTGTTGGGATATTACATAGTAAATTCAGGTGTAAATACTTGCCCCTCTTCATTTCAACATCATATTACACCAGTGTCAACACAACAGAATGCTTAATATTTTCTAGTGTGACTAATGGTAGCTTTTTGTATGTGCTTTTAGAAAGAAAATGTTTCATAAGCACCATGGATTTCAGACTAATTTACACCCTAAAGGGAAAAGTCTATTTTTCTACTTTCTGGTAAGTAATGTCCAAATGGCTTTTTAAGATCAGTGACCACATGTGCCCATTTGCCTGGCTCACTGCTGGCCAATGACTGCTGTCCCAGTGTAACTGTTTATAGTGCCCTTTTCTACTCTAAATGGTATCCTAATTTGGATGACAAATGTATAGGTTAATTTTTTTTATAACATTAAATGCTATTTTACTTGAAGTCTGTTTAACTCTGTTAAAATAAAGGGAAAAGTTACAAAACTTTTAAAAATCATAGGTAGAATGTATAAAAAAATACTCACCTTCCTTATATGTTGGATTGTCATAATGGACTTCCAGGAGTACATAATGAGGATCTAATGGAGTGCCAAGGGATAATCCAACATGAGGTGGATAGGAAAATCCCTAAACAAGCAAAATTCCATGACACAGTGTTTGGTGAAAGTCCCTCAGAGCTCTACTCCACTCAAAAACCAAACATTCTCAATGATATTTCAACATTCTACAACTGTATTCATCTATAGTTGATCAAATAAAGTGGCTTAAGGAAAGAATGATTTCCTGTGGACAGAAAAATAACCCACCCTCATATCAAAAAGAGTACATAGAGAGTTTTACTTAGAAGTGTTAGAAATGTAGGGGGGAAAGTGATCAGTTAACTCTGTTACATCTCAGTAATCAGTGGTCCCACCTCTCCACCTATGGCCCAGGCGAAAATGACGGTCTCACAGGTGAGGAAGGCATCGGGCATGTTCGGGTGGTAGCACTCGTGCCCGTCGTCCAGGACACTGTCACTGAAGCTGCTGCCACACTGATAGAGCAGGATGTGATGGACCAGGCTCTCGTGGCCTTGCTGAATCACGGGCTCAACCTAAACAAGCACGGGTGAGAGGGACGATGCATCAGTAAAACACCCCAAACACCCTCCGATAGGCGTGAAACCAGCATAAGTGATCATCGGCTTTTCAAAGCAATAGTTTTCTCAATTGTGTAACTTGTGCAGTTGACGATAGCTGTGTTTGCACTCATCTCTGGAGGACTGTATGCCCTCAAGACAGAAACTATTTTCTATTTTGCTTCAAAATGACAGTTACTGTTCAAACAGTTGTATAATATATAGCAATGACACAGAAGGGCAGCCCAGGATTTTCTGAGATTGTAGTTTCCATATCAAATTTGATTTGTGTGTGTGTGTGTGTGTGTGCGTGTGTGTGTGTGTGCTCAGTCATGTCTGACTGTATTTTTGTATGTGCTTTTAGAAAGAAAATGTTTCATAAGCACCATGGATTTCAGACTATAGACTAAAACCCCATAGACTGTAGCCTGCCAGGCTCCTCTGTCCATGGGATTTTCCACGCAAGAATACTGGAGTGGGCTGCCATTTCCTCATTGGGTTGACCCAATGATCGAACCCGTGTCTCCAGCAGCTCCTGCATTTGGCAGGCAGATTCTTTACCACTGAGCCGCCTGGGAAGGAACTTTTTTGGTGAGAGTATACTTATTTGGGTGCCTCAGTACTCCAAGGGGGACAGGGAACTGCTAATATGTCTTCAGTTAAATATTCAGGCACATGTGAGGATTTTGCTATGTGCCTTCTAAGTTCAGGCCGAACCCTGTAGGTTGTACTGAGCTCTATTAGGTAGGTTCTGGATAGAAGCCCCTAAGGGCAAATGAGGACGGGATGCTCCCAAGGCAGCTACCCTGGGCTTGCCTAGTGGTTCAGAAGGTAAAGAATCCACTTGAAATTCAGAAGACCTGGGTTTGATCCCTTGGTTGGGAAAATTCCCTGGAGAAGGGCATGGCAACCCACTCCAGTATTCTTGCCTGGAGAATTCTGTGGACAGAGGAGGCTGGTGGGCTATAGTCCTTGGGGTCGCAAAGAGTGGAACTCGCGGGAGTGACTAAGCGCAGCACACAGCAAGGCAGCCACAGAAACTAGTGGCTTTCACTGGGGCACCACAGGAGGGCGCTAGAGAGCATGCAGGCAGAGTATGTGAGGCTGGAAGGTGCTTCAAGGAGCTTCAGATAACTTCAAAAATTCTCAAAATGAAAAAACAAAAAACTTTTAAGAGTAAGTGACTTTTATGCATAAAATAGACAACGAATGAGGACCTACTGTATAGCTCAAGAAACTGTACTCAGTACTCTGTGGTGAACAAAATGGGAAGGAAATCCAAAAAAGAGGAGATATATGTATACACAAGGCTGATTCACTTTTCTGTACAACACACACTAACACAGCATTGGAAAGCAACTATACTCCAGTATAATTAATTGTAAAAGAATAAGTGCTTTTTAATATATAAAGTGAGTGCTGAAACCAACACCACGTTGCCAAGCTTACAAAGTACTCTAGGAACAATAACAGTAACATCTGTCTTTTATTTAGCACCTCCTAAATGGCAACCCACTCCAGTATTCTTGCCTGGAGAATCCCATGGACGGAGGAGCCTGGTAGGCTACATACAGTCCACGGGATCGCAAAGAGTTGGACACGACTGAGCGACTTCACTCACTCACTCACTCACCTACCAGCCACTATTGAGTCATTTCACATATTTCACTTGCTATTTATAACAAATCTATAAGGTGAATGTTATTGTTTCCATTCAACAGATGAGAAAGCTGATGGAAGGATTCTGCAGCCAATCCAACCATGGCTAGGAAGTGGTAGATGGGATTTGAAACTAGGCTGGTCTGACCCCGGAAGTTAGCAGTCTTCTGATTGCAACACACTATTGAAGGAAGATACGTTGGAGATCACCAACAACCTTGGAAGTCACTGCCAGTGAGTGGGTGGATGAAAGGTTTCACGTAGGCAAGTTGCCCACAGCTGTCAGCAAGAGGGTGATGACACCAGGGAGCCAGCCCCAGGAAGGGCTTCGGGAGCCACTGCTGAAAATCCCCACACAATGCTGTCCATCAAGGGAGCAGCGCCACACTGCGGGGAGCCTCATGCCTGAGGAGTCTCCTGCCTTCTTTCACCACCCTGTCCACACATCCTGGCCTCTAAGCAGAGGAGACAGACTGCCTTTGTGCTTTCTCCTAAGAGGGCAAATAACAAGGTCTCTCCTGGAAACCCCGTGAAGGCTTCAAGGAGAATTAAATTGCAATCCAACCCCCAGGTTACAAATTGATAGTACAGACTAGAAAATGAGGATTTCCTAAGAAATCCTCCCACAAATACACCCACAAAGCAACAAGGAAACTTACTGCATGCAAACCCAGGGACTGTTTATTGGGAAATATAAGAAGCCTTGGAAGAGGCAAAGTCCTTAGAAAAAAGATGTTTGTTTGTTTGTTTCCTGTTGTGAGATTGAGAGGCAGAGAAAGAGAAGTGCCTGAGAATAAAATGTAAGGATAACTACTGAATAAAGTGTTGAAGTTGGTCGCTCAGTGGTGTCCAAATCTTTGTGACTCCATGGACTGGGGCTTGCCAGGCTTTTCTGTCCATGGGATTTCCCAGGCAAGAAAACTGGAGTGGGTTGCCACTTCTTTCTCCAGGAGATCTTCCCAACCCAATGATAGAACCCAGATCTCTAATTTTGGAGCCAAGAGGCCACCAGAAAATATATGAGCTATCGAACTCTTGAAAAGAGGAGAACTTCTTGATAGAGAACTTTGAGTTGACCATGGGGGATAATTAAGTGAGACACCAAGAATATCCCTCTGGACAGGAATAACCCACTTGGTGCAGAGTCCAAGTTCCAGGGACTGTGACCACCTTGATGAGAGCAGGACAGGGCCATTGGCTCGTGGCAGCCGGTATGGGGTAGAATTTCCCATAAAGCTTCCTGTCATTCTTACAAAGCCTAGTGCTGCCAGCCCACGGCTACCAATCACCCACCAAGTGACTTCTGCTGCCATGACCATTCCACAAACACTTGAAGCAGTCACAGCACTTGTGTTTTATCCCCTGCTGTGATATCCTTCTTTACACCAAGTAAGAGTGAGGCAGAGACTGGCCAGCACCATCTGAGGAAGGAGACAGAGCTCCCTGACTCTCGCTTGTTGGCTGAACACACGCGTTCAGCACTGCCCTTTCTTGGGCTCCTGGTAACAGTCCACGGGAAAGAATTTTCCCCTGGCATCACTGCCCGATTTGAATCAATGGTGGCATTCTATACTTCTGCATTTAAAAATTTTGGAGACAAACAAGGCTGTGAAGCTTATTTGTCTATCACTACTATAAGGGGATCTCCTATTTTGATTCCTGCTTCACAGATGTCACATTATCCTCACAATCAAAATGGGACTCCCAAAAGTTTCCTCTATTCAAAAAAAGTATTGTAGTGATAGATATTGTCACAGAAGGTCATGGCAAGATAAAGTACACAAATATAAATAAATTGGTATTTCTGAGACTGCAATGAACATTTAAGTGAATTTTGCTTTTAAGTTGATTATGAGTTTGGTGGAAGAAATGAATTTTAAAAAATATTATTTAAAAGTGCCTATGGAAGTAGGTGGCAATGACACCGAAATTAAACCATGTCATTGATCACCGTGTTCTTGTACGTAAGTGAAATTTACAGACCTAGAACAGATGGTAGGCCTGTACACAGACCTTCATGTGCAACAAGCCAAGCAAGGATGGTCTAGCATGTGGGTTATCTGTTAGCCTATGTGCAAACTAAAAAACAGCCCAGGAACCAAAACACAGATAAAAAGAGGGGGAGTCTTTAACCTGAAGTATTTTAAAGAGTAAAACAGTCCCTTCAGTTAGTTCAAGAAAATGGAACTTTGGGGGTATCCTTGAGAAGACTTAGCAATAAAATGGAGAAAAAACGAGAGCTGCTAAGCATAGCCAAGATCAAGATGAAAATTATCACTGACCATAAAGCAGTATTACTGATTGCTGTTTTTGATGTTCCAGGACATCAAAAAGCTGCAAATATTTATACTGTTCCTCACGAACCCATCTTCTCTTTTACTCTCTTTAGCCAGGTCAAAGCAAAGTCCTTCAACACACTGACTGCTTAATAGCTACTCATTGAATGGAAATGAATTTACTACTCCCTTTTCCATTAAGCCAACATTAAGGAGGCTGAGTCATCAAACGCATTGCCTCCTAATTTCCTGATCTTCTCAACTCCAGTGACCTAGGCTACATCCCACTTCCTTCACCATCTGCCAGAGATGCAATCACCAAGTCTAGTGAAAGAAAGTGAAGTCGCTCAGTCGTGTCCAACTCATTGCAACCCCATGTACTGTAGCCTACCAGGCTCCTCAGTCCATGGAATTTTCCAGGCAAGAGTACTGGAGTGGGCTGTCATTTCCTTCTCCAGGGGAAGTCTAGTGAGTGCTACCTTTAAAAGGTAACCTAGGAACTTCCCTAGTGGTCCAGTGATTAAGAATCTGCCTGCCAATGCAGGGGACAAAGGTCCAAGCCCTGATCCATCTCTGAACAAGAGACGCCACCATAGTGAGAGACCCACACACCACAACTAGAGAAAGCCCATGTGTAGCAACAAGGACCCAGCACAGCCAAAAATAAATACATGAATAATGAATTTTAAAAAGGTAACCTGAGTGTAACCATGTTTTCTTAGCTTTCAAATACCAATGACCTCAATACTAACACTTGCAAAATAAAATTATTTTTCGCTTAATTCCCCTGTACTGGGTTAAGCAGTGCTCCTGCAAAATTCACATCCATTGAGAACCTCAGAATGTAACCTTATTTGAAAATATGGTCTTTGCACCTGTAATTAGTTAAGATGAGTTTACACTGGCTGAGGATGGGTCCTAAATCCAATGACTAGTGTCTTTATAGAAGAGAGAGGAGAAGATTCAGACTCAGATACACAGAGGGAAGATGGCCATCTGAAGACAGAGGCAGAGATGTGAGTCAAGTTACCAGAAACCAAGTAACCCCAGAAAGCATAAGAAGCTGGAAGGACCAAGGAAGCATTCTCCGCTAGAGCCTTCTGAGAAACCATGGCCCTGCCAACACCTTGATTTTGAACTTCTGACTTCCAGAGCTCTAAGAGAGTAACTTTCTGCTGTTTCAAGTTACCCAGCTTGTAGTCATTTAGCTCTAGGAATCTAGTACAGTCTCCATCTCAATTTTTAAATAAAAAACTAACAATTTTCAGGTGTGCACATTTGTAGCTAGGTCATGATTGTCTCTGCACTTGTTTGTGACATGAACTTATCACAAATATACATCATTTCCTCTTATCTGAATAGGTCTGTAGGTTAGTTGGGGGCTTCCCAGGTGGCATTAGTGGTAAAGAACCTGTCTGCCAATGCAGAAGATGCAAGAGATGTGGTGTCAATCCCTGGGTCAGGAAGATCCCCTGGAGGAGGGCATGGAAGCCCACTTCAGTATTCTTAACTGGAGAATCCCATGAACAGAGGAGGCTGGCAGGTTACAGTCCATAGGATCGCAAAGAGCATGCACGTAGGTTAGTTAATAATATTGTCTCAAGGGTAATTTCCTGGTTTTGATAATCAAACTAAGGAAGATAAGATGTTACCATTTAGGAAAAGCTACTATTTTTACAACTATTTTTTTGTAAGTCTAAAATGATTTCAAAATAAAAAATGTAAAAAAAAAAAAAAGATTCATTATCTATAGCCAAATATGTGTGCATCTTGCTTTTGATTTTATTTTAGGAGGGTTAAAAAAACGGAGATAAAACGCCCCTCTTGACTGGTCTAAGAATACTGAGCTCAGTGAGAAAAACAGGAGGTTATTAGAGCTCTTATGAGCAATTTTCCTTTATTTATTCTTCTAAGTCTACTCATTTAAGATGTGACTTGTTAAAACATGTGTGGAACACAGCTCTCCAAAGCCAACTTGCAGTTCAATAAATTAAAAATTAAAACAAAAGGAAAGAGGTGATGGGCGGAATCTGTAATGAGCTGGAAATTTTGTAAATCCCCATCACTGTTCTTCTTGCCTGTTCTTGTCCCCGGCATCCCATTCTATGTACCCACCCGAGGCATAGGTTGCTGTCCATGTAAAGCAGGTAAACCGTCTCTAACAAAGGTTAGCCAAAGGGCATCTGGTTGATAAAGTGATGCAGCCTATGGGAACATTTCAGCCAGAACTAGCAGTGCAGACAGATGAGTATAAGGTCATATGACTATTTGCCTCTCTTTCTCCCTTCTTATCTCCATCCCCGCTGGGCAGAGCTCTTTGAGAATAACAATATATCTGACTTTTAAGAAGCAACCAAATTGAGCAAGAGAATATCATCACTGTCCCACAGGTAATCCAGCCTGAAATAGTTCAGGGTTCAAAGCAAAACCCGACTTGTTGATGTGTTATCAAGGGGCCACAGCTTGAATAGATTTGGCAACTAAAGCCCAGGAAATCACATTCAAATCAGATGGAGATGAACAGAAGAAATGAAGAAAAGGGGGCAACTGAGGGAGAGGAGACCACTGGGAAATAATTCATCCCCTACTGCAATCTTGAATTCTCAAAGAACCACCATCTTCATGTAGGACCACGCCCCGCCAGCCACAATTGACTAGTTCAGGGGCGGGTGCCCAACACATCAATCCTTTTTTTGGATTTTCAAACTATGAAAAAAGAGTGCATTGTCTACTAGAAGTTGGAGACTGTGGAAGAAGCCAGCATGTGGTGAGATACAATAAAATCACACAGAAATGTGCCAAAGACAAGACAGTCTTCATAGGGTTTGAATACTTCACTCAAGCTGGCTTTGACTAGATGAACCTTTGTTGGCAAAGTAATGTCTCTGTTTTTAATATGCTGTCTAGGTTGGACTAGACATAAAACCATTATATTCATTTTATCCTCAAAACAAGATAATGAGCTTAGGTAACAGAATTATCGCATGTTTTATATAAATGGAAAGTAAAACACAAATTAAGAAACTTGCCCAAGTGTCAAAGCCCTGTTTACCTTTTGATGGCCTGGACTGTGAGACGGTGCTCCTCGCAACCACACTGACTGAGGTACTGGCCTCTTTATCGGGAGGGTAAGTAGGTGGCAGAGTGTCTGCTCCACTGAGATCATGTCAGGTCCCCGTAGCCTTTACTGTATACCCATCATCCAGATTCTGCTGTCTAATTTCTAATTACTTCACCTGAGACTCCTTGGAGGCATAATCTTGCACTTCACTTTGCCAATGGCAAGAAGTGCAAGATAATGTACATGCCTCTAGGGAAGGTGAAAAATAAGGGAGGATGAATATCTAGAGATCTTGGGTCAAGTGGGACAGCTCTAAACATACTTCATGTGTATTTGTGCCTCACCCTGAAATTCATATATTAAAATCCTAACCCCCAAGCTTATTACAAGTGAGGCCTTTGGGAGGTGTTTAGGTCATGAAGGCAGATCCTCATGATGGGATTACTGTGCTGGTAAGTGACCCCAGGGAGCTGCCTGTCCCTTCCTCCATGTGAGGTCGCAGTGAAAGCCACCTCTGAGGAAGAGGTTCTCACCAGACACCAGAGCTGCAAGTGCCTTGGTCTTGGACTTCCCGGCCTCCAGAACTATGAGAAATAAATTTCTCTTGTTTATGAGCCACCTGGTCTATGGTATTCTGTTAGAAGAGATCCAACAGGCTAAGACATTGAGAATAAGTCAAATCTGGAACTACAAGGCCATCATATCCTTGCTTGGCTCTTCCCTAGCCTTACTCTGCCCCCTACTGTTTTCTCCTGGTACTTCCTTAATCAATCCTTCCTACATAAATTCTTGTCTCCAAGGACTGCTTCTGGGAACTCAACCTAAGATCAGTAGTGTAATGGAGGAGCATTTTTGGACCACATTTTCTTGGATTTGAATCTTTCCCCATTACTACCTTATTTATTTTTCTTGAAATATATTTGACATATAACACTGTGCAAATGTAAGGTCTACAACATGCTAAAAGACTTGAATTTTAAATCCGTATATGTAAGACTGAGATGTATTTTCTCTACAGAGATCTTTTTCTGAATTACAGCCTCCCTCCTTTCTCCAAAAGAAACTTAGCTACATTGACACTTAAGGGTGTTTATGTAAAGTTTTCAATAGAAACATTCCTTATCGTTTTGCTCTGAAAATCTTTTCTCTCAAAGAGATGCTCTCCATTTAGTCATGCACTCAATTAATCAACTAAGAAAAAACACAAAAAACCACACACCTATATCTAGTCTACTGTGCGCTCTCTGTTAGGTGTCAAAGGAGAAAGCAAAGAGGCATCAAACGAGTCTGACAGTCATATTGTTAGGGGAAGCACACTGACTGAAACCGCCCACCCTGGCCAGGCACCATAGTAACCGTCTGCATGAGTTGTTTTACAACAGGAGGTCCTGCTAAGGAACACGGAACTAATAAGCCACCACCAACCGGAAGAGTTCAGGAAAGGTCAAAAGGAGACACCACATGTCCGACCACCTCCCAGAATCCTTCTCACTGGCATCCATCTTGGCTGAACAAGGTGTGCATCACCAGGAAGGACTCTGAGTCAGAATGATTGGCTAAGGACAACCTGGAAACTAATCCCATCACCATAAAACCCGAGACAGCAGCCACATGGCAAAGATGTTCTCCCCGGTTCCCTTACCCTCCTGCTCTCCACCCGGGTGCCCTTTCCCAATAAAATCTCTGGCTTTGTCAGCACATGTGTCTCCTCAGACAATTCATTTCTGAGTGTTAGACAAGAGCCCTGTTTAGGGTCCTGAAAGGGGTCCCCCTTTCTGCAACAATACAGTTCATGTTCTAGAATGGTAGAGAAGTATAGACCAGAGAATGATAATTTCTGGTTGCCTCCCAGCATTGATCCCCCTAGAAGATTTTCCTACCAGGATCCTGAATTGCTTAGCTATACCACTGGGCTAAGAACGATTCCTACTTCCCTTGTGTGGCCTAAATTCATTTATGTGACCCCATCCTTGATATGAACTTAAATTGGTCAAATCACAGGGACTTTTCCATGGTGGCTGATGGAAGAGACATCCTCTCCCTTCCCCAAGATATGAAAGAAAAAGTGTTACGTTGGGAGTTGAGGCCGCCATTTTCCTAACATGAGGGAAAACAGGCCAAGGATGAAAAGAATGGAATAGTAAGGGCCAAACTCAATGAAGCTGAAGTTCTTGAACCATCATAAATCTACAGACTAACAGATTTGCCTGAAATCAACACAAGCAATGCTCAGGTGAAATTAAAATCAGTTTGATGCTGATAGTAATTGTCAATGACAATAATTTTCTTCCATCACCCTTCATTTCTTCCCTCTCTTTAGACAAACAATGCAAACTGAGATGCAAATCTCAAATCTGGATTAAGTTAGAAGCTCTGTTAATTAAGACTCCTGAAAAAAAACACAAAAACGAGTTCCCAAAAATAGCTAACATCTGAGTTTTGGGTTCTATAACATATTTGAAAACCAATTTTTTTTTATGAGAACACCAAATATTTAGAATATGCCAAAGCAATATAACTTCTCTTGTGGTTCAGACAGTAAAGAATCTGCCTGTAATGCAGGAGATCCAGGTTGGATCCCTGGGTCAGGAAGATCCTTGGCACCCACTACAGTATTCTTCCCTGGAGAATTCTATGGACAGTCCATGGGGTCGCAAAGAGTCAGACATGACTGAGCAACTAACTTTCACTTTCAAAGCAATATGGCTCATCCTATTTTGTATTTCCCATCTATAAAATACCCTTCAAGCAACTTTCGTGTCGTAATATTCATCCGAGTCCACACCTCCTATGCATCCTACCTGAATTATAGCCATAGCCACACACTTACCTTCTTGAATGTACAAGAGTTTGCTTTCTGAACCACACTCCATATCCAATACTTTGGTCACCTGAATCTAAGAGCTGAAAAAGACCCTGAGAAAGATTGAGAGCAGGAAGAGGAGGGATGGCAGAGTATGCGATCATAGACAGCATCACTGACTCAGTGGACATGAATTTGAGCAAACTCTGGGAGACAGTGAAGCAAAGAGCAGCTTGGTGTGCTGCAGTCCATGGGGTCACAGAGTTGGACACAATTTAGTGACTGAACTACAACCCTATCCCAGGCAAACCACCTTCAGAAATCAGTACTTTTACCTTGTTAATCTGAATATTTGATGGCCCCACCCCACCTGTCTTATAGCCGATCAACCCCACACTTCTGTTTCTGACATCAAGGGCTCTCTTTCATTGGCTGCATGTTACTTACACAGTCCCAATATGCATGAATTTCCAGCCATAGGAATCACTTCTCTTTATGCACCATGTCCATTCTTCTCTCCGTGATTTCATTAGTACCATTTTCTCCACCCAATACACCCCCCTTACTCAATTCTGCTTATTAAAATCTTACTTATTCTTGAAAACCCAGGTTTTGTTTTCCCCGGACGCCTTCTCTGATTATTTTTGCTCATATTTGTCTTGTTTCTCTGAACTTCTTTCAGGAGGCAATACTAAGTCATAGACTGAAACGAAAGACTTGGTTTAGAATCCAATGTCTGGCATTTACCAGCTGTGTGACCTGAGAGGCTGACTGCTTAACCTTACTGAAACTTAGGGTCTTCATGTATAAAATATAAATACAAATCAACGTCTAATCCATTATAAAAAGTAAAGGAAAACATGTCTAGCTCATGACTCTCAGTACGACGCTGAAAACTCTGCTCAGTTCTGTGCAACTTAGTCAATCTATCGTTTTTTACTGGATGCAATAATTTCATATATGAGTTTTTTTCTGCTTATTTGGAGTTGCAACTCACTGTTTTACCACTTGCTGACAATTCATTACAGGGAGCAGACTTCTTCAAAGCCTTTATTATTTCTGTGTATTGTAATTAACAGAATAGAATGTTAAGACTAGATATTGCCAGTTACTCTTTGACAAACAACTTCTAACTTACCTGTTAAGTGTAAGCTGTTTTTAAACAATGAATTGAATATTTTAGGTTAACTTGCATTTCAGATTCTGGAAATTCATGGAATCGAAAGTACATACTCTTCATATAAAATAGAGATGATTTACTGCTTCCTAGTACAGAAAAATGGTTCAGAGAACTCATCCCACACTGCTCTTAGTCACTGCATGCTACTCAATGCGGCAACACATACATCAAAGCTGTGAGTGTATCTGCGTTTCTGCAGGGTAGAGAGACACACAAGGACCAACATGTTTTGTGGAAAATCAAAAGTGCAGAAATGGGGGATATCTGATAGGAACATAGCTCCACATCACAGACTAACAGGGAAGACAGAACAGTGCAATAAAAATGCACGAATGCTCCAATTTTATCTAAACTGACCCATCTGCCTACAGTGGAGAAGTGGACTCAAGATTAATAGAGGAAAGAACTGGAAGCAACACTCGGCTGAGCAAAGATAAGTAAACATGAAATCACCACAATAATGAGGAAAGTATTTGCAACGTTTATGTCAAGAAAGGGGCCTATTCCCTTCACATAAAAAAGCTCTGATAAACAAACAAAAAAAACCCAGTAAAGACAGGCAAAGTTACATGAATGAAAAGTTCATAGCAAAGAAATACAACTGGTTACAAACAGAGAAAAAGTTGTTAAAAGTCATTCATAATTAAATAAATGGAAATGAAAACAACATACTCTTTCACCTATCAGATTGGCAACATGTTAGAAGTTTGTTAAAAGGCAATGTCTAAGAGTATTAGGGACTGAATGCTCTATCTTTCAAAATTCATCCATTGAAGTCTCAACCCCCAAAGCGACGGTGTTTGGCAACAGAGCCTTTATGGAAGAATGCTCGGTCACAATCGTGTCCAACTCTGTGAACCCATGAACTGTAGCCTGCCAGGCTCCTCTGTCCATTGAATTCTCCAGGCAAAAATACTGAAGTGAGTTTTCATGCCCTCCTCCAGGGGATCTTCCTGACTCAGGGACTGAACCCACGTCTCCTGTGTCTCCTGCACTGCAAGCAGATTATTTACCCACTGGGCCACCTGGGAAGCCCAGCTTCTACATAGTGCATAGTGTATACAACCATTCATCAAGTGTCAGTTCTCACATTTCTGATTCATAATCTGCCTATATACTTCCTTGACTATTACATATATATTGCATTTATACTATACTTAAATATACTTATTATTATTATACTTAAATATATTATATGGAGTCCTCCAAAATCTTTGACAATATTTATTTCCCTAATCTTGAATTAGGGAAACAGTTTTTTTCTTCTCACGAATTTTTAATTCAAAATTAGTTATTTAGAGTGATAACTGACCAAGATGAAGCAACATACTGTTCCTCTGCAAACTCAATTAAAGCCTCCAAATTTTTAGGTCCTTAGAATAAGAGAGTTTTCTCCCCAAGCTTGCTGTCAAGACTTTGCAGCCCACTGGCAGATGTCACTGAGCTGGTTTCACCTCTGAACAGACACAGCTCCTTCTGGGAGAGTCTCAGCAAAGAAACCCAGACCTTCTCTTGGTTCTGCACCAAACATTTTCTGTCTCCCTGGATTGTTTCCGCTTTCTGGTCTCCTTTGAAGTTACAGTAGATAGTCTGCTTTTTGTTGTTGTTATTGCTGCTATGTGTGTATGTGTGTTTGTTTTTTTATAGTTTAAAGGCCTAATAATTCCATTCATGAAAGAACAGCTCAATGACTAACAGATGACCTTCACGATAAAATGCCATAGCCTTAAATTAAGGGGGAAAAAAGCTTAGTTTTTCACTTAGCTCAATACAACTTACATGTAAATATAACTGATTTAATTCTGCATATTTTAATACTAACTAGGGTTTCCCTGAATATTCATTGGAAGGACTGATGCTGAAGCCGAAGCTCCAATACTTTGGCCACCTGATGTGAAGAACTGACTCATTGAAAAAGACCCTGATATTGGGGAAGATTGAAGGAAGAAGTAGAAGGGGATGACAGAGGATGAGATGGTTGGATGGCATCACTGACTCAATGGACATGAGTTTGAGCAAGCTCCGGGAGTTGGTGATGGACAGGGAAGGCTGGCGTGCTGCAGTCCATGGGGTCACAAATAGTTCAGACATGACAGCAACTAAACTGAACTGAACTGAGAGTTTCCCTGGTGACTCAGATGGTAAAGAAGCCACCTACAATGATGGAGGCCTGGATTCCATCCCTGGGTTGGGAAGATCCCCTGGAGAAGGGAATGGCAACCCACTCCAGTATTCTGGCCTGGAGAATTCCATGGACAGAGGAGCCTGGCAGGCTTACAGTCCATGGGGTCACAAAGAGTTGGACACGACTGAGTGACTTTCACATTCACTTTCACTTCAAGACTTATTTCCACATCCTGAAACTTCTAGTACATATGTTTATATATAATTTATCATAATACTTTTGGCTTATTTAAATAAAGTATATTATTTTAGCATTGATTCATCATAATTTAAGGATTTTGTTTCCTGCAGAAATTTAATAAATGGGCCATCTTATTTTTCTTCTAGGAAGAGGAGAATAATCATTGCATGGTATTTTTTTTTTATTCCTTCAGGCATAGTTTAAAGATTAGCTATAATTGTAAGCAATACAAATGAATAACACTTGCCTGATGCAGAATTCTATGTTAGCTTTTATCCAAAGGTCTAGAATTCACTGCTCTTTAAGTTAAATTTAAGTTTAAAGCATAGTCTATTTTATCTTGTAATGAAAGTAGGGGGAACTGATGTTAAGTATTTTTCTGTAAGACACAAAATAACATCGCTTTAGAGCTGGTAATAAATGCAGGTTTCCCCAGAATAATTAATTTCATTTAATTTTGGCCCTTTCTATGAAGTGTCTGCAAGTAGCACAGCAGAACAGTTCAGTTCAGCCCTTAAATTCAAAACATAATCCACAGTGCCACACATTCAAAGTTCATTTGTTTCACGGATAAGACAGAGTTTTCTGAACGTTGTTTATAACTCACCATCACTGACTTGAATTTAGATTTGAGCCATTCATCCAACAAACATTCATCAAGCACCACTGCCCAGAACGGAAGGTCTAAGGATGAGAAACGCACAATTTTCCCTGGGCTCAGGTTCTAAAGTCAGTCTTGTTGATATATGACAGAAAACCACAAAATTCTGTAAAGCAGCTATCCTTCAATTAAAAAAAAAAAAAAAGATGAGTCCTATAGGAAATATATAGGTACTATAGCATTCAGTAACAGCCATCATTTCTATTTATATGCTCCAAGACGTTACACATCAGTCAGTTCAGTTCAGTCGCTCAGTCGTGTCCGACTCTTTGCGACCCCATGAACAGCACACCAGGCCTCCCTGTCCGTCACCAACTCCCAGAGTTTACTCAAACTCATGTCCATCGAGTCGGTGATGCCATCCAGCCATCTCATCCTTTGTCGTCCCCTTCTCCTCCTGCCCCCAGTCCCTCCCAGCATCAGGGTCTTTTCCAATGAGTCAACTCTTTGCGTGAGGTGGCCAAAGTACTGGAGTTTCAGCTTCAGCATCAGTCCCTCCAATGAACACCCAGGACTGATCTCCTTTAGGATGGACTGGTTGGATCTCCTTGCAGTCCAAGGGACTCTCAAGAGTCTTCTCCAACACCACAGTTCAAAAGCATCAATTCTTCGGTGCTCAGCTTTCTTCACATACAATGACACATACTATGATGCTTAATTTCATTTGATCTTCATACCATCCAGAGACAGGTATCACGTCCTTATTTTACAGACAAGGGAACTGAGTCAACAGAACAATTAAGTCAATGGAAGGAACTCACACAGCTGCTGAGTAGCAGGCTTGGATTGGCTTAAGTCAACAGGGCTGACTGGCTTAAGTCCCATTCTCTGGGGGACTGTTCCTGTCTCCCTTTCTTATCTTAGGCTGCAGAGGGGGTCTGAGTGGGGAGCTCTGGTTAGAAAAGAGGTTGGAATAAGGCTCAAAAATAATTTTGTACTTTAACACTACAGTATGGTTTCAAAGAGCCATTTGATTTTATTTATGAAATTTTGCCTTTTGGCTGGAAAAGAAAAAAAAAAAAAAAGATGGTGACCTCACAGAACTTGCGGCTAGCCATTATTATTATTTTTTTTTTTTTTTTTTTTTTTTTTGGCTATGCTAGGTCTTCATCCCTGCATGGGATTTTCTCCAGTTGCAGACAGGGAGGGCTATTCTTTATTGCAGTGCATGGGCCTCTCATTGCAGTGGCTTCTCTGGTCGTGGAGCACAAGCCCAGCCCTCGGGCTGCAGTAGTTGCGGATCCCAGACTCCAGAGCACAGCCTCAGTAGTTGTCATGCATGGGCTTCGCTGCTCCAAGTCATGTGGGATCTTCCCAGACCAGGGATTGAACCCATGTCTCCTGCATTGGCAGGCAGATTCTTTACCACTGAGCTACCTGGGAATCCCTAGCCATTATTATTGATATCAATTAAGAAATAGTTACAGGGTCTTCCCTGGAGGTCCAGGGATGAGGACTCTACACTTCCACTACAGGGGCGCAGTTTCGATCCCTGGTCAGAGAACTAAGATCCCATATGCCAACCAACCAAAAAACTTTTAAAAATAAAAGAAATACACATGAATCGCCTTTACATTTCAGGAAAATTAAACAAATAAATGAATACCAATGGATGGCTTTGGTAATTATGTCTCCTCTCTTTGTTTCTTTCTTATTCTCTACATATTTAAACATGCTGCTGCTGCTAAGTCGCTTCAGTCGTGTCCGACTCTGTGCGACCCCATAGACGGCAGCCCACCAGGCTCCCGTCCCTGGGATTCTCCAGGCAAGAACACTGGAGTGGGCTGCCATTTCCTTCTCCAATGCATGAAAGCGAAAAGTGAAAGTGAAGTCGCTCAGTCGTGTCCGACTCCTAGCGACCCCATGGACTGTAGCCCACCAGGCTCCTCCGTCCATGGGATTCTCCAGGCAAGAGTACTGGAGTGGGGTGCCAAAACATGAGACCTCCATAAAAAGAAGTCATTTACAGAGCAATTCGAAGAAAAGGGGAAACCAATAAGCTGAAGAGTATCTCACTCAGGCTATGGCTGAGTTAACACTTATCTTTGAAGCTATTTGCTTGCTTTTGATTTTGAGAAGTTCATATACAGAGAAAGTAATATAACCACTTATATAACGACCACCCAGAATTAAATAGCATATTGTCATTTTTACATTGCCCCCACTAAACACAGCACACGTCTCTGCTCTCAGTAGGTTCTCAAGGATGATCTGAATGACAAACTCAGGCATTCAGAGTCTCAAGGAAAAACGCAGGCATCATCAGTTTGAACAAGTCTGACCTTTTTTTCCTAAACATGGCCACCATCTCCTTTAAACCCCAAATAAATTTGGCAATCAATATTTTTTATCAGAATTTAAATATTCTTAGGTCTGCTATATGGACCTACTTATAGAGAAACTTATAAAAAGCATGGGTGATCTATTTTGCTTTTTTTTTTTTTTTTCCGGTCATGCCATGCATCTTGTGGCTTATGGAATCTTAGTTCCCTGACCAAGGATTGAACCTGGGCCCTCAGCACTGACAATACCACGTCATAAGCACTGGACTGCCAGGAAGTCCCAAGCCTGGATGATTTATTTCACATTCTTCTCAATCAGATAAAAGACACATGCAATCTAAACTTCATAATTCACAGCCTTCACAGGTATTCATATTCCAAGAGAAATGTGCAGTTTCAATAATGTGTCCAATCTCTTTTCTTGGCAGTTGAAAGAAGAGATATAAAAATGATTTGATAAATCAAGCTATGATAATGGTTCCGAGACAGACTCATCATCTTCTCTCCCCCATGAACCATCTCTTCTTTCAAATTTTTAACAAGGTCTTAACCTCTAACATTGAGTGAGCTGCCAAGCATTTCAACTTCTCCCTCTACAACAACACACATGTATTCTCTCATTCCAAAGCCACTCTCCTAGTGGAGGCTGTCTTTTCCTCTCACATACACTATTCTAACCTGTCCGGGCTAAACTCTTTCCTCTAATCTTTTGGATTTTAAAATCTCAACAACAAATCATGCCATTCCTCTAGACAGAACCCAACAGCTCCACTTTGCTTCAAGAGAAATTCACTTTTCAGCCTCCGATCTGTGCTCCATATGATAGTGTCACAAGACCCTCAAACCGTACCAGGAAAATCTGTTCTCGGCATCTATGGTCATGGCATTCCAGTCTTCTCAAGCCTGAATCTGGCAAAACTGAAATGTATCCATCAGAATTTAAGTTCTGTTAGGATAGTTAGCGACTTCACTTTCACTTTTCACTTTCATGCATTGGAGAAGGAGATGGCAACCCACTCTGGTGTTCTTGCCTGGAGAATCCCAGGGACGGGGGAGCCTGGTGGGCTGCCGTCTATGGGGTCGCACAGAGTCGGACACGACTGAAGCGACTTAGCAGCAGCAGCAGCAGAATAGTTAGCTGTTTTAAACACCCCTCAGCTGGGAAACATCTGGACCCTCAAAACTTAAATACACCTTCAAGCATAATGATAAGCTCAGTAAGAAATAAAGGGAAATTTCTCAAAAGTAAATGTATACAAATATTTGAAATCAAAATGACAGACAAAAACTGAAGCTGAGGCCCCTATGAGAATATGTGTCTCTATTATGATCACAGAGACTCAGGGAATATCAGTAACAGGATAGCTAATGGAATGCTGTGAGGGAGACTGAACTTGACACACTCCTCTTCCCCAACTCCATTTAGACATAGAACCTGGAACCCTCAATTTGATACAACTCCAGTAAAATGGTAAACTAGAAAAATCTAACTGCTAGCAAAGACAGCCAATGAAAAAACTTGCTTCTGCCACAAATTTGGGTTAATAAGTCCTCCCCCTCAATTCATATCTTGAAGTCTTAACCTCCAATGTGATGATATTGAAGATGGGGCCTTTGGGAGGTAATTAGGGTTAAATAAAGTCACAGGGGTAGGACCCTCATGTTGGAATTAAAGATATTAAAGATTTTCAATAAGAAAAACAAGACAGTTTGCTTTCTCCTCTCTTTCTTCCTGTAAAGAGGTCATACAGGCACCCAAAGAGAGGGCAGCTGCCTATAAGCCAAAAGAGGAGGCCTCAGGATGAAACCTACATGCCTTGATGTAAGATTTCCTGCTGATGCCTTGATCTTGGATTTCCTGGCCTCTGGAACTGTGAGAAATAAATTTCTGTCATTTACCAGTTGTCCACCACACAACTATATGAATAGCTAAAATTAAAGGGGCTTCCCAGATGGTGCTGGGAACCCGCCTGCCAATGCAGGAGATGCAAGAGCCGTGGGTTTGATCCCTGGGTCCAGAAGATCCCCTGAGGTAGGAAATGGCAATCTGCCCCAGTATTCTTGCATGGGAAATTCTGTGGACAGAGGAGTCTGGCAAGCTATAGGCCATGGGGCCACAAAGAGTCGGACACGACTGAGTGACTGCGAACACACACAGAGGGATGGAAAGATATGAAGTAACTGGAATTCTAACACACTGCTGATGGAAATATAAAATGGCAACATTACTTTGAAAAACTATTTGACAGTTTCTTAAACATGCACACCATGGAGTCCAGCTATTGCTATTCTATTATTAGATATATATCCAAGAGTAATAAAAGTATCTGTCCAAAAAAGACCTGTAAGAGTGTTCAAAGCAGCTTTATATGTGATAGCTAATCCCACTGTGATTTTAATTTGCACTTGCTTAATGAGTCCCGCAGGAGAAAATGGCAATCCACTCCAGTATTCTTGCCTAGAAAATCCCCATGGGCAGAGGAGCCCGGTGAGCTACATATAGTCCACGGGGTCACAAATACTCAGACATAACTAAGTACATAACGCGTGTACAATGAGTAGTGTGCACTCTCCAGATACTGGACATCAGTTACACCTTCGCAAGCCTGTTAAAAATCACACCATGCAACATCACCATGCTCCATCTGTGTGTATGCTAAGTTGCATCAGTCATGTCAGACTCTTTGTAATACAGTGGACCAGGTTCCTCTGTCCATGGATTCTCCAGGCAAGAATGCTGGAGTGGGTTGCCATGCCCTCCTCCAAGGGATCTTCCTGACCCAGGGATTGAACCCAAATGCGTAAAAATGGAAATCACTGGTAATATCAAGATTTACAAGGATACAGAGCAATTAGAACCATTATACACTTTGAAAACTGTCTTCTATCTAGGTTGAAACTATTTTCTAGGGGTAAAAGTAAAGGTGTGCCAATCTCGAGATCAGGCATTAAATGGCCTAACAGAAATGTGTTTGTAACCTTGCCACCACCTTTGAATGAGCTCAATCTAGACTTCTGGAGAACAAGATACTATAACATAGAGCTCACTTCCCAGCTGAGGACTCCTGGACCAGCCTACAAAGAGCTGACTTCCAACCATATGTGAGAGCCCAGCCACCATTAAAGAACCGCCTACACAACCCAAGCTCCTTATAGAACTATGAGTAAGCAAAGCCCCAAATGGGAGAACACCTGCCAACTAATCTGTAAACTGTAATAAATGTGTACTTATTTAAAGCCTTTGATTTGGGGATGATTTGGGACACAGCAATAGCTAACTGAAACAAATGAAAAATCTGGTATATACAGACTATTAAACACTGTACCACCCAAAGATGAAAATGAACACATGATTTTATACATGCAAAAGCACGGCTGACTCACAATATGTTGAGGTAAAGGAGACAGACACAAAACAGTCCTACTGTCTGATTCTCTCTGCACAATGTTCACACCAAGTTAAGTTAGTAAAGTGACCGGACAGTGGTTATGTCTGGAGAGAAACAGTGCCTGGAGGGGTCCTGGGCCACTTCTGGGGGAGTGGTCCTATTCTAATTTCTTGAACTTGACTCTGATTCCATGAGTCAGTTCACCTTGTGAAAAATCAATGAGTCATATACTAGGGTTTGTATACTTTTACATAATTCAATAAAAGGACTTCTTAAAAGGAATTGATAAGGAATTGAACAGCAAATTCACCAAAGAGGTAATATAAATAAAAAGAGCATCAGTCTTCCACTGGTAGTCTGAGCAAAGCAAATCAAAGCACACATAAATATTAGTTTTCACCCACCAGTAGGCAATATATTTAAAAGACTGAAATATTCAGTACTTGAGAGGAAACAAGGAAATATTGCACATGGCTAGTATGTAAAATTTAGAAAGTAATCTAATGAATATACTAAAATTTGGAATGCAGATAATCTTTACTCAATGCATTTATGAATCTATCCTACAGAAATGAAATCATTAGTATGTAAGGATATTATTACTAGAATATTTATTTAAGCACTGTTCATAGCAGCAAAAGAATTAAATCACCTTGAATATACATAAAATATGGATCATTGCAAAAGCTGCAGTTTATATGTAACGGGGACTTAATTATTTAAATATTAAAATGCATGTGTTATTACATTTTGACCTGCAATGGTAATTTGAAAAAGCAAATTTCAAAGTAATATATATAGTGATCCTACTTCTGTTTCAAAAAAGAAGGGATATTAACTAAATAAAACCCTATCTAATTCTGTATTTTTTTTTCCTGAGTATAAAGTTATAGAAATTAACAAATAAATCTATTAACATTGGTTACCTCAGAGAAGTGGAATTTGGAAGAAGGGGAACCACACTGTTTCTTTCATACAGTTCATTCTTTTTTCTTGTTGTAACAAGCTTTTATTACATTGAAAAAGAAACTTATACACAAATTAGAAAACACTTAAAAAAAACTCTAGGGTTTCCCTAGTGGTCCAGGGGTTAAGAATCCACCTTGCAATGCAATGGACAAGGGTTCAATCCCTGGTCCAGGAAGGTCCCACATGCCACGGAGAAGCTAAGTGGTGAGCCACAACTACTGACCCAGTACTTTAGAGCTTGCAAGCCACAACTACTGAAGCCCAAGTGCCTGGAACCTGTGTTCCATGAGAGACACCACCACAACGAGAAGCCTGTGCATCACAGCTATAGAATGCCCATGCAGCAAGGAAGAGTCAGCACTGCTAAAAAATAAATAAATCTCTTTTAAAAGACCTATAAAATTTTTTTCTTAAACTCTCAGCATTTAAATTAAAAATAAGAACATTCCCTCCCCTCATTAAATTCAGTTTTCAAATTTCATATTCAATCAGCACAGGTAAATGCAAACATTACACAAACTAGGCCCCAAGAAAGGAGAAAAAACGAAAGCGTTCTCTTGAGAAACACTGTACAGAACAAATTCCTTAATCTTTCAAATAATGAGGGACAAAATTTTAATAGTTGTGATCTCTTTTGAAGATTATTAAAGGCCAGTCCAGGAGGACATCTTGTCACATAAATATCATATGTTATTAATTCAAGCAGAAGAAGAAAGTTTTCTATAAAATATCTTTTAGCACTTGGAACAAATATACTTTGACATAAAGTGACCAATCCAAAAATCCGTTGGAAAATTTATTTGCTATTTGAATGGAAAATATTACTCAGAGTACTGACATTTCCTGTTTATCATGAAAAAAAAAAAAAAGAATTTAGTTCCCTAACCTTGTAAATTTGATTCATTTGTGAATCTTTCAACTTCTAGAAACGAGCATTTACCTTAAGTAACAAATAAGATACATTTGGCAGCCTAGTTCTTGTAAGAACCAAGCTTTATCTTAAAAATGAATACAGAAATAAAAGTGAAGATAGCAGAAACAGTGACTAGCAAATTATAAAGGACTAATATATAATATGAAATCCATTTAGATATAAACAAATATATTTCAATGTTCTCTTCTTTTTAATGTCTCAAAAAAGTCAATGAAATCAAAGTAAGTTTCGCAACTGCTCTAAATTACTTGGATGTAATTATTTATTAATTTAGAACTTTTTCAAAAGCTCTATAAATTATTTCATTAGAGATTATTCAAAGATGACAGATTAGAAAGGGTTACAAACCCTGGGTGTATTCTGGGTGTATTTTTTACTGTAAAATTGTTTTTTATTTCATATGTTGAAAAAGAGATAAGTAACAGCAATTTGGAATTTATGCCCTAAGTTTGAATCCCAGTTTCAATTAATTAACTGGATGAGAAAGGTAGTTTTTTTCCACGAGACTTCATTTTCTGCAACCATGAAATAAATGTTGAAAAAACAGAAGTTTTAGAGTGTCAGAGTAAAAAATAACCATACCATGCCTTAATATCAGGTGCTTTACACACATTTTCAGATAATTAATCTGTGAGTAGGTAGTATCTCCATTTTGCCAATGAAGAAGGTGACGTTCAGAATTCTGTTTAAGTCACCCAAGGTCACACTGTGGAAAATTCTTAAAGAGATGGGATTACCAGACCACCTTACCTGTCTCCTGAGAAACCTGTATGCAGGACAAGAGTAACAGTTTGAAAAGTCCATGGAACAGTGGACTGGCTCAAAATTGGGCAAGGAGAACAAAATTGGGCTATATATTGTCACCTGGCTTACTTAACTTCTATGCAGAGTACATCATGCGGGCTGGACAAATCACAAGCTGGAATCAAGAGTGCTGGGAGAAAAATCAACAATTTCAGATATGCAGATGATACCATCCTAATGAGAGAAAGTGAAGAGGAACTAAAGAGCTGGATGAGAGTGAAAGAGGAAAGCTAAAAACTGGCATAAAACCCAACATTCAAAAACTAAGATCATGGCATCTGGTCCCATCACTTCACGGCAAATAGATGGGGAAACAGTGGAAACAGTGACAGACTTTATTTTCTTGGGCTCGAAAATCACTGTGGACAGTGACTGCAGCCATGAAATAAAGACATTTGCTCCTTGGAAGGAAAGCTATAACAAACCTAGACAGAGTATTTAAAAGAAGGGATATCACTTTGCCAAGAAAGGTTCATATAGTCAAAACTATGGTTTTTCCAGTAGTCATGTATGAATGTGAGAGATCATAAAGAAAGCTAAGCACTGAATAACTGATGCTTTTAAATTGTGGTGCTGGGGAAGACTCTTGAGAGGCCCTTGGACAGCAAGAAGATCAAACCAGTCCATCCTAAAGGAAATCAATCCTGACTATTCAATGGAAGGGCTGATGCTGAAGCTGAAGCTCCAATACTTTGGCCACCTGATGCAAAGAGCCAACTCATTGGAAAAGGCCCTGATGCTGGGAAAGATTGATGGGAGCAGAGGACAAGAGGTTGGATGGTATCACCAATTCAATGGACATAAGTTTGAGTAAATTCCAGGAGACAGTGAAGGACATGGAAGTCTGGCATATTACAGTCCATGGAGTCACAAAAAGTCAGACGTGACTTAGAGACTGAACAACAACAAAGGTCACACAAATGGTAAACGGGAGAGCCAGGATTTGAAACCAGCTCTAAGTGACTGCGAAGACAACGTCCTTGAAACTTTGGTACATATAAGTTAAATACATTGTAAGCTCCCACTGCTAGCTCAGTGGATGTGTTTTATAATACTAAATCCTCTGTAACATTAAGAAAGACATCTAAATTTTCTGAACCTTAGTTTCCTCCTCTGCAAAACAGTATAAGTATTAACAGCAAGTAAAGCACAGTGGCTGGAACATAAGGACCAATCAACACATATTTGTTTTCTAAAATTCAGTATTTTTAAAGCACTTTTAGAATAACATTGAAAAGACAAGAATCATTATCTCCATTTTGCAGGTCCATACAGTCAAAACTGTGGTTTTTCCAGCAGTCATGTATGGATGTCAGAGCTGGATCATAAAGAAGGCTGAGTGCTGAAGAATTGACGCTTTTGAACTGTGTTGGGGAGAAGATTTTTGAGAGTCCCTTGGACAGCAAGGAGATCAAACCAGTCAATCCTAAAGGAAATGAACCCTAAATATTCATTGGCAGGACTGGTGCTGAAGCTCCAGTATTTTGGCCACTTGATAAGAAGAGCAGACTCATTGGAAAAGATCCTCATGCTAGGAAAGACTGAAGGCAGGAGGAGAAGGGGACAACAGAGGATGAGATGGTTGGATGGCATCACGGACTCAATGGGATGAGTTTGAGCAAAATCAGGGAAATAGTGAAGGACAGGGAAGCCTGGCATGCTGCATTTCATGGGGTTGCAAAGAATCGGATACAACCTAGTAACTGAACAACAAGATACACTGATACCAATATCACAAAAGGTAAGAGAAGCATATTCAGTAACAGCATAACAAATAACACTGTATTTATTGATGTGATGAAAACCTGTGTTGTTTCCACTCAAAAGAACTAATTTTGCCTTGAAGTTATGATGTTAAGATCAGCTATCATGGAGAAAATGTCCAATTTCATGAATAAAGATAAATTTGGAAACTTTTAGTAACTATGAGAAATATTCTTCTTTGGAGAGTGGTTTCAAAGCAGTATTTTTTGAAATCTCAGGCAATAAATGAATAAACTCTCTCTTGAGATCCTTACCAGGTCCATGATTCTATAAAATAAGGAACTAAGTGATACAAACCTCTTGTATAAAGAAGCCCACACATATTACATACTTGTAAACTACTGAGGAAACAGGATTGACATTGACAATGGGAATGGACGTCCAGCGACCTCAGTGGTCAAGCCACCCTACAGGGACTAGAGCTCTAGGGAAGACCTCTCATTTCCACAAGAACTGAAAGGCCATCACTCTCTTCTGAAGAACTGTTTGCAGCTTTTCTTTAAAGAACTAAATGCTTATATGCATGTGTGTGCAATTAAGAGGTAGCCTTAGTTTCTATTTTGGAGGGCATGACGCAACTACCCAGAGTTTTAACATAAGTAAAACTGTAAGTTCATAACTGGGGATAAAGCTACACAATGGTATCATTCAAGATAAAATCAGTGACCCCATTTAGGTAGCGAAAGCCACAGTCTACAGTCCCTTTCAATATTTCACACGAGGGGCTTTGGTGTGGTGTGGCAAAGGCATTCTCTGATCAAAAAATGCAGTTACCCTGACAACAAGTAACCTCTAGGAATCTGCATTCTAATCTAGCATAACCAGACTATGGATTTAAAGTTCAGTCGGCAGCTGCTGGCCAGCTGTAGCCCAGACAGATGTTGGCTGGAGCATTGAGGGTTATTTGCCACATGTGGGACCAGATGGAAACTTCTGCACAGACCAACTTCAAAACTTTACTGCTGAAGCAAGAATCCTATTTTTCAGCTAATGATTGTTTTTTGCCATGGGCCTAAATAGTCATATTTTGAGATTAACTCAGCAAAAGTGCTTGTCCATGTTTATTTTTAAAATACACTTTCTTTCTTGGGGAAAAGCATACAAAAAGGAAAAGTACCAGCAATGAGCCACTTGCTTCTCTGGGCTTCAGTTTCCTCATCTGTAAAATGAGGATAATAATACTACCTATTTCCTAGGCTGTTTTATGAGGATGGGTGACTCACAGAATGTATGATGTTTTCAGTAAATGTCTTTCGTCTAATTTTAAATTGGCGCTTAAGCACATAAACAAGAGAGGTTGTCTCCTGGTCATCCTCACCACACCTGGATTCTTACCTAAGATCCATCTGGTTGTACTCTCCCAAGATGATTCTTTCCATATGGCGTGGGACTGTGCCCAGACCTTCACTCCTGTCTCCTTGGCTGCCTGTACTATGTCGTTTGACGGCAATGTTCGCTTACCAGCTTTGGGGTCTCTCTCATTCATGTGGCATCTCTTCTCCCCATCTAGGCTAGGAGGGCACCGGGGTGAAAGGTCATGTCTTATATCACCTTGTATTTGACAGAAGACACAGCACTGTCGGCAGCAGGTACTCACTAGACATTCACGGATAATTCTTTGCGATTTAGAGGATAGTTTGAAGGGCTACTTCTCACTGATTAAGCACATAGTGTATTAAGTACACAGCTGATTTCTGAAATGTCACGAACAAAGTACCTCTTCTATATTTATAAGACTTCCTCACATTAAGTGAAAGGCTGAGAGGTTTTTGGTAGCATTTATGTACTTATTATTTACATGGTCTGGACTTTAGTTAATAGTTATGATTCCACACAGAACAATTCAGTGAGATTACAGTGATGAAAAGATCTCTCTTTGTTGGTAATGGAATGCATTCAAAAGTCAGCAAGGTGGCCTTCCATATACAATTTCTAAAATAGATCCACCACATTATAAACGTTAATGTATAGAGTTAACTTGATGTATATATTTCACTAGAACATAAACCTTTTCCCTTCATAGAAGAAAGTATCCCTTATATCTGAATTAGTTAGCTGAAATTTTATAATGAAAGTCAGCTGTGGTTCCAGGAAACAGCTGGTGTTTTCGCCTCTCCACTTCCACAAAGAAATATGCAATGCATCAGGAACAAACTATCTCAAAACCATAAATTGCTTAAATCTTCTTCATGTGCAGACAACAGTGCATCTCAATAGGAGACATTTGATGTGTGTTCAATTTTTACAATAGTTGTTAATTAAAACAGTGTATAACTATAAAAATACGCATGGATGCTATGTAATATGAAGAGCACTTTACTAGGTGCTACAAAATATAATTTAAATATGGTCTCCTGGGAAATTTTAATAAATATAAAACACTGGTTCTCAACCACGGGGTTTGTTTCAAGGTCATCTGGGGAACTTTTGCAAATGACAGCAACATAAAAGTCTGGACTCCATCCCTAAAGATTCTATCCAGATGGTTCTAATGTGTACCCTAGGTTATGAATCTAGAAAAACAGAATTATTCAATGAAGCAAGACTCAACCATAACTTTTTTTGATATATGAGCATAATATTCCTCTTCATAAAATATATATATATTATTAAAATCAGGTATATTCTGAATTTTTGACATAAAAATACATTCATTTCAAATGTAGTGAGAGGTTTGATAAAGATCCACAACAGTGCAATCTTTTATCACTTGATTAGAATTCTATAAAACTATTCTTTTTTTTTTTATAAAACTATTCTTAAATTTGAGTTTATAAACTTGAATAGTAAACAACTCTTATTTAAACTGAATTTCTAGCACATACATAATTTTTTCTGTTGTAATGTGTTCAGTCACTCAGTCATGTCTGACTCTTTGCAATTCCATGGACTATAGCCCAACAAGCTCCTCTGTCCATGGGACTTTATAGGTGATAACAGTGGAGTGAGTTGCCATTTCCTTCTCCAGAGGATCTTCCTGACCCAGGGACCAAACCTGTGTCTCTTGCATCTCCTGCATTGGCAGGCAGATTCTTTACCACTAGTGCCATTTTACTAAAAGCTCCATTCATAAAAACTATAAAAAATGTCAGTGTTGCATTAAAAAGGATGTCATTAATGGATGACATCCTGATTTGATAAGTATACAATTCCTTACATTGAAAACAGACATCAAAGCAAAATTGGTGTGTTATATCCCATGGAAATATACACAAATTATCTTGACTCCTTTTGTAATTTTTAGCATAACTTTTTATTAGTTTATCTTACAAACTATGAATGTATCCATTTATTTGATACATTTCCAGTTTTTTCAATTTCAATATTTAACTAGCCATAGAATTTTAAGGGTTCAAGATCACTTAGGACAACCTCTCAGTTATACGGATTTATAGCCTTTGAGTTGTGTTGTTTACGTGAACTCTATCTTTTGAGAAGCATTATGATGCAGATACATGACTGATCAGCTGACCAATGTTTACTGCAGGATTAGAATCCACATAGACTGATTCTTAGGTCATTCAGAGACAACCAACATTTCTAGACCTCTCTCCAACAACATGGCTCTTCTTGCTTTTAGGGTACTTACTCTCTAGGCATTTTGCCATACATTTAACTTCCGAATGAAAATGTTAGTATTTTTTTCTCACAAGTCTCTTTTTATACAGTGCAAGAGAATAAAATAAGTCGTTACCATTTTTTCACTTAATTCCAAAGAGGACTATAACTCAGCTTATATAGAAGGCTATGGGCTTGTTTCCAATTATCCTTATGCTACAAGACAGGTAGCATTTCTTCCCGCTGAAATTATTTCTTCCCACTGAAATTATTTCCAGTTCCTTTCTCCCTAACATCATCTCTGAGATCTAACGTTCTGTGCCTTATTGTACCCATGTGCATAATCCTTCACCTAATTAACCTAATGCAAATCTTTTCTAACTCAGCTCTCAGGATCTTTATACTGATATTTCTGGAAGGTTCTGTCTAGGAACAGATCTTATAGGATACAAAAGTAGCCAGGATAATGAGGAGCTTATTCAAATTAAGTTCCATTGGCATATATCACCTAGAAAGGCCTGGGCTAGTAGTATTTATGTTTCATTGGCATATGCGTGCGTGTATGCTCACTCAGTCGTGTCCAACTCCTTGAGATGCTACGGATGGGCTCTGTCCATGGGGATTCTCCAGGCAAGAATACTGGAGTGGCTTGCCATGACCTCCTCCAGGGGATCTTCCTGACTCAGGGATTGAACCTGGGTCTCCTGCATTGCAGGGGGAATTCTAAAGAATTCCGCTGAGCACTGGGGAGGCCCCCATTGGCATAGATCACCCAGAAAAACCACACGGCCTGGGCTAGTAGTATTGTAGAGAGAAAGACCTACTAGCTTTGCTATGAAGACCTGTGTTCAATCTTGCCCCTGTTTCACAGAACTTGTGTAATGTTAAGCAAGTTCTTTATGCATGCCATGCCTCACTGTGTTCATCTGGAAAGTGGTGTTAGAGGGAGGCTGTGAAAATCCAACAAGATAATATATCTAAAGTAGCAAAAAAAAATATTTTACTTACATATTTCTTTGTATATAAGTAAAGTCATTCATATATTAATATTTCCATATTTCTTAATCTTATTATGCCATCAACATCTAGAATCCAACCTAAATATTTTAGTACTCCATTTTTAAAAAATTTTTATTTATTTATTGCCAAGGCTGCATGGATCTTAGTTCCTGACCAGGGATGGAACCTGTGCCCCCTGCAGTGAAAGCCCAGAGTCCTAATGACTGAACCACCAGGGAATTCCTTCTTCGTACTATTTCAAAAGAAGTGCTGTTAATCAAAATATTTACCAACTTTTATAGCCAATAATTATCAATAAATGAGCTAATGCTTTTCAATTCTGCAATCCAACCTTTTGGACTATTTTAAAAAAAAAAAGATATAGTAGATTGGGTATAGAGTTGGGTGGCAGAAGAGCAACAAAGAAGAATAACTATCTTTTTATGTCTGTGGAAAATTTTTTAAGGCCATAGAGTGGAAAGTTAATGGGTGATCTACGAATGTAAAAGAATATTTCCCAGAGGTTAGTCACCAGCTGGTTTTCATCCTTACTAAGACAAGAACAGGAGGAAATTAGCTTAGATTTCATTTGGTTTAGAAGAATGGAAGCAAGCTATGAAATCTAATTCCCAAGGAATCTTTTTGTCAAAATATAATAGAGACTTACTGCCTACCACGGTTTCAGGGCAATCCTGACTTTAAGTATGAGAAAATACTAGATGAATTTATAGTCATCCATCTCTATAATCCCCATCAAGAGAAGAAAACAAGCAATTATGAGTCGATTATGGAACAGGTGTTTTCACTTGTAATCATTTCATCTTTACTGGAAATTATTTTTCCTACCTCACAACTGAAGACGCACACAGAGTTTACTTTGCCCAGGATCATTCAGTTAACGAAAAACTGAATTAGAACACAACCCCTGCCTATCTCCAGAGTCTATCCTGGGCACTGCGCCAGCCTATGAGCCTTCCTCACTATGCCATTCTTAACTACAATCCTTACTACTTTTAAAAGGATATTATTCTCAATATTTAGATTTATTTCATTGTTTATTTATTTAGATTTATTTTATTTGGATTATTTCCAAGATTTAGAGGTATCTGAAAACCAAAGTAAACTGGGAATATAACTAGCATTTACTGAGCTACCTAATATATGCCAAACACATAAGAACGCCACACATAACGTCTCATTTGATAATGACAGTTACCATTTGAGACAAGTACTATTGTTATCCTCTTTACAGATGGAAACCTAAGCCTCAGAATATATGCTAAGAGTTAGAGATGGGGATGGACTTTGAGACTGTTATACAGAGTGAAGTAAGCCAGAAAGAGAGAAACAAATATCGTATATTAGTGCATATATGTAGAATCTAGAAAAATGGTATTGATCTCATTTGCAAAGCAGAAATAGAGACACAGATGAAGAGAACAAACGTATGACTACTAAGGGGTGGGAGGGAAAGGGGTGGGATGAATGAACTGGGAGGTCGGGATTGACATATACACCCAGTGATATTATGTATAAAATAGACAACTGAGAACCTACTGTATAGTTCAGGGAACCCAGTGCTCTCTGGGGACTTAGATGGGAAGGAAATCCCAGATAGAGGGAGATGTGTGTGTGTGTGTGTGTGTGTGTGTGTGTAAAGCTGATTAACTTTGCTATATAGTAGAAACTAACACAACATTGTAAGGCAATTGTACTCCAATAAAAATTAATTTTAAAAAAAGAATATATACTAAGAGAGCCCATGACCGAGGGACTAAAGAAGGAGACTTTTAACTTTAGGAAGGAGGACTTTCAACGTCAAAGGAGGCAGTGGGGTCCTAAGCATTTTCACCCTGGAGCACCTGTCCGGGGATGGTGAGAATCAAGCGTGTCAGGAAGTCACACCACAGGGCATCCAAACCCCCACATGGATTTCAGTTTTAGTTTTCAGCAAGTCATAGATACTTAGAAGTAAAAAAGGGCCAATTGAAATCATCTGGTCCAATCCCTTTATCTTATAGACAAGGAATTTGAGGATCAGGGCAAGGTTAAGTACTTTCTCTAGGGTCAGAAAGCTAATTAGTGACAGAGTTAGCAATAAATCACTTCCATGAAAAGACATGCTTTCAAAGTGAATTCAATTACCTCCACTCTCAAGTGGCTATTAAGAACACCCATGAAGCTAGACAATCTCCAATGTTTCTGTAAAGTCTATGTAACCCAAGAGGATCTAGAAAGAACTTGGCAACACTGAGAATCTAAGTCAACAATCTTTAAAATGTGCTAACTTGAGTCAATTCATTATTGTTAGGGGCGGTGCTCCTATCAACTTTGGTTCCAAGTTATAGTTTCAGACAGTTATCGTAAACGCCCAAGTATTTTCATCTCTTCTCTGGTAGATAAAAGATACATAACATTTCAGATATATTTGGATATAAAGGTAAAATTATTTTGGTGTTTGTAAATTTTGGATGACAAAATCCCAAAGAAGAGGATTCTTATGATTTTACCACATGATCTTTTTTCCCCAGAAGGTCAAAAATCATCTGTCTTGTCAATCGTGATAAAATTCACAGATGTCAATGGTAATACATTGATGTTAAGAAATCAATAACCAAATACAGTGTTGCAAACTATTTAAGAGGAATGCAAAGTATTTTTACACAAAGCATACTTTTAAAATTAATTTTTTTCAACATACTAAATAAATCTATCTGAAGAGCCAAAGCTTGCCTTCAGGAAATATGGCTGAATTAGTAAAAGATAAAAGGGAAACATCAGAAAACCTGAACAAGTACTATAGAGTTGGAATGAAAATGGATGAAAATACAAACGATTGTTCAGTCAATGGTCAATAATAAATACCTACTAGTCTGCCACCGAATAAAGTGGAACAGAAGGTAAACACACAGCGAAAGGATGAGAACTAAAGCGTGGCATCCGTGTAAATGCATCCTGATGACAAACCAAAATGCTATTTCCATCAGGGGGGAAAAAATCACACCAATTAAAATATATTTTGAAATATCATTTCAGGGGAAAAAAAGGAAGAAGATAGACTGAGAAGAAATCACTCTAACAGTTGTCAAATTACGTAGTTTGACACCGAGAATTCCCACATTTTACTAAATTTAGCTTTGAAGTCTTTCACATTTTCAGAAATAGAGACCCGCTATCACACTTAATGTTTCAGAATGTGTTAATGCTAAATTTCTCCATTTGATGGTGTCCTTTCATGTAAGAAAGAAGAAGGAATGAATGTGACAGGGAAAATGGGCAGCAGCGTTCACTTAATATCATGTATAAAGTCGCAGTTCCATGCTGTGTGTCTAGCATAGGAAAATTGATTTTTGAGTGACATTTCATGGGTATACAGTACTCTGGCTTCAAGGACATTTCATGGGTATTCAATGTCAATTGTGCTTAGATTTCCTTATCCCAGGGAACATTCCCCCAAATTAAACCACACAGATTTATGAATGCCACCAACGGAAAAGAGCAGCAGCTTCTAACTTAATGGCAAGAAAGATATGCTGCCCAGTAGCAAGTAGAAAGCATAGGATTTCCCTCCTTGTGTCTACTGCTGAAGAAGAGAAAGATAAGAGTGGTTTTTTTTTTTTTCACTCAATTTCAATTTTTCCAGAGAAGAAAGTTCTCTGAGTGGCCTGCCTAAATGAAGTAAGTGACAATCCAGGTTTTATTCAGAATTCTGTCTGGAAAAGGTTGGCTGGTTTGGAATCCCACAGGAACCCAGAAACCTAACAAGATGTTCAACAGATTAGCAACTGTGTATCACTAGTGATCAACATAATTTTATTTAGCTACTTTATTTAACAAATGCTATGTGCCAGACACTATTCTAAATTACAAATACTAAACTCCTTTGATTAATGGTCATAACATCTCTCTTACAGGAGAACCACTATGTCCATTTCTCCAGATGAGAAAACTGAGGAACAGGACAGTAAATAATTTGCCCATGATCACACAACTAGTAAAAGAAATCCTCTCTTAAAACTCAGCAATAGTCAACCTTCTAGAATGATGCTCTTCCTCTTCTGGGCCGTCAGACAAAAATAGTAGTCTTCAATGAAAAGTTGTTTGGAAAACAAAACTGAAAATATATAGACTGATAATAGAAATAGAATTTATTAAGAATCCTCTGTGTTGGATACTGTAGTAACTGCTAATAAAATTTTTTAAGCCTGTTATTTAATCTTTATTCTAAACAATACCATTAGGAAAGCATTGTTCCTACTTAAATGGTGAAACTGAGTTTTGCATATATGATGAATAACTTTCCTGCTGTTCAATGACTAATGGAAAGAAGGATTCAAAACTGGCCCACCAAATGCAGAACCTACCTACTGCCTTCCTACTTGGGAGACATCTCCTTTAAGGGGAGATGACTAAGGATGATGATTCAACCTGGATGTTTTTCTTTTTCCTCCTCTTTAAAATAATAAGCCATCAACAGCTATTTATTAAATTGATTAAGACATCAGATTTAAACAGATGAATGAGGAGTTTATTTATGAGAAGAATCCCCTGACACGAAAAGCTTCTCAAAAAAATTGATAGCCCCAGCATCTAGCAGAGTATATCCAATCATTAATTGTGATAATGATATACAGACTAAAGAGAGTGGAGGCAGGATGAGAAGGGGACAACAGAGGACGAGATGGTTGGATGGCATCACCGACTCAATGGACATGTTTGAGCAAGCTCCAGGAGTGGGTGAAGGACAGGGAAGCCTGGCATGATGCATCCATGGGGTAGCAGAGTTGGACATGACTGACCGACTGAACAACAGCAGAAGAGAGTGGAAAGAATCACTTCCTCTAAAAAATTTTAAATTGGGGGTAACGTCACCTATTTGGCAAAGCTCAAATAGGGTCATATGAAGAGATGGGCTGGAGGGTGAATCTCAAGAGGGAATCACAGAGATGATCTCCTATGAGACGTGTGGTTTTAATATAATTTACCAAGAATTTTTTTTTCACAATCTCCGTATATGTCATCAGACAACATCAACATTTTCAAGTCATAATTTTCAACTTTGTTTACTATCATCAAAATATAAATCAGCAAAATGGAATCACAAGTGAACTGGAACCATCAATAATTTATATCATAACCCAATCTTTCCTGCAGATTAAGTTATTTACCTTTCTTATTTTATAATTTTACAAATAACTTACCTTATTATTTCATACTTTTAGTAGCAAATAATTCTTTTGTTGTGTTGTTCAGTCACTAAATCATGTCCGACTCTTTGTGACCCTATGGACTATAGCCCACCAGGCTCCTCTGTCCATGAGATTTTCCGGCAAGAATACTGGAATGAGTTCCCATTTCCTCCTGTAGGGGATCTTCCCAACCCAGGGATCAAACTTGCATCTGCTGCATTGGCAGGCGAACTCTTTACCACTAAGGCAACAAGGGAGCCCCATTCATGAGAAGTAATTGAGTTTAAATTTAAGTCACCAACCTTCTGCCCTGCAACCACAAAAGTTTGTATAAGCCCTGCTCGCCAACCTGCTACCCTCCCTCACTCAAAACCCCTCTTGTTCAGGGTAAAGAATTTTTGTCCTCTTACAGATCTTCAAACATGAAAAAAAAAAAGAAAAAAGGCTGTTCCAAAGTCTTTCAATTCACTGAGACTCCTCTTTATACCTCTGAAACAGCAATGTGCCCAAAAGTACTTAATTCTAAGCATATCCTTAGATGACAGATGCACACATATCTGAGCATTACTATAATATAGTTGCAATGAGAAAACTAAGAATTCTCAGATGAGGTACCAGGCAAAAACCCCACACAGAGGGTCAGAACATATACTGCCACCCCTTCAGTGCAGACAGTTGTTTTTATTTCATTCAACTTAATTACTAGCATCAATAAAAACAAGAAAAAAAATGCATTCAAGTAAGTGGTTAAGAACTTCACATCCTATCAATTAACATTTGCTGAAAAATGAATCAAGGACCTGTTCTGTGAAACATGTGCTTAACCAATAGTTTTATACTTGACCTTTAAGCCAGGTTCCAGTTCAACTTACTAGAGTGACACATAGCATGCATAACATTCTCTTTTCTGAGAAAGGTTGTTCATTGGTTTAAGGGAAGGACTCAGGCACTATTAGGCATATAAGACTAGAATTTGCATTCTCCTTTCACATGCAAAAAACAGAAACTAACACTGCATGAAGGTGAATGACTCATCCACAGTCACACTGTTGGTAAATTTGATTGTGAAAATAACCTACAAATATTTAGGACTACTTATTTAATTCAATAATCATTCCCCAACCTACCCCTTCTTGCCTCTTTAAGTAGTTGTGAGTCATTCTATAAACAATAGGCAGATTTGTGCCACTGGAGAAGTATATTAGAAATTAAATTTAAATCACTTTATAGAATGTGCTCAATGTTTCCATCTCTGCCAGAATGCTTTGAGGCTGGCAGGAAAAATGGAATGACTGACTGCCTTTTCACAGAGGAGGACCCCAGGGCAGGCAGCATTACCCCAGAGTGACTTACTTGAGACTAACTACATAAAGAGACCATATAAAGAGCTATTTAAACCTGCATGTTTCCTTCTAGATTCTAGAATCTAGAAGTTTCTCCCTTTCTCATATCTACACTGCTTTACCACTTTGTCTAGGGGAAGACAAAAAGTCAGCAGCATCTGGCCTTCTGATTGTAGTAGTTTGTGTGCACTATGTAATTCTATCTTATTCCTTCTTCTGTCTTGTCCACATCTCCCACAATCTCACTGTAGGTTCTTTGAGAGCATGGAACATATATTCAACCTCTATGGAATTTCCCAATTCCTAGCACAGAGCCAAGGTCCTCAAAGTTTTTAAAAATACCTGTTCATTCACTAACTAGATGCAAAAGTTTTGAGAGACCTATCCCTGGAGGAAGTGAGAAGTAGATAAGAATTAGATGTCACAGGCAAATCAGGCTTTATTTATTACTCAATTTTGTGTTTTTCAATACTGTAGAAATTCACTACAATTTTCTCATTTTCCTATTTTCAAAAAAAATACTGCAGCAATTACTTTTATGAAAATATGCAGTATTTTCAATGAAGCAGATATTATCAAACAATATTTGTGAGAAATGTAAACTTCCTGGATATAATTTATTGATATACAAATATATTATTTTAAATTGCAATTCCAAAAATTCTAATTGTTGAACTGTTACCTAAGAAATAACCAGAGGTGTACAAATGCATCCCAAAACTTTAACCTTTAAGCATATAAAATTAGGAGACAAAACATAAAATACTAGCTACAACCCAAGATTCTTGCTAAATTCAGTGACTTTTAGGACAGTGGGTGATTCAGATAAGCCGATTGCTTGTTCTCTAGGTAACTTTTGAATAACTGAAAACCATTTCTATAAATTTATTATTTTCATTTTAAGAACAACAATTTCTCCTCCATGCATACAAATTAAGTTTAGCTTGTGAGTGAATCACATACCTTTATGACATGATGCTTCTCCTGGAGCATAGGAATCTTAAACATTTGGCACCAGTATGTTGTACCTTTGTTTGGGATGGGAACCTGTCTTAAAAAATAAATAAATAAAAAGGAGAAGGGGACAAAAGTCATATTGTCTTGACATTCTATTAAAAACAATAATTTAAGTTAAAAAAAAAACACACACAAAAACTATTATATGGTTTCAATAAACCCATCCCTAGAGTCATAAAAACCTGAAAACAAAACAAAAAAACTTACGTCCTGATTGACCAAATCAAAGTATGGTATGGCTGTAGACAACACATTGGTTTTTTCAGGATTCAATAACCGCAGACTCTTGGTACCACGATTTGATTCATGGTACTTGGGACCTGCTTCTCCCACATCTTCATGGTGGTAGGCCCAGATCACCCTTACGGTGCTCTCCTGGTGAACAGAAATGGGGAGGGTTATGTCTCATGATACCACTTTCCTTACCACTGAATTGAGTTTAATGAATACTACTTAAAGCAGGATACAGAAGCAAAGACAAGAGAATGACATTCAGAGTCTCAATATAGTCTCTCACATAATTGTGTAACTTTGATTAAGCCTTAAAAATCCAAATAGATGAGTTCCTTTTTGAAAGAAATCATCTCTCCCATGCAAGATAATATGTTCCAAAACATTGGGTTGGTCAAAAAGTTTGTTTGGGTTTAGAGTAAGATGTTAACAGAAAAACCCAGGTGAACTTTGTGGCCAACCCAATAGAATAAAGGACAAGTGACTTATTAGTAATCCTTTCATGCTGATAGCAATAGCAAATCATTGTCATATGCAAAAGCTCCAAACTACTGAAAACAAACTAGTAGTTACCAGGCCAATACTCTCGTTAAGTAGCAGGAGTTTAGGATAATTAAAACCTGTTTCAAGGCTATGGGACATTTTAGAGAAAACAAATAAATATAATGAAAGTTCAAATGACTTCCCAGGTCAGGATTTTAATTTTTACAATGGATTTTTCCTAGATTCTAGCCCAGTCATATGTATGAATTTAGCGAAAGTGGAAATGCAAGAGGAACTTCTGATTCTGGGTTGTTTATTATCGTAGAATCTAGCTGTAATCATTGAATGAACTCTGGGAATGTTCAAGGGGCTGGGGCATTCCAACTGGGGAAAGTACTGTCAGGCGAAACTGGTTGCCCAAAGGGCGGTGGGGTAATGGGGAGGGTGTGCTGGGATATAAAAAAATAGTTCAGTCCCCCCACACACAACGATGCCTTTGTCAGATCTTTATAATAAGAACATTGAAAATAAATAACAAAACAAAAGCTATTCATTTAAAAAGTTACATTATTTCTTAATAAGTCAAATGACTATAATTATTATTATAATTAAAGTAGAAGAGCACTGTATATTACATAAAAGTGGTCCATGTCTTTGTACACATTTTTCTCCCTCTTTTACTCTTTATGCAGAATATTAATCAAAACTGCCTCAGATTTTTACATTTCCATTTTTAAAGCTTTGAATTACAAAAAAAAAAAAAAAAAGGTAATTTTGTTGGCCTATACAAAATGAAATTGGTTTAAGAAATTCATGGAAAGTTTCAAAGTACCACATGAATTATAGATCCTCTAAATATTTAATTTGCATATGCACAAAGAAGTTAATTTCTGCATGATGCCTGACAATAACAAATCTTGTATAACATGTTGACAGGCAATTTTCATCAGTCTACTATTCATCTTGACTTCAGAAATTTACAAAAGTGAATCAGTAACAATTCAGATGAATTACAGCCTAGTATTCAGTATCATAATTCTCTCTTATGTAATATGATTTCTTCCAACCTTTACCAATTGCTTATTTTCAAACTGTATAAAGAAGCTACAATCTTTTATAGATAAAATCACACATACTTTAAGCAGCTCTTCAAAATTTTAGATTCACACAAAAACTGCCTTTATTGAAGTTTATAGTCATAGGTGGTTTTCCCCCCCTTGTGGCTTCTAAGAAGAATTCAAAAATATTCCCAAAAGACTATGTGACTTTGTTGCTAAGGGTTATTTTTAAATATTTTTCTTTTTTATTCTGCAAAGTATTTCCCGATTGTAAACGTACAATCTGTTCATGCATGCATTTACTGATAGACTTCTTACCGTTATACTCTTGTCATTTACGTCACAGGTATGCAGTTCTCTGGCAAATTCAATTACTGTGTGTGTACTATTTTCCATGGCATATTCTAGGTGGTAATCTTGCTGAGCATCTTTTCTCAGTTCTCTGTTTGCATTTGTAAAATAATCCTGTGGAAAATATGAAAAAGGAAAATCCAGCTGTTCTAAATTCAGGGTGAAAAGAATTTAGATTAAGAGTATATACATGTAACGTTGAAAAATAATTCTGGTTTGCTTATTACAAAATCCTGTATTTACAGTCATTTTTTTTTAAGTCCTGGGAATTTCCAACGGGCTGGAGTATTCTCCCTAGGGACAGTTCCCTAGGAAACTAATCCATATTTGAACTTCTGGCCCTTCAGGAAAAGGCAGTGTGGATTTATAATAGAGAGTATTGAAAGAGATGGAATGAGTAATCACCGAGTACTTTTTCCTCCTCCACAGATGAAAAGAACTTCAACACAGGGAAATGACTTGCTCCAAAGTGAAATGACTAATTAGTTCATGGCAAAACCAGGACCAGGCCCGGTGTCAGGACTTTTTCCACTATTACACCTTATGGTGCTTACCTTCTGCACTTCTAAAAGCAAGGAGATTCATGTTAAGGTTATCGGGTTTTTTTTAGTATGAGCTTTAATGGCATACATTTATTAAAATGAAATGCAGTGAGAAAATATGGAAAGAAATGACTCTAGTTGAATTACAAGACACTGAAAAACTAGGGATGTTTTGTTTTGGTGGTTCAGCTATAATTCTCACGCTAAACTAGTTCAGTGGTGTAAGATCGCTTCTTAGAAGCACACAGATGCAATGGAAAGGGCATAAGCTTTGAATCAGATAACTAGGATCTGACCCCCCAGTTCTACTCCAAAAATGTCGACGAATTATTGAAATCAAACTCTGAACTTTTGTTTTAACGTTAATAAAATCGAGATAGGGACTTCCTTGATGGTCCAGTGGTTAAGATTTCACCTTCCAGGGCAAGGGGTATGGGCTCGACCCTGGAGGAGGAGCTGAGACCCCGCGTGCCTCGTGACCAAATAAAAACAAAACATAAAACAGAAGCAATATTGTAACAAATTCAACAAAGACTTTAAAAATGGTCCACATCTAATAAAATCTTTTAAAAAGGGGAATAAAATAAAACTGAGATAATACATACTTATTGTATGAATTTTGAAAGATAAATACATGAAATAGTATATAAGGGAAAAAACTGCCAACCATAGTTAGAGCTCACTCAATGCCAATCTTCTTCCCTCTTTTTCAATTAGAGTAGTTTTTCCCCAAAATATTCTCTGTGCTTTTAACAATTAGCTTTCTATGTTGAGAGTTATAAAAATGATGTTGTTCATTTTTATTACTTATAGAAGACATAATATTTGCCATAATTATACTGGTTTTTCAGCATATAATGGTATGTATTTCTGATAAGTCACAAAGGATTGATTTAGAATATACATGCTGAAATAAAATTATAATCAGTTTTACTAACACTAAAATTACATTTGAAGAAATGATTGCATGCTTGACAGAGAAAATACAGTTGTACAAGAGAAAAACTTTAAGTTGTCTATAATTGTCATGCTCTAGGACACGGATAATAGTATTATAACAATGTTAAATGACCTAACATCAATTATCATGGTTATGTAAGAGAATGTCCTTGTTCTTGGTAATTATACACTTAAACGTTTAAGAGTGGAAAAAAAAAAAAACAAGAAACGGTCATTCTCAAATGGATGGCATTTGGTGTTTTTATTCCTAGCACTTATCTAAGGTAGCTATCTAGTGTACATACATTCTAGTGTATGACATTCAGGGTACCACATCTTGACATTGTTCAAATCTCACATTATTGGTGATGCATAGAACCTAACTTCACTCTGGTAACAATTACAGCACATTGAGTACATTCTATGCACCAGTTTAAGCATATTTTAGCTCACTTAATCTTCATATCAAGGCTATGAGACAAAATGATTTTCCTATTTCACTGAAGCATAAAGAAGTTAGTATCTAGGCCAGATTCATACAGCCGGTAAGTGGTAAAGCTGGTGTTGAAACTTAGGCAGTCTGATCTGAGCCTCCTTCGTCACTGTTCTACACCATAGTAGCCACTGCTGGAAAAGGATGGGTTAGTTTACATCCTTCTGTCTACAGAACTATATGCATCAAGTATTTTTTCATACAAAATGTTACTTAAAAAAAATGTTATTTTTTCTACTGCTAAAGTCAGGGTCTGTCCAAAAATGTATTCTGTGAACCAGTTGTAATTGTGAAAGCAATTCAAATGAAATATTCCAATGATAACTGTGCTTTTCCCACTTTTGATCACATAGATTTTCAGTATATAAATGAAATAACAATGCCTGTGGACGAGGGATTTAGATAAACTAACTCTGTCTTTACACCAAGCTCACATTACATTACATGATTCAAGCAATCACGGTTTTTGCAAACAAACAGAATACAATACAAAATGCAATCAGTTCAAAGAGTAGAATAATTATCCGAGTTTTGCAAATATGTTTCCAAAGCCTTAGTCCCACAAAATATCCAGCTGGCTTGCCAATTTTCCATTTGTTTTATTTCCACTCACCAAAACCAATTGTTTTCAGTTATTCCACCTTTTTCTGGCTTTTCAGATAACTTAACTATGAGAAAGAGCTGTGAAAAGAAGAGAAGCGAAAAGCGAAGGAGAACTAACTATGAGGAAAGGGGAGAAAGTTCACTCAGGTCTCACTGAAAGTCCCTCGAGCTCATCTGCACTGTGGGAAACACTGAGGGTTCAATATTCAGAAAAGACGTCTGTCAACGATGTCAAAGTTCTGCACTTCCGGAAAAGTGCGCTTGTCCAAAAGAAGTTGGTGTCTTCAACCTCACCAAGGGGAAACATAAATGAGTTTGAATAAAACTAAGGTTGAAATGTTCAGTTCATTCAGTTCAGTCAGTTCAGTCGTTCAGTCGTGTCCGACTCTCTGCGACCCCATGGACTGCAGCACGCCAGGCCTCCCTGTCCATCACCAACTCCCGGAGCTTACTCAAATTCATGTCCATCGCGTTGGTGATGCCATCAAACCATCTCATCCTCTGGTGTCCCCTTCTCGTTCTGCCTTCAATCTTTCCCAGCATCAGGGTCTTTTCCAATGAGTCGGTTCTTCACATCAGGTGGCCAAAGTATTGGACTTTCAGCTTCAGCATCAGTTCTTCCAATGAATATTCAGGACTGATCTCCTTTAGGATGGACTGGTTGGATCTCCTTGCAGTCCAAGGGACTCTCAAGAGCCTTCTCCAACACCACAGTTCAAAAGCATCAATTCTTCGGCGCTCAGCTTTCTTTATACAAGGTTGAATGTGAAATATCCTAATCACCACTGTAATTCCATTACAATTTTTTTTCCCATTTTTCAACTTTTTGGGTCTGTTTGGAGACATGTCTTCAGATTTGATCATAGTACACCTTAACTACCCAAATAGTGTTATCAGGACACATTTACTTAGCTGGGTCCTTACTAATGCTTGAAAACCCACAAGCTAATCTCTTACTATTCCTGGGAGATCTCCTAGAACAAATATTCTAAACTCTCTCTATATAAGATGCTAGCATTTTCCCACCCTCAGTTTTTGATCAGACTTTTCCCTTCACTGAGAGAATTTAAATTATGATATACATGTGAGCTCACATCTTGCCTTCTGTCTATTCTAAATATTATATCACTTAATGGCATCATAAAAATCAATCCCAAAGCAGGAAAACAGAAATAAAAAACAAAGAGGAGATGGGACAAACAGAAAGCAAAAAGTAACTGAAATGAAACAGAAATATTACAATAGATCCTACAGATACCAAAAGGTTAATAATTTTATATACACCTTGATGGAAAAAGCTTTAATAATTTAGGTAAGAAACAGACAAATTCAATAAAAGATACTCTTAATGACCAGAAACTATAAAACTCTTAGAGGAAAACAGAGGCAGAACACACTAGGACATAAATCACAGCAAGATCCTCTGTGATCCACCTCCTAGAGTAATGGAAATAAAAACAAAAATAAACAAGTGGGAACTCATTAAACTTAAACGCTTTCGCACAGCAAAGGAAACTACACAAGGTGAAAAGACAACCCTCAGAATGGGAGGAAATAATAGCAAATGCAACATCTGACAAAGGATTAATTCCCAAAATATACAAACAGCTCCTGCAACTCAATACCAGGGAAACAAACAACACAATCACAAAGAGGGCAGAAGACCTAAACAGATATTTCACCAAAGACGATGGCTAATCAACATGAAAAGATGCTCAGTGTTGCTCATTATTAGAGCAACACAAATGAAAACTACAATGAGGTATCACCTCACACAGTCAGAATGGCCATCATCAAAACTCTACAAACAATAAATGCTGAAGAGGGTGGAGAAAAGGGAATTCTCTTGCCCTATTGGTGGGAATGTAAATTGATATAACCACTACGGAGGACAATATGGAGATTCTTTAAAAAACTAGGAAAAGACTACCGTATGGTCCAAGAACCCCACTATTCAGGATACCCTGAGAAAACAATAACTGAAAGAGACACGTGTGCCCCAGTGTTCACTGCAGGACTATTTACAATACCCAGGACATGGAAGCAACCTAGATGTCCATTGACAGATGAATGGATAAAGAAGCTGTGGTACCTACAGAGAATGCAACATTACTCAGCCATAAAAAGAAATACATTTGAGTCAGTTCTAATGAGGTGGATGAACCTAGAGCTTATTACACAGAGTGAAGTAAATCAGAAAGAGAAAAACAAATATCATGTACTAATGCATACATGTGGAATCTAGACAGATGGTACTGATGAACCTAATTGTAGGGCAGCAGTGAAGACACAGAGAACAGACTTGTGGGGAAGAGCAGGGGGGGACGATGAGGAGAGCAGCATGGAAACATATGCACTGCCTTATGTAAAAGCAACAGCCAGTGGACATTCGCTGTGACCCAGGGAGCTCAGACCAAGTCCCTGTTACAACCTAGAGGGGTGGGATGGGGTGGGAGGTGGGAGGTGGGAGGGAGGGGACATAGGCATACCTGTGGCTGATTCATGTCGATGTATGGCAGAAACCAATGCAATATTACAAAGCTATCATCCTTCAACTAAAAACAAATATATTAAAATGTTTAAAAAAAAAACAATGATACTCAATGGCCTATAGTCTAACCTAGGGGTAAAAACTTTACTTCAAGGAAAATTCTAAGCCAAAATGTATTTTACTGGGAATGTCTCCAAATATTTTAGGAAGAGGTAATAGCAATCTTTCAAAAACTCTTCCAGAAGAGAAAAGAGGAGGGAATACTTCCTAACTCACTTTTTGATGCTAGCCTTACCCTGATGCCAAAATCAAAGACATTATATAAAAAAAAAAAGATCATGATCTCTCACAGGCCCAGGTGCAAGTTTTCTTAAAAATATATAACAGCAAGTAGAATACAGTGATTTTTTTTTAAAAAAGGATACTGTATTATGGCCATTCAGAGTTGGTTCAATATTAGAAAATTATCAATGCAACTCATTATATCAAAGTCTAAAAAAAGAAAAACCATGCAATGATCCATTTCAAACATTATTCCATGGTAAAATCTCTCAGTAAACTAGAAATAGAAGGTACTTCCTTAACCTTATAAGTAAAAGTGAAAGTTACTCAGTCGTGTCCAATCCTTTTTGGCCCCATGGACTTCTCCAGGCCAGATTCTGGAGTGGGTAGCCTTTCCCTTCTTCAGGGGATCTCCCCAACCCAGGGATTGAACCCAGGTCTCCTGCATTGCAGGCAGATTCTTTCCCAGCTGAGCCACCAGGGAAGCCCAAGAATACTGATGTGGGTAGCCCTTCCCTTCTCCAGATCTTCCTGATGCAGGAACCGAACTGGGGTCTCCTGCATTGCAGGCAGATTCTTCACCAGCTGAGCCACAAGGGAGGAGTCTATAAAACCTCAGGGCATCACAGGTGGTGCTAGTGTTAAAGAACCCACTTACCAACAGGAGACATAAGACAGGTGGGTTTGATCCCTGGGTCAGAAAGATCCCCTGGAGGAAAGCAGGGCAACCCACTTCTGTACTCCTGCCTGGAGAATCTCATGGACAGTGGACCCCGAGGGCTACAGGTCACAAGGTCGCAAAGAGTCAGACAAGACTGAAGTGACTTAACATGCATGCATACAAACTTAAGAATAACATCACATTTAATGATGAAAGACTGAATTCTTCCGCACTAAGTATATGGGAACAAGAAAGCCCTGGGATGAGGCAAGGATGTCCACCTCCTCACTTTCAGAAGGGCCCATCGTTGGTTGTCCACCTCTGACAGTTTGTCTCTATTATTCCCATTCCCTAACTAAGTCATCAAAGTTCTGTCCTTGACATTACACTACTCTGTTTTCATATTTCAGCCTTTGGGAATATCATCTACTCCAAGAGTTTCTAATCATCACCCTTATTTAGCATCACATATCCAAAAGTCCATTGGATACCGTTACTTGGAATTCTTTACTTTCATTTCAAATGTAAGATGAAAATTGTACTCACCTTTTATCTGTAAGGATTTTTATTTACTTATACTATCATTCTACCAGCCAGCCAAATTAAAAAATCAGTATTATTAACTTCTTCCTTTATTACTCACAACTCCACAGATAATCCCTGGTCCTATCAATTCCTCATTTTCAAAAATAACCCACCTTTATGTCTGCTCCATTCAACTTGTAAGTTCAGATTCTATCACTCCATATTGTTGTCAAGGTCTTCCTTGAAAATCACACTCAATGTGCCATTACATTTTATTCAACAGTATAGAGTACCAAGTTCTATAATTTGGATTCATATTTCTCTAAAGTTTAGCCTGGTTTTCCAGGGTGTTTATCATTAATTTCACCACATAATCTCTATTATCTATTTATTATTCCCTTCAAATCTTGGTGGCTCAGTGGTGAAGAATCTGCCTGCCAATGCAGGAGTCTTGGATTGGATCCCATGGTCAGGGAGATTGCCTGGAGGAGGAAATGGAATCCCATTCTAGCATGCTCCTGGAAAATCCCATGGATAGAGGAACCCGGCAAGCTACAGTCCACAGGGTCACAAAGACTCGGACAAGACTGAGTGACTGAGCACACCCACACCCACTTTTCTGCCTTTGCCCAGCCTTTTGCTTTTGCTCATATTCTTCTTGTCTCCCCTACTGTCTTCACCCCACTGATGTATCCACCACTACTTCCACCCACTGAAGCAACTCCATTGAAAAGCTTCCTTTCTCCAAGACTCATGATTCTAACTCTTCTACAAAGTTTTCTCCGATCATTCCAGCTGGAAGTGATCATTCCCTCTCCAAATCCTTATTCCTCTATTTCCATCCCTGTGGAGCATGCAATATACTGTAGGCACAGCATTATCTTCTCAACCACTGTGCTTGCTGTTGTTCAGTTACTCATTCATGTCTGACTCTTTGCAGCCCCATGGACTGCAGGACACCAGACTTCCCTGTCCACCAACTCCTGGAGCTTGCTAAAACTCATGTCCATTGAGTCGGTGATGCCATCCAACCATCTCATTCTCTGTTGTCCCCTTCTCCTTCTGTCTTCAATCTTTCCCAGCATCAGGGTCTTTTCTAATGAGTAGGCTCTTCACATTAGGTGGCCAAAGTATTGGAGCTTCGGTTTCAGCATTGGTCCTTCCAATGAATATTCAGGACTAATTTCCTTTAGGATTGACTGGTTGGATCTCCTTGCAGTCCAAGGGACTCTCCAACACCACAGTTCAAAAGCATCAGTTCATCGGCACTCAGTCTTTTTTATGGTTCAACTCTCCATACACGACTACTGGAAAAACCACAGCCTTGCCTATAAGGACCTTTGTTGGCAAAGTAATGTCTTTGCTTAATATGGTGTCTAGGTTTGTCATAGCTTTTCTTTCAAGGAGCAGGTGTCTTTTAATTTCATGGCCGTAGTCACCATCTGCAGTGATTTTGGAGGCCAAGAAAATAAAGTCTGTCACTGTTTCCATTGTTTTCCCATCTATTTGCCATGAAGTGATGGGACCAGATGCCATGATCTTCATTTTTTGAATGTTGAATTTAAACCAGTTTTTCACTCTCCTCTTTCATGCTCACTGAGGCTCTTTAGTTCCTCTTTGCTTTCTGTCATAAGGGTGGTGTCATCTGCCTATATGAGGTTATTGATATTTCTCCTGGCAATCTTGATTCCAGCTTCTGCTTCATCCAACCTGCCATTTCGCATGTTGTACTCTGCATGTAAGTTAAATGAGCAGGGTGACAATATACAGCCTTGACATACTCCTTTCCCAATTTTGAACCAGCCCATAGATCTAGGTCCAGTTCTAACTGTTGCTTCTTGGCCTGCATTCAGGTTTCTCAGGAGGCAGGTAAGGTGGTCTGGTATTCCCATCTCTTGAAGAATTTTCCAGTTGTTGTGATCCACACAGCCAAAGGCTTTATCTTAGTCAATGACCCACTAGATATTTTTCTGGAATTCTCTTGCTCTTTCTATGATACAGTGGATGTTGGCAATTAGATCTCTGGTTCCTCTGTCTTTTCGAAATCCAGCTTGAACATCTGGAAATTCTCAGTTCACATACTATTGAAACTTAGCTTGAAGGATTTTGAGCGTTACTTTGCTAGCATGTGAAATGAGTGCAGTTGTGCAGCAGTTTGAACACTCTTTGGCATTGCCTTTCTTTGGGATTGGAATGAAAACTGACCTTTTTTAAACCTGTGGTGACTGTTGAGTTTTCCAAATTTGCTGGCATATTGAGTACAGCACTTTGATGGCATCATCTTTTATGATTTGAAATAGCTCAGCTGGAATTTCATCACTTCCACTAGATTTTTTTTAGTGATGCTTTCTAAGGCTCACTTGATTTCACATTCCAGGATGTCTGGCTCTAGGTAAGTGATCACACCATCGTGGTTATCTGTGTCATTATAATCTCTTTTGTATAATTCTTCTGTGTATTCTTGCCACCTCTTCTTGATATCTTCTGCTTCTGTTAGGTCTATACAATTTCTGTCCTTTATTGTGCCCATCTTTGCATGAAATATTCCCTTGGTATTTCTAACCAGTGGTAATTGCCTAGAAATAGACACCTAATTTTGCTAATCCAGTTATAAATTTACACCTTTAAAAAAGTTGTTTATATTGTGAATGAAACAAAAGAAGGGGAGCAATAGATTATTTTCCCACTTGTTCTTACTTATATTTACATATGTTTAAGACCTGATGTGGAATGCATTTAACCATATACTAGAATGAGTTTGGGTCTGCATGACCTGTGATGCAGACACATCTGGGAAGGCTGTTACGACCTTCTAGCCCTTAAACAGACATGAATCTTATGAAACTGACATCGACATTCAGAAAAAGAGTTTATGCACACAACGGTTCACTGAGATCCTTACACTAGGGGATATTCCCTACCTACTTTAAAGAAAAAAAAAAAAAACAGATTTGAGAAAGAGAACTCCTATTTTAGCATATTTTCTAATGTTAATTTATGTCCTCAGAGCCTAATGGAGTGACTTGCATATTGGGGAGTCATTAAACACATTATGTGCAATTTTGAAAGCAACATCCTGCCTTTCCTTTTGATAAACCTAAATGAGGGGGTAATTTTGAAACTAAAAGAACCAATGAGCCTCCAATATTCATATCTTTGTGGTATAGGAATAATCTGATTTAGCAGGAGCAAAATATTCCCCAGTAGTGGCTACCTTCTTCCTTCAGCCTATACAAAGAACTATATGAACTATATGAACTATAATTAAACACAGGCTCAATGATGTCAATATTATACAATAAAAGAATGGCATACTGGCAAACTTTAAAAGCACAATTAAGTGAGTCAAGAGGAGACAAAAGGGCAAAAAAAATCTGGGTCTCAAATTGCTTATCCTTTAATTATTCTAGCAGGGAGAAAGGAGAGAAGAGAGAGAGGAAAAAAGGAAGGAAGGAGGAAAAGAAAGCGAGTCACTAAGAGAACAATCTTGAGAATGGATCCTTCGAATTGGCTAAACCAAAAAAAAAAAAAAAAGTGTATTTAGTGAGTTCAAGGGTTTCCTGACAGTTTAACAAAGGGATACATGTTTTCAAGTGGGTAATTAAACAGAATACTTACTTTGTTACTATCATCTTCTAGGGGAAAAAATGGGGAATGACAGTACAACATCGAATAACATTCAAATGAGAATTTGAATACTGATAACATGACCTAGAGATTTATCTTCACAAAACCAGATAGTATAGCACTTACGGGATATTTAAGGAAATTTTCCAGATCATTTGTACTATCTGATTTTCACTTTTAGGATTAGAAACAAATGGCTCTCCTCCCTCTCACTCCTCATCCAATTTAGCAAATGGGGCCAGACGTAGCTTCACTGTGCATCCATGGTGAAGGCCATTCCTTAGCCATCTCGCTATAGTGCTCGATATTCCAGGGCTTTTAATGTAAAAGCAGGAATATTGATCACAGTGCACTCGCATTGTCATGGTCTGATTATAAAAATCACAGCCATTGTAAAAGTCTCATTGTATGATATATGTATCAAATATACTTATAAATTATGAATATAACATAAAATACTGATAAATAAAAGCAGGCTCTGATTAATCATTAAAAATTGACTTTATGAGGGCAGGAGGGTTGAGGATGATTCAGAGAATCATGATTCTATAGAGATTTTGTAAGCATTTAAGAATAAAAATATGAAAAAAAAGAATAAAAATATGTAGATGTTTTAATTATGTAATATATAAAAACTGTTAGGCAAAAATCATTCTTTCTACTTCTTCATTTCTAACGTTCTGTAAAGTGAAATGTGAAAGTAATATTTTCCTAGATAAATGATTTTATGTGGATTTCAATCATATTTGAACTCAAATATCTGCATAAAGTTAAGTTTCAATATGAATTATCATTGAGGCTTTAATTTTTGTTTTTATCAGATTATTATATGAATCATATATTAACCTTGTTTATATTTTTTAAACATAAAATATTAGCTTTACCCTTGAAAATCTGCTTTGATAATTAGACTTTGGCAATAAAATAAATCTGCAGTTGTGTCATAAAAATCTTACTCCTGAAACATATTCTCATGGGGTATTTTTCCTTATGAACAGGTTATGCTCTGAAATAAATGAAGCATATTACTGAGATTTCAAAATGCTGTGTGGTAATAGTAAAGCTAAGCCAACAACAACAAAAGTTGGCATTATCATTTCACATGACAGCCAGAGTAATGACTGCCACCTTCAAACTAAGATAACATACCCAAAATGCTAGCCTTGATAATCCACAGGATGGCTACAAACTCATTAAAAAGCATGATTACGCAGATGTGAAATTGGTCCTCACTCATTGTCAGTCTTTTCTCTCTTGAATAAAATCTCTTTAACAGCAAAGAGCTTTGACTGAGGCTGTGTTAAACAGGATGAAGTGAAAACTGTCACGGGTGTAATAAAAGATATGAATAAACCCCAGTTCAGCCTGGGGGACTGAACGTAAGCACAGCTGCACGGGGAACCTTGAGAAAAATGTGACCATCTGTCATCATTTTCTTCAACAGGTGCTTGCAGTTTTTCTTCTTTTTCTAAATCACAAAAGCCTTGTTACTTCAAACATTTCTGTTTGTAATATCCATTTCTGTAATAAGTGTTATGGTGCTTTAATAATACTGATAGTATAATAATAGATATTTTGTTCAAGGGAATCTTTGATCCTAAAAAACCATAAAACCCTATAAACAAACCATATAAATATAATCTTCAGATTTCAATATAAGCTGATTTTAATAAGTTATTTCTTTGCTAATCTTGGAAATTTGAGAGGAATGGCAAAACAGAAGGAGACTGCCTTCTAGGAACCACTTCAGATAAAACTGAAACTCTCTAGTTTTGAGAAGAGATCTGTTAAGTAGCTGCCAGAATACCAAAACAGGAGCCCTGTAAACTTAAGTTCCAGGGAGGGGCCACCTGAGCAATTTGGTTGTTCTTTAAGAGCTGCCTTCTGAAAATACACATCCTGATTTTTCTCCCACAGCCAATCATCTCATTTTAGCTTTCATGGAAAGAAATTTAATACTTTGCTATCATTATAGAATTATCAGATAAAGTGTAAAGTTAAAACTTTGACTCGATCTCTAAGAATAGACTTCAACGAAAAAAAGAATTTCAGATTTTACCATTGACATATTTTTACTTTCACCCTATTTCATCATCTTAACTTTAAAAAAAATTTTTTTAGATGGTTTCTCTTAACTCTCTATGACCAGTTTGTGAACTTGCACAGTTGTGTCAGACTCTTTGCGGCCCCCTGGACTGTAGCTGACCAGCAGCTCCTCCATCCATGGGATTTTCTAGACAAGAATACTGGAGTGGGTTGCCATTTCCTTCTCCAGTGACCACTTTATGCCGGGAATAAATTTTGAAGAGAAGCCTCCTTCTTTTCTGTCTTCCCTCCTTCCTCCCTCCCTCCCTTCCTTCTTCTCCTTTTTTCCAACACATATTTTATTGCATGGTTGATATTCTTCAATCCCTGTGGTAGGGATGAGAGCACACGACTGTACAGCATAGACTATAAGACAAAGTCCCTATCATCATCAAACTGATAGTGTAGTTGCAGAATGAACAATTTTTGAACTTAAATAATAAATAACTAAGAATATTTTGACAATAAGGGCTTATAGGAAAATAAAACAGAGATTCTAGAGATGGATTGGAAAGCCTGGAGTTGAGGCATCAGAAAAGTCACCACTGAGACAATGAGACTTATTTTGAGAAATAAACTACATTTAGGAGGCGGCCAATGAAAAGTCTGGAGGAAGTAGGTCTGGGAAGAGATAGCACTGTTGGAAAGGATCTAGAAGGGGAAGAGGCAGGGGCAAGGTTTACCCAGTTTGGTGAAGCAAATAAACGCCAGTTTGACTGAACTCTAGTGCCCTAAACAGAAAAATGAGGTCAGCAGGGATCAGCTGGTGCCCCAAATGTTACGAGGCTTTACAAATCAATATAGGGAGCTCAAATTTAATACTGACCTTATACAGTCATTTGAGCCTTAAGCAGTAAGTGCCATATTTTGATTGATGTGAAAATATGCATATATGTGCCTAGTGTGCAAATGTGTGTGTGTGTGAGAGAGAGAGCATGTGTGTGTGTTACTGAGGCTGCCGTGTAAAAATGAAGAGAAGAAAGAAGAGCCACGGTCAGAAGCCAGGAATCAAGCAGTGGTCCCAGGGGTTCAAGCTTGAGTGATGGTGATAAAACCGAAGGGAGGTAGGCAGGTTTTATATTTATTTTGCAGGAAGCACCAATAGACCTGAAGACAGGTTTTATATGTGGGATGAAGGAAGGAGAAGAAAAAGGGATGACCCCTAATTTTTGACAGAAGCTACCAGGAGATGCCATTTACTGAGATGGGAAAGGCTGGGGAAGAAGCAGGTTTAAGATGCTATCTAGACACCCAGGTGAGAAAGTCTAGAGGTAGAGTACATATAGACTGTTTATAGAACAAAATAATGCATCAACCAAGTTTCAGAAATTTACTGATTTTATAGTCAGCATTGAATATAAAGGCTCCTAAAGTCCTCCAAATTCTTTTGAGTATTTACAAGTCATAAAACATTCTCTTTCTCCTTTTTCTTCATTTTTTAGGTTTCAGAACGAATATATATTCACTATATAGGATTAACATATATTCACTAATATAATTCAAATATACTGAAATATATAGTAGGGAAAGAAATGAAATTCTCTCACAATAATTGTAAAGATTCACTGCACACCTATTCACAGAGACAGGAGAACTTCTTGAAGCAGGTTAAAAAACAACATAGACGTGCTCACTTCAGCAGCACATACACTAAAATTGGAACAATACAGAGAAGATTAGCATGCCCCGGCACAAGGATGACAAGCAAATTCATGAAGCATTCCATATTTTTACACATGAAAAGATGCTCAACATTGCTCATTATTCGAGAAATGCAAATCAAAACCACAATGAGATACCACCTCACACCAGTCAGAATGGCCATCATCAAAAAGTCTACAAACAATAAATTCTGGAGAGCGTTGGAGAAAAGGGAAACCTCTTGCATTGCTGGTGGGAATGTAAATTGATACAGCCACTATGCAAGACAGTATGGAGATTCCTTAAAAAACTAGGAATAAAACCACCATATGACCCAGCAATCCCACTCCTAGGCATATACCTTGAGGAAACCAAAACTGAAAAAGACACATGTACCCCAGTGTTCGCTGCAGCACTATTTACAATAGTTAGAACACAGAAGCAACCTAGATATCCATCAACAGATGAATGGATAAAGAAGCTATGGTACATATATACAATGGAATACTTCTCAGCCATGAAAAGGAACGCATTTGAGTCAGTTCTAATGAGGTAGACGAACCTAGAGTCTATTATACAAAGTGAAGTAGGTCAGAAAGAGAAATATAAATATCATATACTGACACCTATATATGGAATCTAGAAAGATGGTACTGATGAATTTATTCTCAGGGGGGCAATGAAGAAACAGACATAGAGAACAGACCTATGGTCATGGAGTGGGAGGGGGGAGGAGGGAGAGGGTGAGATGTGTGGAGACAGTAACATGCAAATTTACATTACCATATGTAAAATAGATAGCCAAGGGGAATTTGGCTATGTATGTATGTATATATGGTTCAGGGAATTCAAACAAGGACTCTGTGACGATCTAGAAGGATGGGATGGGGAGGCGGATGGGAGGGAGGTTCAGGAGGGAGGGGACATGGGTGTACCTATGGCTGATTCTTGCTAATGTACGACAGAAAACCACAAAATTCTGTAAAGCAATTATCCTTCCATTGAAAAACTAAAGTGGCAAAAAAACCCACATAGTTTCATAGTTGATAATGTTTTCTCTTCTATTAATTTCTTGAATAATCTGAAGGTATGACTGTGGAGTGAAGTTGTTTCCAGCATCACACTCAAGTTGGAAGGCAGCCTGAAGCATACCTAACCCACGTGTGGTGGTATTCAGTTGCCAAGTTGTGTCTGACACTGGGGCCCCAAGGACTGCAGCACGCCAGGCTTCCCTGTCCTTCACCATCTCCCTGAGTTTGCTCAAATTCACGTCCACTGAGTTGGTGATGCCATCCAACCATCTCATCCTCTACTGCCCTCTTCCTTTGCCTTCCATCTTTCCCAGCATCAGGGTCCTTTCCAATGAATCAGGCGGCCAAAGTATTAGAGTTTCAGCTTCAGCATCAGTCCTTCCAACGAATATTCAGGGTTGATTTCCTTTAGGATTGACTGGTTTGATCTCCTTGTTGTCCAAGGGAATCTCAAGAGTCTTCTCCAGCACACAGTTCAGAAGTATCAATTCTTCAACAACCCCATGAACAGTATGAAAAGGCAAAAAGATATGACACCCAATCATAATCACCACCAAAGGAAGATTTCTTTAAAAAAACATTTTTAGGAGAGGATCACAATGCTCAATATCAACCTCACAAGGCAACTCATTCAATTTTATTTTAGCTTATTTTTTGGTTTCACCATGCTGCTCCATAAGGGATCTTAGTTCCCCTCCCAGGAATTGAACCTGTGCTCCCTGCATTGGAAGTGTGGAGTCTTAACCACTGGACAGCCGGGGAAATACTGCAACTCATTTAATTTTAATAACTCTGATGGTAGAAATGTATTTCTTATACTAATCTGAAAGATTCTATCTTTAAAGTATACTAATTGGGTCTTTTTTCTTCCTCTGGGGCCTAATAGGCAGCATCTAATCCATCTTTCTTGAGGAAGGCTGTCCACTATTTCAAGGCAAAGATCATGTCTTTTCTAACTGTTCTTTCTCCAAACATTGCCAGATGTTTCCCATTGCCTCAGTAGCCCAATTTCCAGAGATTTCAATCATCTTTATAATTCTCCTTTAGGACAATCCAGGTCACTCATGCATCTTTTAAAAAGTTATTCTAGAAGGTATCTTCTGGAATGATTAGCCTAGTATAGACTACAATGTCAGTATTACTTCCCTTGATTTCAATGTATTATTTATAGACTAATATTGCATTCATGTGTTCAACTTAGACCTAATATGAATTCCAATTAAGACCAATTTTACACACTTTGTACATACAGAATTAAACACTGAGTGTTTATTTGTATTCTCACTGAATTTTTAACTTTTAGTTTTCTTTCTTTCTTTTAATATATCGCTATCTTTTGAGTCCTTATTCTGTAGTCTAATGTAGGCAGTCTGTTATCAACATGTCTTGGGTATGGATGTTTAAATATTTACAATAACTAATTCAATTTTATTAGTCCATCTTCTACAGTGACATCATATGAAACCTGCCAATTACCTTAGTATCATTCTGACACAACATTTATTTATTAGCCAAACTACAGGTCCAGCAAATCAAATGCCAAAGAAAATGCAGTCTTGTCAGTTTAATTTGTGTTTATTGAAAGCACGTTGACATCTAGTCACAAACCAATTGCTTCGGGCAAAGCATTCACAAATCTGTTGCTTAAAGTTTGTCCTTGAGTTTTTACAAATGACTCTCAACCTCCCCTAACTCTTCCCTTAGTAGATATTTTTTCTCCAGGCTGAAAATCTGGGACATTTGTCTCCATGGAAATGGCAACCCATTCCAGTACTCTTGCCTGGAAAATCCCATGGACAGAGGAGCCTGGTAGACCATGCAGTCCATGGGGTCGCAAAGAGTCGGACACGACTGAGCGACTTCACTTTCTACTTTCTTTTTCTAATCATCTGATAAGGGCTTCCCAGGTGGCACAGTGGTAAAGAATTCACCCATCAATGCAGGAGACATAGGTTCAATCCGTGGGTCGGGAAGAATTCCTGGAGCAGGAAATGGCAACCCATTCCACTATTCTTGCTTGAGAAATCCCAAAGACAGAGGAGCCTGGCGGACTACAGTCCATGGTGTTGCAATGAGTCAGACGCGACTGAGTGACTGAACATACACACATGCACACAATCATCTGACAATTGTGACATTTCACTAAGTGATGGACTCATTCTAACAATACCTTGTTACCCTAATAAGAGCTTTAACTGCCTGTTTCATTGAGTCCTCACAAAAATGCCATGGGTAGATATAATTTCCTTCTTCATAAGGGGAACTGTCACTTGAGCAAGGTTAAAGAGTTGGCCTAGGGCCACACAAGGAATAAGCAGCAAGCAGTGTTGGGACTCATAGCAGGACTTCCTGCTCTTAACTGCTCAGCAGTTATTCAGCAGGTATTCCTTCAGGACCCACCAGGCAAATGGACTCTCTTCTGTTCCCTCAGGAAGATGAGACACTCATCAGCTTGTAGATGTTCCATCCACGCCCCAATGAAACACTAATTATCTACTACGCAAACTCCTTTTCCTCCTTCTCCCTGATGCAACTATAGCTTTAGGGCATTTCACTGCTTATTAGTAATCTTGGGAAATGAAAGTGGGAAGGGAAAGAGTGTCTATTTATACTTTACACTGACTACAAATACACTTCAGAATTTTTCCAAATACAAAAGTAGTCATTTTTTTTTACTGTTCATTCTAATAAAAGATTTGAGAGCAGAACACATCTCTTGGCTTACATACAGGCTGAGACTTTCATTTATTAATATTCCTTTGATGCCCTGTGACCATATATAACTTACCAATTTTAGGCTTTGTGTGGGCAGATATTTCTGTTGCTTAGAAATATAGCAGCTAGCACCAACTGACAAAAGGTGTGTAGGAATGGTAGGGAGGTACAAGGAGGAGGGAGATTTCTGGCTCAGAGTATTTCAAAATAGACCGCTACCCACAGTTCTTCCATTGCTGTTCTCATTTCAGCATGTAAAGTATGAGAAAATACTTTAATCGACACATTTGTTAAACATCTCAGAAGTGTTTCAATTCTAGAAAAACCCACTTGGCTTTTCTACTTTACAAAATAATCTCTATCCAAGCACATGCTAACCCTTGCTTCAAACATCAGTCACTCTGAATTGCTTTGTTGGGAATCCTGCTATGTATCTCCATGCCCAGAGTCTGGAATCTTCCAAGCTTCTGTAGGCAGACCACATGGGAGTTACCTGATTCTGATCAAAGAGCCTGATCACACAAGGTCAGTAGTTCCTGAACTTGACTGCACAGAATCAATTAAGAAACTTTAAAATACATTAAGGCCTGTGTAGACCTCTAAAGACTGTGATTTAATGGTGTGAAGGAGGGAGAGGGGATGACTGGATGCTAAAATTTTTAAAAGATGTCCAGGTGATTCCAATGTGCAAATTTGGGAATTTCTGATGTGGGAAGTATCTTCCCAGTTCTCAGTCCTCTATTAGCACTGCCTGCTCACCAGTGGAGTGCAATTTGCCACTGCCATCTTGGCTCTGTCTGAAGGGATCTGGAGGTCCAAAATACCAGGAGGCCTTGCTTCTACATGGTTTCACCTACCATGAGTTTTCCTATATGAATGGGCTTCTGGGCATGAAGTTTTAGGGAGAAAAAAAAATTGTAGCAATTTAGTTGTATCTAAGAAACTGAGGTTCTCAAGCTTTAGTCTACAAATTGCCTGAAAGATGGAAATCTTCCCCAGACTCATGCAGTTTTGTTGATCTAGCTTCTCCAAGTCCTTTAGCTCTCTCACGTTATTGAAGACGAGAAGGAAAGCAGAGTATACGAGAAAAGCATTCACACCTAGTATTAAGAAAGAAACTCCTATAAAATCACTGATTCTCTAAATCAAAGCCTGGAAGACTCTAGCTGAGCTTACTAAACAAGTGTGTAACAAGGCTACAGAAACAGAAAAGAGCTCAGGCGGTTCAGACACTTTAATTATATTTCTTCCACGCAGGCAGACTCCAATAGCCAATGTCTACCGAGTCCTTTGAAGCCCATGCCAAATAATCTTCCTCATAGTATGTAATACTTTGAATGGTAAATGCTATGGTTAATCTTGAAAGACAACATTTAAAACTTTGGACACTTGTTTCCCTTCGTGTTTTAAGTGTAAGCCTCCCAATCTGAAATAGCCACACCACTGCCCCTTATCACATCACCCTATTTTAAACCTCTGTACATACTTATCACTTTTTGATATTTTTCTTGCTTATTTGTTTACCCCCCATCAAAATGGGAGCTCCATGAGACCACTGATTTCCTCTCGGTCAATGCTACGTCCCCAGGATCTAGAACTGTTCAATAAACCTTTAATCAATATTGGTTGAATGAATGAATGAACATTCCAACATTATCAGTGAGTACTTTACTAAAACAGTCATGTGAAACTCACAAATGATCCCCATGCTGTACGGCCTGGAGCCTCACATTTATACGTTTACAAAATGGGAGAAATAAGATATTGACCTCATAGGGCTATTGTGAGAATTACACGAGATAACATACTTGAGGGACTATAATGTATGGCATGTATTAAGAACTCTATGAATGAAAAATCACATTACAGAAATATGTATCTATGGCATTTGTACAACAAAAATAGGAAGAGAAATACTATGATTTTATTTTACCAATCTTTTTAAAACTGCTTTTTATTAACATGTTCTTTCACTATTGAGGAAGAAAATCGGAATGTTTTTTTATAAGTCACCAGCTGCTTGCAGAAGAAAGAACACCAGACCAGGACCAAGAGGGAATGAATCCAGACCACTGATCTATATGGCTTCCAACAGGTCACAGAATAGGTCCGTAAGGCCCAGTTTCTTAACTGTAAAATTCAGGTGGGAGAGTTAGGAAATTTAAGGGGGATCAACTGAACTCTGAGCTCTGAAGAGCAACAAGGAAGTGCCCAAAATATCAATATTCAACTTGTAAAACCAAACACTGCTTAAAGATTTATCATAATATTTGGCTACATCAGTTGAATACAAAAGACCTAAATAGTAAATTAAATTTGAACTATACACTATTTGCATAGCACTCATATATAATCCCATTTTTACTGTTAACAAAAATTAATACATTTGAAGCTTTCTTATTTTTTGCAGAATTTCCTGCTTCTGTGCATACTATATGCTGTCCTTAGGCGAAGCTTTTCTTTTTGGTCTACTCCAGAATTTAACAAGTTAAAAAAAGACAGAAGTGGAGAAGAGGTTTTCTAGAGAAATAATTCTCTGTTTAAAAGTTCTGTACTAATTATCTTTTAAAAGTTACAATAAGCCACATTACAAGGCATCCTTAGGCAGAGTTGTTTGTTTGTTTTACATACAGATCAAACATTTCCAGAAACAAGATGATATATAACAAATTCATTCTTTTGGCCAGCAACTCTATTTTAACAGGGCTCTATGACGAATGATGAATCAATAAACCACCATTCACTTTCTTTAAAGTGGATGGACTCTTGGCTTTCTTTCCAAGAAAGGTGGTTGGTCGCCTGAAGCCTTGAACTTTGATGGTCAATTCAGGTGCATTGTTCTCCTGGCTCTTAGTCCTTTATCCTCGGGCTGGCTTCTTGAAATCTTTTGCTCCGTCAGGGAGACTACACAGTTGAAGAGCATCCTGGTGATTCTTGGTTCCCGCTTACACTGGCGCATGTGGACTTACTACTAATACACCAAACATGAAGCTTGGAGCGGTCCCTTGTCATCTGGAAACTGGCAAAGAGGGAGCAGGGGGCAGGGCATAACCTGAAGATTTATAAATACCTCTTAACAAAGCCCCAGCTGATCTGTGTCGGGGTTGTACACTCTCTTCGTCTTCCCCTTACAGCTTTTCAATTTGCTTTCCAAACATTTCTTTGTTGCCGTTGGCCGCGGTGCACTTAAAAGAAGCACATCGTTAACCACAAAGAATGCTCACTGCTTTCTGTGATTCCAAATCACAGCACAATTTCCCAGCACTTCTTCAGCAAGCAGCCCGGCAGCAATTACCCCGCTGCTGAAGAGACTCCTCATCACAGCAAAGTTTCGGTGGCAACAGCCAACCAGCGAGGTTGTAACAAATGATGACATCGGTTTCTGCCTCCATTCCCCAGCAATTTACACCCCCAAAGGAAGAGTGAATTCATTTTTGTGCAGATTTGAACAGACACATCTGACAATGCTGCCCTCTTCTCCAACTCGCACAAACTAAGCATTCATCAACCCGGATTACTTCCCCCAAATGGCGACTCAACAGTTGCTAAGTGGCTTGGAAGGGGGTGGGATTGCTCTGTGTCAGAAAGGGGCAAAGTACAAGAAGAGGACAGAATCCATCCGGGAAGGAAGCACTGAGTTAATTCACTGAGACAGAAGAGTGAGGCTTTCCAAAGCCAAGGCGAAAGGAAAGACAGCTTCCCACCCCCACCCCTGGCAACACAGCGTCTGGAGGCCAACCTCAGCATCATCCCAGGAGTACCAGGTCCCCACCTGAACAACTTATCCGTAGGTGACATGGGGCCGGGCTTTACTCCACAACCATGTTTCTCTTCTTTCCCGTTTTGATGGTACCTGGTTACACGCCCTTTAAAGAAACACCTGCTCCAGGGCTGGAGGATTACAAAACGGGCAGGCCGAGTTCCATAATACCTCATCTCAGTGTAGAAGAGTGTCCAAGCCAGTATACTGTCTTGAGGCAACGGAATCAAAATCTGGTATTTCCATCTACAAGCAAATGTCGCACGGCCCCCTGGAAGTAGTCTCATTGGGTCCAGTCCTGAATTAGTGACTGGCAACCACTGAAAAATCTGGGGTTGCCGGGGTTTAGAACTCTTTTTGGGGGGGCGAGGGGAGGGTGGAAAGAGTGTGGACAAGGAAGACAACTATTCACTAACTTCTTGTGAGTGGTGTGTGTGTGTGTGTAAGCATGAGGGAGTAAAAAAGAGGTGAATAAGTAAAAGCTTGCCTCCCCATCTCAGCAGTGAAGAGAGAGTGGATACATGGTAATAGGTACTCAGAAGTGGTGGTTGAAGGTTGGCGAGAATGAGTGTGGTTGCATGGATTTTGCAAAGATGGCCACACTAATATCTTCCCCTCCCATGTGACTTCCTCACCGTGGGATGTTGAGGTGGTATCTACATTTCCTCTTGAATCCAGAGGGACTGGGACCACAGCAAAAGACACAGTCCAGGACTCCAAGGCTAAATGATAAAGGGCCACACAGTTTCTACTTGGGCCTCTTGAGATGTTCACTGCTGGGACTCAGCCACTGTTGGGAGGAAGGCGGGCAGCTGCATGGCCAGGCCACGTTCCCACCGCAGTACCTGGGGCGGTCCAGCCAACAGCCAGCCTCCGCCACCAGTCAGAAAAACCAGTGAGAGAGCCTCCAGATGAACCAGGGACTCACCCTGGAGTGGACACCAAGTGAAGCAAAGAAGACCTGGCACCACCAAGCCCTGCTCAAATAGTAGCTTTGTGAGCAAAACCAACCACCACGTTTGGGGGTCATTTATTACACAGTGATAGATAACCAAAAGAGGGGCAAGGTCCCCTCCAACACTGAACATTTCCTAACACAGAATAAATGGGGCCTGAAGACAATTGGAACCTGCCTCTCGTCCTTTCACCAGTTTTCATAATTTGGGTTGATTCTTTATTCACTTTAGCTTTTCCCCTCTTGGTCCCAGATTAAGCTGTCCACGGGATATATCTCAACTGAAGTTATGTGTGTATATATGCAAAACAGGGTGTCTTATACAAACTTGAATTGTGGCTGCTATTTACCAATCAGATTTGTACAGATTTGTACACACACACACACACACACACACACATCTGTCTTCTCTCAAAAAACAAACAAACAGAAGATCTGGCAATACTTGATTTGCATTCCCACATAACAGTAATTCACATGCGAAAACTGGGGCTTCTTCCATCCCCTCTACTCTTCTGCATTACAATACTGCCATTTCCACTCGAGTCTCCTCACTCGTTTACATTTGCTTCCAGGCCTCTGTATGGATTTGGGTTTATGACATCTGTTTCACCAACAATTCTCTGCCTGGCTGGTTGGGATTTAGTCTTACATAGTTATCCAGGAGTTAAAATTCTATTGAAAAGAAGAGTCTTAGTATCATCAGAAAAAATAAAAGTCAGAATAATAATAAAATATCTAAAGGTGAAGTTTTCTAATTAAATAAGAAAGAATGAAATAATATATATGGAAAGTAGCCACAAGGGAAGGTGACTTGGACATCAACTTAGGTTGTCATCAATCATCATACAGTTTAATGCCATTGCCCCAGAAGCAATGCTTTTTGTTGTATTGTTTCATGCAAAGTTTGTTCTCACTGGAAGTAAAATTACATGAAAATCAAAGTTTCCCAATGGAATCACATACACAATGTTTAAGAACTTTATTTACCTTTTGGTAGAGCTGCTGAAGATACCACTCACTGTACAAAGAATCTCAGACTAGCAGGTTTTGGGGGAAGACACAATTTCAAGTGTTGGAAAATGGAATCTCCCAACCTGGATGATCCAGCTGGAATTGATACATTTCTTTTTATTTTTAGTGTCTGGGGTCTTTCATTTTGTTAAAAAGATTTTTAATAAATTTTCTTTCTACTTAACTGCCATGCATAATTTTTATTGTATATTATAGGTCCTAAAATGAGTGGGCTGGGCTGTGCTGTGTGTGTGTTCAGTGGTGTCCGACACTTTGCAAGCCCACAGACTGAAGCCCCAGGCTTCTCTGTCATGGGATTCCCTAGGGAACAATACTGGTGTGGCTTGCCATTTCCTACTCCAGGGGATCTTCTTGACCCAGAGGACAGAACCAGTCTCTCGAATTTCCTGCATTGGCATGCAAATTCTCCACCGGTGCTTAAAAAAATGGAGTAGTAAAGGATGTCGGTCAACTGAGAAAATGACAATCCTTTATACATGAAAATAAAAATTCCATTTCCTTAGGAATAAAAATAGAAGGGAAAGTTCTACTTCTTGCTCATTAAATATATTGGGGAAAGGTCCATATCCAAGGCTTACTGAACAGTGTTATGTGTTCAGCAATTACTTTAAGAAAAGTTCAACATTTCAAAACCCATCTAAAGGGCACTTAATTAGTTCTTATGTGATCTTTACAAAGAGCTACCCGCAGTGTGGAAATACTGTAGTTTAACAAACTATGTTTGTGGCGTGCCCCTTATAGCATGTTGAAACAGAATTCTGCTCTTAGTCTTTCATTTGATATCAAACTGGATGGGCTTTCTAGAAATGCTACTCTTTGAGAAAAACAATATCAAGTTATCTTTAAAGTATACATGTTTTATGATATCACTAAAGTAAGACTTTCCATGCTCCCTTCAACAAAACATTTAAGGATAGTTAAGGGGCATTTGATTCTGCCCATCCTAAAATAAAAAATAGACAAGCAAAAAGATGTGGCTCAATAGATTAGTTTAAATAAGGTACTGTCTACTTCATATCAGAAGAGAGCTAATTACTCAGCTAGTGAGGCCTGTCTTTGGAGTCAAATTCTTGGTTTACAAATTTAATGTCTGAGATGCTGCAGGAGGAGTAAATTTATACATCAATGACTTCAACAGTGTAATTCTCATAAAACTTTATTGGAGTTGTGCTTATTTGGGGGAGGAAAAGACTAATTTATGAAAAAATAGACAACAGAACGGTTTTAAAGTTTTTATTGCTGTCATTTTTAAAATTTCTAGCCAGAGTTAATAGCTCATTGCCAGAATTAGCATTAAAAATTAATGGCAGAACATCGTGGCAATCAAGCTTAGATGTCAGAAATAAAATTACTGAGAAATGCTCTTTGGAATCCATCGGGTGCATCAATTTTAATATCATCAAAGCCTTAATACATAGAAGAACTAGCTTTCATATGGATTAAGAGACTTTTGGCAAAGGGCAGTAATTTGGGATGAACTTTGATAAGCAACACTATATTCACCACGATGTTACATCATAGTGGAAAAGTGTTCAAATGTTGGTCAAAGTCAAACAGACAAAAATGTCCAAGAACCTGAGCATCTAATCATTCCGATCATCTCAATTCTTTTTTTTTTAATTTTTTTCCTATTCCTTAAAATAGATGTGAACAGGCAATGGCTCTACTCTGGCTCTGTCAAAGCAAAACGGCAGCTGTCAATTTAATTTTGCTAGCTATTAAATAAAGTAAGTGGCATCACCGACTCGATGGACAGGAGTCTGAGTAAGCTCCAGGAGTTGGTTATGGTCAGAGAAGCCTGGCGTACTACAGTCCATGGGGTCGCAAAGAGTCGGACACGACTGAGCGACTGAACTGAACTGAAAGTAAGTGAAACGTTTTGTCACTTAATATGGGGTTTTGCCTGAAGACAAGCTTTTGTAGTTTTTCGCAGCTTCCTAAATAGCTCCCAATAGCAAGTTCCTGAGGATTCTTGGGGACCTTTCATTCATTGCTGGCATGAGGTAGCTGACCCAGCCCCAGAGTTGGGAAGCTACAGAAAAGCCTTCTGAGATCCGCGATTCCAGACAGCTAGACAGCAAATGCCCAAACTCTCCGGTCCCTTCAACCCCGAGAGCCGTTCCGTAGATCCCCAAAGCCGGGGTCCCTCTCAACCATCAAGGCTGACGGGTGGTGCGCGGCAGGTGTGCACGTGGGGCGTGTACTGAGTGGGGCGCTGGGGACAGGAACGTGTTCAGAGACGGAAAGCTGCCTAGGGTTACCTCGTTCAGCTTGCCGGGGGCCCGGCGGCGGAGCTGGGGAGCCCAGCCCCAGGGGCCTTGGGATCCGGGGTGCCAGAGCGGATCGCAGGGGTGGCGGAAGCCGGGCTGGGGCTGCGGGGCCACGGGGGCGACGGCGGCCAGCCTCCGCCGGAGAGAAAGCCGGGTGGCCCGCGGCGCCCCCCAACCGCGCCTGCCTGCCCGGAATCCGGACCGGCCGGGGGGCTCGGCGGGGCGGCTGCAGGAAGGTCTGTACGCGCTTACCTGGAGGTAGGGCCGCCCGCGGGCCACCCCGCCCACGACGATGTCGGCCGCGGCCATGGCCCCGGTGGGCGAGAAGCCGAAGCCCACGTAGCCGGCGGTCCGCACCTCGAGGCGGAAGGCGAGCCGGCCGCCCCGCGGGCCCCAGCTCAGCCAGTACTTGCCCTCGGAGTCGAGGAGCGTGCGGTGCGGGAAGGGCCAGCCCGAGCCCCCCGCCGCCGCGCGGGGGAGCAGCCCCCAGAGCAGGAGCAGCGGCCAGCCGCACATCCTCGGGCGCGTCCAGCCCACCGGCACCTGGGCTCCCGCCGACTGGAGCGCGGAGGGCGCACGCGGAGCGGCGGCGCGAGCGGGCGGCCTGGGACCGCCCCCCGGCCCGCCCGCCGGGAGGGGCCGCAGCCCCGCTCTCCCTCCCAGCCCCGGGCCGTCCGCGGGCGGACTCCCGCCGACTCCCTCCGCGACCCGCCCTTCCGGCCCATCCACCTGCCGCCCCGCGCCCCCGACTTGGTCCCCGAGGTCGGACTCGGCGGGGAGCGCAGTGACGGGAGTCCTGGAAGAGGAGAGGAGGAGGCAGAAGCCGAGGGCCGGGGGTCGACAGGAAAGGAGCGCGGAGTCCTAGCGCTCGCCTGGGCAGTGGGGGCCCGTCGCGGGGAACAGGGGGCGGGGATCTCGGGGAGAGAATCAGAGATTGCAGAGGGAGGGCAAATTCAGTTCAGCAGAGGAGGCGAGGACCTGAGTAATCAGAGGGCTAATCCTGGGTTTGATGGGCAGCAAGCGAGAGAAAGTCCCGTCCAGGGTAACTGCTTAACATCTCGATATTCGCTGCATGGGAAACCATTGTAACCAGCGATGCCCTTAACCCCACGGTTCACCTCCTCCAGCGCTTTTGGTTCCTGACGCCGGGAGTCAGTGACCTGAGGCTTGCCTCGTTATGCCTGGTTTTTGTTTGATTTGGTTTGGTTTTGACAAATTCTGCCAAAATACTCAGTCATTAGCAGAGTAGGTCAAGGTTGAAGCATCATTTGGGAGTTTAATTTGAAGTCTTCCTATTTCAAGTTCTGGTCATAGTCGTGTTTGTCAAAAAGTGTTTTTGCCTCCACTTTTACCCACATCACTCCTGTCTTCAGAAGGCTAATTACTCAGTGTAACTGCAAATTACCTTCTTTATTTATTCATTTATTTATATTCTGCCATGTTTCAGAAAACGTTCTAAGGTGGCTCATAAGATACAAATTAATACAGAATATAAAAATAAGAGCAGATAGCAGATGAAAACAGCATGGGCAAGAAGAATATACACACGGTGCTGTTTGCTCTGCATTTGGAAGCCCCACACAAGCTGCCTTCTTCTTAGAGTCAGGTTTCAGCCTGTTTTTTCTTGCTCTTGTTTTCTCTTCCCGTTCCTTTTCCCGTGACTTTCCCAGAGTTACCAGCATGCACCAGAACTGTGCTCTCCCAAAGATTCAGGCATATTCGACTCATTCCAGAAGGCAGCCTTCCTGTAGATCTGCTTACCAGGGAGTTCAAGGAATTGCTTGAGAAGGGACTCATCCCAAGGAGAGGGGGGACAGAAATCTCTAGGTTTAGCCAATGACAATAGCCCAGAGAAGAGTGGTGTTCAAACTTTGGGACAAGGCGAGAAATAAGAGCCTGTGAAGACTTAAAGGAACTGACCCGTTGAGAGCAGCCACAGTAGCGCCCTGGGCAGACGTCCGAGGCAGCAGCATCAACTTCAGCAAACTAATAATTTCATCCTTAGAACTGAGATTTTACAAGAACAGGGGTGTGGTTATTGCTGTGGCTCTAGCCAGGAAGAGGCATACGCAGGGAGGAACAAATGGTGGGCGCAGAGACCAAGAAGAGCCAATCTTGGTGCTGCATGAAACACAGGGACTGCAAGGGAGCTATGTCACTCCAGAATGATCAAAGGCAAACTTCCTCTTTGGTGACCCTACTTTTTATTCCTAGCATAGAGGAGCGTGGAACATGTGGTTACATCTACTTCCTCGGTGGGGGGAGGGGTGTTAGATAAATTCCAAATTCACATCTAGAGTCTGATCCCTGTTTATTGTTCTGGCTTTACCTTCCATCAATCACTCTCATATCACTCACTCATTTCCCACTAGAAGGACACAAAAAAATTGCCTCTAGAATCCTAAAAGAGAGCCCTGCTATCTCCCATCACTCTGCCTTTTCAGATTGCTCATGCTCTGCCACACTGGCCTTTTCTTCTCTCCATTCTTTGAAGTATTTTCTAATCCTCCTTCCCACATTTCCATCAGATTGCGTTGACCCTTACACAGTGGTACTGATGTCCATGGAATGTTCTCTTCAGACCTCGTGATGGTACTCCTAATATTTCAGTGTCTGTTTGTAGACAGCTTCCTTCAGCAGCCTTTTAGATCAGAAACAGATTCTGGTTCCTTATTCTAGCCCATTGCCTAAAATACGGACCACCTTGCAATAAGTGCTTAATAAATACTTGTAGGAAGAATAAATAGATGCATTTCAGATCCTTCTGGAGGCATCCTCTTAACAAAGATAGGCTGTGGAGGGAAAGCTTGGCCCCCTAGATGTGATCGAATGCTCTGCTCTGCCCTGGTATTAAGGCAAAAATAGAAAAGATGACCACACACAGATACACAAAAATAAATGGTTTTATTCTTTCATCAAGTAAGATTGTTGAATGTGAAATTATTGCCTGTTGCTTGTCTGTAACTGGCATTGCATCTAAAGCATGCTGAGTGCTCAAGAACTATTAAAATTAATAGAATCATCTTGAGATTAGATCAACAGAACATTATTAGCATAATTTAGCTCTAAGAGATCCATTCTGCCTTGGCTTGAATTACCCCAGTAAATGAAGACAAAAGAGACAATTTTATCTAAGTGTGCTTTATACACTGCGTGGGTTTCCTCGATCAAAATCATCTCCCCATTCAATTTCATAAACTCTGTTTCCCAATTGGAAATTAATTACTGTACAACTGCTTGTTTTAAATCCTTAAAGAGAGCAGGAAGAAAGCATTGGTCCATTAAAAACTCAGGATATATGGCCAAGAAGAGAGTAAAATCAGTAGCAAGGAGTTTCAAATTTATTTATTCACTATTGTTTTTGTAAAAATAATACTTCTTTCTTATTTAAAGCTAAAGGTCAGGAAATACAGGAAAATATGAGTAAGAAAGCAAACTTTAAAAAATCACCTGAAATTCCGCCATCCAAAAATAACCCTTGTATGCATTCCAAGAACATCATTCCAGAACCTAGGCCATTAAAACCTTGAAGGAAGAGGCTGTTGAAAAGGAATTTGTGAAGAAACAGGTGAATTAATTTTGCAAAACTCCACTTGAAATAAAAAATGAGTCTAAGCATGCCAGTTCCAGTCACATTTTTTTTTTTTTTAGGTTTCTTCTCTACACACATGTATCTGAAAAAGAAACAGAAAAGAGAGAAAACTGGAGATTCAATGAGGTCTGACTTGAGTTCAGTACATTCAACCAAATTACTCATTCTTAAAAATGAGTCATTTTCTCACACTTTTCAATCAGGAATTTTAAATGTGATGTTTATTTTGAATCCTCACCCATTCTGATACACAGCTTGCCATCAGCCAGTGTGACTGAATCCATGCTGGGCTTCCTTACCTTGGAACCCTTGCTGCTGTGGAAGGTTTATTTATATTTCCACATTTGTCAACTGCAAGGAGGGGGGAGGAAGATGGAAAAATGACAGCTCAAGAGACCCTAACAAGCCAGTGCAAAGTCCTTGCTATGAACCAGGACTGTCTGAACTAGGTTATTTCTTAGTTAAATATGGGAGTATCATAATTTTCCTGCCTACTTGTACCTAAGGTGCAACAATAAGACTAAATATTTATAAAGTTCCTGTCTTCTAGGGAGCTCAAAGAAAAATATTTATATAAGTGATCTCAGCAGTTCTCCAGCCCTCAAATAGGGAAGCTGAAGCATTTTCTCATTTTTGTCTATTCACTAAGCCTCTTGTGCGGATAGGCTTAGTTAATACACAAAAGTTGGTCACTGGTTCAAGTTAACACTGTGAGTCAGTGGTAGAAAAGCCAAAAATAGAACTTTGCTTTCTTTTTCTTTTTCTTAAACTATATACTTTCCCTAGCTCTCACCTCATATTCAACAACAAAAAAATAATTTTTAAAGTCACTATGTCATCATCATGAAACTTTCAGTTGGGCTGTTATTTTTCACACAAGCAAGATGCCATGATGTGCTATTAGCCCAATATTATATTCCTTATCTTAATAATGGATGATACTAATGATGACAGTAGTGTGGGTGAAGAAGGTGAGGCCATAGCGCCTTTACTTTCATTATTAAAGAACTGAAATGGCTTTCACTGAGTTCTTGAGGTTACTTTGAAAATAAGTGCCAGTTGGGATTGAAAAATCACTTTTAGGCTCTTCCATATGAAGACAACAACAAGCAAACTGCTTTCTGTTTGCAAAATCTGCATTTTGGTATTATCTATAAACTGTGCTCTAAAATAAAACTGTTTCAACTAGGAAAGTAATAGAATATTCTTAGAAGAAAAAAAAAAATCACACTTGGGGCTTCCCTGATGGCTCAGTAGTAGAGAATACGCCTGCCGATGCAGGAGACATGGGTTCCATTCCCTGGTCTGCGAAAATCTCACATACCACGAAGCAACTAAACCCATGAGCCACAGCTACTGAGCCTGTGCTCTAGAGCCCGGGACCCACAAGGACTGAGCCCATGGGCTGCAACTACTGAAGCCTGTGAGCCATGGAGCCCAGTGCTCCGCAACAAGAGAAGCTACCACAATGAGAAGCCTGCGCACTGCAGTGAAGAGCAGCCCCCCACTCGCCGCAGCTAAAGAAAAGCCCGCACAGTAACAAACCCAGTGCAATCAGAAACTTAAATACATAAATGCATAAAGTATTAAAAAATTACTCGTTTTTATCACTAATGATCATCTTTTAGAAGTTACCTTTATATGTAACCGTGATGTAGATCCATAACGTGGTAGGGGAGAAGCTGATTTATATCAACTTAGACTATAGTATTGTAAAGTGAAAGTGTTAGTCACTCAGTTTTGCCTGTCTGATTCTTTGTGACCCCATGGACTGTATGTAGCCCATCAGGCTCCTCTGTCCATGGGCTTCTCCAGGCAAGAATACTGGAGTGGGTTGCCATTGTCTTTTCTGGGAGATCTTCCCAACACAGGGATCCAACCCGTGTCTTGTGTCTCAGCAGGTGAATTCTTTACCACTGAACCCCCTGGGAAGGCCTTCTCTAGTCAATACTTAAATAAAAGATGAAAAATGTGTACGATTCTTTCCCATGCTACAAGATTTTATTTTTCATTTTTAAATCTACACTCTAGTCTTAAGTCTTTGGAACTTTTCACATTTAAAGATCCAGATTAGAAGTTAAAGAAATTAAAGATTAATTCACTTAGAAATGAAAGATTAATTAACTTAGCCTTACATAAACACAATTTAGTCTTCCAAAATCATCTTTTTTCTCTTTAGGTAATTAAGCAAAAGGTAACTACAAACAAATAATCAAGTTAACTGTCACTGCTATACTTGACCAAATAATTGTTGCCACCTCAACTTAGCAGAATTTGCCCAAATAGAGTCTATCAAAACCCCAGGCCATTAGAAAATTAGCTTTAGGAGTAAAACCGTTAATAATAATGAGAACACAGGAGCATGAACAGAAGGAGCCCGACGTATTAGGGGAATTTCAGTGTATTCACAATGACCTCTTCATCTCTTCTTTCTCTTTGCCTTCCAATGAGTTTATGGAAGTTAACATGTCATAAAACTAATCCCAACAGTGAGCTTAAGACACCAAAAGAATAAAACGTAACTGTTAAGATGAGGATATAGACAGAGCCAGGTATTGTTAACCTTCGCAGTAAAATCATAGTAATCATAATGATCGTCACAATAGTAACATTTATTAAGTGCTGCAGGAATGTTACATGAATTGTCACATTTAATCATTACAGTAACATTGCTGTTTCCTCCCTATTTGGAGGAAACAGAGGGTGAAAAATACTTTCCAATTTATATAAAAGCAAAGACAACAGGATCTCCTCTCAACTGTAAAGGAAGAAATTTCTTATAATACTAAATATTTATTTATTTATTTATTTTCATTTTTTTTTTTTTTTTATTTCAACTACAGAGGGCAGGTCTTTATTCCCAATCCCGATCCCCCCTCCCACCTCCCTCTCCACCCGATTCCTCTGGGTCTTCCCAGTGCACCAGGCCGGAGCACTTGTCTCATGCATCCCACCTGGGCTGGTGATCTGTTTCACCATAGATAGTATACATGCTGTTCTTTTGAAATATCCCACCCTCACATTCTCCCACAAAGTTCAAAAGTCTGTTCTGTATTTCTGTGTCTCTTTTTCTGTTTTGCATATAGGGTTATCGTTATCACCTTTCTAAATTCCATATATATGTGTTAGTATGCTGTAATGTTATCTTTCTGGCTTACTTCACTCTGTATAATGGGCTCCAGCTTCATCCATCTATTAATTACCGTAAACTATTACATGTCTTACATGCATGCTAAGTCACTTCAGTCATGTCCAACTCTTTTCAAGCCTATGGACTGTAGCCTGCCAGGCTCCTCTGTCCATGGGATTCTCCAGGCAAGAATACTGGAGTGGGTTGTCGTTTCCTCTTCCAGGGGACCTTCTTAACCCAGGGATTGAACCTGTGTCTCCTATATTGGCAGGCGGGTTCTTTACCACTAGCGCCACCTGCATGGATTTTCATGTCTTAGAAACATTTTTATACCTTTTTCTTTTTTTTTCCAGGGGAATGTTCAAAACAGTCCCCCGTTGCCATAAATTATGCAGCCAAATTTCCCACATTTGGGAAAATCCCAGGGTGCAATTGATAAGCCTTCCCCTGAGAAAATTACCTTCGTGATTACTGTATCCCCCCTGCCAGGTAACCTCTTAAACAACTCTATTGGTAGTATTGTTATTGAATATAAACAAAATGAACAAACTACAGTGAAAACCAATTTGCTACAAATGTTTGAAGCTTTTCTTGACACAAGTTTCTAAAAGTGTATGTGGTTACTGAGTTTCCTGTGGATTGGCTCTATACTATAATGGGTTCTATGGCAATGGACCATATAAAATTGAATGTTAAAAAGTCATGGTGAGGGTGAAGAAAGGAAGTGAAATTTTGAGTGAAACTGAAGGAAGTCATCTTATTTTAATGGCATTTCTCTTTTAGTCTCTCTCCACACAACTACTCAGATACAACTTCAGTTCAGTTCAGTTCAGTCGCTCAGTCGTGTCTGACTTTTTGCGACCCCATGGACAGCAACTTAAGGTTGCAGATACAACTTAAAGTAACTCAATTATTCTTGTGAGGCAGAATGATAATTATCAATCCATTTTTCCCCTCCACTTGTCGGATGTTAGGAAAGGAAAACTTAACATATTGAAATTTTAAACTTTCATGCAACATAAAATGAGAGTTGGTGTCTTGTAAGTTATGAAAACTTAGAAAAAAGGGGGTAGTCTGTTCCCTTCCTCAAGTACATAGTCAGTGCTTAGAATTCACAGCAGCAAAAACTTGGAGAGAAAATTGCCACGATCACTTTTTTTTTTTTTTTCAAGTCATAGATATATTTTGTGTCTCCTAGTGACACCGGAGAGTAAAGGCTTTTACTCTCTCAGTAACTGAGACCATGATACAGCATTAACCAGTTAGTGAGTGCAAAATAGTGTAAGAACCTAATCCTAAAAGGAAAATTTGGGTGGTTTTTTTTTGTTAAAACACTAACAAACATTGCTATTTACACTACAGGATTGTTAAATCAGATTGTAAATCAGTCCCTTGAACTGCAAGGAGATCAAACATAAAGGAAATGAGTACTGAATATTCATTGGAAGGACAGATGTTGAAGATGAAGCTCCAGTACTTTGGCCACCTGATGAGAACTGTCTCATTGGAAAAAACTCTGATGCTGGGAAAGATTGAAGGCAGGAGGAGAAGGGGATGACAGAGGATGAGATGGTTGGATGGCATCACTGACTCAATAGACCTGAGTTTGAGCAAGGTCTGCGAGTTGGTGATGGACAGGGAAGCCCGGTGTGCTGCATTCCATGGGGTTGCAAAGAGTCGGACACAACTGAGCGACTGAATTGAACTGTTAAATCAGAAAAAAAAAAAAAAAACCTAAGGGAGTTTAAAAAATCATGATTTGGATAGAAACCAGAGAAATTAAAGTAATATTGTTTAAAAAAAAAACAAAAAACTTTTTTAACTAGCATAACCAATGCTTTGATTTGAAAATATGTTTTAAATCTACATTTCTAAGGTAGACTTATCCATGTAAAGAATATTTAGGAGGCCTAAATATTTCAAGAAATGGGTTTGACCTGACCCATGAGATCAATTTGATCTGCCTCCCACAAAGAAGAGGCCAAATACTAGCAAAAACAGACCATCTCCTGCTCTGTTCTTCCTTCTTCTTTATTTTTGTTTATTTAATTTATTTAATTTTGGCTTGCTGGGTCTTTGTTGCTTTTCATGGGCTTTCTCTAGTTGTGCCAGTTGGGGCTACTCTTGGTTGCAGTGCTTGGGCTTCTCATTGCAGTAGCTTCTCTTGTTGAGGAGCACAGGCCTTACCCTTAGGCTTCGTGGCCGGGCCGCAGGTGGGATCTCCGGAATCAGGGATGGAACCTGTGACCCCTGCATTGGCAGGCAGATTCTCATCCACTGAACCAGTAGGGCCACTAAGTCCCTTCCTCTTTAACAGTGATGTTTCAATTCAGTCTTGAAGAAATTCCTGTATCAATATATAAAAGGAAGTCATAAGTACTCCCAAGTAAAGAATATTAATTTTAATTCTTTGATTCTCTGTGACCAAGAGCAAACACCATGTGATAAAATGTTTATTATTTGAGGGGGGTAAAGTTAGGCAAACTGATAAACTATATGGTAGCCCTTTCTTAAGACATAGTTATCGTCAATTCTGAATTAAGAATTGGCAAATCTTAGTTCAGAATTAAGACTAAATTCTGAATTAAATTGATTCTTAATTAATCTAGCAAAGTAAGTGATTCCTTTTATATGAAAGAATTACCTGAAAAGTATTTTGTCAAAGGTAGTGTGAATTCTGTATGTTTATTTGGTGGCCGAGAATGCAAAAAGAGAGATTAGAAAAAGCAACAGATTGAATCCCACTCAATGAGCCAGAAGAGTGAGCAATTGTAAAAATAAAAAGGACAAGGGTGTGACTTCCCTGAAGGGTCAGTGGCTAAGACTCCATGCTTCCAATGCAGGGGGTGTAGGTTCAATCCCTGGTCAGGGAACTAAGATCCTACATGTCACATGGTGCAGCCAAAAAAAAAAAAAGGACAAGGGTGACAAGGGGAATACCAAAGTCCTGCCAACATAATTGCATGGCCTCAGTCCACATTATCACCACCTCTGGTTAGTCACCAGCTTTAAGGTCACTCTCCATCCATGATAGCCATTGCTCTGACTTGGCTAGTTGGTGGTACGTCACAATAGAGCTTCTAAACCAGGAGAGCAGAAGCTTGGGATGTTCCAACAGGTGATCCAAGACAACTCTGCCCAATTAACATAAATCTTGATGAGAGAGAAGATGAGTTGGTGCAGACATGACTGTAGCAGTAGATCTCATCTAAACATCCAGACTGAAAAGGAAAGTTAAGATTAAAATAAAATTCAAGATATATATGAGATGTGACGCCCGATTTGTGAGGAATCCTCTATGAAGTTTTGGTTAGAAGAAAGAATTCCATCAGTAGAAAAAATGTTAGGTTGAGGAGCACCAGAACTCTAAAGTCAGAAGGCTTAACAAAATTGTGATTTTTATAGAAGGAACATTTTATTACAAAATCAAGAAATTCCATTTGAGTCAGTTCTAGTGAGGCAGATGAACCTTGAGCCTGATATACAGAGTGAAGTAAGTCAGAAAGAGAAAAACAATTGTTGTATTTCAATGCATATGTATGGAATCTGGAAAAATGGTACTGATGGACCTATTTGCAGGGCAGGAATAGAAGTGCAGACCGAGAACAGATTTGGACACAGCTGGGAAAGGAGAAGGTAGGATGAGTTGAGAGAGTAGCAATGAAACATATACATTACCATATGTAAAATATTCATAGATGGCTAACGGGAAGTTGCTGTGTAGAACGGGGAGCTCAATGTGGTACTCTGTGACAACCTAGAGGGGTGCGGTAGGATGGGGGTGGGGAGAGGTTCAAGAGGGACGGGATATATGTATACTTATGGCTGATTCATGTTGTTGTATGGTAGAAGCCAACACAATATTGTAAAGCAATTATTCCCCAATTAAAAATAAATTTAAAAAATAATAATAAAATAAAAATTGTTCACCAAAAAAATTAAGAAATTCTACTCAAATATTTGTTGCTCAGCTGCCATGTATCTGACTCTTTGTATCTGACTCTTTGAGACCCCATGAACTGCAGCACTCCAGGCTTCCCTGTCCTTCACTATCTCCTGGAGTTCGCTCAAACTCATGTCCATTGAGTTGGTGATGCCATCCAACCATCTCATTCTCTGTCACCCCCTGCTCCTCCTGTCCTCAATCTTTCCCAGTATCAGGGTCTTTTTCAATGAGTCAGCTCTTCTTATCATGTAGCCAAAGTATTGGAGCTTCAGCATCAGTCTTTCCAGTGAATATTCACGGTGGATTTCCTTTAGGATTGACTGGTTTGATCTTCTTGATGTCCAAGGGACTCTCAAGAATCTTCTCCAGCACGACAATTTGAAAGCATCAATTCTTCAGTGCTCAGCCTTCTTTATGATCCAACCCTGACATCTATACTTGATTATTGGAAAAATCATAGCTTTGACTAGATGAACCTTTGTTGGCAAAGTAATGTCTCTGCTTTTTAATATGCTGTTTAGGTTTGTCATAGCTTTTCTTCCAAGGAGCAAGCATCTTTTAATTTCATGGCCGCAGTCAACGTCCACAGTGATTTTACAGCCCAGGAAAATAAAATCTGCCACTGTTTCCAATTTTTCCCCATCTATTTGCCATGATGGGACTGGATGCCATGATCTTAGGTTTTTGAATGTTTTAAGCCAGATTTTTCACTCTCCCCTTTCACCCTCATCAAGAGGCTCTTTAGTTCCTCTTCACTTTCTGCCACAAAGGTGGTATCATCTGCATATCTGAGATTGCTGATATTTCTCCTGGCAATCTTGATTCCAGCTTGTGATTCATCTTGCCTGGAATTTCACTTGATGTTCTCTGCATAAAAGTTAAATAAGCAGAGTGAAAATATATAGCCTTAATCTACTCCGATGTCAAGTTTGAACCAGTCTGTTGTTCCATGTCCAGTTCTAAATGTTGCTTCTTGATGTGCATACAGGGGAAGGTAAGGTGGTCTGGTATTCCCAACTCTAAGAATTTTCTACAGTTTGCTGTGATCCACACAGTTAAAGGCTTCTGAGTAGCCAATGAAGCAGAAGTAGATGTTTTTCTAAAATTTCCTTGCTTTCTCCATGATTTAAAGAATGTTGGCAACTTGATATCTCATTCCTCTGCATTTTCTGAATCTAGCTTGTACATCTGGAAGTTTTCAGTTCACCTACTATTGAAGCCTAACTTGAAGGATTTTGAGTATTACCTTGCTAGCATGTGAAATGAGCACAACTGTATAGTAGTTGGAACATTCTTTGACATTGCCTTCCTTTGGGATGGGAACAAAAACTGACATTTTCCAGTTTTCAAATATTTAATAGAAAGAAATGTTCACAGTAGACATTCTCTAATGGAGAAGTTTGATTTTTTTTTTTTAAGTCAGTCTTTTGTGAATAGCCACCAGAATTTATAAGTTTCTGGATTTTTACCAATGGTTAAAAATGATCAGGTCTTCCCTGGTGGCCCAGTGGTAAAGAATTCGCTTGCTCTTGCAGGAGACACGAGTCCAACCCCTGATCCAGGAAGATCCCACATGCCATGGAACAGTAAGCTTGTGCTCCATAACTATTGAGCACAACGACTGTGCTCTAGAACCCAGGAGCTGCAACCTCTGAACCCATGTGCTGCTCCCGAAGCTCCCGCACCCTGGAGTCCATGCTCTGCAACAAGAGAAGTCACCGCAATGAGAAACCCTCACTCTGCAACTGGAGAGGAGCCCCTGAAACAACAAAGACTCAGCACAGCCAAAATAAATAAATTAAATTATAAAAATTATCAGAGCAGTGGATGTTCATGAGAAGATGAAAAGATTTTCACATGTATAGTAGAGCAAAACCTTCCTAAGAAATCATCATGATTACACAACCCTATAAACCAATACTTTCTCAGTTCCTTAAGGGATTAATCCCTTTATTTTTTATTTGAAATTTGTGAATTTTTCATTTAGACTGCACTCCAGGATGCTGTTTTATTCATTTATTCATTATACTTTTGAGAACCTATTGTGTGCCTGTACTTCTAGATGCTGGAGATACTGCTGAACAAATCTCATTAAAAAAATTCTATCCCCTCATGGAGCTTGCATTTTAGTGATTAGATCAGGAAGCATTAAAAGAAGAATCAAATTATAGGTAGTCAAAACCCAGATAAGTTTTTGAGGTGGGTAAAAGACACATTTTTCTTTATCGTAAAACCATTTGTGAAATATTGTCACTTTCTTATTTCGAGTTCCATCAAAAGGGAGATCAAAATAAGGACCTCCACTCTCCTGAATAAATTGTGCTGAAATGTTTTGCTCCAGGTGGTTAAGAATTATCAGAACATGAAGAGCAACTAAAACAAAGCAGAAATTTGGGGGAAGAGTATTTACATCAGAGAGAACTGCATCAAGAGACTCTTAGTGGAGCCAAGACACAATAAACCATCATAAAGAAATAATGCATCTAAAGAAACAAATGGAGATGTGCCATTCTAAGCAGGCTTAGAGGAGAGTGAGAATGAAATGCCAGTGCATTTCTTTATGTGATTACCCCAAAGTAGCGCCTTTTAAACTTACCAAATTAACTTACTAGGAAGCAAATTCAATCAGCCAAATGAATGTTTAGGTATGACATTTTAAATCATTAACTGTGTAAATATTTTTATCTCCTCTGGTCTCCTATTTACTCAAATTACTTGACATACAATCACTCTTTGGGTCCCCCTGTTTCATCTCACTTCCAAAGTCTTATTTCCTCTATGTCTTGACATCACCCTCTAGACTACTGCCTTGGCAACACACATGCACACCCACAAACAAACTTGATTAAATACATCCCCAATTTCATCATATATTTCATTCCACATTTTTTTTAACTTAAAATTTTTTTTTTTTGATTCGAGGATAATGGCTTTACAATGTTGTGTTGGTTTCTGCCATACAACAGCACAAATCAGTCATAAGTATATATATATATATGTGTGTGTGTGTGTGCCCTCCCTCTTGATCCTCCTTCCCACCCCCATCCTACCCTTCTAGGTCGTCACAGAGCACCAGACCAGGCTCCCTGTGTTAGGGAATAGCTTCCCGCTGGCTATGTATTTTATGCATGGTAGAGTATATATGTTAAAGCTACTTTCTAAATCCGTCCCACCCTCTCCTTCCCCTACTGTGTCCACAAGTCTGTTCTCTCTGTCTGCATCTCCATTCCTTCCCTAATAGGCTCATCAGCACCATTTTTCCAGGTGCCGTATATATGCATTAACAGGTGGTATTTTTATCCACATGTTTAAGAACATCTGTATGTAAGGGAATAGCTGTGTTTGCCCAGAAAACATACTTCTTTCTAATGTCTTGTTCAGATGCTAAGTTGTGTCCGATTCTTTGTGACCCCATGGACTGCAGCACGCCAGCTTCACTCTCCTTTACCATCCCCTGGAGTTTGCTCAAATTCATGTCTGTTGAGTCAGTGATGCCATCCAACCATCTCATCCCCTGTCTCCCCCTTCTCCTCCTGCCCTCAATCTTTCCCAGCTGAGGGTCTTTTCCAATGAGTAGGCTCTTTGCATCAGGTTGCCAAAAGATGAGCGCTTCAGCATCAGCATCAGTCTTTCCTAATATCTACCTGATCCATTTTTGCAAAAGTTAAAACTCATTTGCTGAGTCTACATTTGAAAGCAAAATACAATTCTTAGGTCCACAGTAGAAATTGAAATCTTTCTTTTGAAGCCCATATTTTCCTTAGCCAATTATTGAGAATCTTCTGAATACCCTGAAAGATATGATGAAATAATCTCTTTACTCCCTCACCATCATAGTCTATTTTTCAAATTGAAATTCCTGATTTAAATAGGTTCAGGTTCAGATGGTAATGCACTATTTCAGTGTTTTCAAGTACAGCTGCACTTGGCTTTGCAGCATAGAGAAGATTACATTGGAAGCATTTTCAAATGGCGTATACTTTTAATATATGGTATTGAATTAAATAAACCCAGCTTGTGATGATAGTGATGAAAGTAATCATAGTCACTTACGATTCCATTTCTCTCCATCTCTCCCTCCCTCTCCCTTCCTTGTTTAATTTCTACGAGCAGAACACACCTAAAGGTAATAAGATATTAGTTCAATATTTTAGAAAAGGAAGAGCATGGACTTTGGAACAGAGGACCACCCAGAGCTGAATTTCAGCCTTATCACTTGCCAGTTGCACAACCTTCAGGAACCTAGTTAACTTCTCTGGGGCCTCATTTTTTATCCCTTATAAATTATAGATAAAATTCATAGTTATCTCATAGGATTGTTAGGATCAAATGAACTCATAAATTCCTTAAAACCTGGCACTAGGAGGTACTATTTAAGCACATGTTAAATAAATAAGCCTAAAAACAAAACTATTTCAGAAATAATTTCTCTAGAACAAAACTCTGGAAAGTTAGCCAAGCCACCCAGTTTTTCTACCTTCCACATTTGTTACCAACCTTGCCCAACAAATATATTCTATTTCAAGAAACTGAAATTGATTCCTTCTTGTCTATTTAATTCACATTTGTAAACAAACATTCCAGAAGTTAGTGTATCCATTCCACTGGTCATTAACATAAGGCAGGATTCCTTCTGAAATTAGATGACATTGGAGCAGCAGAGGGGAAAGAGAGAAAAGTATAGCAAAAGTGACTAAAAGTGAAATACAGGAAAGTAGAAGAAAACATTAAAAAATCTATAATTAAAAGCATGCATGGAGTCCTGTTGACCTCCGCGGACTCTGATAACAAGGTTACAAGAGGAGTGGTCTGGCCTTAACAGTAAATACAGAGGTGAACAGCTCCAGGGCAATCCCATCAAAGGCAAAGGGAAAGAGCTGGTACGAAGGGGCCCCACCCAACCTCCCGGGATGGGCTGGGTTTGACATCGTTTTCCAGCAGACTAACCAAACAAGCAGTTTTGACCCTAAGTGCAAATCTTCACCAACCCTGGTACATGAGCCTGCAAGTGATGTTACAGGCAGTTCCTCTCGAAGATCAAGGAGCACACAGAAATCAGAGGCAGATCTTTCATCCCCTTGTCTCTTGAGTGGTGACTTCTTGGGACCCTGGAGTTTGACTGGGATGAATAAAGACCCTCTCAGACGTGCAGACTCCCCCGAGGCTTTTGACATCACTAGCCAAGCACTTGCTTTCTATGAGCAGCGTCATGTTGCCCTTTGACCTAGTTCCTGGAAGTGTTCTGAGACAGCTATTCATTTGTAGGAAAGTCAAAATACCAATCTGGGGGCCTCGGAAATCGTTTTGAACTAGTCATTAATTCTGAAATTTTTAAATATGAATTTTTGGATTATTTTGTATTGCTCTTTTTTTTTTTTTGTCTCATAACAGCTCAATTTTAATTTTAAAGTGACAAATGTACAGGTGGAATAAATTTTAAGCAACACCCTCCAGATCTATTTTGTATTGCTCTTTAATTCCCAGTTTACTAAATCGCTGTTCAAATCTATACTGGAAAAAACCCCAGCCAAACAAGCAAAAAATAAACATAAAACAAAACAGACCAGGAGGAGTAAAATATGTAGCAAGAAACAAACCAGAAGTACTTTAGCTTACGTTTATCAAGAAAGGAATTGCAATTTCCTTCCCTGCTAAGTCACTTCAGTCGTGTCCGACTCTGTGCGACCCCATAGACGGCAGCCCACTAGGCTCCTCTGTCCCTGGGATTCTCCAGGCAAGAATACTGGAGTGGGTTGCCATTGCCTTCTCCAGCAATTTCTTTTGAGGTCAATAGAAATGTAATTTCTCTGTGTGGTAGAGAAAGTTGGCTCCATAGGGTTATGCTAACAGTATGACGCCTGACCTTCTTGGGCTGAATCTCCTTACCTATAATCAATCACCAGCTTTGTTCTGAATGGACCTATTTCAGAGCACAAAATCTTTCTAATTAATTAATTTAAATTACGAAAACGTCTTGGCACAAAAAGACATAAAGAATACTATAACACATTTCTAAGTAAAGATGATTAACCACACACTTGATTTCCTCCTGGACTAACATGGTTTTTCAAAGCCCTACACCCGCAAAGAAAAAGAAAATGTTAGGGCAGGAAACAGAAGCAAAGTTTAGGAAACCATGAAGCATATGGATCAACGGTGACCAACTTAGCACATCTGAGAAAACAAAACCCTAACCTGGCAACAGAGAAAGTCCAGGAGCAAAGCAACTTCAGGCCCAGCATCTCCAAATGACCAAGCACAGCGAATTCCAGATAACCCTGCAAGTGAGGGTGATGGGAAGGGGAAGGCAGTGAAAAGAGAAGATTTATAAAATTTAGGAAGTAGTTCGGTCCTTCACACAGGTAACCAAATCCCCTCCGGTCTCCTTATCTGGGTTAATGACCCTCATCTCTGCATGCATGCTCAATTGCTCAGCGGTCCGACTCTCTGCGAGCCTGTGGACTGTAGTCTGCCAGGCTCCTCTGTCCATGGGATTTCCAGGCAAGAATATTAAAGTGGGTTGCCATTTTCATCTCCAGGGGATCTTTCTGACCCAGGGATCAAACGCGTGTCTCCTGCATTGACAGGTGGCTTCTTTACCCACTGAGCCAGCAGGAAGCCTTTCCAGCCCCACATTGAAGGTTTATTCTCCAAAAAGGGTAACAGAGCAATTCAAATTGAGGAAGGAGGAGAGGGGATTAGGCGGCACTGAGGCAAGAGTCCTGGAGGGGAAGAGGGGAAATACATGTGAAGTGCAGAATCTCACACTACAGTTTTGTCTCCACCAGCTTCCAGAACCCTGAGCACTGACAGACTCACCAGACTAGAAGACCATTCACTGAAGAATCTACCCAACCTAAAGATTTTAATGTTGGGTGCCTCCCAATAAAACTGCTAAGTCAAGTCACGCTGGAGTATACACCCTAGAACTTCCTGTTCAACTCTCCAACTTTCAGTATAAGTGAAGCTGCAAAAAATAACAAGGTATTTGAGGGAATGCTCTACTGTTTTAAAATGAAAGTTGAGATGGGGGTGGGGAACAAAACAGATAAAAAAAAAATGCAACTTGAGGAAATGGAAACTATTTTGAGAAAACACAGTACAACAAACATCTATCATTAACATCCTCAGAGAAGAAATAATATAGCATCTGTGAAATGCTGGCAGGATGCCATAAGAAAGAAACAGTCGGATAATAAAAGGAAATCTCAGAGATTAAGAATAAAATACCATAAATGAAAAGCTCAAAAGAAGGCATAGAGAATAATGTAAAAAAAAAAGAGGGAGGTAAAATGTAAAAATAAGATGCAAAATAGCTATTTTTAATAACACCAAATTAGTAAGGAAGCTTCTGTCCAAATAACAGAAATTTCAGAAAAAGAAAGCAGAGTAACTTGATTATAGAGGAGGGAAAAGTTATCAAATAATTCAAGAAAATCTCCCCAAACTGTAGAAATGGCTCCACTGGGTTCAGGATGAAAATAAAATTGTATCAAAAGAACATCATCATAAAATCACTAAAATATGGGATGAAAACAATCTGAAAATTGCCTGAGAAAAAAATTGTGTAAAAAAATGAAAATTGGATTGGATCAAACGTCCCAATAGCTCGCTGGCACCCTGAGGTCACTAGAGCAAAACTATCAAATTTCCTAAAGAAAATTATTTCCAACCTAAAATTTAGATCCAGTCTAATGACCACTTAAAGATGTTGCTGTTGCCTGTTGTTCAGTCATCTTAGTGTTAAGTATTTCAATCCATAAACATAAAATACCTCTCCATTTACATGTTACCACAATGTCCTCTGTAAATTTTAGCAGCCAAGTTTTATATTTTTTTCTTCTACTTGGTTTGCTCTTCTTTTGTAAAGTTTGTTACTAAGTATTTAATTTTCTTTAGTGAAATTATGAATGAAATTGTGTTCTTAATTTTATTTTCAGATTTTTGGTAGCTGTTGTTCAGTCATTAAGTCGTGTCCAATTTTTTGCAACCCCATGGACTGCATCACACCAGGCTCCTCTGTCCTCCACTATCTCCTGGAGTTTGCTCAGATTTATGGTCACTGAGTTAGTGATGCTATCTAACCACCTCATCCTCTGTCATCCCCTTCTCCTCCTGCCTTCAGTCTTTCCCAGTATCAGGGTCTTTTCCAATGAGTCAGCTCTTTGCTTCAGGTGGTTGAAGTATTGGAGCTTCATCTTTAGTATCAGTCCTTCCGATGACTATTCAGGAAAATAAAATTGATTTTTATATATTGATCTTCTACCCAATCTTGCTGAACATGTTTATTAGCTCTAATGGAATCTCTCGGTTTTCAGAATACAGGATCATATCACCTGAATAAATAAAATTTTTCAAACTGGATGACTTTTGTTTCTTGCTAGAACCCCCAAACACAATGTTGAATAGAAGTAATAAAGAATGGCTATCTTTGCCTTGTTCTTGATCACAGGGAAGGAACATTTTATTCTTTCATCATTAAGTACAATCTTCACTATAGGTTTTTTAACAAATGCCCTTTGTTAAGTTGAGAAAGTTTCCTTCTGTGTCTAATTTGTTGAGATATTTTTATCCTAAACAGTATTGATTTTGCCAAATATTTTTTCTGTACCTATTGAGATGGCTATATGGTGTTTTCCTCAGCTTTATGGTTGCTTTTTGGGGAGAGGATTTATTGCCTTATTCTGACAGGCTACAAGTAGGAGATCCCAACGAAATTATAATTTTGAGTATCATATTATTTATTCTAATGTAATTCATGATTATTATTTTCCTCATTTATTTTTAAATCTGACTGATATATTTACATGTTTATTTTATATTTATTTATTTTACTATTTAAAATATGTTTTTAATATATTTCATTGTATTTAAAATATATTAGACTTTTAATTTCATAATCCTTTAATCCAAACTCCTGGGTGTTCAGTTCTGTAGCTTATTATTTTTTTGAATCTCACTCATAATGGTTTATTTGTGTGCTTTATAATTTTGTAATGTATGCTTATACTTATTAAGCATACATTACATGGGAATCATGGTTTGAAGACATCTTTCTATCTTTCTCCAGAGAGGATTTATAATTAATTCCGCCAGACACCTCAAGGCTACCAACTCTAGACCATGTTCTGTGAATTTTTTTAGTTTGAGACTCTTGGTTCCAAGAAGTATAAATCCAAACCTGAAGCCATGTGAGGGTCCAACAGTGGTTACAAATTCTTCGTAAACAGTATTTTTCCACCAGAACTCAGGCCAGTTAGGATGACTCTTGTTTTCCTTTCCTGGTGGGCAGATTTTTCTAGTCTCCCTTTGCTAAGGGTGTAACACTCACAGGGATCCAGTTATACTGTTAGTTTTCATTCCAAATTCCCCTCTTCCTGCGTCTAAGCCTTAGTTATTAATAACTGCTGTGCTTAGAAGATTATGCCTCAGATCCAGGAAGATGGAGACTGGAAAATCCCTTGGGAATAACTACTAACTCAGCGCTGTGCTTTGCAAACATTTTTAGCTCCTTGTACCTGCTTCTCCTAATTTCTTCAGCGCACATCTGTGTGCATGCAGTGGTGCTTATCTAGTTTCAAAGACAGCCTTCAAGGATCTTTACTTTCTGCTGTTCATATCCTTGCTAGTTCCCTCCCACAATGAATCATGGTTGACCCGTGTGTCCATTAGGATAATGTGGAAATAACCATGTGCGCCTTCTAAAAAAAGCCATAAAAACAATGCAGCTTCCATCTTGGCTTCTCTCATGGATCGCTCTCGGGTAAACTGGCATCTCGTTGCAGGAACATTCAAGCGCACGGTGCAGTCCCCCATGGGGCTGAACTGAGGCCTCCCACCAACAACCAGCATCTGCTTTCCAACTATGAGAGGGAACCACTTTAGGAGCAGATCCCAGCTTGGCTGCTCCCGAAATCTTGATTTAAAAAACTTGTGAGAGATAATGAGTGTTTACTGTTGCTGTAAGCCATTAAGTAATTTGTTGCACAGCTATAGAAATCCAATATTATACCTTATCCAGCACTTGAAGATGTCTTATAAAGATGTTCATATTTTTTAGTCCATCATATTCCCAGATACAGAGTATTGGTCACGAAAAAGAAAAAGACTCTCGTCTCAAGGCCTTTTCACTTGCTCATCCCTTCACCAGTCATCCGATCTAAAATCTCACCCCTGCATACTTTCTATGCTCCTTCCTCACTTTTCCCCTCTCCTTAGCATTTATCACTATTAAACATACTACTAATTTATTTTTAAAAAATAGCTACTATATATTCTGAGTAGCTAAAATGATGGAGATTATTATGAACAATTATATGCCAATAAAATGGAAAACATACAAGAAATAAATTCCAAGAAACATACAATTTCCTGATACTAAATCAGAAAGTAATAAAAAATATGAACAGACTGATTACCAGTAATGAGATTTAAACAGTAAAAAACAAAAGCAAACAAGTTGAAGAACTCCCCCCAAAACAAAATTTCAGGACCAGACTTCTTCACAAGTGAACTATACCAAACATTTTAGAGTTAACATCTCTTCTCAAACTATTTTAAAAAATTGAAGAGGAAATTTTTATGGTGACAGTAACTAGACTTATTGTGGTGATCATTTTATAATGTATATAAATACTGAATCACTATGTTGAACACCTGAAACTAACATAGGTCAATTATACTTCAGTTTAAAAAACTGTCTGTATTCCAACTAGAACATGTATTCTATTAAGAGCTAGGATGTTGTTCTGACTAGTTCACTGCTATGTCCTGTGACCCAAGGACTGTTCCTGGCAAACAGTCAATGTCTAATAAATATTTATTCTCAACCCAGGAATCGAACCCAAGTCTCCCACATTGCAGGCAAATTCTTTACCGTCTGAGGCATCACTTTCATCAAAAAGTGAAAAACCCTCCTAGTTGGCTTGTTGAAGTCCCCAGTAGAGATCAAGTGGAGGTGCAGGGATTGAACCTGGGGCCTCATGCGTGCTAAGCACACACTCTACCACTGAGTTACACCCCCCTCCTCCTGACAATAAATATTTCTAGAATTAGTAAAGGAGGAGATGAAATTTTCGGAGAAGGCAATGGCACCCCACTCCAGTACGCTTGCCTGGAAAATCCCATGGACGGAGGAGCCTGGTGGGCTGCAGTCCATGGGGTCGCGAAGAGTCAGACATGACTGAGCGACTTCACTTTCACTTTTCACTTTCATGCATTGGAGAAGGAAATGGCAGCCCACTCCAGTGTTCTTGCCTGGAGAATCCCAGGGACGGCAGAGCCTGGTGGGCTGCCGTCTATGGGGTCGCACAGAGTCGGACACGACTGAAGAGACTTAGCAGCAGCAGCAGCAGATGGAATTTTAGCCTGAAATGCAGCCGTATCATCTTGATAAAATCTTACTCTACTAATTCCCAGTAGAATGAAGTCCCAGTTCGCCAGATTTGTAGGTGTAATGTGCCAAGTTTCTATCCGTCCTATTTGTATCTATTCATTTCAACATCTATACCACTCATCTAGTCTCTAATCATTAAAATTTTTTGGTTAGTGAAATTTCCTGAGTTTCCTATTTCCCTAGAAATAGTTTGTTTTGGCCCAAGTTTGATATCTTTTATCTACGTAAAACTTATTTTTATAGAACAAGACCTCCATATTGGAACTAACACTTTTCAGGTCTCTGAAACCAGAAAAGGGGTGGAATTTCACAAGTTCACCCATTTATTTGCGCTCAGCATTTCCTCCATCATTTCACCTAATTATTAAACTTAGGCATTGTAAACTCTGTTTCTCATAATGCTAAATTTGAAAAACCAAATTCCTACACAGTCACTTTAGAAAACTCCAAAAGGAAAACTGAATACAAAAGTTTTAAAATTTTTTGTTTCTCCCTGCATATTTAATTAAAATGGTTTTTTAATGTAAATTCCACAAAGGATTATGTTTATTTGGCTATTCTTCGTCAGTAAAAAACGTGTTTGTGACTTTAAGTATTCAAATGGAGAAGAATGCTCATTTTCAAAAAGCGAGAATGTGACCTAATTAGACTTATTTATTCCTTGCTTTCATCTTACAGATTTTTGTTATGCCAGAGAACACCAAAGCAGGTCCATTTTTTGTATTAAAAAGAATACAAACAACAGCTGATTTTTAACTTAAGCAAGATTGCCCTAATATTGTGAAATATTTACTTGACTAGAGTATGGAGAAGAGGGTTATTTCTGTGCCTGGGACATACGGATGTTTTAAATATGTCATGAGACTGTTATTTGGCTGATTAAAGTCAGATCTTCACATGGCAAATGAATCAAGCCAATTACCCTAGAAATTCTTGTTGGTGTTAGACTAATTCCGTTGTCAGTGTGGTGGAGAGATGCAACAGAGAATCAAAAATCACTTGGAATCAACAGTATGCTTACCAAAATACAATATATTTTTAGTTCTGAAGGTTTTTTTTATGATAATATAGAAAATTTAAAAATAATATATGGATTAATTGCCCACAGTGTATTCTAATGATGTTCAGTTCAGTTCAGTCCAGTCACTCAGTCGTGTCCGACTCTTTGTGACTCTTTGTGAACCAGGCCTCCCTGTCCATCACCAACTCCCAGAGTCCACCCAAACCCATGTCCATTGAGTCGGTGATGCCATCCAGCCATCTCATCCTCTGTCGTCCCCTTCTCCTCCTGCCCTCAATCTTTCCCAGCATCAGGGTCTTTGCAAATGAGTCAGCTCTTCACATCAGATGGCCAAAGTATTGGAGTTTCAGCTTCAACATCAGTTCCTCCAATGAACACCCAGGACTGATCTCCTTTAGGATGGACTGGTTGGATCTCCTTGCAGTCCAAGGGACTCTCAAGAGTCTTCCCCAACACCACAGTTCAAAAGAATCAATTCTTCCGTGCTCAGCTTTCTTTATAGTCCAACTCTCACATCCATACATGACTACTGGAAAAACCATAGCCTTGACTAGACGGACCTTTGTTGGCAAAGTAATGTCTCTGCTTTTTAATATACTGTCTAGGTTGCAAGATACTATTATTGTTATTGTCACCTGCAGTGGAACAGTTAATAAGATTCAAAATTACATGTAAAACACCCCAAATTCTCCTTTCTTTGAGATAGTCATATGTTGTTTTATTGAAACCAACTCACCCCTTCTGAAATGAGTTTAAACTGCTATGAGTTCACAGAGAGGGTTTTCAAGTGCACACAGGGGCAAATGGAAACAGATATGTGAACACACACAGAGCGGGGTGGGTAAAAGGGAGAGCAGAGGAGCACCCCTTTCATTCATCTGTCTACCAGCAGCCCTGGGATCAAGCTGTCTTGCTTGTATCTTTTCAGCACATAGAGCACTTTTCACCTAATTGGTATAAAAGTTAAGTGTATGTAATTTTCCTGGAAGAAAGTTCTTCAGTGCACCTGTGCCTGCAGATGCCATTCCAGTTGGTTCTCAGACAATTGTCATGTGGGAAATATGAACTGAATTCATCTTACATGAGCTAATAATGCAAGACATACAGAAACTAGAGTAACTGGCAACAGACTGATGCCACTCTAATGGCAGAAAGTGCAAAGGAACTAAAGAGCCTCTTGATGAGGGTTAAGGAGGACAGTGAAAAAGCTGGCTTAAAACTCAATATTAAAAATCTAAGATCATGGGATTCAGTCCCATCACCTCATGGCAAATAGAAGGGGAAAAGATGGAAGCAGTCACAGATTTCCTCTTCTTGGGCTCTAAAATCACTGCGGAGAGTGACTTCAGCCATGAAATTAGAAGACAATTATTTCCTGGCAGGAAAGATATCTCTTTGCTGACAAAGGTCCATCTAGTCAAGGCTATGGTCTTTCCAGTAGTCATGTATAGATGTGAGAGTTGGACCATGAAGAAGGCAGAGCGCTGAAGAACTGATGCTTTCGAGCTGTGGTGCTGGAGAAGACTCTTGAGAGTCCCTTGGAAAGCAAGGAGATCAAACCAGTCAATCTTAAAGTATATCAATCCTGATTATCTTTGTAAGGACTGATGCTGACCCAGAAGTTCCAATACTTTGGCCACCTGATGCAAACAGCTGACTCATTAGAAAAGACCCTGATGCTGGGAAAGATTGAAAGCAGAAGAGGATGGTTGGTTGGCATCACCGATTCAAAGGATGAGAACTTGGGCAAATTCCGGGACAGGGAAGCCTGACGTGCTACAGTCCATGGGGTCACAAAGAGTTGAACACAACTTGGTGACTGAACAACAACAAAAGGTCAACAGCCACTGAGAAGACAAGAGACCCAGGTCTCAGTAGAAATTGATCTTTAGAGAATCCCTAAACTTGAAGGAGGAAGATGAACTTGGGTTGGTTCTCTTTACTTGTTCATTTAATATATATGTACCTATGTATAGCATATAATTAGAGTAAGCAAGGTTATTTAAGGAATGGATTATTGCTACTGAAAAGGGAAAAGACTGAAGACAAGGTCAGAGACAAAATAAGACTGCAAGCCTTTTCACTGAGATATCTGAACGTTTAGGTCTCTGGGCTCCTGCCTCCAACAAGTCTGAGAGAAGCTCAAGATGTTTTTTTCTTGGGCTATCTTTTGAAATGCAAGAGAAAGGAACTAATTTCCTGATCCAAGGGGTATAGTCCCTTACTCCTACTCATATTTGTGCCCCATTAATCTTATTCCTAGCTCTGTCTGCTCTTCTAAACTGGGAGTCCTGGAACATGAGTGCCGGAAATGCTTCTTCATTAAGTATACTCACTTGACAGGAATCTCCAAACTGAAAATGAGAAATATGTATCAACTGACTACACACTGGTCACTCAATAAAGGTTTTGGGGGTGAAGAGTAAAGGATAAAAACACAAACATAAAACTCAATCCCTAACTGAACAACTTCTGTTTTTTTTTTAATTCCACAGTCAACTGGTAAAACATCAACATCCATAACGTATTCTGTTGTGTACAAGATTTAATAGCATATTCTGTATTAGAAAGCCAATAGATTAACTGGCTAAAAATATTTTTATGTGTTTCTTTTTTTGTATGTTCTGGACACAAATTCACAATACTTAGTTTCTTTATTCATAACTTACTTCCCAATTATGAACCTACCAACTCTTTCACCTTTTTTTAGCTTTTTATTTTTACTTAATTTTAAATAAAACAATTATTTATTTACTTACTCTTGGTTGTGCTGGGTCTTTGTTGCTGCACGGGCTTTTCTCTAGCTGCAGCGAACAGGGGCTACTCTCCAGGCGCGGTGCGCACGCTGCTCATCGCGGGGGCTTCTCTTGGGAACGTGGGTTCTGCAGCACGCAGGCTTTATTAGTTGCAGCGCGTGGGTTCAATAGTTGTGGTCTCAGGCGCTAAAGCACAGGCTTCATAGTTGTGGCACACAGGTTTAGTTGCTACAAGGCATGTGGGATCTTTTCAGACCAGGGATTAAATCTGTCCCCTACATTGGCAGGCAGATTCTTTACCACTCCATCACCAGGGAAGCCAGGGAAACCCTAGTTTTTAAACCATTTGTAACAGGGGATATGTTTTGAACTCAAGTATAATGTAAAATAATGATAATCGGCGACAGCTCTGGACATACGGATTAGAGTGTTTATAGTTATTAAACTTTAGGAAAAATATAATTGAATGGAAGTAATATGAACATAAAGTTTATATGAGTGTTTGTGAATCTCTTTAAATTCATTAAAGATAACCTACAGTGAACTTTCTCAAATGTAAACAGTATTGATTTTCAAACGTCAAAGGTTGCTCATTCAATCATGTGCTTTCTTCAAATGGAGACAAATGGAGTAGTAATCAATACCGTGTAATAATATTTGAAACAAAATCTAAGGCTGCAAACAGAAAATGTCTTATTATTTCTATTCTTCTTTAAACAACTCTTAACTCTGTCATTTATTGGTTTAAAGTATGCTTTTCAATATTTAGATTTATTATTTCTTGGACTAGTTAATTGATTTTTTCTGTAAAATCTCTTATGTATCATCATCTGAGTCAAATTAGGTATTAAACAACATGGCCTGCAAAATTTAAAAAAAAGATATATACGTCTGAGTATTACTTTTCCTGGGGACAAACAAATAAGCATGTCATTTAATGTTTGAAATTGTGCTTTAGAGAAAAAGCATGCTATTTGAAACTAAAGTATGTATTATTTCTGTTAGGCTTACTGCATTTATCCCATGTAAGTTTGATGTTTAAACATAAACATGTATAAGAGCAATAATACCAACAAACGTCCTCAAAATTATAAACTACTTAAAACAAGTTTTTCAATCTATCAGTGATTTAATCTTTAATTTATCAAAGATTTAAATGAATCTCTGTAAGCATGGTCAAGGTACCCACAGGCATATGCCTCTACAGAAGCCAAAAAGCATACCTCAAAGGGATTCAAAATGAAGGCCAGGGGTGGAATGGTGTGGACGGAGGTTCCCGAGGGAGGGGGTATATATAATCATGACTGATTCACGTTGATGTACAGCAGAGACCACGATACTGTAAAGCAGTATCTGGAAACACACACGACCACATGTAAGACATCAGTGAGAATTTGCCGTCCGACCCGGATGCTCAAACCAGTGCTCTGCGACAGCCTCGAGGGGTGGGATGGGGTGGGACTTGGGAGAGGTTCAAGAGGGAGGGGACATATGTGTACCTACGGCTGATTCATGTTGATGGCAGAAACCAACACAATATTATAAAGCAATTATCCTTCAATTAAAAATAAATCTTAAAAGAGTATAAAAAAATTAATGAAGGCAGGCCACCATGACACGGAGGCTGTTGAACTGACTTCATCAGGTAGGGATTTTGGACTGAAAGGTGAGTCATTCTACTCACTGAAGTTTTCCATTGAAACAAGCACCTGTCGAATTCCTGAGAAACCCTTCACTGAAGCTAAGAAGAGAAAGCAATCCCTTTCTCTGCTGAACACACTGGGGAAAGCACAGTCCATGGAAGAAACTCCGGTTTTGAAGTTTTGAAGCCAAGAAAAGAAAACAAAAGAAAAGCTGGCGCTACCGGCAGGCATGAAGAGGAGGCAACGAAGCAACACGCCGTTGAGGTCAGCCTAGCATCCAGAGCTAGAGGAATCAACAGCCACTGTATTAGCATCTTCCTCAGGAATTGATGAAACCGCTGAACGAAATGCTAGATTCTCCAAACTACCTAGGATGGGGACTCAAACTATTTAGAAAACTTTCTGGAAGGATGTAAACCAAATGATTAAACACTTTTTATTGGAAAGAGGGATAACTGGAAACCTTAAGTCTTTTACCTTCTATATTTTGACATCATTTAAAAATAAACATGAATTATCTTTGTAAACATGAAAATCAGTAAAGATGTTGTCACAATCATTATCTTTATGTATTGGTTTCAAGTTAAACCACAGTGAAAAATTCAGCTGATAGTGTTGTTCAGAAGGTATAAACTTTGTCGTTCTTACTCCCTCTGCTGGCTGGTCAAGAGGACCAATGAAGGAAACTTCCTCCCGGCCACCTATTCTAGGAGACTCTGACAGGGAGCAGAACAATAGCACCTCTTCTTTAGAAACTCTCAGTTGCAGAGGCAGGACCATATGGCTGGTTGTTTCTCGGTCTGAAGGGAGTCAGGAGACTCTCAGGAAAGATGGTTCTTCTTGAAGAATTCTCAGTGTGAAAGCACTCAGAATTTGTCACCCTTTAAAAGGGGGCTTCCTTGGTGGCTCAGTGGTAAAGAATCTTCCTGCAAATCAGGAGGTGTGGGTTCAATCTCTGGGTCAGGAAGATCCCCTGGAGAGGGAAATGGCAACCCACTCTAGTATTCTTGCCTATCAAATCCCATGGACAGAGGAGCCTGGAGGACTATAGTCCATGGGGTTTGCAAAGAGTTGGACATGACTGAGTGACTAAAAAACAACAATAATTCCCTGAAGACCTACCAATGGTATCTCACGTGTGGTTATTTTTAACCTTAAATTTGATAAATGGGTTAAGAGCCTCAGTTTACCAAATGACAGCCCTTCCTTCTTGTGTTTGTCTGGAATTTTCCAGGAAATAGAAAAAGTGTGTTGCTTGCAGTCAGAGCAAACTCATTGGTCACTTTATACCTGCAGGTACTCGGCCTTCAGGAAAGCCATCCACCCCTTCAACCCATATCCACAGTCATGCCAGGAGACACACAGTGATGATGACTCCGTGTGAGCGCCTGGGGGCACACTTTCTCCTCCAGATGCAAGAGCTCTTCCTTTCTGCCTCTTGGGCCGTGGACTTTGATTGGTGCTGGCTGCCTCGGCTAAGGGATGACCTCGGCTGTGTGGATGAGGACCTGGCCTCTGTGGCCCTGAGACAACTTTCATGCTCCCATTTCTTCTGTCTTCTGTCTGAGGTCCTCACGCCCTGCAGTATGCCTTTTGATTCCCACGTTGACTGCTTTCTCTGCTAGTTGGAAGGACTGTCCTCTCCTTGTGTCCAACTCTTTGAAAAGCAAGTTCTCACAGTTGAGAAATAGCCCGTGGCAACTCATTCTGTTCTTTTTTTGTCCCTACTGCAGCCTGTATAATCTGCCAATATGATGATTTTTTTTTTTTTAAACTCTGAATCATAAAATAAAGCACTCAAGTACTGAGTCTAACAGACAGTTCCCTACTGGGTATTCCTCCCCAGAGGCTGCTCTTGTGCCTTCCTGCTATCTGTCCTCACTTCCACACTCACTGTCCCTCTCACCCTACACAGTCTGTCCACTGGCATAACTCCACTCGACTGAACTCACACTCTGAACTAATTTCAAGGTCTTTGGTAGGGATGTGATGCTAATGAAAGCATGTGGCTAATTGCCTTCCAGCATGCTGTGACAGAGACGCTTTGAGTATCTGCTTAGAAATGTACAAACACACCCTCCAGAGAGATGTCAGCTGTGGTCAGAGGTAGATTTATAGATTTACCAAGTTGTCAATGAATCTTAATGTTAGGGCCTCCCATTGGACCAGTTCTAAGGCCTCCTGTGTTCTCTGGTTAACTGGAGAAGGAGTGGCCCTAGCTATCCATGAGCAGGAAGCAGGCAGTAGTGCCCAGCTTGGCACTCACCCTCTGCAACCTGGTGGTACTGGGACTCCAGATATAACCTCAGGCCTCCAGATCATATCTGTGAGAAGGGCTAAGGAGATGTCTCCCTGCTTATGGGCAACTATGACCAGCATTCAGGAATATTATCTGTCGATTACCTCGGGTACCACCCACTCAGAAGAGGAGGCAGAAAAGACCTAATCAAAGTGGACCATCTGCTGTGGCAGGAGGTTAGCAGGATCCACACCCAGTGACATCAACAGGCTGGAGTTTTCTTATCATTTTCCTGACCACTGCTTCAGAAAGAAATTCTGATGAGGCATTACCAATAATGAATGAAGAAGTTGCAAGAAAGCTTTCTGATCACTCAATTTCCATCAATCATGAGAAGAAAGATTGAATTTCCATTCTTTCTAGAGAAAACACTGCAAAAAACTTTCACATGAAGAGATACAGTGTATGCAGCCCGAAAATGTAGGAAGAAAATTGTTACAGAACTGTTAGACATATTATTCTTCATCTTTTTTTTTTTTTAATTTTGTGGTATTGGTGCTATTTGTCTGTTTTAAAAATAGTATTTCTGTGATTCATTTTCTCATTCTAAATACTTTCATAGCTTATTTTTGTATTCGTAATTTTGTGTTCTTGTTCCTAAAGAAGGCCCACCCACCTGGCACTGGTCTGTCCAACACAAACTGTTGTCTGGTTCCATTTGGGCTGTGACTTAGCAAGGGCTAACCATGCAGGGACAGAGGCACAAGAAAGAAGTGTTTTTAGTTTTGATGCAGTTTAATTAAATCAATTGACCATGGATGTAATAATTTATATTAGGACTCTCAAGTTTCTTCCACTGATCTATATGTTCCTTCTTGTGCCAATATCTCATTGTCTTGATTACTACTCATTTATAGTAAGCTTTGAGGGCAATATTTATTCTTGCTTTAAGATCCTGATATGACAAATGTTTTCCAGCGAATGATTCACCCCCCAAAAAAGGAATCAATTTCTCTTTGCTCTCTTTCATAGGGCTTGAGGAGGTTTTTAGATGAAAAAAAAAAAGAAAAGAATACAAATGTCATATTGAAATTATTAAATGGGAGATTTGGTCTCTTCGTTTTCTCTTAATACAATGATTCTTTTTAAAAAAGGCTAAAACATACTACTTTACAAATCATGAATAGCTTTGGGGAATTAGCAAAAAGTAGACCTTTGAGCATTCTTTAGTTAAAAATTACTGGCTAACCTTACCCTAGTTCTCTGAGATACATTACCAAGTCCTAGAAAAGCAAATCAGCAAAAAGCCTGACCCATGAATCTCAGTGACCGTTACACACCTAAGTGTCTCCTCCAACCAAGTTTAATTTAAACCAAACTTTGCACAGCACCAAAATAAGACCTGCTTTATCTTAAAAAAAAAAAAATAAAAGAAGGATTTTTGTTTTGTCCTTGTGTGATATATTTGGGATTAAAGGTTGTTTCTTACTAGAACTACCTAGGAAAAAAGTTAAGTCTAGAGTGCCCCAATGGCTCAGTGGTAAAGAATCTGCCTGCAATGCAGGAGACCAAGGTTCGATCCCCGGGTGGGGAAGATCCCCTGGAGAAGTAAATGGCACTCCAGTATTCTTGCCTGGGAAATTCCATGGACAGGGACGCCAGGCAGCAGTACATGGGGCTGCAAAATAGTCAGATACAACTTAGCAACTAAAACAAAGGACCCCAAAATCAAAGCATATTGTTTGCCGTGAGTGATCGAATCCCTCTCTGAAATAACTCTTCCCCTTTGTCTATATTTTTAAAATTACATAAAAATTATGACATTTATAATGCAATTGATGCTGAATTATTACCCAACAGGTTAAGTAAGTGCTTAAGATACCAAAAAAGTAGATGAACCAGAAATTACTAACAAAGTTTAACTGTGATGAACTTATGCAACATTTCAAAGTAAGGAAATCTAGAAAAAACCATTATAATTTCAGTATTTAGGTGAGCTTTATGATCTTTTGAAAAAATAAATTAAAAAAAAAAATCAGATCTGGGGTTGCCATCACAGTCTTTTTAGTATCTGGAGCTTCTAAAATTCTCATTCCAGGCCTGGATTTAAAAAAAAAAAAAAAAGAAAAGAAAACTCTAAACACAGAGGGTTAAGGCATCAAAGATGAAAGCTAGTACACTCACAACTATTTATATTGCAAAAGCTTTGCCCTTCTGCAAGAACATGCAGTTTCCCAAACACTAACCTCTCTTTACAAGGTTATGCTTATTAGCTGGGATTTGAAGCTCAATAGCAACACTGTTCATCCTTGGTTCAATTCAGATTGTAATTTCTTTTTAAACTACCTGACCCTTATAATCATATGGTGAGTAGGTCTGATCATTCATCTTCCTGAAGCCAAAGTACTTGGTCTGAACACAGAGTCACTTGTGTTTCTGAAGTCTCTCAGCATCATGATGACTGGGGTAAAAACTGTTGATTGAGGAAAGTTTGAAAGAAACCTTTCATACAACATTTTCATTGTCTTTTTTTTTTTTTTCTTTCTGGAACTAAAATTCCTGATTGGAAAAGCGAAATCTTCCTAGATACAAGGATGAAGTTTTAAGGGATGTTTCTAATGAACTGTGGAAGCTATGAACCATTTCATTGTCCCTAGTGCCAGAATTTGCTAATTAAGATTTTTCTTTTTCTTAGAGCCCAGTATTTATTAAGCATTCAGCAAATTCTTACTGAATAAATAAATGAATGATTCTACCCAACCTCATGTCTTTGTCTTGAAGCTGTGTCATCCCTCATAGTATTAAAAATGTTGCATTGTCGTCCAACCTCACGTCCGGTGCACCAGACCCCACATGTTGCCCAGATGTGATTACAGTTTGCAGGAGAGTAATCCTGGAGCTGCTTGTTTGGATTGCGTTTCTTCTCATCCCTGAACAAGGCAAAAGGAATGGGACAGGCTGACCAATTTATCTAAAGTAGTGCCCACCATCTCTGAAGTCAGGTTGGAGTCAATTCCACCCAAAGCATGTGGCTGCTACCCAAGAGAGGAGAAAGAATATTCCAAAGGAAAGTCTGAGACCATTCAAAATGGGCAAGAATTGCATGGATTCTAGGTAGGCAACTAAGGCATACTGACAATGTAATTTCTACTTTCAGTAGGATTCAATGAAAAACTGATAAATATAACTTATATGTTAGAAACCATTCTTTCTCTCTTAAGAGTTAAGGAAAACCTGCTTTGAATTGGCTGGGAAAAATTTTTTTAGTTCCAGTGGACACTATGGTCTTTTTCTTAGGGAAGGGATGCTAAGATAGGGATGACATGCATTGTATAGAGCAGTTTTAGATTTTTAACTAGACATTGATTAGGTGACTGGTCTTGGGGATTTCTTAAAGAGTTAACAGTGCTATTTTCAAAGAGGTTTTAAACAAAAAGTGGTTTCTAAGAAAAATTTCCCTAGAGGTCATAGAAACCTTCTTTAATATTCACTCCTTCCTGCATCTCAGACCTTTCTTCTAGTCATTTTTGCCTACTCTAAATTCATCCTTATTCATTTATTTTATTTTTTATTACATCCTTATTCTTTTAAATGAATATTTATTGGTCATAAATTCTTTTTGAAAAAAAAAAACTGTCTTTATTTTACCCTTATTCTTGAAAGATAACTTCATTTCAGATTGACAGTTATTTTCACTTTGTACCTGAAGATGTTATTCTACTGTCTTTTGGCTTCAATTTTTGGCATTGAAAAGTTGGCTGTCAATTTATCATTCCTTTGTATGTGATGTTTATTTATTCTGGCTGCTTTTAAGATCGCTTTGTCTGTTGTTCTTAAGTTTCCTTGTATGGCAACTACATTGGTTTCCTTTTACTTATCCTGTTTGATACACATTTTTTTCCTTGTATTTGTGGAGTCATGTTTTTGACTAGCTTTTGCAATTTCTCAACAATCACCTCCTTCCATTTCAGACTCTGATTAGATCTTCTCATTCAACCCTTCAGGTCTCATCACCTGTCATTCATACTTTCTATCTCCTTGTCTGTCCTTGCTACAGTTATGCCTTACTTTTCAGTTAACTACTCATGAAAGCTTTTCATGATTAGGTCTTCAGCTATGCAAGTTACCCTCACTCTTGGGCTAAAACTCTAGTTTCTGAAGATGTGAATTTGGTTCCTTTTATCCTGGTCTGATTTCAGTATTTCAGATGTACCATTCAACATTGGTATGAAACTTCCAGAAGGCACTAGAAACTGAAACTAGTATCAGTAAATCTTTGTTGAGGCTAAATACTGCATTTATAAGTTTCCACCAATGCTAAGAGATACTGGAGTTAGTAACTACTGTCTAACGGTACTTACAGTAAACACTTAAAAATTTGTACTTTGGGTTTGCCAAAGTGGGAATTAATGCCCTTTCAAGTTTATTTAAAGACTCAGTTGAGTTCTAGCAGACTCCCTCCAAAACAAGTAAGGGTGTTGTGCATGTAACGACTGCACAGGAAATCTGGTTTTGCCTTCTACCACTTACATTTTAAGCAGGAATGCCATCACTACACAAAACCTACAGGAATCCCACTCTGAGTAATTAAGTGACCAACCTCTTAAAAACCTGCCAGAAGCAACAGGGTCTATAAAAATCTATGTAGTGTGTCAGTTATTTAGTTCTATTTCTGCATTTAAAATTAGATTTGGAGAGAAATAAGATTTCATAATTTTGTTGTTCAGTTGCCAAGTCATGTCCAACATTCATGATTTTACTGCTAACCAAAGGATTGCCAAGAAAAAGGATTAAAACTGACAAATTGAAACTGTGCTTAATTTAGGAGAAAATGGGTTAACACGAGCCATTGAGGCTGTTCTTTATGCCCATCCCCCTCCCACCACCACACCCCCCCCACCCCCCAAAAAAAGTCAAGGGATAGGGCAGGGTTAAATTAAAAGTATTTTAAGGGACATTTTACAAGGAGCATGCAAAATGCATTGACTTTGAGTGTATTCTGAAGAAACATAGATTCCAAAATCCCTTTCATTTTCCTTCCTTTCCAATATTGGGAGCAATAATTCTGTAGAACTCCTATAAATGTCAGTCCTATCAGGATGTACTAGCTTTAAATTCAGATGCTGCCATCAAAAGATGGAAGTTTCACTACTAGAGACAATACATACAGATCAATTCTCAAACTAGTAGTTACTCTTCAGACACTTTTCTAGTAGTCTGTTAAGTATGAAAAATGAATGAAATTCAGTTACTTGGTAATGAGGGAACATGATACACAGGAAGCCAGTCCTCAAGAATGAGTGGTCCCCAAGTATAGGTGGTCCAAAGAATGACAAATCCATCCTCATTCCCTCACCTCTTCCCTCTCTCACCCACCATTTTTTCCCTAATGTCAAGTGCTAAATGTAAGCTCCTTAAAGGCAGGGGCCACATTCTTTTGGTTCACTCTAATAGCCTCTGTGCTCAGGCAAGTAGCAACCTGACACAAAATAAATGCCAAATTAAGTACTCAAACATTTATTGAGCAAGGAGACAGCGAGGGAGGGAGGAAACGGCTCAGTGCTCTGGCTCCCAGACCTCTTTGGTACACCTAAGATTTGAGCAGCCTGACCTTGTTATTTCTCAGCGAGAAATGATACTTAACAAGATTGGCACCCACACTCAGTGAAGATAAAACCATTTCCTCCACCTTTTTTTAGGAATCTGTGTCCTCAAAAGTGCTGTCACGTAAGAAGTAAAGAAACTGCTTGGATGTAACCCTGCAGGTTCGTCTTTCTTCGTTTCAGCTGGATTTAACAAAGTCAATAGGCTCGGTGAAGCAGCATGCCTTTCACTATGACAAGACATGCAGAAAACCTGTTTTCCCTTCAGGCTGAATCACGCTGTTTCAACCTCTGCACCTTGGTTCAGTCAGAACGGCCACGTGATGACGACAGCCTGAAGGGTTTCAGTGTGGTGACTTTGAAACTTCAGAAGTGGGGATAGGGAAGGTGTGTCTGCGGCACCGCCCTGGGCGGGTCTCGGGAGCGCATCCCGGAGACCCTGTGAATCTGGAAGCCTTCTGGAGACTCCTGTCACCCCAGCCTGCACCACGGACGCCAGCTGAGTCTCAAGGAGCTGTCAGCGGCCGTCTTGGCTGTTGACAGTGCCAGAGCAGGCGACCTGTGAGAAATCTCAAAGACGCTGTGATGCCCATGCCCGCAGCCTGCACATACACTACTGCCTGGATGGCGTCTGAGGGCGGGCCGCCTGGCCCTTCTCTGCATCCTCAGGTCCTGGGAATGCCTCTCGTTGGACCACTCTTAGAACCAGAAAACAAAGGGGGTTCTGGTTCTAGAAAAACATACCTTCTGGCTTCCCTGCACTGCAAAGGACTACACGGGAGGAGACGGTGATGCGGAGGTGATGGACAACCCAGCACAGTGGTGAAATGCTGACAGATGGAACAAGTCAACTATGAAGGAGAGAGCCTTGGATTTTTCTTCTCTTCTATTAGGAGTTGGTGGGAAAAAAAAATAAGCAGTTCTGTTTCTCTATGGTAAACAAGTCTATTTTCCTAACCAGAACAAAGTGCAGAACGAGAAGCCTTCAAAATAAAAAAAGTCTTTTTTCATTGTCAATCTATCTAAATCAGTACTCAAAACAAATTTTTTTGTGCATGAGATTTCACTTTTTTAAATTTAATTTTTTTTAAATTGAAGCATGTAATTGCTTTACAGAATCGTGCTGGTCTCCGCCAACATCCAACATGAATCAGCCATAGGTATACACAGACTCCCCTCCCTCTTGAATTTACTATTTGGTAACAAAAGCAGCAAGGACACCGAAGAAGAAGACCCTGTTGCAGCCTCTTCAAGATGCAGTGCTCTCAGTGAACAATTCAAACCAACTGCTGGGCACCCAGCAGAGGCCTGACTCCAGAGGCTGTCTCCACGGTCTGCTGTCTGAGATCAAGCTCCATCTGTGTCCACATTTGTATTTTCTAGGGTTGATCCCATGCCTACTAAAGACAAGCTGCATTCTGTTGGAATGGCACCAGACAGTCTTCTACCACTAATCACTGTGCAAAACCAAAACATTTCCATAATATTTAACGACTGATACAGTGGTCAAACCCTTCCTGTGACACTGTCATTCAGTTTAAGCAAAGAGGCTGGTTAATCACAGTCGGGGTTGTGCAAGTATGTCTTCAAAGCACACTAAAAGGAATGACGTGTCATTTGATAAGGAAACTTCTTCAGCTTGAGACTTGGTTCGACTCAAACAGATTCAGATATGTTGACAGTCATGCAAGTAAGCATTACCTTTCAAAGAGATTCTAAAATTCACCTAAAGGAAAACTTTGTTAATTAAAAAAATTTGAATACTGTACCATTTTTCATTTTATTTTTTTCTCTCTTGTATTCCAAATATTTTGTGTAAAATTTTTTAAGTTAATAAATTTCTTAAAAAGAGTACAAACCACTCGGGCTCCTGTTTTCAATGATCTGTGTCCCAGTCAAAATAATTTATAAAATATTATATTTTAAATTAAGGTGCTTAAACTCATGTCTCCCAAAGTAAGTGCTTTTGCTGTTATTGGGAACTCAGCAAGAAATAAACAGAAGTAGTTGCATTTGCCTGTATGAGAATAAACACTTTATCCAATATAATCACGGCAGAAAATTGAGCTGATATGTGGCATCCATAGGTAGTCCTAAGAGACTGGCTTACTATACTTCTCTGCGCACTTACGGAGAAGGATCACATTCCAGCAGGCCTGATGGGCTTGCACTGCCTTCAGAATAGGCAAAATTTGTAAGAATTCACCTGCCTGCATCACCCATCCTGTTCAATAAAGCAATCTCATGTAAATGAACACAGTCTTGACGTTTCTAATCATTCGCTCACAAAACAGTTTTCTACAGGCTCTTCTTGTGTTTTGGTAACAAGCAAAACAGCTTCTACCTATTAGCAGCAAAAGAGGGCCAAAATAAAAACTCTGAGTGAGTTGGTACTCCAGCAATATACAAATCGGTAGCCATGTGGTTACACTTCTTCTGTTGCGATGTCAGGCAGTACAGTGGCAAAAGTGTGAGGTGAGTATAAAGTCCTGCAGAAGCGGAATTCTCTTGAAATAAAACTCTCCAGGCACTTTTAAAATCATCTTTATTTTGCTTGCAAAGATACAATTTACTTAGTTACTTAATATTTTATTTGTTCCCAACTGAAGTCTCATAGCTTGCCATGTAAAACATTGCCTTCACTATCAAACCGCTATGTAAGAACATTATAAAATACAAACTATAAAGATGATCTTTTTTGTAGTATTCAGATTAGTGCATTAAAACAACATTGATTTAAAAAGGCAAGTGAGTTAACTGGCAAACATCCAATTCATTTGCTAATGCAGGATGGTACAAAATGATATGCAAAGGAAACCCAGAATTTTAAGTGTTAGGTGCCCGAAAACAATAACTGTGGGAAAGTTACTTCCCCAAAGTAATCTTGACCCAAGGACACAAATGTAATCATTATTCTATAGGACAAAAGGGAAGGTAATTAATGTTCCATCATAACAGCTGTGGAGATACACAGCAGAACAAGTTTGGGATCTTTAGAATTCTAACACAATAGGTACTGATTTGTCACACTCTTCCTCCAGATCACATTACACATTTACAGGGACAACACAGTTCCTTGTAAAGGGATGTCAGGCTCAGCAGAACCTATATAAAAGCAATCTATCCTTAGCATTTTACTCGGCAGTCTACAACAAATGCTTACTATCCACACATCAGGAGTGAAAGAGATATTAGGAAGTTATTCACTGACTTCACTGAGAATCAACAAGGGTCTTAAGAGAAAAACCAATATAAAAGTTAAATAGACAACTTATGCTGCTGTGAACCAGGAAAAAAACAAAATACCAAACACAAACACATATGTTACTTTTTAAAGTCACTGACAATGTTTCCTCTGCTGGCACAAATCAAACTGAAGATCTGTAACCAAAGTAACACAAACATGGGTGCATGTTACATTGTGATGGAAAGATGCACACAGGAAACACACACACACCTTTAAATTTACTCATTTCCAAAAGCTAAGTCAACAGGAAAAATAAATTATAAATGAAAGGCAAATACAACGTGGGCAGAATGATTATTAGATCGAAAAGCATGAATGTTATGCCAGCAGGGATACATAGGAAAACTTTCAGCATTAGAAAATATAAGATTTAATCCAAAGAAAACTTTCTTCCAAATAAAAATAACAGTACGGGAACCATCCTTTAGGCAACTGCTTTAAAATAATATAATAAAAAAACCCACCATGATTAAAGGAATCTTCCTACATAATTTACATAACATAGTGCAGTAGTGTGCTTCTGTATCATCTTAGCCTTTCACTCCCCATATGATGAGACCGATAATTAGAACTCCAATGACAAGGATAAAAATGATGATGCAGAGGGTTTTTCTGGATTTGCGCTGCAGATGCAAAAAACAAAACATGTTTACAGATGTAGTGGAGCATCTCGATGGCAAGTGAACATCATTTGGTTCATTTCTAGAGTAAAATCAATGGTAATTTCTCACCCTCAAATTTAGGGCTATATTTTTTTTGCTTTTCAATACATATAGTACTATGCTTTCAAAATATATTCTTGAACTAATGGTACTAATTCAGGGGATAATTATTCAACTTTTGTTGGTGCTTTTTCTAGATGTGTGGTTGGGAAAGATACAGAGAAATAAAAATGAAGCGACAGAGTTTACCTATATGTGAAAACAAAAAACAGCTTAAAGATATCAATTTTTAAACTTTTATCAAAAACTGCTCTTCAAAATGAGTTCTCTGACCATATCAGCAAATATTTGACAATGTTTCCTAAAGTTTACTTAAGTTTCCTAAATCGTTCTCATCCCTAAATATGAATGGAAACTGCATTCAGAATTTCAACATACAAATAAATTTTTAAAAACAGTTAAAAAAATTAAAAAACACTCATTTAAATTATAAAGGTTGAGCTTTGCTCCATTCTTCATTCCTGGCCCAGCTGTAGATTTCTGTATTTCTCTAATGGCTTGTCTATCTCATGACAACATCCAGGAATCTTTTTTCTTACAAAGTAGAAAAGTCTGTAAATTTGCTTTGGGTCAACCAGAAGTAATGTAAAATTTACCAAAAAGATATGTTTCTGACTCAATTTTTCTTAAAAACTATTAATACTGCTTAGTATTCCATGTGGCCATCTAATTTTTCAACAAAATACTGCTCTTCATATCTTAAACACAGTTCATTTCAATTTCATCCTGCCCATGTATTTTCCCCAGACTCTACCTGGTTACCACAGACGCATGTGTAATGTGCCTTCATCAACAATGACAACTATTCCACTAGAGAATTTTATTTTCCCTGGGGCACCATCTCCAGGGGTGGCAAGACTCTGGGGTGCTATGGTGATGAGAACATTTTCCACCTTCTTTTATGTTCTTAATCTATCCAAACTATTTAGGAGCACCACACCGCATTTTGCAGAGGCATCATGTAATATCAAGGCTGCCAAGGACTACGGGGAAACTGCTCTCTTCCCAGCCCCTGTGCTGCATGGCTCTCTTCTCATCCCTCCGGGTCCTGTGAGAGCCCCTTGGACAGTAAGGAGATCAAACCAGTGGATCCTAAAGGGAATCAACCCTGAGTATTCCCTGGGACTGATGCCAATCCTCCAATACTTTGGCCACCTGATGAGAAGAGCCAACTCACTGGAAAAGACCCTGATGCTGGGAAAGACTGAAGGCAGGAGAAAGGGGCGACAGAGGATGAGATGATTGGACTGCATCATCGATTCAAGGGACATAAATTCAGGCAAACTCTGGGAGATGGTGAAAGACAGGAAGCTTGGCGGGCTGCAGTCCATGGGGTCGCAAAGAGTTGGACACGACTAAGCGACTAAACAACAACCACCAGGTCCTGTGGGGTTAAGGGTGGGGGTAGTTCTGGCTCTGAAGGTTTAGCTTGGGAAGATGTGTTCCCCTTTTTCCCCAGAGCAGCTGCAGGTTTTCCTTCCACAAGGAAGAGGAGAAGTAAAATTTGGAGATATACCTACATCTCCCTAAAATTCAAAAGCAAAATGAAATGACATTGATGAATCTTGCTGAACACTCTATCTGAGCAGATTTAACAGTTACAGATTACTCTGGGTGTGTGTGTGTGTGTCTTCAACTATTCATGAATGATACCCCAGTCTACGATGCGGTGACATTAAGTCTGCTGAGCTGCATGTCTGAATCTCATGCATGAAGACAGTAAACAAGAGTTACTCTGCTGGTGAGCACAACCAGCGGTGTAACTCAGCATCCTCTATCCAGCTTCATCGTTCCTGACATGAGACAGAATGTGTACTGATTCGTCCAGTGAAAAACTGTACTAAAACTAAAGGGAACGTCTAAAATCAGCGAGAAAACTGAAAAGCGACTGAACAGGTCTAGAAATTTTAGAGGAAGGTGACAATTTCTGAGAAAATAATTATGAACAACTACATCAACAAATAACGAAGCTTTAAAAGGGAAATAAAATGCTAGGGTGGTATTTAGGGGTTCCCCAAAAGAACTTATCTCTGTTAAACATCAAAGATTTACATACTAAATGATATAGTTCATGGTACTAATATTTGTAGTCTTAGGTATATATTTATATTTGACTCATATGTATGGATTTCCTATACTAACCTGATTCACTTTAGGGATCATGTGATTGCTAGTGAAGGGTCTGCTGAATGCTGACTGAATACCCATTGATTGGTCAAGGACACTCCAAGCTAATAAATTTTCCACAGGCCCTGAGACATCTTTCTGGGACAAGGATCTTAGCCTCTTCAGTCCAAAGTATCACAGACAAAAAAGAAAGGCAGAAAGGAACAGCGAGGAATGGAGGGAAATCACTATCAAACAGGTTTCTGGACTGAAATGTGAAAATGACATTGGAGACCAGAAGCTGCCATAAAAGACTGGAGTTGTCTACCACTCCCCTCAAGACTCTAAATACTAAACTGCCCGTTCCTGTGGGCACAACACTTGTTTAATCCTGAAAACAGACAGGCTAAACCCAGTTTTAAAGGACTGGCATATTTCTGGCCTGTCTTCCATGGGATTTTAGATGTTAACATCTCCAGCCACATGATTACTACACTCACACACACATATACACATTTAAGTCTCATTTACAGGACAGTTCAGCTCAGCTGATATTACCTGATAGTCAGCCGCCCTTGACAGCTGCTGGTTTGCTTGCTGGACGTGCACCTCGGCATTCTCCACGTTGGCTTCTATGCTATCTTTAGAATAAAACACACACACAAAACTGTTAAACAGGTGCTGCCTTGCTAGTCATAGAGCTGCGCAAATCACCTAATTTTATTCATGGTTAAGACTAAATACATTCATTATTCAAAGGTTTATATGCGTACGGCTGAATTTTCTCTTAGCAACTGTATTTCTCAGGTGCCTCAAACCATACAGAAACAATGTGAAGAAAATGAACTTGATTACCTTCATTGCAGCGTACTCCAGTTCTACCCGGTAAACCCCAAAAGTACTGTCACCGAGTTTGCATCCTGTGATGGCCAACTCAGTACCAAGCAAAGCATTCTGAGCTTTGGTTCAGGGGAAACAGGGAGGGAGGCCTGAAAACCATCACCTGCTCAGTGGCCAGCATCAACCTCCCTCTGTGCTGGAAACCGAGGCTCCTAAGAGTCCCCACAGCCTTCTCCAGTGGTGACAGGTCTCCTTCTTCCCCTCCTCCGAACTGGGGGTAGAACATCCTGCATCTCTAGGATGGACGACTGCTGTCTCCTCCTCCTCCCTGCCGAGGTCAGAGCTCACGCCTACCTCTGTCACTCCGCAGGGCAGCAGGCATCCCGAGACGTCTTTTCTTTATCCTTGAATGTTTTAGTCCCTGCTTCACTGATGTTCTCTTCAATGCTTCTACTATTATCCATATTGGTGATCTCAATGTTCAACTGCTGACCCTCAAATACCCAGGCCTCTCAAATCTTTGAACACACATTTTTTTCATCAACTTTGCCTGTGACGCTTTCTGAGCCATCTACTTCCATGGTCACGTTCCAAACCTGTCATTACCAGCAACTGCAGCTTCTCTATAATCTCCATTCCAGGTCTCCCTCTCTGATCACCACCAGGGACAGTGCGAGTTCTTTCCTTCTAAGACCCCAACGTTATGACCCTACCCCTTTTTCATGGCCCTTTACATATGTCACGTCCTCACTTCCCTCTTCCTTACGTTCGACTCCACGGACAGTCATTTGCCACTGCTTTCTTGCACTCATCGTCAGCCCTCATCCCCCCATTGCAGTCACACTTAGGTGACAAAACCCCAACCTATTCTGTGCCACTGTATGTGGGTACAAACAAGTCACCAGGGCTGACTTATTTCACTTTAAATTCTTGACTGCAGAGCACTTTGCCCCATCTCCCCAACTCCTGGAAGATAAGTCACACTTTCTCCACTAATCTCCCACGCCTCCTTACTCACTGTCATTCTCCACCAGGGGCCTTATTTCTAGATCACTGAGACAACAGGAGCAATCAGAAGACACTCCCACAATCTCCTCTGACCCTACCCACTACCACATGCAACCATCTCTGTGCCCAGTGGGAGCCATCTGTGCTCAGCGACAGCCAACCCCTCTGTGCGTGCATTTGATCCCATTCCTGCTGCCTAGCTCAACAACCTCAGGCCAGCAATTGCTTCCCTCTCACACTCAACACTTCTTTCTCATCAATCCTATCGCTGCCATCTTAAACACAAGCCAACCCTCAAATCTCTCCTTGATGCCACATCCACTGGCGGTTAGGACCTCACGTGACTCCTAAAAAAGCTGTCTCCGTTTGCTATCTCCAGTCACTCTCCTCCCGGCCTCTCTGGAACCTACTTTATCGTGCTTTTATCTGCACGATTTCACCAGCACAGCTCTCATCTGAGGTCATCTATGCCTGACATGTTGTTGAATTCAGCAGTCAACTCTTGATCCTCAGCTCACCTAACCCAACAGCAGCATCTGAGAGAGAAGGGTCATCGCCCTGAAATGCTTCCTCCACCCCATCCTAAAACTGTACACTCACGTGGTTTTCTTCTGCATCACTGGCTATTCTTTCTTGGTCATTTTTGCTGGTTCCTCCTTGGCTCTCTAGCCTCTAAATCAGAGATCGGCAAACTTTTTCTTTGTGCCAGATAATAAATACTTTAAGCTTTGCAGTTCATTCTTATGGTTTCTGTCATAAATACTCAACTATGCCTCTGTTGTACAAAACCTGCTTAGACAACACATAAATGAATGGACGCAGTTTGCTGACTGTGCTCTAAATATTTACAAGTCCTTAGAACCTCCTCTTGCTCAGCTGTGTCACACTCTTTGTGACCCCATGGACTGTAGCCCGCCAGGTTCCTCTGTCCATGGAATTCTCTGGGCAAGAATACTGGAGTGGGTCGTCATTCCTTTCTCCAGGGGATCTTCCCAACCCAGGGATCAAACCCAGGTCTCCTACATTGCAGGCAGACTCTTTACTGAGCCACCAGGGAAGCCCCTCTCTTCTCTATCTCTACTTATTTGCCAGGTGATCTTACCTAATCTCATGGTTTTAAATACCATCCATGGGCAGAAGATGCCCAGATTTAAGACCCCAGCCCAGACACCTCCCCTTCCCTTATGTTCTCAACCCAACAGTCCGAGTGGGCCTCTTAAAACCCAAGTCGGATGATCACGCCCTTCTGCTCACACCTTCCTCTGGCTTCTCCTCTATTAACACAAAAACTTTTCTCATGACGGCTCGGGGACCCATGTGTTCTGGTCCTGTGTGACTTCGGACACTGTCTCCATCCTCCGCGTGCTCACTCCCTTCACTTAAAATGTCAGGCATGCTTCTGCCCAAAGGCCAGGGCACCTGCTGGTCCCTCTGCCTGGCATCTCTTCTCCTGCTGGCTTCCTTACTCCCGTGAAGTCCTCACTAAAACATCACCTGCCCTTACTGACTCTACGCTGAAAAGCAGCGTCTCCCCCAGTACCTGTTGTCCCACCCCAATCTGGCCTTATTTTCCCCATAAACACTTATCACCACTTACTTTCCTTTCTGTTTTAATTGTCTCTCTCCTCCAATTAGATTACAATATCTTTTATTTGTTGTTTAATTTCAGCTGAATCCTCAATGCCTAGATTTATGCCTGAATGTAGTCGGCACTCAATAAATATTTATTGGATGAATGAATGGTTTCTTAAGTTTTACCCTGTGATCTACTGGGACTACAGAAGAGGGTAAGAATAGAAAAATAATAATTAAACTATAGGTTCAAGTATTTAAACTACACCAAATTCAGAAAACATATTAAATATATCTTTAGTATACTCACAAATATCTTCATACTTAAAAATGATAAAGAAGGTCAGAATCTTGATCAATGCTTATAATTATATCCTATATGAATTACATTTAAAATTTAAAGGAAGTCTTACAGAGTTTATAAAAAAGAATTAAAAGAATTCTCAGTAATTAAGTAATACTACTAAATTAATATGCTAAAAAAGTTATGAGAATGAATGTTTAGGCAAATGGCTACTTATTCCCTCTACTTGAGAAGAGAAGACAGTGTGCACGTTATGAAAAGACATTTTCTCTGAAGCCTTGGTGTGATGAGAATTAAACTGGGGATAAGACAGAAACCAGAGGTCCTGGGAATGAGCTAGCATGATGCTACATGGAACCTTCCATGATCTCAGCAGCAGCAGACCCTGATTAAATTTGGGACTTCTTAAATACATGAAATTGGTCACTTCAACCAGTAGGAGCCAAAAATTAATCTGTTTCATATAATGCCAAGGGTGGTGCTTCGTCTGTTGTAGACATGGTACTTTTGACTCCAGGAAGACTCAAAGAGGGAAAAGGAGGTAAGTTACTCTGGCTTGAGAAGCTACCACAGGGAAACTGCATATGGCCTGCTTCCACCTCATGAAATTTCACATGTAGGGCTTACCTATTACATCTCCTTGCTCATGAATCATCATTCCCAAATCTTTAAATATTTCATTAATATCCATAATATCAGCCTAAGAGAAAAAAAGTACATTTTATTATAATCAGAAATTCAGTCCCCAATCCGCAAAGGAGGAAAATTTTTAAAAAACCCAAACCACTACTCATACCTAGGTGACCATGCATCTGGACTTAATAACATACATTTTGGGCATATGAGAAAACTATTTGACCATAGGCAATCCCAAGTAAGTAGACTCTGAATAACTGTAACCATTTCTCTAAAACAAGTTTGTAATGTTAAAAATATCAGGTGATTTGGAATGGAAATGAACCATCTATGTAATAGAGAAGGGTGGTGTGTTATTGAATTTACACCATGCAATTTGATTAGTCTTGTTATCACAAGCAGTATTTCCTCAAAAACACTGAGAATATTCTAGTAAAAATTTGTATGTCAATTTGACACTCAGGACTGTGCTGGGTCTTTCTGTGGCACGTGGGCTTAATTTCCTCACAGCGTGTGAGACCTTAGCTCTCTGACGAGACACTGAACCTATGTCCCCTGCACTGAACATGGGTTCTTAACCACTGGACTACCAGGGAAGTCCCTCGATTTGACATTTTAAAAGAATAAAACGAGGTGTAAATTCAAATTCTCAAATTAATAAACTTGAATACACAATGGAATAGTGATGAATAAATAAGTTATAAATTTAATTTTCTTTCATATATAACTACTATTTTGCCTGATTAAAGAGTAACATGTAAGTACTTTATTCAGGAAGAGTGGGGCGATTTACACATTGATCCTAGAACCTGGCTTTCTCATCTGTAAAATGGGGAATAATAATGACACAGTTAAGTTACTTTTATGAAAACTAAATGAGACAACACGAACAATTTATCACATAGTGCTTGATGGATGGAATCCATCAATAAATGGTAGCTATTGTTAGCTATTATCAGGCCAATTTTCAGGGAACCGGTAGGTTCCCTATGAACTAAGGTTATAAACCTTTCAGACCTCTTCGATATCCTACATGTACTAAAGGGAAATAAAATACGTTTAAAGCCCTTGGAAGAAATCTGATTCATGCAGGTGTGATGTGTATTATGTGCCATGGAAGCCATCCAGACTCATCAGACTCTCTGAATGAACTAGACTGATATTTTTCTCAATGGTCAGATGACTTAACAGAATTTTTAAAAAAAGAAAGAAAATTTGGAGTGGAGGGGAGTATATTTTCTCATCCTAGCACAATTTCTAAAGAGATGACTCTTTTTAAAAGCAATGATTCTAACTTATATGAGAAATGCCACCGAACTGATATTTATTTAGTTTTCTCTCTTGACCCTTCTCCCAGCATCACCTAAGCATCTTGAGAACAAGCTCACTAACGGAGGCAGCTCAATCCTACAATGTAAAGCTTACTTCGAGTTGCCTGATAGAAGACTCTCTCTCCTGAATAAGGCGCAGGTCATCCTCTGTAATTTCTTCATCCTGCAACTGAGCTTGAGGCTGAGTTTGGCTATTAAAAAGAAAGGACTATGTAAAAAAAAGAAAAACTGCTACGGAAACAAGGGCGCTTCCTTCTTATTACAGAAATACTTATTGAATAGAACATTTTTGCTTCAAAGTCACAGAATTGCTCACTTAAATTCTAAAAGTATAACAGAAATGCTAACCAAATTTTATTCATTTTCATTTCAATGATTTTTTTTTAGAGTTATTACTTAATTATTGGAAGCTATTACATCTGGCAAGTCAGTATTTCTTCTTGGTTGACTTAAATCTCACATACGGGAATAATCTATATCAAAAATAATTTTAATCAAAAATTAAGTCAATAATATTTATTTGGATAAATAACTACTTAAAGAGTATTATTAGTATACTGGACTGTTTTTATATATTTTATAATAATTATTTAAAAATTTTTTCAAATGTATTGTTTTCTATTTATAAATAACTTAGGAATCATGATATTGAAAGCTAATTTTGCCCAAGACCATGATGTAAAAAACAAATATGAAAAATAATCTTTTACACTGTATACTGTTTTATACTTCTTACCTTTCCCAGGATACAAGATTCCTTTCTTTTGAGCTCTCCTCAGGAAAACCGCCCTGAATAATTTAGTAAGAGAATGGATTGAGAAGGCACAAAGGAAAAGCACACAACACTCGTATTTTCCTTTATAATAATTTAAATCGATTTATGTCCACACTGGAGGAGAGGTGTAAGAAAAGAGAAAGATTCTTGTTCTAATATTTTAAGTCAATTACTTCAAGCAATAATAAAACTATACCCTAAGCTGACATGGGAGGAATTCATTAAATATTCTCAAGAGCCAAATAATAAATATTATTTGATTAAAACAGAATGTAGCCTTAGAACCTCTACATTAAGGAACAAGGAAGCACGAGAAGTTCCAGGGAGATTTAAAATTAAAATCAAAATTCCACTCTAACTTATCCTTCCATTTATCTTCTCCAGGTCTAAGTTCATTTTCAGTATTCACACAATACATTCACTCTGTTCATTTCAAATCATCTTCATATAACCCAGGAGTCAAGAGTCTTCTACTCCAGCAGGAATACAAAGTAACAGCCTCAGGTGCAAATCAGGATTTGATTCTTAATCTTCTCTGACAGAACGTTTCCGTATTTTTATATAATCTGTAATCTTTTGTTCCATGACATGGACAGAATAACCACAATAATATGCAATTATCATCCTTTTAAAAACTGAGCAGAAACTCCTGAAAATAAATATTCAACACCGATTTCCAAGATAGTCACAGGTCTTTAAGACTCAAAAACCATGCCATGTAGTGTGTACAGGATCCCCGGGGAACACCGTGTTCAGGTTTACACGCTGCTTTAAATACTCACACCCCGGGGAACACCGTGTTCAGGTTTACACGCTGCTTTAAATACTCACACCCCGGGGAATACCATGTTCAGGTTTACACGCTGCTTTAAATACTCACAGATACTCTGGAGCCGGCTCTTACTCGAGCAACAAATTCTTTCTCTCTCTCAGCAGCCTGCCTCTGCACCTTCTGAAAGTTTGTCAGCGATGTTGTGAATTCAGCCACTAAGCGATCCTTCTGTATTTTCCTTTGACGCTAGAGAGGCGGGGAAAAGAAACCTGCTAGAATCAAGCTGTGAAGTTCTGCAGAATTTGCAAAAGCTGTTTTGCTAGTTAGCTGGCTCTTTATTTAATTTTGAAAATTTCACTCACTCTATTACAGGGCCTTACTGATTAACACTCAATAACATTTTGCTCAATTTGATAATGTGTTCAAACAAATATATAATGTGTTCAAACACTGGGCATATTTATCTTGAGGCAAAGGCCCATAATGTTGGATTTTTCACCTCAAGTTTTCATCCTAAACACTAGGCCACACTTATAAAGTAATTCCTCTTCTTCTTTATTTTAATGGAAATAAAACCTTTGATTCACCTAAGTAATAACTTCCACTAAGTAAGCAGGGTAATAAAAACGGGTGCCCCGAGGAAACCTCACATCTTGAATGAGCATGCATGTTGCATGAAGTCAGTCCTGGAAGGCCAGGAAACAATTAGTCAGGAAGCATTTTCTGAGCACTTATTTAATTATGGGTCAGGACAACTGCATGGAAATAATTTTTGCTTTACTGAACCACAGGATACTACCTGGGCAATTAAATACAGTTTTGTGTTCTCTGAACTAATCTCAAATATTTTTTCCCCCCTGATTTCCTTTCTAGTACAAAGATCAGTTCAAAGATCCTACAACGCATTTGATTGCCTTTCCCATTCAGTACATCAACACTGTGTCTTAAAGCTTCATACCTGGTCACTGGGGGTGGTGGGCAGAGATCCAAACTCTTTAATGTACTTATCTGTTTCTTTGGCAAGTTGGTTCGTATACTGCTGCTTCTGCTGGCTAAAGTGAGAAAACACGCATCACAGTTAAAGAACTAAGGTATTTCTTGAAACTCTAACTCTGCCACTTGATTCAACCCTGATGAACAGCTTTAGAAAAATCACTTTTTTTAGAGACTGGCTCAAATTTTCTCTATGAAAACAAACTTCTCAGGTTCTATAAATATTGAGTAAATACTATGTGGAAGGTGCTTTACTCACATATGGAGATAACCAAGCTTTGAGAAATAAATATCAGCAGCTATTTAGAAAAGAAGATGACTAAAGCCAACGAGAGATTGTAAAATGTCTGATGTTTGAGATCTGGCGGATGTGGGGGCTTAAAACGCTGTCTCGTTCTCAGGGTACAGCCAGCCTCTCTCATTTCTCTACCTGAGTATTTATATCTTATAGATACTTTATTAAAAAAAAAAAAAGAGCAGACGTCACAATGAATAATAGTACAAATTTACTAGTATCTATGTTCACCATAGGAAAAAAAATGATAGCACTTCTCTGTTAAAAGAAAAAACCAAACACAGTGAAAAAGATAAATTACATAGTTATCTGTTTCTATCTTGCTAACTAGCTTATAAAGTGAAAAGTAAGATCTATAACTAAAGAAGTTGACATTTAAAAAAAGCTTGTATTCATGTCATGTTTTACAGGTCACAACCTCAGTACCTCTCATATATATTATCTCTCATTTTATTTGTTTCTTTTTTTGCCTTTTGCTTTTTTTTTTTCTTTTAAAAAAATAATTTATTTTTTATTGAAGAATAATTGCTTTATAGAACTTGGCTGTTTTCTGTCAAACCTCAACATGAATCAGCCATAGGTATACATATATCCCCTCCCTTTTTGAACCTCCCAGCCATCTCCCTCCCCATCCCACCCCTCTAGGTTGATACAGAGCTCCTGTTTGAGTTTCCTGTGTATTGGTCACACTTTGGGTCCTTTAAAATAATGAGAAACTATATGATAATATCGGAGAAGGCAATGGCAACCCACTCCAGTACTCTTGCCTGGAAAATCCCATGGACAGAGGAGTCTGGTAGGCTGTAGTCCATGCGGTCACTAAGAGTCGGTCACTAAGAGTCGGGCACGACTGAGCGACTTCACTTTCACTTTTCACTTTCACTCATTGGAGAAGGAAATGGCAACCCACTCCAGTGTTCTTGCCTGGAGAATCCCAGGGATGGGGGAGCCTGGTGGGCTGCCATCTCTGGGGTCGCACAGAGTCGGACACGACTGATGTGACTTAGCAGTAGCAGCATATGATAATATCTTTTAGTATATAGGTATCTATATTTGACTGATGAGGAATTATACCACACTTATATATGTTTACCAAATGCCCTATCTTTATATGCCTTTTGTAAATCTTTATGAAAAGTAATAAAATTATAAAAAGACTTTAATGATATCTACATATTCAGAATCTCCACTCTTAACCTTAGCAAAATATTGTTAACTATTAAGAATTATGGCTTCTGTTCTGTTTTACTTTATTTTAATAAATGATGCTTTATTATTTAGATTTGGGACATGTTTATCCCCCTGATATCTATCCACTGCAGAAAAATGCAATATAAATTATAAGACAACTATAAATTCCTCAAACTGTACTTCACAAAAAATATGAATTATTATTACCTATCTTTTAATTTCTTCTTTTTTGCAACTTTTCCTTCTGTAGCTAATGTTTGGCATTTCATTTATTACATATACACTACTTGAAATTTGTAGCTGGCAATCGTGCTAAATTAACATTTAAAAATGATTCAGGTTTTTTTTTTTTTTTTCAGCTGTCAAAAATGATTCAGGTTTAGAATAATGTTGGGCAAACCATCAAACCCCAAACAGAAATGTCTTCCTTATAAGTAAAATGGAAATAGTTCTTTTGATCTATCTAGCTCACTGCGATTCTGTAAGGTTTTATGAGAAAAGGTATAAACACACTGTAAAATCTGTAACACCACAAAGTGTTGTTGCTCTTGTTCTATAGCATGTTACTCAAATCTGTAAGTACGTTACTTGATTATATCCTTTATTTTTTAAACAGAGGCTAATGCTTTCTGAAATTCAAGGATGTAAAGATAAACTTTGCGGGGGCATAGTTCATACTGGATGTTCAACGAAATCTAAGTGAAATAAATAAAAATCATCACAGGGATTGTTAGCTATGAGAAGTGACTCACACAGGGAGAAGCTTAGAGTACTGTTTTTCTAAAGCCATCAAAAACAACCTATTAAAAAGTATTAGATAACCAAAGAAGTTCTGCTTTGATAGAGAAAGCCAGATCTTTAAAATAAAGAAAAACAGCTGCCCACTTTGGACAGGGAAAAACTTACACAAAATCTGAGTACAAATGAGGCAGCAGAAAAAAAGTATTAATTTTTCATTGTTTTCTCCAATAAATATAACACTACACACTATCAAACGAACATAACAATCGGTGGTTTTCTCTCTTTCTTTCTTTTCTTTTTGATGTTTAACTAAATACTTACAGCTGTTGCCTCAATTCAGGTGAATCTTGAGGTGTTCCAAGTTGATTCAGAGTCCTCTGTATTTCCGCAGCTATTATGATAGAAAGTAAATGTATAGTAATTATTACAAACGTTAGGCCATTAGAAATTAAGTTAGAAGTTAACACAAGCAATAGGACAGTTAGAAAAAGACAGGAAAAACAAAGAGATAAATATAGAAAATATTAGTTGAGAAAAAAAAATCAATGGTTTATTCAAATCTAATTAGTGACAATGAATTGTGTGGGTACCTTAACATGTGAAACTGTAACTATGATCCAAAAATACTATCTTCTTCCCTATTCCATCAGGACATTTGGTACAATGGCACATGGACGGTCACGTAAATTCTACTGGCACAAAAATTGTGAGGAAAATATGATTCACTGGGATATAAAGTGAATGAATTACAGTTAATAAATGAATGAGGAATAACAAAATTAGAATAACCATTTTTCAACTGTCTATGTAATAAGCAAATCAAGCAAAAATCAAAGGATGCTAAAACCATGGGAATACTCACATGACCTTAAATTATCATCACATAGATGTCATTAACTTGGGCTAACTTTATAGAAGATTAATCTGTTGCTTACAACAAATGACCAAATTTAGGATCACCAATCGTACAAACTAGCATTATGAGCCTCCTGACATGATGCAACAAGAAAGTCACAAAATGACCTATGTATTTTCCTTGCCAAAATATTTAACTGGAATCTATGAGCAACAGAGCACACACCACACACAATCATGAGAAAGAAATCAGACCAATCTAGATTATGTGATAATCTACAAAACGACTGATCTGTACTTCTTAAAATATTAATATCACAAAAGAAAAAAATATATAAAAGCAGGAAGCTTTCTAAATTAAAAACACAAAATACTTTTTAAATTAAAAACATAAAATAACACCCAGTATACAATTTTTGACTGGCTTCTGATTCAGGAAAAAAAATAAATAAAACCTACAAAAACTATTTTTAAAAAGTTGCAGAGACAACCAGAGAAACCTGAATTGAATCTGGAGAGAGAAAGACTAAACAAAAGTTGAAAAATGTTAACAACTGGTGAACCCAGGTAAAGGGTATATAAAAAGAGCACTGTACTATATTTTTACTCTTCTGTAGGTTTTAAATATTTCATGCTGAGTTCCCCACTCAGAAGTCTACCACTGTAATACTAGTAATTAAAAAAAAAAGGCTCTTTACAAAGGGGAAGGTTCTAGCTTTATGCATTTATGTACACAAATAAAATGTCAAGCAGAGATAAGTTGAAAATCCATTTCAAAGTAAAGAACTTTCACATTTCCAAGAACTAGGGAAAAATGATCCAACCCACCCATTCTTTTTCATTTAAAAGAAGTCGTTTATTTATATAGCTTAAATGCTTTTAAAAAGTCATTGTTTATTTATGGGATCAAGGGAATGATTGTATTCCAAAACACAGGATTACTTTTGTTCACTCAGGATGATGTAATGAATATTGCTTTCAAGTCAAAGATGGAAAATATAAATACTGGAGAGGAAATATATAGCAACTGTTAACCATTCAGCTAGTTACAAAGGAATTTCTTTTTGCTTTTTTTTGGTAATAGATGTTTTCTTTTGTGAGGTGAGAGACTTTGCTGTTTTAAACTTATGGTTGCTTTGTACAATAAGTTATATATTTCCTTCTCAACCTTAGTGGATTCTCCTAAGCTACCTTATAGGGGTTTAAAGCTTTCACTTTTGGAAAAAGTATGCTGTAAGACAAACTGATGCAGACATTTATCATTATTTTGAGAGGATTCTTGTCTTTTAAAAAGGCCATGGTAAGTGAAAAAAAAAAATAGACTGCTCAATAAATGACATGAGGAAAACTGACCAACCATTTGGGGGTTAAAACAGAGAACTCAATGTAACCTCATGAAGCAAAATAAATCTGTAAAAAATTAATAATTTAAACATTAAAAATGGAAACTATTAAACTGCTACATAAAACTATAAAAATGTACTTATTATACAATCTTATTTACGATTTTGGCACAGGTATGAAATATTATCCAAGTATAACACAAAACTAAGAACCATGAAGGAAAATATTATCAAACTGGCAAAAAATACACAAAAATTTTAAATGTTATATGAAAAATATGTATTTTTATTACAAATCCATACAAGTAACATATGTGTGTGTGTACACGGGAGAAAATGCCTGCAGCAAAAGATAAGTAAAGGGGTTAATATTCTTAATATAGAAAAAAAACTTCTACAAGTTGGAAATACAAAAATAGTCCAATAAAAAAAGGTAAAAGGTATCATCTTAAAATAATGACAAGCAAATAAACATATGAGAAGTTCAACTTCATTGATAATCAACTTTTCATATATCAGATTGGAGAAAGTCAAGAAAAATAAGTGGATGATAATATAATCATAAGTGAAAGTCTTCATAAAGGTAAAGACATAGGGAGGAATAATATCCATCATGTAGAAAGAATCAGAAATAACTGAGGAAAGGTCAGACAAACCAGTACAAAAGTAGGCCAGGAACAGGACCTTTAATAATATTCACTGAAAACATGAATAGCAAAAAAAAAAAAGAAGAAAGAAAAAAAGACTGAAAAGTGTCAATCCTAAAAGGATAAATAATTTTAATGCATGAACGCTATATAAAATTGTTTGGCCATTAAAAAGAAATTAAGTAGACATGCTTCTCATAGACCCAGTGGGAGGGAGCCTAAGTCCACCAAATGGTTATTTCCCTGGTTTTTGTAAACAGATACACTCAGCAACCCCAGTCTTCATCCTTTTTCCCTGAGAAAGGACTCATATGCAAAAGCGGACATAACTGGGAGCCCAGGGCTTTACATTTCAACAAAACAGAAGACCATCAGCCACAGCTCTTCTTGTGCACTGCCCAGAAATGTCAGGAAGACCTGATGAGCTGAGAGCTAGGAAGCCTCTCCTACTCCCATTTGCCTGGTTTGTCCAGAGGATGGGGAAGGCAAACATTAAGGATGGGGAAGTAAGGATGGCTAGCACAGGTTTCTTTAAATGGTGACTCCCATTGTGATGCTCCTCAAAATGTGATCTATTTGCTAGAATACATCATCAAAATCGTTGGCGCCTTGTACAAACCTTCTGATACAGTAAACACTTTTTGCTCTATCCTAAAAAATAGAAAACAAGAGGAGTATGCTTTCAGCTGGATGGGGTGGGCGGCAAGCCTTCAGTCTTATCTTAGGGTTATACACCCTCTTTATCACTGTACAAGTCAGGTGTCAAGATTACTGATCCTCTCCTCCTACGGGACACTACACTGTAATGTCCAATACACTGCTTACACATGCTTTTAACATCTGCAAAGTGAGAAGCCACATGTTCTCGTAGGTGCCTTGGAAGGACGGAAGTATGCCAGCAGACAGAAGATAAATTAATGCAGAGACCTGTTTCCTTAGTGAAGAATCTTGGTCCATTGATCCGTATGGATCACTGATACACTCCTACAGAGGAAATGACAAATTGCTTTTCTTTGCAGTCTCAAATACAAATGGGAAAATACAGCTTGGTGATACTTTTTATGTGGCTCTAATCCATTTTACTGAATGCCCTCAAAGGTTGCTGGCTCTGGCTTCAACTCTCCAGCAGAAAAGGCTATTCTTCTAGTTCAAGTGGTGGCACAAGCAGATCTACAACTTGGCTTCAATGACCTGCTTGATCCCATGGTAACTCCAGAACCTGTGCAATTTCAGGGTTCTGTATAAAACTAGTGGCAAGGCTCACTAGGAAAAAAAACAAAAGAAGTCCCTTAGATTCATTGAGCAAAATGATGCTCTTTGTCAAGCCAATATTACCCTTTTGAGGAATAGTTCTAGTCTTACTACTGATTCTTGGATAAAAAGTAAACAGTGATATACCAGGTGACCCAGTGACTTGAGTTGCCTGCTACATATTAGGTGTTATGTTATCTTGTTGATAGGTTCTTCCTTGGTGGCTCAGTCAGTAAAGAATCTGCCTGCAATGCAGGAGACCTGGGTTCGATTCCTGGGTCGGGAAGATCCCCTGGAGGAAGACATGACTATCCACTCCAGTATTCTTGCCTAGAGAATTCCATGGGCAGATGAGCCTGGTGGGTTACGGTCTGGGGGGTTGCAAAGAGTCGGACACGACTGAGTGACAAACACTTTCACTATCTTGTTGGTGTATCTCTTTCTAGATTTTTTATGTTAGTCAGCGTGCCTCACACCAGCTTCTGCAGCAGTTGTTCAGTGGAATAAACAACCAGCAATGGTTTAAGAATTAAAAACTACATACAAGCTTTGCCAACATGGACTTCCCTCAGATTAACATGATTACTGACAATGCCATACCATTTTGCAGCCAACAGCAATCAAAAGTAAATATACAATGTGGCACCATTCTTGGGGGTTATGAGCCAGTCACGCAGAGCAAGACGATTAGAGCCCTTCTATCTTGGCGGAGGTGGAGCTTTATATTGACTGAAATCGCAACACTATGGATTTTGTATACTTCTTCTACTGCCCTCCCCCCATGATCCCACCGGCTTCTGAATCCATGTATCAATCACAACCATTCTACCCACCAGTGCTCCTGATCAAGACACTCAATTTAACAAAGAAAAAAAAAAATATATATATATATATATATACATATATATAATATAACAGAGCTTCCAAAGGCCAAGAATTTCTTGGTCTGCCAGTACTCCTTTATCTGGAAGCTACTGAATTTCTAGAATGTCTAATGGCCTTTTGAAGACCCAATTATGGTGTCACCTGAGAGACAGTATCTTGGGAAGCTGGAGTGCAATCCCACGGGACCTTTAGGCTCCCAAAGACCCACTCCACTCTGGCGCTGTTTCACCCATATCCACAAAGAAAACTCAGATTTAGGACCTAAAGTGTGAAAGTGAAGAGAAATAGTTCACACTGACATCTAATCACCCACTTGCAAACTTTCTTCCATCCCTTGGGATGATTTAGAGACAATATTCACGTAAGGAGTGTAACGGGGCTCCACCTGAGCGGAGGCTGAGAGTACATGGGCCCACTTGGGGCCAGGGTGGTACAGTGTCCACTGAGGTCATTACCAAGGGGAAGTAAAAGTGCGCCCAGGGCAAGGTCAGAGGGAGAGGTGTAAACAAACCTTGGGAGACAACCGGAGGGAACTAGCTAGTACTGCCGTCTTCAATCAGAAAAGTTAGTATGATCTAACACGTGAGCAGGAGCAACAAGGATCCGGGTTTGAAAGTCTGGGATACGAGGTACAAGAAGAAGCAAAGAGGAACACGGAATAGCTCTTCAGGAGAAAAGGATTAATAGAAACTGCAGGCTTGTTTCCAGCCATTAAGCAGCAGACTACAGCACCTGGCAATATTCTCTTCCTTGCTCTGTAATGTAGATGCTTAGATATTTTAACTATTTGTCCCCTTCCCTATCTCTATCCTCCACTGTTTCATAGGGGCATGTTGTTAGCGGTTACACTTAAACTCTGGTCCACAGACTAAGGGAATACTGTGACCCCCATCTTGCTGAATCAGAGGAGGAATAGACTGAAAATCACCAAACAGACCTGGCAATGGAAGCAGGAAATAAACACGTCTTGGTTTTACCTGTCAGTGGAGATGGGAGAGGAGGTCGGGTTGTATGAGCAACAGCAGCACCATGCTAAATGGGGCTTTTTAATATTTTCAAGCTTCAATATGAAAAAAAAGGAGAAATATGTTCATTATAGAAAACAAAAGAGATGAATTACAATGGATATTTTTGGCCATCTGATACCCCAAATTCTTATGACACTGGATCTTTTTGGTTTATAATATCACCACTGGGAAGTATCATTACAGAACCAGTCCTTAGAGGGAACAAACTGGACAGTACAGTCACAAAACCATTCTGAGTCCTTGAGCTTTGCTGACCTCCATTATGAGTAATGCAGGTGATTAATAATGACATAGTCCCAGCAACAATCACAAAAAAAGAAAGACCAGACTCATAAAACTAGCTTAGCTACTTGTAATCAAAATCTAGACTGACTTAATGCTATTGAGGTTCCATAAATACCAAAGTTGCTTACAAGTCAAATGCTTTAGCTGACAACTTTCTTTTCACTCTAAAACAATAATTTGAATAATACACTATCTCATAAATGAAGTTTCTTAGAAAGGCAACCATTCAGCTTTGCCTAATAGAGTGCATTTAATTAACTGAGTGCTCGATGTTTTTCATGAATGCAAACGTGAAACAAGGCCTCTTACACTGAAGCAGTATGCAATCTAGAAAAGGAGGGAAAAAAGTATCAATACATAGTATAAATGCTCTAATAATGTTTCAAACAAGGACCTATGTATAGGCATTCTGCTGCTGCTGCTAAGTCACTTCAGTCATGTCTGACTCTGTGCGACCCCATAGACGGCAGGCCACCAGGCTCCCCCGTCCCTGGAATTCTCCAGGCAAAAACACTGGAGTGGGTTGCCATTTCCTTCTCCAATGCAAGAAAGTGAAAAGTGAAAGTGAAGTCGCTCAGTCGTGTCTGACTCTTAGGGACCCCATGGACTGCAGTCCACCAGCCTCCTCGTCCATGGGATTTTCCAGGTGAGAGTACTGGAGTGGGGTGCCATTGCCTTCTCCGCCTTCTACTGAAGGACAATCCAAAAAGCCTTAATGGAGGAGGCACTTGTATTATTTTTGAAGTGCAAGATACCAGACACTTTACTTTGGAGATTCGAACCTCGATATCACACTTAAGACGTAACTTGAAATGTTCAGATTACCAACTGGTTCCCCCAACCACAAGGGTAAATAAACTCCTTAAAGGAAAGAACTAGGTGTTCATTGTCCATTATCAGATCTCTTGCATCTACCATATTGTTGACACTCAATGAATATTTTTAAACTGAGCCACAAAAGATCATCAGAAAGACTGAATCTTATAGAAGAAGTCGTATGTATTTCTAAAACACAAGGCATATATAAGAAGAAAGTTAAGAGAGGTAGGTATGTTCCTTTATTATTCATTCAATTATTCATTCATTCAACATGGTCTGGGTACCTACTATCCACCAGGATTTCTGGACAGCAACAATCATTCTTGTTTCTTTAATCTGTACAGCTCTAAACTTGAGGAGCAGGCTTCCTAGGTGCCACAGTGGTGAAGAATCCACCTGCCAATGCAGGAGACGCATGAAATGCAGGTTTGATCCCTGGGTGGGGAAGATCCCCTGGAGGAGAAAATGGCAACAGGCTCCACCATTTTTGTCTGGAAAATTCCACGGAGAGAGGAGCCTGGCGGGCTACAGTCTATGGGGTCGCAAAGAGTCAGACATGACTGAGTGACTAAGCACCCAAACGTGAGGAACAAGTGAAGGGATCCTCTGATCAGGTGATGAAGAGCCTACAGAAACGCACATCTGAAATCACTGAATCAAATTTAGGAGAAATATTATATGGTATTAGTCCCATTTTATTATACACATAAAGCTGAAAACCAGACAGAATAACTGATTTGTTCAAGAAACTATGGCTATTTTTAAGTAGAAGAGCTGGGATAAGAATGTAGACTTCTTCGTTTCTAAAACAGTATTTTTCAGAGCACTAAAAGGGCTAAGAGAAAAAGACTTTTAAAAAGATTATTTCATAATCCAGGTATGATAGCTACCAAAGCAAAAATACCAGGAAAAATACGTGTGCAAAATTGAAGCAGTTGATCTGAGACACTCTGGTGTTTCAAGTGGTGTTCAAAGTACATTTCAAGGCCTACCACGGACCACAAGCAGCCTTCTGCCCTGCTGAAGCTGATGAGGAAATAAACACCTGTCCGTTCTTCAGGCTGTATGAGCAAGATTCCATAGACATCACGTTATATATGACCAGCATCACCCTCTTACATCAGTGTCAGCCACATATGGCCTGTGGGGGCTTTCAGCCTCGTTTGATACAGCCCTCCAGCTAAGAATGGTTGTTACATTTTTAAAAGGTCAACAAAAACCAAAACAACAGTGATGAATACACAAAAGACTGTATGTGCGCTGCAAAGCCTAAAATGTTTACTATTGGGCCATTTATAGTAAAAACAGGCTGACCCTTGTCCTAAATTAGTAAAAATTACTAAAACTTTGTAATCATAGCTGAGTTCAGTATGGTACTTGAGTGTATTAAGTACAGACTATGCTACTAAGTCTGTTTCACGCAAAACTGAGCAATACTGCAAGTCTTCCACTGAGCTACACGTATAAGAAGCTGATTTTCTGCGATTTTCAGAAAGAATACGCCAGCCTTACGGCAGCAAGTGAAGAGGAACTAAAGAGCCTCTTGATGAAGGCGAAAGAGCAGAGTGAAAAAGCCAGCTTAAAACTCAACATTCAAAAAACTAAGGTCATGGCATCTGGTCCCATCACTTCATGCAAATAGATGGGGAAACAGAGGAAACAGTGACAGACTTTATCTTCTTGGGCTGCAGATCACTGCAGATGGTGACTGCAGCCATGAAATTAAAAGATGCTTGCTCCTTGGAAGAAAAGCTATGACAAACCTGGACAGCATATTAAAAAGCAAAGACATTACTTTGCCAACAAAGGTCCATAGAGTCAAAGCTATGATTTTTCCAGTAATCATGTACAGATGTGAGAGTTGGACCATAGAGAAGGTTAAGTGCTGAAGAATTGTTGCTTCTGAACTGCGGTGTTGGAAAAGACTCTTGAGAGTCCCTTGGACAGCAAGGAGATCAAACCAGTCAATCCTAAAGGAAATCAGTCCTGAATATTCATTGGAAGAACTGATGCTGAAGCTGAAACTCCAATATTCTGGCCACCTGATGCAAACAGCTGACTCATTAGAAAAGACCTTGATGCTGGGAAAGATAGAAGGCAGCAGAAGAAGGGGACAGCAGAGGACAAGATGGTTGGATGGCATCACCGACTCAATGGACATGAGTTTGAGCAAGTTCCAGGAGATGGTGAAGGACACGGAAACCTGGCGAGCTACAGCCCACGGGTCGCAAAAAGTTGGACATGACTTGAGAGACTGAACAACAACAAATTGATACCGATTCATTAAAGGCTCTGGTTTGTGTCAGCTATTATTTTTAACTGCTGCTCTTCTGACATTGATTTAGAAACAATTATGGTTACTTTTTCATTTTACTGGATGAACATTTTTGCAGAGTAACTGATGTATCGTTACCATTTTATTACTCTCCAGTTTCTGACTATCTCCTAGTTTTAGGATGGTGGCTCATATGATCTTCTGCCTTACTCATGTTGACATGTTCAAAAACGTTTACAAAAAACTGCCTTAGAGACAGAGAGACAAAAAAGGTTTCTAGGTAGGTGACAAACAGGATAGTGATCTAAAATAATTGATAATCATTCCTAGCTTCTTCCAAGTCATGTCTAGTAGGTTTTGTTTCATTACCTTGCCTGGGGCATTGTGAATTTTTGAAGGAGTCATATTCATTTTTACTGGCAAATGTCTAATTTGAAAGAAAAAAAAAAACCCTTGTGAAAAATGAAAATTAAGAAATTAATTCTTTCCATAACCATAAACAGTTACTTGAAGAAAAACTCACCTAATACACTGAGATAGGATTAAATCAAGATGCACCACTACAAGAATACAATGAACAAATTATTTTTGCATTATTGACAATCTACAACGATTTGCTACTACTAGAGAGGTAACATTAAAGTATATTACATTTTCCATAACACAAGGAGAACACCATTTCCCACACATTCAGGAAAAGTTCATTATTATTTATACAGAACTCAAACCGTGCCCTTTCTGCCTCTTCATTCTTTTCTGTACCAAACACCCACTGTGTTCCGTAAGAGTCTGCTGCCATCTAGCGGATGACCTAAGGAAAAAAACTGCTTCATAGCAAAGTTTTTTATTTTTATTTTTTTCTGTCCGTACAACTGTAGGCAGCAGTTGCTATGAGAGACTGTGTACTGTTTCCACCTGTCAGAGTTCCCAGGGGACCAGGGAGGACGTGACCAGTGAGAGTAGCCAGGCTTCGGGGACACCCCGAGTCAGCCCTAAAAGACACACAGACCACCTTCAAAGAAATGTCTCCAAATAATGGAGAACAGAATACAACCACCTGCTCTTTCAGCACAAAATAGCTCTGTTGCTCAATCCAAAATAACTCAGTTGAAACTGTCAATCGCGGAAAAAAATAACGGTTGTTAAAACACGTGGGCAAGTGGTTTAGAGATTCTGACTCAAGTCTCACCCACATCACACAGAGGAAGTCAAGTTTAACACTGACCAGTGAGTAGTCTGGGAGCCAGACAGCTTGATTTGGAAACCTGACCTCACTCCTTCCTGGCTGCTGACCTTGGGCAACTGACCTCATCTCTCCAAGCTATAACTGCCTCACAGTCAAGTGGAGGGAAAATCACCTCTTCCTCAGTCATCATGAACTTCAACTCAGGGCAATGTACATTAAGGGCTTTGTACTGGAAACAGAAAGAGCTTACTAAATGAGAGAGAATAGTATGAAGAGACTTAATGTTTTTCTTCTGGAAGTCACAGATGAGCACATGGCCAGCCATCGGAAGTTGACAATGACCAGTTAGGAGCAATCATTGAAGGTGATGTTCTTACAACAAGATGAAGAAGAAGAATATTCTTATTAACATATATTAACTAACATGAAACATGCTGTAGGAGGGTGTTGAAATCTAATAAACTCTGATAAAGTTATGAGAATTGTAGAGATAATGACACATATAAATCAAGACAAGGTAGTTATAACCCCCAGTTAGGAAGGAAGTCAGCTATTGCCTGACAGTGACCATGTCTAGCAGTTACACACAAGTGAGAAACTGAACTATTAATAGGAAAAAACCCACCTAAATATTAAACAAACTCTCAATAAAAACAAACTGTTTTAGCCTCCAGGCTTTCCTCATCTGTCAAACCGTCTATTTTAAAGGGTGGTTTTAAGCATCAATATTATAGAAGATGGTATATGTAAAAACATTGCAGAATGGCATAGATTTCTACTAGGTTGGTGCAGAAGTAATTGTGGTTTTGCATTGGTGAACTTTGCTGTTTGATATTGGAATACATTCTTAAATAAATGTGGTTATGTTACATATTATTTTAATGGCCATTTATTGCTTTGTGCTTTTTTGCTAATGCATTACTTGCTGTTTACTTTATATTTATTTTTCAGTTCAGCTCAGTTGTGTATGACTCTTTGTGAGACCCCATGGACTGCAGCATGCTAGGCCTCCCTGTCCATCACCAACTCCTGGAGTTTACTCAAACTCATGTCCATTGAGTTGGTGATGTCATTCAATCATCTCAAAGTCTAAGAGCAAATTCAAGCAATTTTTTAATTCAAGTTCAAAATGGGTCGTAATGCAGTGGAGACAACTTGCAACATCAACAATCTGGCCCATGAACTGCTAATGAACATACAGTGCAGTGGTGGTTCGGGAAGTTTCTCAAAGGAGACGAAAGCCTTGAAGATGAGCACAGTGGCCAGCCATCAGAGGTTGACAGTGACCAATTAAGAGCAATCATCAAAGGTGATGCTCTTAGAACTACATGAGAAGTTGCAGAAGAACTCAGCATCTACATTCTACAGTCACTCGGCATTCAAAGCAAACTGAAAAAGTGAAAAAGCTCTCTACGTGGGTTCCTCATAAGCTGATTGCAAATCAAAGAAATCATCATTTTGAAGTGCTGTCTTCTCTTACTCAACAACAACGAACCATTTCTCAATCTGATTGTGAGGTGTGGCAAAAAATGGATTTTACACAACAGCCAGCGATGACCAGCTAAGTAGCTGGGCCGAGAAGAAGCTACAAAAAACGTCCCAAAGCCAAACTTGCACCAAAAAAGTCATGGTCATTGTTTGGTGGTCTGCTTCCTGGCTGACCCACTACAGCTTTCTGAATCCCGGTGAAACTATTACCTCTGAGAAGTGTTCTCAGCAAATCGATGAGATGCACCGAAAAATGCAACGCCTTCAGCCAGTACTGGTCCACAGAAAGGGCCCAATTCTTCTCCACAACAATGTCCGACCACACATTGCACAACCAACACTTTAAAAGTTGAACGAATTGGGCTACGAGGTTTTGCCTCATCCGCCACATTCACCTGACCTCTCTCATCAACCGACTACCAATTCTTCAGGCATCTCAACAACTTTTTGCAGGGAAAATGCTTTCACAACCAGCAGGATGCAGAAAACAGGATTTCCAAGAGTTTGCTGAATCCTGAAGCATGAATTTTTATGCTACAGGAATATACAAACTTATTTCTCAAATAAGCAAGAAGGGGTTGATTGTAATGGTTCCTATTCTGATTAATACAGATGTGTTTGAGCCTAGTTATAACTGCAAGGAGATCCAACCAGTCAATCCTAAAGGAAATCAGTCCTGAATCTTCATTGGAAGGACTGATGCTGAGGCTGAAACTCCAATACTTTGGCCACCTGATGGAAAGAACTGACTCACTGGAAAAGACCCTGATGCTGGGAAAGATTGAAGGCAGGAGGAGAAGGGGATGACAGAGTGTGAGATGGTTGGATGGCATCACCGACTCAATGGACATGAGTTTGAGTAAGCTTTGGGAGTTGGTGATGACCAGGGAAGCCTGGCGTGCTGCAGTCTGTGGGGTCACAAAGAGTCGGACATGACTAAGTGACTGAACTGAACACATAACGATTTAAAATTCACAGTCTGAAACCGCATTACTTTTGTACCAACCTAGTAAAAGAACACAAGATGCTATTACTGGTAACTTTACGATAATCAGAGTTAGAATCAGTAGTTTGGGCTAATCATTACATGGTACAAGGTGCATAAGATAATGTACCATGAGAAAATACCTGTATCAGCTGGTTGAAAGTAGGTCTGAACACAAAAAGGTTTGAAGAGGAAAAAAAAAAAAAAATCAAGTGACCTACGTTTATTTTCGTATACCAGGAAAAACCAAGAAAAGTATTCTGTAATTCTAAAAAGCACATGGCAAGTAGAAAAACTTGTTAGAAAATCTGAAAGAAAACTACTGAAATAATTATGGGCTTTTCCCCCCAATATGCTGTCTTGTGACCTGAACAGCGAGCTTATCGTCTTCGCGAGTGAAAGAACTGATGTGCAGGGCGGGGAGGATAATGAAGGATCTTCTAAAGAACGAGCCTTGAGCTGAGACGCTGAAGGTGACGCCTGTGTGGCCGGGGCCAAGGCCTCTGCTTTACTGTGCTCTCCCTCCTGAGACTCCAACACCCCCAGGCAAGTCCTGCTTCCACCAAGCAGTCTCCCCGACAGGAACACATTTAAATTCCTCATTGCTTTTCTTCCCAGATATTTCAAGAAAGGCACACAGTGTAACAAAGTCGCAATTTCGGGCACTTTCAAGCTCCTGCAGGCTAACAAAAAGTTAAATCTCAAGTCATGGGTCTTAAAAATGAACAAAGTACAAAAACGCAAGTCATCTGCAAACTGTATGTGAACAGTACTTTTGAATTCGAAGGTGGCCAGAACATTGCAAGCTCTGACTTAGCAAAGATGTTCAGATCTAACATTTTGTCACGTTGGGCCTGCCCAGCTGACCTGCTTGGGGGGAGTCTAGAATCAGGAGTTAACAGAGGCCCAGAGCAGGACTCGGCCCCTTGAGAGGGTGGTCTGTGTACTCAGCTAACACAGTGGGGGCTTGCCAGCAGGGAAGCCTGAATTCCTGATGAGTTTCAGTTGCAACACCCTGCTACTCATGTTATTGCCTCTTCTCTCCCCAGGCCATAAAGAACAGAGTGCGGGTGGGGGAAGAAAACCTACACAAGTTATATTTTCAGAGAAACTAAGACAACATATAAATTCTCAAAAATAGGTACATGTGGCCAAAAGGAACAGAAAAGAGCAGATCCTGGGTGAGAAGCCATGTGTGTGGATAGGGAGTGAGGGGGTGTTGCAGATGAGAACAGGGGAGGCAGAGCTCCCAAATGTCACCAGCAGAAGACAAGGACTGCACCCCAAGGTGGGGGGTCCAGGAACAGGGCTGAGAAGGAACAGGGTGGCACTCTGCTGGGGAGGTAGAAACAGGAGGCTGGGACCACCCTTGGGCCACCAGGCCACCCATCTCTGAAAGCGTCACCTCTCTCTAAGAGGAAAGGGGCACCTTAGAAAGAAGCAGCGGAACACTGGGGAGTCGATGGAGTGATGGGGGGACACCACGATTGGAGAGGAAAACCCTCCTACACCAGGCGAGGTTCTGAGAGGCAGCGGGGAAAAACAGGGCCTCAGGGCAGTACAGAGAGAAGGGGCCCTGGAGTCAAGTCTGGGTTCCTGCCTCTCCCTTCACAGCCAGGAAAAGCAAACTCACTCCACTGAATAACAACAGAAAGAACAGATAGAGCAGCCATGCAGAGGACTATAAAAAACTGTGGAAAAGAACAGCAAAACTCCCTATGAAGAAAACAGCAGGAAAAAAAATGTAACCACAGAAGTGGATAAGGTGACAATTATAACCCAAAATAGCACTGATTTTTTTTTTTTTAACTCAGTGAAGCAATTGCAGTTTTAAAGGAAGATCACAAAAGAGCTCCTAGGCGAGAGGGCTGGATAACAGGCACCAACGAAGCAGAACTAGAGGAACTTGGGGAAGAAAAAGAATTTAGAATTCTTTTCTGCAATGAAGAAAAAATGACAGGTCAGGTTAGAGGCACAGAAAGCAAGAGCCCCAGGAAAGTGGGCGTCATTCTGTGTTGTTCAGGTCACATTCTCGACTTTCTGATGGTTTTAGCTACAGGCTCACTGCCACTCTTGACTCCTCTCTCTCAGCTCCTGATGATCTCAATACCCATGCTGATAACCCACCCACCACCCTGGCCTGGCAGGCTGCAGCCCATGGGGTCGCAAAGAGTCAGACATGACTGAGCAACTGAACAATCCTGGCCTCAGTTCTTCGTACGAAAGAGAAAGTATCTCAGTCATGTCCGATTCTTTGCAACCCCGTGGACTATACAGTCCATGGAATTCTCCAGGCCAGAATACTGGGGTGAGTAGCCTTTCCCTTCTCCAGGAGATCTTCCCAACCCAGGGATCAAACCCAGGTCTCCCACATTGCAGGCAGATTCTTTACCAGCTGAGCCACAAGGGAAGTCCCAGTTCTTTGTATGCTTCTTTCAAAATGAGCTTATCCTCCATCCTCTCAAAATCACACACTCCAAGATCTAACCGAATGCCTTATTACCAACAACCATTAACTCTTCCATAGCCTTAGTTTCATAGACACGACTTACAAATCACCACCTCCTGTATGTCTCGCTCTCTGACTGGTACCCAGATCCCAACAAGCCTCTGCCAACTGCCAGGACCTAGAACCCTTCGGTCCTGCCTCTTTGCCACCTTCCCTCACACAACCTCCCCCTACCCCCAGGTTCACTGGCCTCCTGACCCAACTTGCACTCCACAGCCAGCCTAAACATCATCATCTTCACTCCCTGCTCGTGTCCCCGAGTCCCTCCCTCCACTCATCTCAACCGCTTGACAAATCCAAAACTCTAGCTGAGCCCAATACTGTGCGTCCTCTAGTATATGACGGTGCCATATAGCACTTACCAAACCTCTGCTCATGGAGACTTTATCCAAAGATTGTAAGTTTAACAGTGGGGGAACTTATCACTCATGCTGTTTTTACAAATGAATCCTTCCGAGTTCTATATAGAGAAAATACCTAGTGTAATGATACCTAAATGAGAGCATTCTCTTAGCTGTGTATCCAAGTTCCATTTATTTACATGCTCAAAAGCCTGGTTCTACCCACAGTAAAAGCCCGAGTTAGGGATTTTGCTAGGTAAGAGCTGAAAAATCAACTAATGTCACACTGTCAGCCTTGGCTTATCATTATGGTCATTATCAGTAATCACTTCAAAGGGAAGAAATCTTACAACAAAGGACTATTTAATAAAGGTATTTCTATATTATCCATGAATTACTCTTCCTAATGTGCTATTCAGTAAATGAAAACATCTTTCAGAATCTTGAGTTTTTCATAAAAATCAAAGAAGTTAATATAAATATCTCTTCTATCATACTATATCAATACCTGCCTAAAGCACACTAACCCACATTACTTTTGAAATACAATATATTACAACAAAGTGTAGAATCTTGGGATTCAAAAGCCAATGTCAGCACTATTGGGGTTTCCTGGCACTTTAAATCCCAGTGCAACATGCCAAGGAATGCAGGGCTGTGTTTAGTTTGCGAAGGCTGCCATAACAAAATACCACGGACTGGTGGCTGAAACAACAGAATTTTATTTTCTCACAGTTCAGGATGGAGGCTAGAAGCCTAAGGTCAAGGTGGCAGGGGGCTGGCTTTTCCTGAGGCTTCTCCCCGGCTTGCACATGGCCTTCTTCCTGCCGTGTCCTCTACTCCTGGAGGCCTGGGCAGCCCTGGTGTTTCTCCCCTTCTCATGTGGACACCAGTCATGCTGGATTAGGACACCGCTCTTAGGACCTATTTTAACCTTAATTACCTTTCCAAAGGCCCTATCTTCAAATTCAGTCACACGGCGGATAAGGACTTCAACAAATGAATAGGGGAACACAATTCAGTCCATAACAAGGAACTTGACAGAGCTAACAAGAGAGGAAGGTAAAAAAAAAGAATAAACTATGATACTTGTCGAGTATCTTTGAAGTACGCTCAGACACCTCGATGAATGAGTAACTTGTACCAGTCCACAGCAGCCTCAGGAAACCGTGCCGGAAGGACCACTCATAATCGCTGCAATTTCTTCTACTCAACTCTCAATTACTCTCCTTAATATCAAACAAAAGGAAAGGAGATCCTCTTCCATGTGACAGTTCAGTCAAGTCCAGTCACTTAGTCGTGACCGATTCTTTGTGACCTCATGGATGGCAGCATGCCAGGCTTCCCTGTTCTTCACCAACTCCCAGAGCTTGCTCAAACTCATGTCCAGAGAGTCGGTGATGCCATTCAACCATCTCATCCTCTGTCATCCCCTTCTCGTCCCGCCTTCAATTGTTTCCAGTATCAGGGTCTTTTCTAATCAATCAGTTCTTCGCATCAGGTGGCCAAAGTATTGGAGCTTTAGCATCAGCATCAGTCCTTCCAATGAATATTCAGGACTGATTTCCTTTAGGATGGACTGGTTGGATCTCCTTGCAGTCCAAGGGACTCTCAAGAGTCTTCTCCAATACCACATTCAAAAGCATCAATTCTTTGGCACTCAGCTTTCTTCATAGTCCAACTTTCACATCCATACATGACTATTGGAAAAACCATAGACTTGACTAGATGGACCTTTGTTGGCAAAGTAATGTCTCTGTTTTTTAAGTGTTCTATAGGTTGGTCATAGCTTTTCTTCCAAGGAGCAAGCGTCGTAATTTCATGGCTGCAGTCACCATCTGCAGTGATTCTGGAGCCCAAAAAGATAAAGTCTGTCACTGTTTCCATTGTTTCCCCATCTATCTGCCATGAAGTGATGGGACCAGATGCCATGATCTTAGTTTTCTGAATGTTGAGCTTTAAGACAACTTTTTAACTATCTTCTTTGACTTTCATCAAGAGGCTTTTTAGTTCTTCGCTTTCTGCCATAAGGGTGATGTCATCTGCATATCTGAGGTTATTGATATTTCTCCTGGCAATCTTGATTCCGGCTTGTGCTTCAACCAGCCTGCCATTTCGCATGATGTACTGCATATAAGTTAAATAAGCAGGGTGATAATATACAGCCTTGACGTACTCCTTTTCCTATTTGGAACCAGTCTGTTGTTCCATGTCCAGTTCTAACTGTTGCTTCTTGACCTGCATATAGATTTCCCAGGAGGCAGGTCAGGTGGTCTGGTATTCCCATCTCTTGAAGAATTTTCCATAGTTGTTGTGATCCACACAGTCAAAGGCTTTGGTGTAATAAAGCAGAAGTAGATGTTTTTCTGGAACTCTCTTGCATTTTCCATGATCAAACGGATGTTGGCAATTTGATCTCTGGTTCCTCTTGACATTCCTTCAACTATCTGAAGCAGCAATCCAATGCCCCTCTAGATGAAATGTTCCTAGTATTCCCAAATGCTGCATGGATCCATGCATCATAGAGTGATTTCTGTACCCTATCATTCCCCTCTCCATTTCCATTATTCACATTCAACAACTGGTTCCCCACCCCCCACCCCGCCCCAGAATCAGGCTCATAGAAAGGTACTGTGCTTTCCTTTAAGATTTCTAAGATACCTTTTTTCCACCCATGTCATCCTTGCACAGGAGCCATGCTAATCTCCCCCGTATCATTCCATTTTTAATATTAATATATGTGCTGCCAATGTGAGCACTAAGATTTCTTTATAAAACTTGTTTTCTCCTCATTCAGTTGATTTTACATTGTAGCCTTGTAGTCAGGATTGCTGAGCGCTTCCCATCTTATCAAACTGTGTTCCTTCCCTCCAGGGTCACATCTTAAAATCATAACATTCTCTTCTTTGAAGTCTTCTATTCTCGCCTTTCTGTTCTATCCTTTGTCATTCAATGGATTCTTAACAGCCTCTGTATGCAAAGCTCTTGAGGGATATAATTCTGCATAAAACTATGATCCCCTGCCACAGAAGAGATTAGAGACTCTGGTAGCAAAGGAAAAAATGTTGGCACCTAGAAGAAAACCATAAAGATGAAATACAGAAGAATTCACAAGCCAGCACCTCATTACCAAATAAGTGAGAAGAGATTCCTGCCATAAGGTGAAAGGTAAGAAAAGAAATAAACATTTATAATGGCTAGTACATGACATGCATACTTATATAGATAAAGGGTAACCTACTTGAGACTATTCATTTGTTCTTATAGGACAGATGGAGCTATGAACAGGGCACATGGAGTCCTTTCTCTTTACAAGCTGGCATTCCAGTACGGAATGCAGAAAATAAGTGGACAATTATAGTAGTTTAATACACCAATCAAATTGAAGAGTGTTGGACCATAAAGATGGCTGAGTGCTGAAGAATTGATGCTTTTGAACTGTGGTGTTGGAGAAGACTCTTGAGAGTTCCTTGGACTGTAAGGAGATCCAACCAGTCCATCCTAAAAGAAATCAGTCCTGAATATTCACTGGAAGGACTGATGCTGAAGCTGAAACTCCAATACTCTGGCCACCTGATGCGAAGAACTGACTCACTGGAAAAGACCCTGATGCTGGGAAAGACTGAAGGCAGGTGGAGAAGGGGATGACAGAAGATGAGATGGTTGGATGGCATCACTGATTCAATGGACATGAGTTTGAGTAAGCTCCAGGAGTTGGTGATGGACAGGGAAGCCTGGTATGCTGCCATCCATAGGGTCGCAGAGAGTCAGACATGACTGACTGAACAACAGACTTGCTGATGAAAAAGGCATCACAGAAACAAAACTGTTTAATGAGAATGAATGAGTGGAGGAAGCGCAACAATAGGTCAGGGAAGATATATGTAATGACACAACCTTTGGGCTAAGACCTGAACACCAAAGAGAAGCCAACTGTGCGAAGATTTGAAAAAATGTCTGAGGCAGAGGAAAAGCAAGTGCAATTCCTCTGAGTTAAGAAGCAGCTCAACTGTTCAATCAGGGGAAAGGCAGCTACTGTGGCTGAAATCTACAAGGGGGAGAGTGGTAGGCGCCGGAGAGCGAGGGCAGGATCAGACGTGGGGGCTTTGGTGGGGCATGGCGGGCTGACATGGTCTGACATCCTTCACCTCGGCTACGGTATGGAGAAGAGACTGCAGGCGGGCAGGAATGGAAGCTGGGGGCACAATTCAGAGGCTGCTGTCACCCAGAGAAGAAAGAGCAGCAGCTGGGACCTGCGTGGTGACCGCAGAGGCAGAGGGGAAAGGACAAATGTGGCAGGTGGGACCAACAGGATGTACATTTAGGTTGCAAATGGGGAGGAAAGACTAGACAGAACTAGGGACTGAGGTCGGGACCAAGGGACCAAGAAAGTTCATGTTCAGGACAGATGGCTTACATACGGGGGCCGTGAGGGACAGAGCTCCCTGGAGCCCTATCTTTATTTTAGCTCATAAAATAAATTTTAGTTCCTAGCACAAACAGAAAGCATTCACCCACATTCAGTTGTGAACCACAGTCGTGTTTGGTCACGTAGGCAAAATCACCAGAGAGAAGAAAGGCTGGCTGCTCTTTGTTCAGACTCCCTTGGATTAAGACATTAATGTTTACACCTACTTGTGTTCCATGTCAACACCTGAGGCGTGAAGAAAATCACAACAGTGAATTCAAAGCTACTGAAGCTTTTCTCCTCAAGAGGAAAGAAATTCAACCAGGTATTTCCAGACATGTGACATCAGATGCAGGTATAACAAATCACATTTTAAGGAAGGGAGGGAGGGGGAGAGAGAGATAACATGTTTTCTACTCCTTTCCTTCTATAAACTGCCTTCCCTTCCACCAACACCCACCAACCAATCACCCTGGGAAAACACCTCCATTTCCTAGGTAAATACACCATTTCAATCAATTCATTAACTTCTCAGGACTGGTGATCCTTTTTAAAGAAAAGTCTGCTCTGGCAACCAAAAAGGAGAAGTTGATGATACCAGTTTCCCTTTTTCTCAGTCATGTGTTAAGATGCAAAAAGAGTATCCTTCACCAGACTTTAGTTAAAAGAACTGCATTCATTCTCAAAAGAAACAAAAGGGCTCACACTATTAGAGATTTTTATGTTGTATCTCAAAGTCCTACGGATCTTCTGAGAATAAGAGCCAGGCACTGATCCTTCTCAATAAACAAGGAAAGAAATCACAACAGAGAAACCAATAATATTTACTTCAAATCTAAACAAATCTGTGTTGGATCAACAGCTTTAATCTATAGGAGATATATGATTAAAAAAATAAAACAATGAAGATTCAACACAAATTTTCAGTCACCTTCTCTTAACCTTTAAAATATGGGCTTCAGTTCACACATTTTATGCCCCCCTACAAAGTCCTGATTTCTCAAATCTTCTGGAACACATATGACATATCGCACATATTTTTTCTGCTAAAAAGCAGAAAACTTCTACACATACACATTCCTATTTTACAAAGTTACCAATGGATCTTTTTTTTGTTCATTTTCCAAAGGCAAGCTTTAGCCACTCTTCAACTTCCTCTTTTAGATTATTCTTTAAACCAATACTCAAATGCCAGAATTCTTATTAACACTGGTAAGACTGACCGTAATATATATGTATGGTAAACATTTACCTCAACAAATGTGTTTCATGGTCAGCTGTGGTTATTTCTACATATCAATTTCCTTCAAATCATAACTTAGTTAATTCTGACATGATTCACTCCAGAATCCCTTGTAACTGCAATCCTCCCACCTCTTAATATTTAGAAATACACAGCTCTTAGTGGAATTCCACTTGTAACTTATGGATGACTGTTTCCATTATGGGAATTTAAAAGCATGCATGAAGGGTCCAGATATGGCAACTGGTTTCTTAATACCCAAGAGAATAATCTCACACATGACAGAAGAGCTCTCAGGACTTTTGTCTTTTTACTTGGTTTAACCAGTTTCACTTGGTTAAACTTATAGCCTGTTAAAGTTAGAAGAGACCATAATCCAGGCCACAGAAAAAATACGTAAGAAAATCATGCCCTGGAAGACTAGACAGCTTACTCAGGTCACGCTGCTCTCTGGATCTGATTTCAGGAAATGTGCATGCACGCACACAGAGCTTGCCTAAGTAGAAACTTTTCCTACTGTCTCATTGATTTTCCCCACTCAGCGAAATCCTGCAAAGTCTGGTTCTAATCAGGGAACTGCAATATAAATCACAATGGGACACAACCGTGGCTAAAATGGGTAAAATTTAAAAGATTGCGGATGTCAAATATCGGCAAGAATTTGCAGCAAGGTAAGCTGACACAGTGGCTGATGGGGCCACTACTGGGGTAACTGGTTTGCTGTATCTACTACAGCTGAACATACATGTTATCCTGTGACATGGCAACCCAATTCCCACACACACACGAAACGAAACAGTGTACAAGGGTGCTCAGCGTTGTTCATGAAAGGAAAAACACAAAACCAGACACAGCAAACACAGAAACACCCCAAACGTCCAGCAACAGCAGAAAGAAAAACTAGATACAGTATGTCTGAATGCAGTAACGAAAACAGGGCTGACAGCTACCTGCAACAGCAGAGACGAACTGCACAAACCCAACGGGAGGAAGAACTTTAACATGAATTACTTGATTCCATTAGATAAAGTTAAGAGCTAGGAAGGTTAATCGGTGGCATTAGAAGTCAGGATGCTGGTCATCTCTGGGCAGTATGGATGGGCTTTAAGCATGAGAAGGTCTACAAGAGGCTGGCAACGTTCTACTTCCTGACGTGTGGTATTGTAACATAATTCACTGAGCTACACCAATAATTTCTATGCAACTCTCTCTAAATACGTGTATTTTTAAATAGAAGTATTTAAAAAATACTTCTATTTTTTAAAATTAAAAAAAGTCTTTAATTATGCAACACAATGTCAATGTATTTATCTGTTTCTTTCAAAAACATGCATTCTTTCTGTGTGTTCCATGTGTCCTGAGTCCTTCTCTGAACTGTGTGTGTTTGCACCAGGATGGAGGGGCCCTGTGAAACACCCTCTTCTGGTTCACCTCATATAGTAGGCTCAAGCCTTTTCCACCCACAGAGACTTGCTTATCCTTGTCCTGGATGTCACAGGTAGGATGTCTCAAACAAAATACAGATGTTAAAGGCTAAATGAGTGTATATCTCCTTTCCTCATACTGCTAATGAAAATGGTACTCTTTAAAAAAAATAACTTGAGAACTAAATCTACAGTTTGAGAACTAAATCTAAACATGTCTTTGACGCACTATGATCTTCTGGTCTTTGGATAACAACAGGTTTTATTTGTACGTCAACTTCAGTCTACTGGGAATGGTTGCCTAGAACACTGCACGAAGAAAGATTTAATTCCGTGTTAAGGCCAGCGACAGAGAATACTGTCAAAGTGGGGCATAAACACCTTGCTGACTCACAGTCAACAGGACACTTTCTCCCTTAGGATAAAAACAGGTTCTTAATCATTTTAAATGCTCCACAGAGAAATCTCTAATAAAGTTCTAGTTTACTATATCTATCTACTACATATACTTAGAAAGTGATATTATTTTAATATAATTTTATTTCCAATATACTTTACATTTACATATTTAGAACATTTAAATATTTTATGCTTAATATAAATTATATTACTGTAATGTGGTTTAAATACATCATGAGTAAAGCAAATCAATAAGACTAGAGATTATTTGTAATAAAAAGTAGCTTAATAGGGAGGAAAAAAAAAACCCACTTAAGTTTAAAAACATTTTGTTTCATCTATCCTACATTTTGCAAAACAGAACTGCCAGAATACTGTTTTGAAAACTCACAAAATTCCAATTTTACTTAATGCTATTTTGGGGTTCCTCCAAGAATCAAGTCTTTTGACTGCTATTTTTGGCATAAATTAAACCATACAACTCAATATTATTTTTTGGTATAAATAAAACCATACAATTTAGTATTTTACATGTTTTCATTGATCTTAATCAAAACTAATATGAAAATAAATTTTCCCACTGCAATACTCAGGAAAGACTTTAGCTTCAGTTGAATAGATGTACATATTCTAAATATGAGGTTATTTCCTTACTTACAGCATCTTCTCTTTTGATTTCTTCTGTAAAATTAGATAATTTGTACTGACACAAATTCAAAAGATGCAAATGTAGTGTGAAGAGAAGCACCCAAATGTGGTGCAAAGTATCATCTTATTCAATCACATTCAATATTATTAGCATTACCAGATGGGGAAAAAAGTGAACTGAAATTTCACACTTCTCCCTTTCACTTCCATGTGATTTCTGCAGAGCCCTTATCAGTAATGCACACTTGATGGTAGGTTAGATTTTTAGCAGTAACTTGCTCTACCTAAATCTAAACTTCCCATCACTTAAACATTTAATCTCAGAATTTAAAAAAGACAACCTTCCTCTGCTTCCCTGGTACACCCATTCTCTCAACTGTTAAAACTTCAAGTAGTTTACTTTCTCTTCTTTCCCTAAACTTCTAACAGCTTTCTCTCCCACTATCTATCTGATGCCTGTGCTTCCTATTTTGTTCAGAAGTCAGAAACTTTCCATCTTTACCCATCAAATTCCGAGTCCACACCACACTTTGTAACAAATCTGTACAGTGGATAAAAAAGCAAACCACTTACCAGTGGTCCATTCCCCATAGCCTCTCACCTGCAAAGACAATTCTTTCACAAGTACACTCTCACCAGAATCTCCTTTGTGTAGCGGGAAAAAAATGCACCTTTTCTTTGATCATCTTTGTATTTCTGTGGTAGAATCTACTAGTTGCCTCCTAAATAATTGATTTCTCCCTTCTCTCTCAAATGGAGCAATCCCCATTTTTAGTGAGCACACTGCAATCCAGCTAAAAGATGCTTTCGGCCTTCCTGGCAGTAGCCATGTGACTCTAAACTCTGGTCAGTAATATACACAGAGGTGAGAGGGTGCTGGGAAGTCCCTTTAAGTGGAACAGGTAGGTCAGTTCTTCTGCCTCCTTTTCTCCATCTACGTTTGGAACATGCACAGGACACCACATTTCTTTCTTCTTCTTTGAGTTTTCCAAATCTGTGAACCATCTTCTTTTTAGTTAAAAAAATATATATACATTTTTTTTTTATCTTTTAACCCTCCCACCCCTCACCCATGACAACCACCAATCTGTTCTCCATACGCAGAAGTTTAGGGGTTTTTTGGTTTGAGTTTCTTTTCTTTTTTAGATTTCACATACAAGAAAGATCATACAGTAATTGCCCCCTTCTCTGACTTAAAACAGTGCACTTGAGGTCTATCCATGTGGTCACAAATGGCAAGATTTTGGGGGTTTTTAATGGCTGAATAATATCCCACTGTGTATATCTATCTATCCACCACATCATCTTTATCCATTCAGCCATCGATGGACACAGGTTGCTTCCATATCTTGGCTATTGTAAGTAAAGCTGTAATGAACGTGGGAATGAGATACACTTTCAAGCTAGCATTTCTGTTTTCTTTGGATAAAAATCCAGATGCAGAACTGCTGGATCATACGGGAATCCCTGGTGGATCAAGCACTAAAGAATCTGCCTGCAATACGGGAGGCTGGGGTTTGATCTCTGGGGGGGGAAGATCCCGTGGAGGAGGAAATGGCAACCCACTCCAGTATTCTTGCCTGGAGAATCCCATGGACAGAGGAGCCTGGCAGGCTACAGTCCATGGGGTCGCAAAGAGTTGGATATGGCTGAGTGACTAACACAACTGCACAATGGTAGTTTTACTTTTCATTTTTTTTTTGAGGAACCTCCAATACAGTTTTCCACAGTGGTTGCACCAATTTACATTCCCACAGTGAATAAGGGTTCCCTTTTCTCCACATGCTCACCAACACCTGTTATTTCTTATCTTTTTGGTTTCCTTTGCTATGTGGTTTAGTTTGATGTAGTCCCACTTGTGTTTGCTTTTGTAGGTTTCACTTTTGCTGTCAAATTTTAAAAATCATTGCCGAGACCTATATGAAGGAGCTCACCACCTATGTTTTCTTCTAGGAGTTGTATAGTTCAGGCCTTATGTTCAAGTCTACACCATTCTGAGTTAATTTTTGTGTATTAGTGTAAGATAGCAGTGCTGTTTCATTCTTTTCCATGTGTCTGTCCAGTTTTCCCAACACAGTTTATTGAAGAGACTCCTTTTTCTACTGTATATTTTTGGCTTTATTGTAAATTAATTGATAATATATACATGGGTTTATTTCTGGACCCTCCATTCTTTTTCATTGACCTATGTGTTTGTTTTTAATGCCAATACCATACTGTTTTAATTGCTATAGTTCTGTAATATTTTAAAATCAGAGAGCATGATTACTCCAGCTTTTTTTTTCCCCAAGATTGTTTCGGTTATTCAGGATGTTTTGCAATTCCATAAATGTTAAGATTGTTTATTCTATGAAAAATACCATTGCAATTTTGATAGTGATTACACTGAATTTGTAGATTACAGTGGGTAATATGGACATAATATTAATTCTTCTGATCCATAAGCATGGAATATCTTTCCATTTACTTGTGTCTCCTTCAATTTCTTTTCTTAATGTCTGGTATTTTGCAATATATATCCCTGGTTAAATTTATTGCTTTCTGATACAATTGTAAATGGGATTTTCTTAATTTCTCTTTCTGATAGTTTGTTTTCAGTGTATAGAAACACAATGGATTTTGAGTGTTTGAGTATTGAGTTTGTAACCTGCAACATCACTAAATTTGTTTATATTAGTTCTATATTTTACTAGTTATACTAGTTTTTTGATGGAGTCTAAAGGGTTTTCTATATATACATATCATGTCATCCACAAATAGTGAGTTTTACTTCTTCCTTTCCAATTTGGATGCCTTCTATTTATTTTTCTTGCCTAATGCTCTGTCCAGGACTTCCAATACTTTTGAATCAAAGTGGCAATAATGGGTATCCTTATGCTTGTTCCTAATCTTGGAGGAAAAGCTTTTAGCTTTTCACCATTGAGTATGATGTTAGCTGCAGGCCTGTTACTATGGATGTTACTATGTTAAAGTAAGTTCCCTCCATACCCATCTTTGTTGAGAGTTTTTATCATAAATCGATGTTAAATTCTGTCAAATGTTTTTTCTCTATTTACTGAAATGATCATATGATTTTTATCCTTCATTTTGTTAATGCATTGTATGCATCACATGGTCTGATTTGCGGAGGCTGAACCAGCTTTTCATCCCTGGAATATATCCAGGGATTTATTCTTTCAAAGTCACCAGTTTGCCAGATTCAATTCTCTGCTTTCATCTTATTCAGTGTCTTGGCAACATTAGACACATGATGCCTCACCCATTCTTGAAACTTTTTAATTTCTGGAACTGCAGCAGAGATTGATTTTCTTCTTACCTTAATGGTCGTTCCTTCCCTGACTATGCTGTTTTTCCCCTGCTTTCCCAACTTCTACATTGTTTTTTAATGCTCCAGCCCTCTGAATTCTACTCCCTTCTGTGTGATTATTTTAGATTTATAGTTTCAAATACCATTTGTATTCTGATGCCACTCTGGTCTCCAAACTCGTATACCTAAACTAGACGTTTGACATCTCCACTTAGAGGTTTAAAAGACGTTTCAAAAATTTACTTGGCCAAAACAAAACTCTCCCCCATCTCCTGAACCCTCGTTCTTCCCATCTTAGGACATACTCACCACCATCCACTTGGCTGCTCAACGCAAAAGCCATGGCATCATGCAGGTCTCCTCTCTCCCTCCCGCCCCCGCTGCACCCCAAGCATTACAAGTCCTGCTGGCTGTGCCTCCACACTACATCCAGTACTTCCCTCCACCGCCCTGGCTACCACTCTGGGGCCAGGCAACATCTCTCTCTTCAAAACCTTGCCACGGCCAGGGCGTCCTCCTTCTAGTTCCTCGAAGTCTACTTTCTAAGCAGCAGCCAAAGTAATCTTTTCAAAGCGCAGATCCGATTGTGTCTCCTCCCTGCCTCTTGGAATGAAATCTAAGCTCCACAAGGCCTCACGTGGCCTCCAGGGCTCTGGGTGACCTGACTGGCCTCCTCTCCCAGTTCTGCCTCCTCTTGCCTCAAGTGCTGTGCATCAGTCACACTGGATTTTTCTTTTTTCCTGTTTTCCAAACACCCTAAGCTCTGGACTGCTTTCTAAAACTACCAGCTGTGGCTTCCAACTAATTGTTCTTCCCCAGCATCTTCTCCCTACCAACCCCTCCTCTTCTGCATTCAGAGGATTCTCTAAGCTAAGGCAGCTTCTCCCTAATCATCTGCGCCCATATCACACTCATTATTTTTTTTTTCTTCATGGGAAATTAAGTTGCTCATTAATTTTTTTTTTTATAAAAATCCATCCGTTTCTCTTCACACTGGAAACTACAGAACAGGACCTTTTGGGTCTTGTTTACTGCTGGATACCCTGGGTCTTAAACAGTGCCAAGCAAGCAGCTGGTGCTCAATAAATTATTTGCTGAATGAATAAAGACCTAATATCAAAATTTTAAAGTCACTCAGTCTGAACCATTATTCAGGTATCTAAAACTCCAAGTAACAGACCTGAGAAATATCTTACCACCATATGCTGCTCAGAATTGCGCTGCTTCTGAGGTAGACAGTTCTATCTCTAAGCAACCAGGATTGTTCAAAAGCCCTTACTCCTTCGCAAGCTGAAGACTGACTACCATGGTTCTGTTCATCTGTGGAGGCCTCTGTGATCAAGCAGGGTAAATCCCTTGTGCTTCAGACAAGACAGTGCTTCAAAAGTCTGAAGGTGATGACTGTACCTTCCCGGGGCTGAACAGCCCCGTCTCTAACGGCTCTTCACAAGGCTGTTAAAAACAAGAGTTTCGGGTCTTCTCTTCAGCCTCCCACATACCCCAAGACTGCCCCAAACCACAATATCGTCACATATTTAGCTATCAACCACACCATGAGTATGCAAGTCTGGTCCAATTTACCTCACATCGTCTGGGTGGCCTTGAGGGAGTGTGACCTAACTGAAGTTAACTCTACCTTCCTTCCGGTTCAAGCTCAGACACCAATTCCAATCCACAAATCCTTCATCCTAAGTGCACACTTCTGTAATCTCTGGGCATTACAGTCATTCCCATCTTCTTCCCAGAATTCCTGACACCATTTAGCTTTCCCAACGTAAGATACCAATCCTATCCTGTGGAAAAAGACCTCCTGGCCTCCTTTCTTGGATAAAGGTCCTGAATTTCCACATATGCAAATTAAAATTATAAATTCATGTTATCTTCCCACAGGTAGCCTGAGGCAGACTAGCATTATTTCTAATCAGCAGTGAGGGAGCCATAAAAGGAGAGGCCCTTGCAGTTAACTACGAGAACAGATCTGAAGCCAGAAGAGCAAGGTGGAGCCAACACCGGCGCCCTGGGACAAACTGGAACAAGCGTCAGGGCACCGATCCTACGGACTCTGCAGGGGGCAAGGTGGGACCTCCATGCCATTCCCTTCCTTGCTCCTCCACGGACAGCCAAGGAAAACTAGAGTTACCCCAAGTCGGAATATGAGTTACCTTACACTGCTGAACATGGCAGCACTTTTTGAGAATCATCTGTAATCGAATTTACCCCCTTTGACTCCAAAACACACTGATATCTCACTTCAATCTTTCAGGTAGAGTAATAACTGTTGGGAAGTTAATGATTACAGAAACACAGCTGGTCATCTGAAAACATTTCAGATGTTCCAGTGCATCAGTATTCTGGTAAAGAGAGAAGCCTTAATGAAGTAGGCTGAAAAATACAACTATGTAGATTAACATATCCTGAAAGAGTTTAGGTATGTCTGGATGACCAAAATACTGACTGCAAAATGACCAGAATAATCCAGGTATAGGATTAGCTGTGATTCAGAAACAAAAAGTCAAAAAAACCTATAGCTCAGATCTGTGATTTTTTTTTTTTAAATTCTTATTATATATACTCTGAGGAGTAATAATTCCTAACAATATGCCACATTAAACTATTTTTCTAGTATTCCATCTTTGACAAGTACAACAAAGGATAATTTGTGGGGAATCGAGATGGTTATATTCTACACCTGCCTCAGGAGATAGCAATCCCCCCGCTTTAGTTCATTCCTGTCCTTAATAATGTACCACAGATTTGCCCCTGACAAAATTAACCTAAATCATATCCAGTCAGATTTTATTTTTAACAAACAAAAGTTCCTAAAACTTGATAGTGCTTCCAAGCTCCAAAGCTATGAGATTTCATCAGATCATCTCATCTATAATCAGATAGTTTTAAAGTAAACCTCGGTATCTACATTTTTAAATCTTTCATTAATGAACGTTTATTAGCTGCCTAACACACTACAGAAAAATGCAGTTAACTGGTCTCTTCTAATGTAATTATTTCTTACATTCCTTCTAAAGAGGTCTAGCCTTTTAAAATCTCTTCTTGGAGGAACACTAGTTGTCCATTTCTGAATCTCCACCAAGTTCCCATAAAGAATTGAAAACAAAGTAAGCCAGAAAGATAAAGAACATTACAGCATACTAACACATATATATGGAATTTAGAAAGATGGTAATGATAACCCTATATGCAAAACAGAAAAAGAGACACAGATGTACAGAACAGACTTTTGGACTCTGTGGGAGAAGGCGAGGGTGGGATGCTTCGAGAGAACAGCATCGAAACCTGTATATTATCTATAGTGAAACAGATCACCAGCCCAGGTTGGATGCATGAGACAAGTGCTCGGGCCTGGTGCACTGGGAAGACCCAGAGGGATTGGGTAGAGAGGGAGGTGGGGGGGGGATCGGGATGGGGAATACATGTAAATGCATGGCTGATTCATATCAATGTATGACAAAACCCACTACAATATTGTAAAGTAATTAGCCTCCAACTAATAAAAATAAATGAAAAAGATAAAATAAAATAAAGATGTACCACATACATCAGAGACTAAATAAATACTCTTTTTTCCCATCAAAAAAAAAAGAATTGAAAACAAACAGTGAAGTCAATTTAAAACTCAACTCACCAAAACAAACAAACAAACAAAAAAACTCAACTCACAGCACTGTGTGATCTTCTGGATGTTGGAAGAGATACGCTGGGCCAACTGGGCGGGGTCACCACCAACTCCTGGAGTGTAAGACATGGTTGATTTGCTTGTTCGCTAATTTCATCAGCTGTTGGTAAGCAATGCAGTTTTCTCAGCAGTTACCTAAATAGCATAAAGAGAAGTCACATAATTATACCTATTTTAATGTTTCTCCTTATTACGAATTTGATGAACCTAACAGGGTTGAAATTTAGCAAAGGAACATGTCAAAGAGTAAAACTCACATGTTGATATTTTTAAAAATGGACTTTATAGGACAGAACTGAATTAAACATGTTAAATAAAATAAGGTTCAAATTGTCCGTTCCCTTTGGAAACATCTTTGATCTCATGAAGGATGACTTAGTCAGTGCCTCTTCTGTGTATCATTTTAACCATTTGTATATTTTCTCCTTAACTAAACTGCGAGCAGCTATAGGCCAGGGTCCACATACTATTTATCTTTCTTTCACCAACATTTAAAATAATTCCTGGCAGAGAAGAGGAATTCAATTATGAATTATATAGCACACAGATTTCAGGCTTTCCCCAGAAATTTCATCTCATTTAACTTACCCAGGAACAGCTCACTAATGGGTCTCTAATTTTAATGGGAAAAAAGGTTCAATGTGAAAGAGCAGAGCCAATAAGTTAAGAAAAAAGGAAATACCCTGTAAAATGCCCATCACACACACACTTCCCTGACAGAGCAAGGAGGATTCTGCTGTGGAAGCCAGTATCTTAGAACAGGAAGCTAAGTGGGGCGGCTGCCACAGGAAGGAGGTAAAATGAAGCTCTGGTCTTCTTTAGTCCATACCACACATCAGTCATGGTTAGGGAAAAAGGATAAAGAGGGGTGTCCCTGTAGATAGGACTCTGCCCAGCAAAGAATTTCAACTACTCCTCTATTATCGTCTCACTGAGTGTGCTCGGAACACTGTAAAGATGTGTGTGGGCAGTCACTGACTCTCCTACACACCCTACATTACATTAGGGCCTGGGGAGCTGCGAACAAGCAAACAGAACAATTAAGACAAAGTATCTGCTCGAATCAGTTCAGTTCAGTTGAGTCACTCAGTCATGACCGACTCTTTGGGACCCCATGGATGGCAGCACGCCAGGCCTCCCTGTCTATCACCAACTCCCAGAGTTCACTCAAACTCATGTCTGTTGAGTTGGTAATGCCATCCAACGATCTCATCCTCTGTCGACCTGTCTTGTCCCGCTTTCAATCCTTCCCAGCATCAGGATCTTTTCAAATGAGTCAGTTCTTCGCATCAGGTGGCCAAAGTATTGGAGTTTCAGCTTCAGCATCAGTCCTTCCAATGAATAGTCGGGGTTGATTTCCTTTAGAATGGACTGGTTGGATCTCCTTGCAGTCCAGGGACTCTCAAGAGTCTTCTCCAACACCACAGTTCAGAAGTATCAATTCTTTGGTGCTCAGCTTTCTTTATAGTCCAACTCTCACATCCATACATGACTACTGGAAAAACCACAGCTTTGACTAGATGGACCTTTGTTGGCAAAGTAATCTCTCTGCTTTTTAACATGCTGTCTAGGTTGGTCATAAATTTTCTTCCAAGGAGCAAGCATCTTTTAATTTCATGGCTGCAGTCACCATCTGCAGTGATTTTGGAGCCCCCAAAAATAAATTCTGTCACTGTTTCCTCATCTATTTGCCTCGAAGTGATGGGACCGGATGCCATGATCTTAGTTTTCTGAATGTCAAGCTTTAAGCCAACTTTTTCACTCTCCTCTTTCACTTTCATCAAGGGACTTTTTAGTTCTTCTTCACTTTCTGCCATAAAGGTGGTGTCATCTGCATATCTGAGGTTATTGATATTTCTCCCAGCAATCTTGATTCCAGCTTGTGCTTCATCCAGCCCAGTGTTTCTCATGACGTACTCAGAATTTAAGTTAAATAAGCAGGGTAACAACATTCAGCCTTTACGTACTCCTTTTCCTATTTGGAACCAGTCTGTTGTTCCATGTCCAGTTCTAACTGTTGCTTCCTGACCTGCATACAGGTTTCTTAAGAGGCAAGTCAGGTGGTCTGGTATTCCCATCTCTTTCACAATTTTCCACAGTTTGTTGTGATCCACACAGTCAAAGGCTTTGGCATAGTTAATAAAGCAGAAGTAGATGTTTTTCTGGAACTCCTTTGCTTTTTCGATAATCCAGCGGATGTTGGCAATTTGATCTCTGGTTCTTCTGCCTTTTCTAAATCCAGCTTGAACATATGGAAGTTCACGGTTTACGAACTATTGAAGCCTGGCTTGGAGAATTTTGAGCATTACTTTACCAGTGTGTGAGATGAGTGCAATTGTGCGGTAGTTTGAGCATTCTTTGGCATTGCCTTTCTTTGGAATTGGAATGAAGATGGCAAGAATACACAGAAGAACTGTACAAAAAAGATCTTCATGACCCAGATAATCACAATGGTGTGATCACTCACCTAGAGCCAGAGTCCTGGAATGTGAAGTCAAGTGGGCCTCACAAAGCATCACTACAAACAAAGCTAGTGGAGGTGATGGAATTCCAGTTGAGCTATTTCAAATTCTAAAAGATGATGCTGTGAAAGTGCTGCACTCAATATGCCAGCAAACCTGAAAAACTCAGCAGTGGCCACAGGACGGGAAAAGGACAGTTTTTATCCCAATCCCAAAGAAAGGCAATGCCAAAGAATGCTCAAATCAAGTCTGCCATTTAGGAGAATGACAAAGTTAATAATGTAAAACAATAAAAGCAATACAAGCCTGCCGTCTTCTGTGACATTAGTTTTATGGGGCAGCAAGGATGGATAGCTTTAGAACCAGAATCCTGGAAGTGAATCCCACCTTTGCTGGTGGGTGGGCTGGGTCACTAGAAAGTCATGTGCTGGGCAAAAGTGATAGGCATGGGGAAAAGGAAACATGACTATCACCCTTCTCTAAAAAGAATTTATGAAACAGGCATGAGACTTGGATACCTGAGTATGACTATATGAAAAACAACAAAGGCAAAGACATAAAGCCGAGGCAGACAGACCCAGACCACGTGGGCAGTATGAAGGCAGGGTGTCAGTTCCCAGAGCAAGGGGAATCTATGGTCAACCCTGGATCAGATGCCTCATGGTCGGGCAAGCAGGAGATGACACAGAGAAGGAAGGAGTGCAATGGCCTCACATTCACTGCACATCTGTGAAATGAAAAGCATTTCACACAGACTGCCTAATTTAATGTTCAAGTTCTCCCCTTTAAAGTAGGTAGTGGCAAATGAACCTGGCTTTACCAATGAGCAAACTGTGGCTTATGAAGATTAAGTAACTGGAAAGGTATCCCAAACAACCCACTAGGCAGACATGGGATTCAATTCCAGGGTTCTGGTTCTAACACTACCTGTCCCTGCTGCCCCGTAACACTGATGTCACAGAAGAGGGTGGGCTCTGGATGCTAGGTTTGGTTTGAATATGTTGCAAGAAGAATCCACTGGAGATTTCTGCTAATCAGGAGGGCACAGACCACAAGGAAATATGTGTCTTGGATCCAATGGTCGGTGCTGGTAGGAAGTACAACAGTGGAACGGCTGAGACAGGAAAAACAGTACTGGGGTCATGCCTGTGCTCTGCTGTATCGAGGCCACCCTAGAACCTCTGGGAGGTTTCAGATGCTCTCCGTTCTCTCTCCCTGATCGACAGGTCCAGTTCATCTATTCTGAGCCCTTTGGACTTCACTAAGTCATTGAGAGAGACCCAAAACCAATTTCATAAAAGGTAAACCAAACTTCTCTTCAAACAGTGGAAGCTCTGCAGCAGGGCGGCAGGAATAAGATTACTCCCAGGCAGCCTTGGACTTGGGCTTGCAGCCACCTAAGGGCCGAGCACCCAAACTACACTGGACCTGGGATTCAGCGACATCAACACTACTCAAGCTCCCTACAAAACACCAACTAGATCTTTAAATTTTGCATCTTTTTTTCCCCCAATAAGAGCTCGGGGGTTGAAAAGGGCTTCCCTGATGGCTCAGGGGGTAAAGATTCTGCCTGCCAATGCAAGAGACACAGGAGATGCGGGTTTACTCCCTGGGTCAGGAAGATCCCCTGGAGAAGGAAATGGTAAGCCACTCCAGGACTCTTGCCTGAATAATCCCGTGAACTGAGGAGCCCGATGGGCTGCGGGCTGAAGAGCAGATGGACCTGAGCACGGCAGCTTTACTTACACGATTCACACGGCATGCACTCGCCCGCTTAAAGTGCACTATCCAGTGGGGTTTTTAAATACTCATAATAAAAAGCTGTGCAACCACCACGTCACTGCTAGAACGTTTCCTTACCCCCCAAATAAAGCTTATACCCATTAGCAGTGACTTCCCATTTCTCAACAAGCTCCTAAACTACAGGCCACCACTCATCTATGTTATGTCTTTACAGGCTTGCAGGTTCTGTACATTTCATATTAAAGGAATCATACAATGTGTTCTTTTTGTTACTGATTTCTTTTTCTCAGCATTTCAAGGCCCATCCATGTTGCAGTATGTATCGATTCTTCCTTCCTGTTCACTGCTACTGCTGCTGCTAAGTGGCTTCAGTGGTGTCTGACTCCTGTGTGACCCCATAGACAGCAGCCCACCAGGCTCCCCCGTCCCTGGGATTCTCCAGGCAAGAACACTGGAGTGGGTTGCCATTTCCTTCTCCAATGCATGAAAATGAAAAGTGAAAATGAAGTTGCTCAGTTGTATCCGACTCTTCGCAACCCCATGGACTGCAGCCTACCAGGCTCCCCTGTCCCCGGGATTTTCCAGGCAAGAGGACTGGAGTGGGATGCCATTGCCTCCTCCCTCCCTGTTCACTGCCAAACAATATTCTACTGTACAGACAGGGGCAACGTCCTCCTGGCTCACTGATATCTTTCTTTCTCCTTTCCCTCTATCAACCAGGCTCCTGGCCAACACAAACACACTAGATGAGGAACTGTTCCTCTTCTTCTTTATGTACCCTCTTGGGGGTGCTCTTCCATCCACACACACACAGATGAGTCTCACATCCACGCCTGCAAGTCACACTCTCCACTCTCTGCAGTATCTCTATGTCTTTGAAGCTGCAGGAACTCACCAACTGCCTTTGCTGCTGCCAGTGGAACTGGCAAAAATGGGAAGTCTCTACTTTGAGGAAGACACTTAACATTTGGGCCTGCTGCCAGGATCCAAATGAGATAAGGCACATCCAGGGATCAAGCGCTTTCCTACTCTACACAGAAGAAAGGACAGCTCTGCTCTCGCATCTGCAGGAGCAACATCAACAGATCATAACCACCTTCCCTGTCTCCGGACCACCCGACCACAGGATTAGCTGAGGCCCGCTTTCTCCCCCAGAGGAGGAGTATGATCAGTGAGTCCTGCGGACTGCCACCTCGTATTGTAGCATTAACCTTAACCCTCAAGACTCAACAAGCCTAGGATAAGCCTTCCCACTGCTTTCTTTTATGGTCTCCTTTTCTGCTCTTCAGAGAATCAGCCAAACAGCCACAAACCACCGGTTTTCCTCACCCCTTTACTCAAGTGCCTGCATTTGAGGAAGTTCCTGTTGGTGAGACAACTAAGCATCATTCATCCAAAAGGGCTGCCGCTGCTGGACTGGCTGGCATTTCCTTAGAGAAAGGGTGCAGTGGTGAGTCTCTTGGTTCAGTGCTGAGCTAAGAATGAAAAGAAACTGTGATGGATAGAAGGGAAAGGAAAACTCAACAAGATCATCGCTAACATTATTTCCTAAGCATTGTGTTTAGGACTTCCATGTTTATCTTCTCAGTTGACTCCTCCACCAAGCCTACGGAGATAGGTACAACAATAATTATGGCTTTTTACACGAAGACACCCAGGCATAATGAGAATAAGCAACACGCTTAATGTAGGAAAAGAGCCAAAATTTGAAACTACATCTTAGAGCCTACTATATTTTTAAAACACAAAACCATGTTGTTGCTATATTTTAAAACACAAAACCATGTTGTTGCTGCCCTGTACAACAAAATTCAGGACGGGTGAGCCCACTCAATTGAGAAACACCAAATTTACCACCTTTCTGCAGACCCTGTATGAAATCTGGCTAAAGTCAAGGAAGATGGGGAAATAGGCCTGGGGTGACTTCACGATGAATCACGGTAACACGGCTCATAGCTTCCTCATCTGCTCTTATTCTGCTCACAGTGATGTCTAAAAGACAACGGTGATTGGCTCTCCTGATGATGAGCTATGAGAAATAAAGGGTCCAAACCACCAACTATACTGTAAAATACATAGAAACAGATAGACAGCTAACTGTAAACTGATTTAAACGTGTATGATCTTTGCACACAGGTTACAATCAACCAAGTTATTCTGATGTCTGCTTTACATGTCACTCTCCATCCAGCACTTCGCCCAGAGCTGAAATGCACCAAAGCACTCATGCTGTATACTTATTTTATGATCATTCAGAATTCCTCATTTTATGGCTCAGAATAACTATACCTCATTATCTAAACTTGCACTATCAAGTGTTCGCACATGTGTGGCCACTGGCTTGGACTCAGGGGTAGAACATTTCCATTTCAGCAAAGTTCTATTGAACACTGTTCACCAAACATCTCAAAAATTAGCATTCTATGAGGATATATAAACATTATAAAGGGAAAGGTGGGAAGAGAGGATCAAAGTGCAATACTTGTACTAAGAATCTTAAGACTTTCTAAAGAGCACAAATAAAAGAACAAAGGGGATTTTTAAAAGGAATCTTGAGCATCAAACATTATTCCTAGTTATAGGACGCAGTGCGGAATCCTTACAATTCTCATTAACATAAAGGTCATGCTCGGTAAATTCAGTGTGGATAAAGCAATAGAAATAGCTTATAGTCAGTTTCACTTTCTTAATGGTGAGCATCAGCAGTACTTCCCTACAACCTGTGCTCCAAAAATGATAAGTTCCCACCAAGGGCAGGTTTTTGTTTTGTTTTGTTTTTGGTGGGTTTTTTTTTTTTTTTTTTTTTTTTGGTCTATTGCATAGACTGCTCTGCTTTCAGTATCCGTATATATAATAAGTGCTTAATAAATATTTGTAAAATAAATGCACCTATTTCCTAAGAACACACACCCAGTCTGAGGGTTAATATAACCATTGCTAAAACAGTGAACTCGAGGGCTTTCTTTCAGATCCAGGATGTTCCAGACTTGTCGCTGACTTGGGCCACTGCTCCATGCTATTTCTTCTCCCTGGAGGGCTCGCCCCATGACCCCCACCCCCTCCCTCGATGACTTGCTCTTTTTCTCTTGGAAAGTTGGGTCACATGGCTGGAGGAGTATTCTACGGTCACTTTGATTTGAAGTAAGAAGTCACCATTCTGCCACTCTGCTGATTTAACCTACAGCATCATACTGCTAATCATCATTTAAAACGATCTAGTCAGTACATCATTTATTATCTATTCCTACCTCCAGAATATAAAGATGAGAGAGACAAGTTTAACAGTCTTGTGGAATTCACATGTGCTGGGGCCATAGAAAATGTTTCACAGATGTGAGGGTGATCACTCTACTACAAGCATGAGCACTGTCAACATAAGTTCCATTAACTGCATTTGTTAGCTCAGCTCCTCCATCCGTTAAATTATCCATCTCGGTTTGGTCCACAATACCAAGAATTATTTTTCACCCTTTCATGCACTAGGCTTTCAAATTAAATGGAATTACAGCAAACTTTACTCAGACTTACTGCAGGTGTTCTATACGATTTATTTTTTAACCAGCAGCCGCTGGCTAAAGTTTGAGATCATAATAAAAATTCAGACTGGTTTTGAGATCAGGAACAGCAGAAGTAAGATATCTGAAGAAAATTGTAGATGTTACGTTAACTCCTTCAGAAAATCTGAACTAGAGCATAATTCTTAACCAGTCAAAAGTCTGGGATAAACTTCTTAAAGCAGCCTGCAAAGCAGAGGCCTGTCCACATCACAATACACAGTTTAACACTTCTGCCCTGGTGGGGGCGGTGATCTGGACAACTCCAGAAGAAACGTTCACCTCCAATATCACTGAACAGCACAGCATTTCATAACCATTTCCTTTTCTTCCAGATGCTGTGCAAGCTTTAATAATATATAATTATGGTCAGAATATGTTGATCTGAATTAAACAAAAATTAACCTATGTCTACAAGAGCCAAGCAAATGTAAGAAACTTGAGAGAAAAAAATATACAGCATTTGACTGGAAGGGCATTTTTTTTTTTTTCTTTTTGTCTGAATTTAAGGAAAGTAACAACCTAAAAAACATGAGGAACGGGGTAGGGAGGCATCCTGGAATATTTTATGTACCTGCAAAGGGCTTTCTGCAAGCCAATTAAGGGCAGGTATTCAGACGGTAGAGAATCTGCCTACAATGCAAGAGACATGGGTTCGATCCCTGGGTCGGGAAGATCCCCTGGAGAAGGGAATGGCAACCCACTTCAGTATTCCTGCCTGGAAAATTCCACGGACAGAGGAGCCTGGCGGGCTACAGTACATGGGGTCGCACAAGAGTCGGACACGAAAGAGCGACTAACCCTTTCTTGCACTGAAAAGATCAAAGAAAGGCTGCAATGTCAAACTCTCTTTGCCAAACCGAAAACCAACCACGATGAGCCTTCGAATAAACAGACGGCTCCTTTCCTACAGAAATATGTCTTCAGTTGTTCTGTATTCGAGAGAACTTTAAAGCGCGTTTTCCAAATCCGTGCATTAAAAAGAGGAAGAGGTCAACTGGTGTCCAGCCCGAGGCAGAAGCTGGATTCCAGAACTGGGCCGGAGCGGCCAGGGCACCAGCCCCGCCCCGGAGCGCGCAGCCCGCCGGTGCGCCCGAGCGAGGGCGGCCGGGGCTGCCGGGCCGGCCGGGGGAGGAGGCGAGGCTGCAGCGCAGCCGGCGCTGGGCGGGCCGGGCTGGCAGGGCCGGCGGGACCCGCCTGATCGGGAGGCGCACCCGCGCGAGCCCGCGGGGCGTGGGGAGCAGCGCGATCCCGGGGCAGGGTCAGCGCCGGCCCTCCGACTCCCGGGAGCCTGCCGCAAAGCGCAGGGGCGGCGGCCACCTGACAACGCGCACAAAAAACATGGTGGCGCGGCAGCTAAGGGGACACGCGCTTTCAGGGCGCCCCGCCAGGGACACCCCCTCCCGAGGCTCCTCTTACCCCGACCTCCTCGGCTTCCTTCTCCTTCTTTGGCGGCGGGGACCCAAGGGCCCCTGAGCCCCCAGCTACGATTCTCAGCTGATGGGTGGTGGCGCTGGAACGCCCACTGCGCATGCCCGCAATACCTCCCAGGGAAGGAGGCGGGGCTTTCTCCCCTCTCATTGGCCAGAGGAGTTGAGTGACAGCGGCCTTCCCCGCCCCCTCTGGTTCTAAGCTAAGAAATAAGGGTTCCTGCAAAATTGCACAGTACAGAGGAGGTGTTCTTTGAGGTCTGAAGTGCGGATGGCGAACGCCCTCGTTTGCGTGTAAAAAACAAGAAGGAATGGAGGGCTGCTGTTTTCTTAATCGGGTGATTTCGGCCTCCCTAGACTTCAGGCCGTATCATCAACTCATGCCTATCTTGTTTCCCAACACTTAACTCTACAGTAGACCATATTCGCAGGTCTATTAAGAAAATGCAAACGTATAAATATGCAGTTCTTGCAGTTCTAACAGGAACAATGAAGGAATAAACGAAGAGTAATTTCCTTGTGCTCTCTTAGACAAGTTTTCATAGCATCCTTGAAAGTCAGGAAGTAGTTTTCACAGGATTTGAAGTGAGCAGAGAATGTTCTTATGATAAATATTCAAATATAAAGTAATCATTAGATAAAAAGCATCAGTTGCTTCCGGTGAAAGAAATACCAAATTAATTAATGAGGTCTTTATTGGGGCTTCTCAGGTGCCGTAGTAGTAAAGAATCTGCCTGCCAATGTAGGAGACCCAAGAGACGCAGGTTCGATCCCTGGGTTGGGAAGATCCCCTGGAATAGAAAGTGGCAACCTACTCCAGTATTCTTGCCTGGAACATTCCATGAACAGAGGAACCTGGTGGGCTACAGTCCCTGAGGCTGCAAAGAGTTGGACCCAACTGAGCACAAGGCACATATTTGCCTTTATTAAGGCAACAGTATTTTCTGAAAGGATCACCAGGACATCAAAACCCAGATGAACTAAGGTGGAAAAGAAATCTAAAGCCAGAATACTTTGAATTGGTACCACCCAAGCAAATTTTTGGAGAAGGAAATGGCAACCTACTCCCGTATTCTTGTCTTGAGAATTCCAAGGACAGAGGAGCCTGGCAGGCTACAGTCCATGGAATGCAGGGAGCTGGTCATGACTGAGGGGCCAATACTGTCCCTTTCACTTTACAAGCAAATTTTAGGTTGTTTGTAGTTATGCATACAAATGTACTTAAGTGAGTGAGGTCACCCAAGGATAAGAAATATAAGAGGCTCTCCATTTATTTTTCGTTTTTCTCCTTTAAACAGAGAAATGGGAACAAGAAATATTTTATTTTTTAAAAAAATTTTTGGTTATATTGCATCTCTGTTGCAGCACTCAGGCTTTCTCTCATTGCCCCATGGCATGTGGGATCCTGGTTCCCTGACCAGGGATCGAGCCCACATCCCCTGCAATGAAAGGCAGATTCTCAACCACTGGATGACCAGGAAAGTCCCCAAGAACTATTTTCTATTTCTCATTTTTCCTGAAGAATACTGTGGTATAAGTGTGACAATAGGCAGCACATTATACTTTCCCTCTGTTAAGAGCGGACAGTAGAAAAAGATGGGCAGGATTGTCAGACAAAATGCACACACCCACATCTAAAGGGGCAGCATGGTTCAGCTAGAGCCGATTGCAGACTTTTAGGAATATTGGCCCAATATAATCAAATTCTCAGCATTGTTGAGATATAGTGGGAATTCTGATTTTTATGTGAAAATTTTTTTCCAGTATTCTTAACCTTTTCATAAAACATTCTGTAATCAAATAAAATATGTATTTCAGCCTTTGTAATAGATGATAATTTCAGCCATCGAGTATTAAAGCTGGAGAAAGCCTACCAGAAAAGCTAGCTCTATTTCCCCATATGACAGATGAAAAAAATCTGAAACCCAAAGAAGCATCATCAAAATCACACAAATACTTATGAGAAGCACAGGTCCAGGTGACCTAATTCAGCATCTTGATTTCTTCCTTTATTTCATTCAGCAAATACTCACGGACGCTCTGCCCTGTGCTAGGTGCTGTGTGAGGCACTGCAAATCTCAAAATGGGGACACAGTATTTTCCCTCAAGGAGTGAGATCTTTCCCAGAACACTGCAAGAGATGCTGTGATAAAGAGTTGTACACAGCGCCAAGGGAGTCCAGAGATGAGGATCACTTATGGGAACAGGAACCATTCCAAAAAAGGAAGAGTTACTAGAATCCTGAAAAATGTGTAAGAGTTTACTGGGGAGACAAGATGGGAAAGGACATTCCAGTCAAAAGGAAGAACACATAAAACATAAAATCATAGGCAAGTGCAAACTCTCAGGGATCTCTTATGACTTTAATTAGATAAAGCAAAGTGGGTGGGATGGACGGGCATGAGACTAGAAAGTCAAATGGAATTTACATAATGAAAACATTATGAAAGTCATGTTTCATGAATACCTAATAGGAGTTAAAGTATGAAAGCAAAGGTGTGATGTGCTCATAATTCCATCGTATGAAGAAGACTTTGGAGAATGGGGGAAAATAAAGAGAAATAAGAGTGAGAGGAGCTTCCCAGATGGCGAAGTGGTAAAAAATCCACCTACCTAATAGAGTTGTGCCAAGAGAACGCACTGGTCATAGCAAACACCCTCTTCAACAATGCAAGAGAGGACTCTACGCATGCACATCACCAGATGGTCAACACTGAAATCAGATTGATTATGTTCTTTACAAGCCAAAGATGGAGAAGCTCCATACAGTCAGCAAAAAACAAGACTGGGAGCTGGTTGTGCCATAGGTCATGAGTTTCTTATTGCCAAACACAGACTTATATTGAAGAAAGTAGGGAAAACCACTCAGAGAAGTCAATGGCACCCCACTCCAGTACTCTTGCCTGGAAAATCCCATGGATGGAGGAGCCTGGTGGGCTGCAGTCCATGGGGTCGCTAAGAGTCGGACACAACTGAAGCGACTTAGCAGCAGTAGCAGCAGCAGGGAAAACCACTATACCACTCAGGTATGACCTAAATCAAATCCCTTATGATTATACAGTGGAAATGAGAAATAGATTTAAGGGAATAGATCTGATTGACAGAGTGTCTGATGAACTATGGATGGAGGTTTGTGACGTTGTACAGGAGACAGGAATCAATCCCCAAGAAAAGGAAATGCAAAAAAGCAAAATGGCAATCTGAGGAGGCCTTAAAAATAGCTGTGAAAAGAAGAGAAGCAAAAAGCAAAGGAGAAAAGGAAAGACATACCCATTTGAATGCAGAGTTCCAAAGAACAGCAAGGAGAGATAAGAAAGCCTTCCTCAGTGATCAGTGTAAAGAAATAGATGAAAACAATAGAGTGGGAAAGACTAGAGATCTCTTCAAGAAAATTAGAGACACCAAGGGAACATTTCATGCAAAGATGGGCTCAATAAAGGACAGAAATGGTATGGACCTGACAGAAATGTTATGGACCTGACAAAAGCAGAAGATATTAAGAAGGGGTGGCAAGAATACACAGAAGAACTGTGCAAAAAAGATCTTCATGACCCAGATAATCATGATGGTGTGATCACTCACCTAGAGCCAGACATCCTGGAATGTGAAGTCAAGTAGGCCTTAGGAAGCATCACTATGAACAAAGCTAGTGGAGGTGATGGAATCCAGTTGAGCTATTGCAAATCCTAAAAGATGATGCTGTTCAAGTGCTTCATTCAATATGCCAGCAAATTTGGAAAACTCAGCAGTGGCCACAGGACTGGAAAAGGTCAATTTTCATTCCAATCCCAAAGAAAGGAAATGCCAAAGAACGCTCAAACTACCACACAATTGCACTCATCTCACATGCTAGTAAAGTAATGCTCAAAATTCTCCAAGCTTCAAAGTATGTGACCCATTAACTTCCAGATGTTCAAGCTGGTTTTAGAAAAGGTAGAGGAATCAGAGATCAAATTGCCAACATCCACTGGATCATCGAAAAAGCAAAGGAGTTCCAGAAAAACATCTATTTCTGTTTTATTGACTATGCCAAAGCCTTTGACTGTGTGGATCACAATAAACTGTGGAAAATTGTGAAAGAGATGGGAATACCAGACCACCTGACCTGCCTCTAGAGAAATCTGTATGCAGGTCAGGAAGCAATAGTTAGAAATGGACATGGAACAACAGACTGGTTCCAAATAGGAAAAGGAGTACATAAAGGCTGTATATTGTCACCCTGCTTATTTAACTTGTATGCAGAGTACATCATGAGAAATACTGGGCTCGAAGAAGCACAAGCTGGAACCAAGATTGCCAGAAGAAATATCAATAACCTAAGATATGCAGACGACACCACCTTTATGGCAGAAAGTGAAGAAGAACTAAAGAGCCTCTTGATGAAAGTGATATAGGAGAGTGAAAAAATTGGCTTAAAGCTCCACATTGAGAAAACTAAGATCATGGCATCTGGTCCCATCAGTTCATGGCAAATAGATGGGGAAACAGTGGAAACAGTGGCAGACTTTGTTTTTTGGGGCTCCGAGATCACTGGAGATGGTGACTGCAGCCATGAAATTAAAAGACGCTTACTCCTTGGAAGGAACGTTATGACCAACCTAGATAGCATATTAAAAAGCAGAGACATTACTTTGTCAACAAAGCTCCGCCTGGTCAAGGCTATGGTTTTTCCAGTGGTCATGTATGGATGCGAGAGTTGGACTATAAAGAAAGCTGAGTGCCAAAGAATAGATGCTTTTGAACTATGGTGTTGGAGAAGACTCTTGAGAGTCCCTTGGACTGCAAGGAGATCCAACCAGTCCATCCTAAAGAGATCAGTCCTGGGTGTTCATTGGAAGGACTGATGCTGAAGCTGAAACTCCAATACTTTGGCCATCTGATGTGAAGAACTGACTCATTTGAAAAGTCCCTGATGCTGGGATAAATTGAGGGCAGGAGGAGAAGGGGATGACAGAGGATGAGATGGTTGGATGGCATCACCAACTTGATGGACATGAGTTTGAGTAAACTGCAGGAGTTGGTGATGGACAGGGAGGCCTGGCGTGCTGCAATTCATGGGATTGCAAAGAGTCAGATACGACTGAGTGACTGAACTGAATTGATCTACTCCTTGAAAGAAAAGCTATGACCAACCTATACAGCATATTAAAAAGCAGAGACATTACTTTGCCAACAAATGTCCTTCTATTCAAGGCTATGGTTTTTCCAGTAGTCATGTCTGGATGTGAGAGTTGGACTATAAAGAAAGCTGAGCACCAAAGAATTGATGCTTTTGAACTATGGTGTTGGAGAAGACTCTTGAGAGTCCCTTGGACTGCAAGGAGATCCAACAAGTCCATCCTAAAGGAAATCAGTCCTGAATATTCATTGGAAGGACTGATGTTGAAGCTGAAACTCCAATACTTTGGCCACCTGATGTGAAGAACTGACTCATTTGAAAAGACCCTGATGCTGGAAAAGATTGAAGGTGGGAGGAGAAGGGGATGACAGAAGATGAGATGGTTGGATGGCATCACCAACTCAACGGACGTGAGTTTGACTAAACTCTGGGAGTTGGTGATGGACAGGGAGGCCTGGCATGCTGCAGTCCATGGGGTTGCAAAGAGTCGGACATGACTGAGTAACTGAACTGAACTGAACCAATGCAGGAGATTCAGGAGAACTTGCTCTGATCCCTGGGTCAGTAAGATCCCCTGGAGAAGGAAATGACAACCCACTTCAGTGTTCTTGCTTGGAAAATCCCATGGACGGAGGAGCCTGGAGGCCTGCTGTCCATGGGGACGTGACTTATCACGCACACATGGAAGAGTGAGAGAGAGAGAGAGAGAGATTTGACTACCTAGCAGGCTGCTGCGATAGGCGTATCCCCCCATTTAAGAATCTCTCCAATAACAGAGGTATTGAAGGACTGCAGTAAGGCAAATACACTGGAGAAGAGGAGGTGAGGACTGCTTTGAGAAATATTTAAGAAGACTTGAAAATCAGTTAGATGTGGAGAATGAAAGAGATGACTCCTCTTTTTAAGACACGTAACTGTTAAGCAGAACATGATGTAGCTGAGATCTAAGACATAAAGCCGATAAAGCGATTGCAGTTTGAGCAGGGAGGTGGGGTAATAAGGGGGCAAAGTGACGACATGTTTAGCTTGGGAGTTTCTGTGTTGAAGATTCTGGGGATCTGAGATGTGTGGTGTCTTTTAGGTACTTGAGAATGTGAGCTGGTGTTCCAGATAGGAGCTCTGCTTGGAGCTATGGGAAGAGATGAGGTCACTAACCATAGAGATGGAGTGTTGTGAATTTTCTGTGTCTAAGGAAGGGCAGAGAAAGAAAACCCTTGAAAAGGAGTAATCAGAGAGATCGGAAGTAAACCACGAAAAGGTGTAGTGAAGAATGAAGGAAAACATTTCCAAAAAGGAGGGAATGACAGCACATGTCACAGGAAGTTCAAATAAATTAAGAACCAAAAGTTGTGCATCGGACTTGGGGTTTAGGAAGTGACTGGACTTTGGAATTTAGGAAGAGGCATTTCAATAATTCAAGAACCTATCATTGCAGAGAATTTATATCTGTGTGACATCTGCTGTACTTTCCACATCCTATCATGTTTGGTAGAATCCTGGGCTGTGGTTGGGGCAAGCACAAAATACCTAGAAGTGGAGGCTTGGTAGCCTCTTCAGGTCCCCTGTTAATTACTGACTGAACCGGAACCAAAGATCAACTGTCTGAATCCTGGGCTCCTTCCAACTTCCCATATGTTAAAATATATTACAAATGGATTTCTTCCAGCTCTTTTGAAAACTAAGATTTCACGCTTTTGTATATCCTTTGCATTCAAGTGAAAAAACAGATGTACTTTAGGTAGCCTTGCAAAATTTAGAGACACAGAAGATAAATGAAAGAGTTCCTGATGTTTATGGTATCCCATCTGAGCATGACTTAGCGACTAAACAACAACAAATCTGAACATCAGCCTGCTTCTTAGTGGATTCTTCCTTCACCTGCTGAGCCACCTGGGAAGGCCCTGGTAAAATTCAGCCAGGTGCCTCGAATCCAGTAGGGCTCAAAAATTCTGTTGATTTTACAGGTTATCATTTCACTTCTTGCAAAACAAATCCTTCATATTTGCAGAAATTACCTGTGTTTGAAGGCTTGTGAGTTGGATTTTTCAGGGCTAGCAATTTTGGGGATTTGGGTCTTCTTGGAAAGATTTTGAAAGGCAATCAGAAATAAGTTTCTGAGTGGGAATTGCTATCTGCATACTAGTGTCCTTATTAATATAAATACTACCTAAATAACCTTTGCCATGTAGGCTAGGGAACTCTTCACTGCTGTATCTCCAGTGTTTAGAATAGTAATTCTAGTAAACAGAAGGACATAATTGCCCATTCACGTGATAGCCCCTGAACTAAAAATTTTTTAAAGGACCACCATGTGATCTTGTGGGACAGCTAGATAAATAAAAGACACAAAAAGAAAAATACAGCAAGACAAGGGATTTATTGATAAATGAGAGGTACAAGAGTACTTGTGAAAGTTTGGTTTTATTAGTGGGAAAACCACAGCTGTTTTAAGAACTCTGTCCTAGATTAAGAGGCAGCTGAAATTAATATCTAATAAACAAGTTTGTTTCATTGTGCCTTGTTTTTAGGCACCCCTCACCTTCCTTGGCAGTCTCTTTGTTTTCTAAGACCACCCTCTGCCTAGTTAAATGCCAAGCACAGAGCAGATTTTGCTGTCACTTTTAAACATAGAGCTAATAGACAACCCAAAGAAATCTTGCATGGACAATTACAGCATGACAGCCTGACAAGTGGTACATTCATTTCTAATTTTACCTCCTAAATATTGTCAATATGTGGCCTCTTATCTCTGTCTCTCCTGGTCTGTGTCCAATCCACTGGCATCTGTATCTTCACTCCACTCAATGTCATTATTCTCAAAGCCAGCACTGAATATTTGAAGCACAAATCTGAAAATATTACTTCAGGCTTCATGTCATCACCATGATTGCCACTTGCCCTCAAATGTACTTCTTAGAAATAAAAGTGCATGGAATGGGCAGGGGTGAGGGATTGTGTAAGGTTGGGAGAAAGAATCATAGAAGGGGTCTGCCTTCTTTCATTTAGCAGCATGCATTTAAGATACATGCACACTGTTGTATGAATCAATAGTTTGTTCTTTTCCATGGCTAAGTAGTATTCCACTATCATTATGTAATGCTATTCTGTCCCCTATTGGTTGTTTCCAATTTGGGGCAATTACAAATAAAACTTATATATGTGTGCAGGTTTAGATAAAAGTGAAGTGAGGTGAAGTTGCTCAGTCGTGTCTGACTCTTTGAGACCTCATGGACTGTATGTAGCCCACCAGGCTCCTCGGTCCATGGGATTTTCCAGGCATGAATACTGGAGTGTGTTGCCATTTCCTTCTCCAGGGGATCTTTCCGACCCAGGGATCGAACCCAGGTCTCCCGCATTGTAGGTAGATGCTCTACCATCTGAGCTACCAGGGAAGCCCTCTTGTTTTCACTTCACTTAGGTAAATATCTAGAAGTGGGTTTGTTGGGTTTTATATGTTTAATTTTATAAGAAACTGATGAATTGTTTTCTAAAGTGGTCATATAATTTTGCATTCCCACCAGCAATGAATGGGAATTTCTTTTGCTCTAATTCCTTATCAACCTTTGATATTGTTAGATTTTCTTTTTTAATTTTGTCTATTCTAATAGATGTATAGGCTTCCCTGGTTGCTCAGCAGTGAAGAATCTGCCCGTAATACAGGAAATACAGGTTTGATCCCTGGGTTAAGAAGATCCCCTGGAGAAGTAAATGGCAACCCACTCCAGTATTCTTGCCTGGGAAATCCCATGGACGGAGGAACCTGGCAAGCTACAGCCCATGAGATCACAAGAGTTAGACATGACTTAGTGACTGAACTACCAAACTAATAGGTGTGTAGTGGCATCTCACTGTGGCTTTAATTTCACTTTCTTAATGATATTGAACATGTTTATATGCTTATTTAAAATCCATATGTCTTCTTTACTGAAGTATCTGTTCAAATCGTTTTCCCATTTTTTTTTTTGTTTGTTTTTTGTTAGATTGTCTCCCTATTTAGGGTTTTAAGAGTTCTTTATATTTTCTGGGGCTGTAACAAATGTGTCATTTGCAAATATTCCTCCTATTTTTTTAGCTTGTCTTTTTTATTTTCCTTCCAGTGTCTTTCACAGAGCAAAAAATTTTAATTTCTATAAAATCCAATTTGCCAAATTTTTGTTTTTATAAATCATGCTATTGTTGTTGAATCTTTTCATTACCAAATCCAGAATTACACAGATTTTCTTCTAAATTGTTTTCTTGAAGTTTTATAGTTTTACCTTTTACATTTAGATCTACAATACATATTAACTTTTATTTTTGTATGAGGTGTATATCAAAGTTTTGATTTCTTTTTTTTTAAATATGGATGTCTTAATTGTTTCAGGATCAGTTGTAGAAAAGATTTTTTTTCTCCATTGAGTTGCCTTTGCACTGTCAGCTAGAAATTGGCATGTGCTGTGGGTACTTGCCTCTACCTCTACAAAGACTAACTCATGTCCTGCTGTAGCTGCTGACCTTCAACATCCCTCTGAAAGGAGTTCAGGGGAGTAGAGAAATGAGGCTCTCTCTTTGGGAAAAACTGGCAGGACAGGTTTTCAGATAGATGTTCTCAGGAGGTGATTTTATGAGCCCAATTCTTGTAGCTCCTCATATCCAGAAAAGCATTAAAATCTTTCATGGTGATGACTGTTTCTCATGACTAGCAGAAAGCTTCATAAGACTAGCAAAAGCCTTCTGGAAAAACATGTGCCTGATTGCATGTATTCTCCTTTCAACAAAATCATATACATGCTGTCCTCCCCTACTGCCTCTTTGGAGCAGTTTCTCAGATTTATCTGAGGTGCTGTCTCCCAGTCAGCAGTCCTCATTTTGCCCCACATAAGACTCAATTCGCAACTCTCATGTTGCGAATCTTAAGTAGACAGCACTCTTGTCAAAAATCAACTGAAGAGGAAAGTGAAAGTAAAGAATTTGTTGCTCAGTCATGTCCAACTCTTTGCAGTTCCGTGGACTGTAGCCTGCCAGGCTCCTTCCTCTGTCTAAGGGATTCTCCAGGCAAGATTACTGGAGTCAGTCGCCATTTCCTACTCCAGGAGATATTCCTGACCCAGGGATCGAACCCAGGTTTTCTGCATTGCAGGAAGATTCTTTACCATCTGAGTCACCAGGGAAGCTTTCTCAGTTGAAGAGAATTAACACCTTAACAAAACCAAAACTTTCAATTCATGAACACAGTATATCTCTACATTTATATAGCTTTTCTTTTCTTTATTTTTAATAAGTGTTTTATCATTTTCAGTATACAAATCCTGAACATATTTTGTAAGTCATATGTAATGTATTCATTTGTTTGGATGCTGTTATAAATGTATTTTTTACTTAATCTTAACCAACATGTATGGATCATTCACAGTTAAAGTATGTTTGAATTAAATCTATGATATGTTTCAATTAAAGTCTACCACCTGTCTAATTGCTTATTTGGTCCTTTTATTCTTTTTTTTGTTCACCTTTTTCTTTCTTTTATGGGTTTAATTAAGAATTTTTAATAATTTTATTTTATTTCTTTTATTGACATATATTGTTATGCCCGATGTCCGAATCCCCAAGCGGGAAGAGAGAAGGCTTCCAAGACAATGCAACTCGCAAAAAAAGGGAAGTTTATTGCTGACTCGAGTCAGGGCTTACTGCTGCAACCAACGCAGTGGTGCAGGGTCAGAAAGCCCTGAGCAGAGGCGGTTACCCAAATTTATAAGGTGTGCATAAGCGGTTAGTAGCTGGCTTAAGCGGATTGGTTACATGTTTGCAAAGCAGTTTTATTGGTACAAACTTTCGTGGGCTTTTGTTCAAACTTGGGCATTCGCAGGCTTTTCAGCTTTCCCATGATAGGTTCCCTTTTTCTTGCTAGGCGCATGTTGATTGGCTGGCTCCAGGTGGCCTGATAATCATGTTACCCTGGAAAACCAAGCCTACTCCTAATCTAGGCTGCCTGTCATGGCGCAGCCTCACACATATCTCTTTTAGAAATATTTTGTCTCATTTTTAAAATTAATTTGAGCCTTGATAAATGTCATTTTGTACTTGAAAATATGTGGGTTATTTTCAGATACCTTTTTATGTTGATTTCTAACATAATTCCACAGTGATAAGAGAACAGACTCTGTATGATTTCGATATCTTTAGACCATGAAATTTTTGCACCTTATTTTACATCCCTGGATATGTTCCCGTGTCTCCTAGATTATAGTCTATGGGAAATTAAATAGAATTTATATCCTACTTTTGTGTGAAAATTGTATAAATCTTATTTATATTGAATTGGTTCATAGTGCTTTTCAGGTCTATGAATATCCTTCTACTTTTCTGTCTTTTCATTCTATTGATTTTTGAGAGTTTGATATTGAAACTCCAACTAAAAATATTAATTTATCTACTTAAAAAATTATAATATACAGTGAAGCTATATGTAACTTTCTTCTGTATTTTCTAAGTATCCTGTAAATGTGTTATCATACTTTCATAATTTAAAAAGTAAAAAAAAAGAGATAAAAATTAATTTGAGCCTACCTTCAGGTAATATTTCTAAGGATTATAGTAGCGTCTTCCTAAGTCCTCCTTCTCTTTCCTTGTGCTGTTATTGTCATACATTCCACTTTAAATATGCTATAAAAACATATGTATTTTACGGTTTTAATATAGTCATCCATATTTTAGAGCAATTTAAAATGAGAAAAACATTTACTTTACCTTCATATATTCCATTCCTGAATCTCTTCATTTCTTTGAGTAGATCTAAGTTTATGGTTTATGTCATGTTGCATATACCTTAATGACTGTTTTTATCTTGGGGTGAAAAAGGCAAGGAACGCAGAATGGGATGATTTGTATTTATGACAGATGTAGCAGTAGAGAAAAAAACTTTCTCTTTACTCTCTTGGCTTTCCTGGTGGCTCAGTTGATAAAGAATCTGCCTACAATGCAGGAGACTGGGGTTCGATACCTGGGTCAGGAAGATCCCCTGGAGAAGAGAATGGTTACCCACGCCAGTACTCTTGCCTGGAGAACTCCATGGACAGAGGAGCCTGGTGGGCTACAGTCCGTGGGATCCCAAAGAGTTGGACAGGACTGAGAGACTAACACTTTCGGTTCAGCAGCTGGGCCTTGTGAACTAAATTAACAGAAGACTGATTAACAGGACAAAAGGTTTAGTTTGCATGAATATTGGGCCAAACAAAGGAAGTCACTGGTTTGTTACATGTTAACAAACAAAGATAGAAACAAAGGTTTTATGCTTAACTCCACAGGGGAAAGGTAAGGAGGAGAAAAAACTTCTTAGAAAACAAATAGGTTTCTTTAGGAAAGACAAATAGGTTTTCGGGACAACAGACTGGCGGTAGAAAAGTTTGGGTTAATATTTGTCTATGTAGGCATAAATGGTCTTAACACTAAAACTCCTTTGAGGAAGTGACTTGGGGTAGGTTTACAGCCCATAAAGCTTCCCAGCTGGCTCAGTGGGTAAAGAACTCACCTGCCGATGCAGGAAATATGAGAGATGTGGGTTCAATCCCTGGGTTGGGAAGATCCCCTGGAGAAGGGCATGGCAACTCCAGTATTCTTGCTTGGGAAATCCCATGGACAGAGGACCGGCAGGCTACAGTCCTTGGGGTCACAGAAGACTCGGACATGACCTAATGATTAAACAACAATACGTATAGTCCATAAGGTCGCACAGAGTGGGACACTGCTGAAGTGACTTAGCACACACATAGTTGAGTTCTCCATTCTTGGAGTAGAAGTGCCCTGAAGAGGAATTTTACAGCAGCCTAATTTCCCAGAATTTACTACTTTTAAACAGATAAGAGAAGCTTTGAGAAAGCTTACTTTTTTTTTCTTCTTTCTTTGCATCTGTTGAATCTCAAATGCTTTCAGCTTAAAATATTCTTTATACCAAAGTAGTCTCTATTTTGGGGTGCTGATTATCTTCACAGAAAAATTTATAAGTTCTTTATTAAAATCATGAGCACAATTAAAGAGAATGACAAATGAACAGAAAATACGTGCAAATTCTAACACAAATGGTTCATAGCCTCATCATTTATAAGAAAGACAAATCTCATAGGGAGGAGGCTATTGATTCTCCAATCAAATTCCCTTTAATTGCTACTGGAACCAAACCACAGTGGCTGTATTGGCTAAGAACAAATCACAACTGTCTTTGGAGAGTTAGCCTTGACTCAAGATGAGCTGTTCCGTCAGAAGCCCGCATGCACTGACCCCATAGACTCAGTCAATGACTGACTGAACTGAACTCCTGGAGTTGTGGTAGAACTGATTCTCTAGTGCAAACTCTGCTCCAGGCCTTCCCTGTGGGATGGACTGAAGCTAGTCTCTAGCCGAGACCACATTCTTGCTTTTCCCCTGGCTCATCCTCCTTTCCTTATTCCCTTTCTCTTCTACACTTTCTTCTCACCTTCTCTTGTACCCCAGTTCAGCTTCTGCATCTAGAGACACCAACCTAAGACTTCACACTAGAAAAAGTAGCAAAAGCTCAGAAGAGACAACTCACAGAAGAGTCTTAGTCCAAGCTTCCCAAAAAGGAGAGCCTAAGGCAAAATTTTATATGCTGAAACTTTTTTTATAATTGAAATACGTTTGACACATACTGTGTAAGTTTAAGGTGTACAACATGTTGACTTGATGCATTTTTGTATGGCATTATGATTGCCATTGTGGCATTAGCTAAGACCTCCATCACGTCATGTGATCACCATTTCTTTTTATGGTGGGAATAATTAAGGTCCAGTCTCTTAGCAGTGTTGAGATGCATTTCTAAGTCCAAGATAGAGACATTCCTGCCCAGGAGGCCATGTCAGCAAACCAAAATTTAGGTAACTTTGCATGTAGAGACTAGAAGCTCTGCAGAAACCTAGACTCACTGTTGGGAGGCAGAGAGACACAGCTGTGTTGGACTGTTCCTGGTGGTTGGATCTCCTGGAAACAAATGGCTGAAATTACCTGGGACTGAGCATATCTGGAAAAGTTTTTAAACTGCAGGAGAAGAAATCAAAATAGCCAATAATCATACTTGAAAAGCCAGCAAAAGTACAGAAGGAAAAGCAAAATAAAGCAGGCTGTTTTGTGGTTGTTGAAAAATCAAATCTGGACTTAGTGAAAAGGGAATTTCCTTGAAAGTTATTGCAGTGGAGAGAAAGGAGCTGTTGCAGAGAGGAGAGCCTTTAGATCACAAGATCTCTAAGGTCTCGGGAGTTAGGTAACAGGCTGTTTCTTTACTAGAGAGGAGGAAACGAGGCTAAGAACTAGGTATCAGGACTGGGAATGAAAGGGAGTGACAAGATCAGAAAGTGTTTTCTCCCGAGGCCAGTCCTTTCTTGGGAGAGGCTGTTAGGGAGGGGCTGGCCGTTTGTTGGAAGGCTGAGGATAGACCAAAGTTCAGGCACCTGGGGGAAAGATGGAATCTTAACTGATGCTTGAACAAAACAAGCATTTTGTTCTGATTGATTTGTAGAGACTGGAAGTTCAGCCAATCATTTATGAGGAATGGGAATTTGAAACTAGTCTGTCCCACCTTGTCAAACATAAACAGGGAGGGCATCTATGATCTTACCTGTGTAAGAAAGGGCTCAACACTGTCTCACATGGGAGACTGGGAATATAGGAATGGTACTACATAGCGCTAACGGGGTAGACATGTGGGGAAATCGACGCTCCCTTACAGTGAGGCAGCTCGATAAATTGACACAGCCTTTCTGCAAGCTTTTAAAAATGCACTAACTCTTCAGCCCATCAACACCACCTTTAGAAATCTATACTGAGGAAATGCCTGGACACGTGTGCTGAAATGACATGTCACAATATGAGTTTAAGTGTCAGGCATTTGGGAACAAAATAAATATCTGTCATTGGAATTCCCTGAGGATATTTGCACACAGACAACAGTGTGGCTTTAATGAAGACAATGGAAAGGCAGACCATCAGGTGGTGATTCAGAGTATGCTCTTTGGAATCAGGCTGCCTGGGTTCAAACCCCAGCTCTAGCACTTACAGAAGTGTAATCTCGGGCAACTCTCTTACCTTCTCTGTGCCTCAGTTTACTTACCTGTCAAACAGTACAAACTTCCAATTATAAAATAAAGTCCTGGAAATGCAATGTACAATATGGTGACTATAGTTAAAAATAGTGTAATGTATATTTGGAAGTTCCTAAGAGAACAGATCTTAAAAGTTCCCATCACAGGAAAAAAATTGTAGCTATTCAATAAGTGTGAACTTAACTTATTCTAGAAGTTACCTCACAGTATGTACTTATATCAAATCATTATGTTGCACACTTAAAACTAATAAAATGGTATATGTCAATTGTACCTTTATACCAATTATACCTCAACTTAAAAAATCTGGTGTTAATTAGAATGGAAGATTATTGAAGACTGTTAAAGGAAAAGTGTACATGTTAAAAACATTGAAGAAATTCTTATAACAGCCACTCAGTTAGTTTACAGTTTTAGGAAATAATCCAGCTGAGCTGTGGCTTTGAATATTCCTAGTTATGACCTTCAGTGGGTATTCTCCTCAAAACTTGCTAAAGCATTTCCCCTCCAAGTTCTTTTTTCCTTGTTGAAGTCATCGATATAATTCTGGTGCCTCATTTTTTCATAAGCCACTGAATTAAGGAGTTAGAGAAAGGGACTAAAAATCTGTCCGCAGATAGTTACAGAAAGAGTTGAAGACAAAGACACAGGTTTGTTGAAATTCTAGTTTTGCCACCTATTTTCCCTAAATTTGCATAAATTACTCAAAGTTTGTGTACTTTATTTTCTTATGTCAAGTAGAAATCATATTACCTCATACAGCTGTTTTAGTGATTAAATGAATTAACAATGTAAACATTTGTGAGAGCGCCCAGCACAGGGTATGGACTCTGCATGTGTTAGTTCTTGCTACTGTAGGCGTCTTGGCCAGGATTAAAGCAGCGTGCAGAGATGTTGACCCGGCTTCAGGAAAGACCTCGGGAGGAGGAGGGTTTTGTGATGCTGGGATGTGAAAGAGGAAGAGAAACTGAAATGTGCAGTGGGGACGGGGAATCACTTCTCTTTCTGTTTCCTTCATCTTTTCCTTTGTTTATCTATCATTTGCCTTTTGCTCTCTGTTCCTCTCATCTCCCCTCATCTCACGTTGTCTCATTTTATTTTCCATTTGGACCTTTCTTGAGATTCACTGAAGTGCCATGATCAATGATTAGATTAAACAAAAGTGCATTATCAATTTATATTTGATAGATTATTATGGATTAATAATGAAATACAATGAGCCTTTGGGACCTTGGGCTTCCCCGGTGGCTCAGTTGTAAAGAATCTGCCTGCAACGCACAAGATGCATGCAAGAGGTGCAGGTTCAATCCCTGGGTCAGGAAGATCCTCTGGAGAGGGAAATGGCAACTCACTCCAGTATTCTTGCCCTGGAAACCCATGGACAGAGGAGCCTGGTGGGCTACCGTCCATGGGGTCGCGAAAGAGTCGGGCACAACTTAACGACAAAATAGGACCTTGGTTTAGCTGAAAGAATAGCCTTCCTAATAGTTCTTCCTAAGGCGCCTGGATCACACACATAAATAGGACCGGAAAACACTGGGTGGGAGGTGTTTGGAGACAGTGAACCACATCTTGGGGTCGCTGTACTTGTTAGAAACACTGCCACTAGTGTTAAGTGTAAGCACACCGTGAAGTAACAGTGAGAAGTGCCAGAAGCAGCTGAACGTGTGAGTAAAACCACATGGGCACATCGACACGTGTGCAATCTGCCTTTTTCTCATACAGATAACAAACTGAAAGCCAGAGAGTTTGAAGACGGGTTCAGGGTGAGAGAAATTAGAAACCTGAATACAACCTGTCCTTACTCACTGCAGAGTCTCTGACTGGAGAACATTCTGCAATAAAACACCAACCTGCCTCTCCCAGGGACCCCCCCACCCCCTCCTTGTTCCCCAGAATGCTCCTCCTCCCTCTCTCCAGGTCTTATCTCAGCTCTGTAACTGTTCACTTGGCCTCTCCCAAACTAGACCACGAGCAGGTTAGGGGTTGTGACTTTTATCTGCATTCTTAGCACAAACATGGATGCCTGGCTCTAGAAAGTGCTTAGCAAGCGTGAGTGGAAAGAATGGACCTGATTTTTCTGATTGGGTTGAGAGCATTTTCCTTTCTACCAGGGCTGCTTCCCCTGGGGCAGTGTTTCTCAAGAAATGTTCTGTGGAATGCCAGAATCATTTGTGGTGCATGACTTAAAAAGCACACTTCACCACAGTCCTACAACTTCTGGGTGCGAGGCCTGAAATCTTAAGCACCTCACGTGATTTTGAACATGAAGACAAGTTCAAAAATCTTTCTTTGTCTTGTTTGTATGGAGGGGTAGCTTGGAAGGGAGAAAGTGGGTAGTCTCTAGCTGGCATGCTTTCAAAGTGTTTGTTGTTAAGTTGCTATATCGTGTCTGATTCTTTGCAGCACCATGGACTGCGGTCAGCCAGGATCCTCTGTCCCTGGAATTCTCCAGGCAAGAATACTGGGTTAGGTTGCCATTCCCTTCTCCAGGGGATCTTCCCCACCCAGGGATCAAATCTGGGTCTCCTGCACTGAAGGTGGATTCTTTATCATCTGAGTCACCACAGAGACTCTTTTCAAAGTGTTTGGTGTGGAGCTTATTTTGGGGAGGGGGTTTGGTGGTGACATTTTGAACAAACACTTTCTGGGCTTTAACTTAATCTTATTTGGTCAGCCCAGTATTGCTCAGAGTGACCACTAAGGGGCGGCAGAGTACAGGGAAAAATGAAAGTGTCACAGAATGGAGCCATTATCACCCTTGAAATAGATCAGTAAGAAAGACCTGCCAAGAAATAATGAGTTAAGATGCCTCAATCCCCTTATACTTTTACTTACTATTTCAGGGATTTAGATTTCAAGCATCATAATTTATACTTTTGTTAAATGAACAATTTCTCGATTATGTGGCAGAAGAAGGAAACAGGGATGTGTCAGATGGTCATTTTATTGGGTAAACTGGCTTATGAGTACATGCATGCACCTACCTTGGGAATCCAAGGAGTAACTATGAGATCTGTTCTAAGGAGGAGACTTAGATTTATGCCAGTGAACCAGTGAGGACTTAAATAAGGATAAACGTCAGAAATAAAAGTAAAAATGAATTGATTTAAAACTCATGGACTAGTAAGGCCTGAAAATGCCACAGACATATATACACACATGCCGCACACATACATTTATAATTCACAGATTAGCAAAGCTTATGAACTATAGAGGATAGACATATAGACAGAAGATACACATACACACAAGTGTGTTCACCCAGCTTTTTTAAAAAGAACCTGCACTCTCAACAGAGGCCAAATCTACCTACGAGATAGGTGTGCTGTGTGTGCTCATTCGCTCAGGCGCGTCCAACTCTTTGTGGCCCCATGAACTGTATCACGCTGGGCTCCTCTGTCCATGGAGTTCTCCAGGCAAGAATACTGGAGTGGGTTGCCATTTCCTTCTCGAGGTTATCTTCCAATCCCAGGGATCGAATCCACATCTCCTGTGTCTCCTATACTGCCAGGCAGATTCTTTACCACTGAGCCACCTGGAAAGCCGACAGTGTAATGGCAGTAAAGTAAGCAAGTAATCTAGTCTCTAGTTCAATTAAGATTCAGGTTCAAGGTTGTAACTTTTCATGGTTAAATGAAGTTATATATAGTTACTATTGATTGGTGCTATTCATGGGGTTCTCAAGGTAGTAATTCAAGTCTATGTTCCAACCACTAATGCAGAAGAAGCTGAAGTTGAATGGTTCTATGAAGACCTACAAGACCTTCTAGAACTAACACCAAAAAAAAAAAAGATGTCCTTTTCATCATAGGTGACTAGAATGCAAAAGTAGGAAGTCAAGAGATACCTGGAGTAACAGGCAAGTTTGACCTTGGAGGACAGAATGAAGCAGGGCAAAGGATAACAGAGTTTTGCCAAGAGAACGCACTGGTCATAGCGAACACCCTCTTTCAACAACATAATAGATGACTCTGCACATGGACATCACTAGATGGTCAGTACAGAAATCAGACTGATTATATCCTTTGCAGCTGAAGATGGAGAAGCTCTATACAGTCAGCAAAAGCAAGACCAGGAGCTGACTGTGGCTCAGATCATGAACTCCGTATTGCCAAATTCAGACTGAAATTGAAGAAAGTAGGGAAAACCACTATGCCATTCAGGTATGACCTAAATCAAATCCCTTGTGATTACACAGTGGAAATGAGAAATAGATTCAAAGGATTAGATCTGATAGAGTGCTTGACGAACTATGGATGGAGGTTCATAACATTGTATAGGACATGGTGATCAAAACCATCCCTAAGAAGAAGAAATGCAAAAAGGCATAATGACTGTCTGGGAGGCCTTACAAATAGTTGAGAAAAGAAGAGAAGTGAAAGGCAAAGGAGAAAAGGAAAGATATACCCATTTGAATGCAGAGTTCCAAAGAATAGCAAAGAGAGATAAGAAAGCCTTCCTCAGTGATCAATGCAAAGAAACAGAGGAAAATAACAGAGTGGGAAAGACTAGAGATCTCTTCAAGAAAATTAGAGATACCAAGTGAACATTTCATGCAAAGATGGGCACAATAAAGGACAGAAACGGTATGGACCTAACAGAAGCAAAAGATGTTAAGAAGAGATGGCAAGGATACCCAGAACTGTACAAAAAAGATCTTCATGACCCAGGTAATCACAATGGTGTGATCACTCATCTAGAGCCAGACATCCTGGAATGTGAAGTCAAGTGGGCCTTAGAAAGCGTCACTACGAACAAAGCTAGTAGAGGTGATGGAATTCCAGCTGAGCTATTTCAAATCCTAAAAGATGATGCTGTGAAAGTGCTGCATTCAATATGCCAGCAAATTTGGAAAACTCAGCAGTGACCACAGGACTGGGAAAGGTCAGTTTTCATTCCAATCCCAAAGAAAGGCAATGTTAAAGAATGCTCAAACTACTGCACAATTGCACTCATCTCACACGCTAGTAAAGTAATGCTCAAAAGTCTCCAAGCTAAGCTTCAACAGTTCGTGAACTGTGAACTTTCAGATGTTCAAGCTGGATTTAGAAAAGGCAGAGGAACCAGAGATCAAACTGCCAACATTCATTTGATAATAGCAAAAGCAGCAGAATTCCAGAAAAACATCTACTTCTACTTCACTGAGTATGCTGAAGCGTTTGACTGTGTGGATCACAACAAACTGTGGAAAATTCTTCAAGAGATGGGAATACCAGACCACCTGACCTGCCTCATGAGAAACCTGTCTGCAGGTCAGGAAGCAACAGTTAGAACCAGACATGGAACAACAGACTGGTTCCAAACTGAGAAAGGAGTACATCCAGGCTGTATATTGTCACCCGGCTTATTTAACTTATATCCAGAGTACATCCTGCAAAATGCTGGACTGGATGAAGCATGAGCTGGAATCAAGATTGCCGGGAGAAATATCAACAACCTCAGATATGCAGATGACTCCATCCTTACGGCAGAAAGCAAAGAGGAACTAAAGAGTATCAATGAGAGTGAAAGAAGAGAGTGAAAAACTGGTTTAAACTTAACATCCAAAAAACGAAGATCATGACACCTGGTCCCATCACTTCATGGCAAATAGATGGGGAGACAACGGAAGCAAGGACAGACTGTATTTTCTCAGGCTCCTAAGTCACTGCAGATGGTGACTGCAGCTATGAAATTAAAAGATGCTTGCTCCTTGGAAGAAAAACTATGACAAACCTAGATAGCATATTAAAAAAGCAGAGACATTATGGACAAATGTCCATCTAGTTAAGGCTATGGTTTTTCCAGTAGTCATGTATGGATGTGAGAGTTGGACCATAAAGAAGCCGAAGAATTGATGCTTTTGAACTGTGGTGTTGGAGAAGACTCTTGAGAGTCCCTTGAACTGCAAGGATATCTAACCAGTCCATCCTAAAGGAAATTAGTCCTGACTCTTCATTGGAAGGACTGATGTTGAAGCTGAAGTGCCAAAACTTTGGCCAACTGATGCAAAGAACTGACTCATTTGAAAAGACCCTGATGCTGGGAAAGATTGAAGGCAGGAGGAGGAGGGGATGACAAAGGATGAGATGGCTGGATGGCATCACAAACTCGATGAACATGACTTTGAGCAAGCTCTGGGAGTTGGTGATGGACAGGGAAGCTTGGCATGCTACAGTCCACGGGGTTGCAAAGAGTCGGACATGACTGAGAGAATGAACTGAACTAAATTGTTTGGTGACTTTTGTTTCTCTCTTTTTTTTTTGGTTGTTTGGTGACTTTTGTAAAGTGTCTGAACACTGTATTCTTCAGTATAGAAACAAGCAAATAAAAACAGACACTGGGAGAAACAAACTTTGTATCTCCTTGAATTTTGGATGCCTTTGAATGAATCCATTCCCACCAGAGACCTAGATAATCTAACTACCTCCCCACCCTAACCCAAACCATTCCAGGTGTTACATAGGCCTCTGTTTTCTTAAGGATGAAAGGTGAGGGGCTAGGTGAGTTATTGCTTATTTTAATCAATCTTAATGATTTTAGACTTCTAAAACTGGTTGTTAGACAAAATAATACTTATACACTGATTATATGTTAGTATCAATTTGGGAAGAATAATCTCAAATTATTCATCTCAAGCAATCCAAACCATGGAGGAGTACAAAAAAACAAAAAAACCCAAAAAACTCTAATAATATAGGCAGTGGAGGAAATACACTCTCCAAATAAGTTTAGCAAGTTATTGTGAGTAAATATTTCCTTAGTCTTTACACTCTATACTATAGGGATTTTTGAGGCTATAATTTGAAGGTGATGTAATTTACTTCTTCCTTCTTGAAAAAATGAAGTACGGTTTATCATTACAGGTGGACTAATCAGAGGAGATGACTTAGTAGATAAAATTCAGCTTTTGGTAGCCTAATTAGTTCTCTGCTCAGGAGGTTACAGGCAAGTATTCATTCAAAAGGTAAATAGTTCTCTGCTCAGGAGGTTACAGGCAAGTATTCATTCAAAAGGTAAAGTAACACACAAAAAAGGGACTTTCTAACGATTAGCTAATTACATGCTACAAAATATATCATTGGACTAAGAAACTGACTGTATTTTAATGACTCTCTGCAACAAATTTCCACGCTAAATATATTAAAAACTTGGGAATAGTTTTTGAAAAGACCAAGAGGTTAGAGTTCATATGCTTCCCCAAATAGGAGAAAAGTTACTAACTTTCGTTTATTTTAACCAGAAATTTTTTCTTCTTCCAGAAGCTTTTAAAATTGCCATCTCCTTCTTGTTTTAAATTGCTGAAATAGGGGATTGGAGAACACTAAACTCTTTCAAACAAGAGGCAATGGTGAACAATTTCTCCCACGCCGAAGCTGTGGAACTCTGCTACCAGAACGTGAATGGGTCCTGTGTTAAGACTCCTTACACACCAGGTCCTCGGGCAATTCTCTATGCAGTCCTCGGTTTGGGGGCTGTGCTGGCCGTGTTTGGAAACTTGCTGGTCATCGTTGCTGTTCTTCACTTCAAACAGCTGCACACACCCACTAACTTTCTGATTGCATCGCTGGCCTGTGCGGACTTCTTGGTGGGAGTGACCGTGATGCCCTTCAGCACAGTGAGGTTGGTGGAGAGCTGCTGGTACTTTGGGGAGAGCTACTGTAAATTTCATACTTGTTTCGACACTTCCTTCTGTTTTGCCTCTTTATTTCATTTATGCTGTATCTCTGTCGATAGATATATTGCTGTGACTGACCCTCTGACCTATCCAGCCAGGTTTACGGTCTCTGTTTCAGGATTATGCATTGTTCTCTCTTGGTTCTTTTCTGTCACATACAGTTTTTCTATCTTTTACACGGGGGCCAATGAGGAAGGGATTGAGGACCTAGTAGTTGCTCTCTCCTGTGTAGGAGGCTGCCAGGCTCCGTTGAATCAAAATTGGGTTCTGCTCTGTTTCCTCCTATTCTTTATACCCACTGTTGTCATGGTGTTTATATATGGTAAGATATTTTTGGTGGCTAAATATCAGGCCAGGAAGATAGAAAGTACAGCCAGCCAAGCTCAGTGCTCCTCAGAGAGTTACAAGGACAGAGTAGCAAAGAGAGAGAGAAAAGCTGCTAAAACATTGGGTATTGCCGTGGCAGCTTTTCTGGTCTCTTGGCTTCCATACATTATTGATGCTGTGATTGATGCTTATATGAATTTTATAACTCCTCCTTATGTTTATGAGATTTTAGTGTGGTGTGTTTATTACAATTCGGCTATGAATCCTTTGATTTATGCTTTCTTTTATCCATGGTTTCGAAAGGCAATAAAACTTATCATAAGTGGCCAAGTCTTAAGAAGTGATTCATCCACAATTAATTTATTTTCTGAGGAAGCAGACATAGATTGACAAGATTGTTTCAGGAACTTAAAACTAACACGGAAGTAAGGTCAAGGGCAAAATTAAGTACTTGGGTGTAGAGATGCAAGTATAATCATTTGCCAACCAGGAGGGTATTAATGTTTAAAAGTTAGTTGTTCCAAAATATTGCTGTGTTCATGTGTTTATATTTTGGCATTTATTTTATAATTTAGTGATAAACTAATAATGTTGCCTCTCATTTCATATTCTTTTCTGCTTTTCTGATTCTCTACCTTAGCCTCTGAAATTTCTCATTGTTTCTTCAAATAATTTGAATTTTGCAGATTCTTTTCTATTTGTTACCAATGTTAAGTTGTCCAAAATATATAGAGGCTAAAAAAAATCCTGCCTAACTTGAAATTAGATTTTGGGAACAAAAATCTTCTTTAAAGTATATTTTGTTTGAGAGTTAATGTAAGATTACAAACTCTTGAAATTTGTTAATCTAAAAAGGACTTTAGAAAAAGGGAAAAAGCAAAAGGTGCAATGGAAATTTTCTAGTGAATTAAAGATTGAATTTTTGTGTTTTCTAAATCCTGGTCATACGTTCTATCCATTTTATAGACACTGGGTTCACAGAAAACATGTACAGTAATTATATGATTACAGAACATTTTACTATTGGAGAATATAATTTATCACAGTCAAATGAACATGTAGACAAAAAGATGGTACTGCTTTTTTAACAATCTGGATAAGCTGTGATGTGCTTAGTCAGTCATGTCCGACTCTTTGCGACCCTATGGCTCGCCTGGCTCCTCTGTCCGTGGGGATTCTCCAGGCAAGAATATTAGAGTGGGTTGCCATGCCCTTCTCCAGGGGATCTTCCCAACCCGGGGGTTGAACCCAGGTCTCCCACATTGCAGGCAGATTCCTTACTGTTTGATCCACCAAAAGCTAATTCAAATGAACATTTTTTTCCACTTTTGAGTTCATTCTTTGTATCAGACACTGTATTTGGAGATATATATTACCTGAATTATAATAACAGCCAAATTACCCAAATATAACCAAGGATTATTTCAAAATAGCAAGTACCCAAGTTGGTATCATAGACTCTAGGAAGATCTTTAGTTTTCTCATCTGATAACATTTCTTATTCACATGAGTTTTAATTCATTTTAAACATGTATGTCAAGTGTTTGAGACGGAGAAAAATTTGAAAAACCAAGAATAGGGTCATTTGCCTTCTTAAATCTTTGAATCACAGCCTTAAGTCTTTATTTAGGTCACTCATTTTCACATACTATTCTATAACAAACGTATTTTATGAGATGAAAAGAAGAGATAACTAAGCAGAGTTATATAAACATTGTATGTTGTGTGTTTTATTAAAAAAAAACTTTGTGAAATACTTTACAGAAGGTTAAGCTATTTCACATCTATGCATTAATACTTTTCAAATAGAGCTGACAGTATTTAGGAGAAAAAAAATAAAGATAAAAAATGATGAAGGGAATGCAGAGTCTTCATGGCAGAACACCTATGTGGTACAGACATGACGTCACTGAACAGGTCTACAGGTCACCTTTCAAATGATCATAATTAAGGTCCTTCACACTCTCTCCAAAGAAGAGCTCAAAACTGTGTCCCTTCAATAGTGAATCAATAATGTTGTCTTCATAGAGATGTGTGTTCCTTCCTTCCCTGATTGCAAGTGTAAACTGACAGTGACACTCATATATAATAAGGAAAATGATCTGGGGGACTTAAAAAAATATATATGTATATAAATACACTGTTGTATTCACTTGCACTTTGCAGAGTGCAATCATTGGATGAACTGATTGCAGAAATAAACACTGTCCAGTGATGTTTTTAAGGTCTTATTCACATTTGTAAGTGAAGAATGCCCTTCAAATGTACTCTTTGTTTATTTTTCTACTCTCCTAGAAGTCCTTCATAAAAGTCTTTTGGCTGAAAAAACACAACACTTGGTATGTACCCCCAAACTATCTCGATGATGACCTTAGCACCACTCCTTTCTTCTACATCTAATTTATTTATACAAGTAATAGATTAATTTCTCGGTTAGCTGCATACAGAATTGCTGCAGAGACATGGATATATTTGGAACAAGACACCCCAAAGTTGGAAAGAGGCACTTATTACAAGATGTAATTAATCCATTTATTCCCCAGGTTGTAGATTTCATAAAAACTATGTCTCTCACATATATGTACTATTATTAAAATGCATGTTTATTTTTACTAATAAAACATGCATTTATACAAAAACATTATTGAATTCATAATTGTTTTTGTCTAACATGTATTTTTCTTAATCGGTTGATACTAAAAGTACAGCTGCTACTTTAAAAAATATTGTATATTAAAAAAATATTGAAATGGAGTGTTCAGAAATAGAAAGTTATAGAACAATTGCTGTCATTTGCTTCAGTGTTGGTTGGAATCAGAGCAAATTTATCCATTGGCATCAAGGCAGTGAATCATCCATCAGTAACACATTGCAGAGACAAAATAGACCATCGTTAGCATACAGCTTCTCTTGGAGGACTGTCAGTGTCACTGGTCACTGCTGTAACAACATTTCTTCTTCTGTTACTGATGTAATTGATGCTTACCTGAATTTCACAGATTCCCATGTTTACAACCTTTGAAGCTGCTGTTTATTTTTCTTCAGCTCTAATGCTCTTCATTACGTTTTCACTCTTCATTTTTGACACATTCCAACCTACTTAAGTATCAGCCTTGAAGGATGACTCTTCAGTGTTACATCTGCACTTGGGAAAAAAGCAGAAACACACTAGTAATAGTATTGGAAAAGCCCCTGATGCTGGGAAAGATTGATGGCGGGAGGAGAAGGGGATGACAGAGGATGAGATGGTTGGATGGCATCACCGACTAGATGGACATGAGTTTAACCAAACTCCGGGAGTTGGTGATGGACAGGGAGGCCTGGCTAGCTGCAGTCCATGGGGTTGCAAAGAGTCAGACATGACTGAGCTACTGAACTGACGTGAACTGAAATGGAAAATAGGGAGCTGATGCTAACATTTCAAAGGGGTGGTTGTCAGGTACTATAGAAAGACAGTAGTGGGTTGTAAAATAGGAAGAAGCTATTAAAAAGATTTACATCTCAAAGGAGCAGAGGAAGAACTTACAATAGCAGCGGTAAGTTCAGTTCAATTTAGTGGCTCAGTTGTGTCCAATTCTTTGAGACCCCTTGGACCGAAGCAGACTGGGCCTCTCTGTCCATCACCAACTCCTGGAGTTTACTCAAACTCATGTCCATTGACTCAGTGATGCCATCCAACCATCTCATCCTCTGTCGTCCCCTTCTCCTCCTGCCTTCAATCTTTCCCAGCATCAGGGTCTTTTCAAATGAATCAGTTCTTTGCCATCAGGTGGCCAAAGTATTGGAGTTTCAGCTTCAGCATCAGTCCTTGCAATGAATAGTCAGGGTTGATTTCCTTTAGAATGGACTGGTTGGATCTCCTTGCAGTGCAAGGGACTATCCAGAGTCTTCCCCAACACCACAATTCAAAAGCATCAATTCTTCAGCACTCAGCTTTCTTTATAGTCCAACTCTCACTTCCATACATGACTACTGGAAAAACCATAGCCTAGACTAGATGGACCTTTGTTGGCAAACTAATGTCTTTGCTTTTTAATGTGCTGTCTAGGTTGGTTATAACTTCCCTTCCAAGGAGCAAGCGTCTTTTAATTTCATGGCTGCAGTCACCATCTGCAGTGATTTTGGAGCCCCCAAAAATAAAGTCTCTCACTGTTTCCCCATCTATTTGCCATGAACTGATGGGACCAGATGCCATGATCTTAGTTTTCTGAATGTTGAGCTTTAAGCCAACATTTTCACTCTCCTCTTTCACTTTCATTAAGAGGCTCTTTAGTTCTTTACTTTCTGCCATAAGAGTAGTGTCATCTGCATATCTGAGGTTATTGATATTTCTCCCAGCAATCTTGATTCCAGCTTGTGCTTCATCTAGTCCAGCATTTCTCATGATGTACTCTGCATATAAGTTAAATAAGCAGGGTGACAATATACAGCCTTTATGTACTCCTTTCCTGATTTGAAACCAGTCTGTTGTTCCATGTCCAGTTCTAAGTGTTGCTTCCTGACCTGCATACAGATTTCTCATGAGGCAGGTTACATCATCTGGTAATCCCACCTCTTGAAGAATTTTCCACAGTTTGTTGTGATCCACATAGTTAAAGGCTTTGGCACAGTCAATAAAGAAGTAGATGTTTTTTTCTGGAACTCTCTTGCTTTTTCGATGATTTCCAATGGGTGTTGGCAATTTGATCTCTGGTTCCTCTGCCTTTTCTAAATCCAGCTTGAACATTTGGAAGTTCACAGTTCACATACTGTTGAAACCTGACTTGGAGAATTTTGAGCATTACTTTGCTAGTATGTGAGATGAGTGCAATTGTGTTGTAGTTTGAGCATTCTTTGGGATTGCCTTTCTTTGGGACTGGAATGAAAACTGACCTTTTCCAGTCCTGTGGCCACTGCTGAGTTTTCCAAATTTGCTGGCATATTGAGAGAAGCGCTTTCACAGCATGATCTTTCAGGATTTGAAGTAGCTCAACTAGAATTCTATCACCTCCACTAGATCCTTTATAAAGCCCACTGGACTTTGCATTCCAGGATGTCTGGCTTTAGGTGAGTGATCACACCATCGTGATTATCTGGGTCATGAAGATCTTTTTTGTATGCTTCCTGAGCATCAGATATATCCTACGCTTTATGGCAGATGATAACAGGCAATCACATGTACTCCTATGCCCACAAAAACACTAGTATGTTGAGGAATCCCACATGATCATATCAGGCACAATTTTTTTCCTGAGTTAAAAGTAAGCAGGCTAAACTACTCATGGAAGAACCTCAGTTTTATGTCCCTCTCCTCAATCCCAACTTAATCCATCATCTTCCCCCTCAAATGTACTTTTTGTCCTACATACTGTATCTTTCTTTTTGGCAAGCTAAAAACCTGGGAATCATCCTTGATTCCTGCTTCCATTATGCACCCCAAATCTTTATATCCGCTCAGTCTTTAAATTCTGTATGTTATATTATCAGAAAATAGGGAGGCAAGGTTACTGAATAAGAGTGGGGTGAAAACAAGTTAGGTTTGAGAATTGAGAGTGAAGAAAAGATAGCGCTACCCAGAAGAATTAGGATGGCAATTAACTGAGTAATTGTTTTCATGCACATCTTTAATATCTGTTTCATTTTTATATGAAGCTATTTTCACTATTTTTATCCTTAATGGCAGATTATGCTTTTATTTTTAAGTGTTAAACATACTGTAAAGGAAAAAATTCTTCATCACTCATTTATTTTGCAGGGTTGCTCCCTATTTGCTTTAAAGGATCAAAGGTAGCTTTTTTCCTCAGACTTGAAATACTTTAATGGGGTGGCTCAGAATGGTACCACTCAGGCGGTAAAGAATCTGCCTGCAATGCAAGAGACTGGGGTTCAATTCCTGGGTCAGGAAGATCCCCTACAAAAGGGAATGGCTACCCACTCCAGTATCCATTTTTTTTTTTCTTTCTGTAGACAAACACATCATTTTTCTTTTTTATTTTAGATGAGGGATACAATTACAATTAATCTCCTACATAGAAACAAGTTCTGTCCTAAGAGCATATTCAAAATTTGTTTAAGTCCAATGAAGTTAGCCTAGGTACCCAACTAACATAATTGGTTATATAGTACTGTAATGTAATAGGTTTATAATACTTTCCACAGAAATAATACAGAAAAGGCAAACAAACACAAGCACAAAAAATAAAGAAAAAATTTTTAATATTACAGTACAGTACCTTGAAAAGTACATTAATACAGTACCACAGCCACTCCAGTATTCTTGCCTGGAGAATTCCATGGACAGAGGAGCCTGGTGGGCTACAGTCCATGGGATCCCAAAAAGTTGGACAAGACTGAGTGGTTAACACTTTACAGTCTTTAGTCTTCCTCTGTAATTCTCTGATTTCCTGTGGATACCCCAAAATTCTGTGTCCAGAAAGTCTATTACCATCAGAACTGCCTGGCCCTCAGCTCCCAATTCCCATCAGATAGCTTGGTAGTTGCCTCCGCTTGACATTCTTTGCTTCATTTAGTTGCTGTTACAAAGAGATGATTTAGCTTCAGAAGCAAATCAGACAGGGCCCTTCCATGGGTTGCCGCTAGTCCAGCAGCACTGAACCCTGCTATCGGGCTTTGAGGTCTGTTGCTGCAGTTTGGGAATTTGTAATAATTTTATTTTTGAATTGTATTTTGTATGTGAAGCTGGAAGGGACCATGGAGCACGTGTGGGGGCCTGGAACCTGGAATCACATTACCTATGATGGTCTCCATCATGCCCCTTTCTCCCTGGGAGGGGCTTTCATCCACCTGCTCCTCGCCCCCTGGCCCTTTGGGCCCAGCCCCGCGTCTCCTTGCTCACTCTGACCTTCTAGCACTGCCATTCCTTTTCCGCCCTGTGCGAGGACCGGACGTGCCGTCGGGGAGGCGGTGGTCAGGCGCGCACTCCCGCAGTCTCACTGTAGGCAGGCAGGTGTCATCCCAGCTCAGGTTGGTAGGGCCGCAGCACGTGCCAGGAGAGACTCAGCGGGCCAAGCCCCTCACCTACCCCTAATTCATGCACTGTGTGGGTCCTGATGGGGAGGCTGCCCTCCTAGGGGGCTGTCTATCTGCCTTTGGTTGAGGTGGCAGGCCCAGGAGAAGCGCGGATGCCTGGCTCGGCTTCCTCACCCCAAACAGAGCCAGGACTATTGTTTCAGCGGTTGGTGGGAGGGGGAGCCTGGCGGTGGGTGGGCCTTTGAGTTGCGGAACCTGTGAGCCACCTGTGAGGACCTGCACTTGACCTGCTAATACCTCCACGTCCAAGGGAGTGAGGCATTCCACAGCAAAGATCAAATATCTTGGCAAGAAACTGCAGAGAAGGGAAAAAAACTTGTGAATGTAAGGGCACTATTTTTCCTATTTTTGAACAAAGATCTCCAAATTGTTATTTTGTCCCAGACCCTGCAAACTATGCAGCCAGTCTTATAAATAGGGAGTAGGTAACATTATTGCCAAATACAGAAGGAGGCTATTTTGGAACAGTTGAATTAAAATAGATTGCTTGGATGTGAAAATTCTAAGTGTTTTGATAAAGTAAAAGGGCACAGAAAAATATGTTTTGCAGAAAAACTTTTAAATTATAATTAACAAAAGTAAGTTTCTTTTCATCAGTCACACCTTACACTACAGGGATTGCTTGTGAGGAATTTATAATGGGCAAAGTTTATTGGCTGGCTTTCTAAAGCACCCTAGGTGTTAACTTTTCAGACAACATGAGGGCGGAGGTCTATTAAGAGGTGACTTTTTAAATGTGCAATTGTTGCATGTGACTCCTTTGCAAGGAAGAAGTTCACAGGTGTAAAGGGCCAGGTATTTAAATTAAATTTCTTCAGTTATTCAGATAATGTGATTTCTGAATAATCATAGTAGATTTGCTTAGAGTTAACTACCTATGAGATTTAGACACAGAAATAATTATATAAACACAGAAGGAATAAATTTCAGAATTTTAAAAATTCTTTTAATTTTTTTACATAACAAAATGGAAAATAGATGTAATATGAGGAAGTTTTAAAAAGCACTATTCAAGTATGCAGTTTTATTTTATTTATTTAATTTTCAGAATTAAACCATTTTTCCAAAGGGCAGAAAAAAAGCAAGTATCCAGTTGCAGATCCATGGCCAGCAATCTTTCCCAACCTGATCCCGTGCAGCTCTGCTATGAGAATGTGAACAGATCTTGTATTAAATCTCCCTACTCGCCTGCATCTCGGGTGATTCTGTATGCAGTGTTCGGCTTTGGGTCTTTATTGGCTATCTTTGGAAACTTCTTGGTGATGACTTCAGTTCTTCACTTCAAGCAGCTGCATTCGCCAGCCAATTTCTTGATCGCCTCTCTGGCCTGCGCGGACTTTCTGGTGGGAGTGACCGTGATGCCCTTCAGCATGGTCAGGTCCGTGGAGAGCTGCTGGTACTTTGGAGCCAGATTCTGTGCCCTTCACAGCTCCTGTGATGTGGCATTTTGTTACTCTTCTCTCTTCCACTTGTGCTTCATCTCCATCGACAGGTACATTGCTGTGACTGACCCACTGGTCTATCCCACCAAGTTTACGGTGTCTGTGTCAGGGGTCTGCATCAGCATCGCCTGGATCCTGCCCATGGTGTACAGCGGAGCTGTGTTCCTCACGGGTGTCAGTGACGACGGGATGGAGGAATTAGTAAGTGCTCTCAACTGTATAGGCGGTTGTCAAATTGTTGTAAATCAAGAATGGGTTTTGATAAGTGTTCTGGTATTTTTTATACCTTCCCTCATTATGGTAATTCTTTATGGGAAGATTTTTATTGTAGCTAAACAACAAGCTCTAAAAATTGAAAACACTGGCAGCAAAGCAGAATCAGAGAGCTATAAATCCAGAGTGGCCAAGAGAGAGAGAAAAGCAGCTAAAACCCTGGGGGTCACAGTAGTAGCATTTATGATTTCATGGTTACCATATACAATTGATATATTAATTGATGCCCTTATGGGTTTCATAACCCCTGCCTATATTTATGAGATTTGCTGTTGGGGTGCCTATTACAACTCAGCCATGAACCCTTTGATTTATGCTTTATTTTACCCTTGGTTTAGGAAAGCCATGAAAGTTATTTTAAGTGGGGGATTTTTTAAAGATAGTTCATCAACCATTAGTTTATATTCAGAATGAATGAGAGCACTATGTTGAAAAATGAAGGACTATTTTAAAATTATGAATTGATGATGAAATTAGATACAAAAAATGAATAAAGCCTTTCAAAACTGGGGAAATATTTATTTTTTTTCAAGTTAGCCAGGAAAGAAGTTGCAGGCAGGTATTTTAATTAAGATGTAAAGATATTCACATTGTAAAGATATTTATTGCACTAAATAATAAATGATAAAGTGCTTTACCTGTGTTGCCTGTCTCAACACTCTGCACATGCTCTTACCACACACACTTGTCTTTTCCCATTTCATCGAGTCCTGAATCTCATTTTTCATTGTCAAATCTGTAATAATTTTCTCATTTATGCTCAACTTTCATATAGCTTTCAATGGTCCTTCTTAGTCTTTTGCAACATTATATTATGTTACTAGGGTTGTCATGACAAAGTATCAACAGATAGGGTGGTTTAATCAACAGAAATTATTTTCTCCTAGTTTTAGAGGTTAGAATTCCAAGAGCAATGTGTCAGCAGTTTGCTTCTTATGAGGACCCCTCTCTTTGGACTGCAGATGGCTGTCTTCTGTCTGTGTTCTCTCATGGTCCTTGCTATGTGAGAGTCTGTGTCCTAATCTCCTTTTCTAAGAATACCAGTCATGTTGGATTAGGGCTCATCCTTAAGAACTCGTTTTAACTTAATTACCTTTTTAAAGATCTTGTCTCCAAATACAGTTATACTGCTTAATAGTTGGAATTAGGACTTCAACATATGAATTACGGGTGAGGGGACCTGATTCAGCCCATATCAGACAGTCTAGGCTCAACAACATTACATAAGCCTTCCTAGATGGCGCTAGTGATAAAGAACTCGCCTGCCAGTGCAGGAGATCTAAGAGACGCAGGTTCGATTCCTTGGTTTGGAAGGTCCCCTGGAGAAGGGCATGGCAACTCACTCCAGTATTCTTGCTGGAAAATCCCATGGACAGCAGAGCCCCACATAGGGTATCAGAGTCGGTCACAACTGAAGGGGCTTAACACACACACACACACACACACGGGTCTGTGACTATCTCCTCTGTACCTTCCTGGAGCTTCTAGAGCAGCAGGTAAGCCTCTCCTCTTAGTGGCTGCGCAGAATCTTGGAATGTTCACTCGCAGTATTGTGGAAGCAGTAATTCTGCTTGGAATCAGATATTAGTTACAGACATTACACAGAAGTAGAAAATTGTGAAAAAATTGTACCACAAAAAGACTGGCATGATGATCATTAGCTAACGTAAAATCTGCACGTGAAAGCAATGATCACTAACAGTGACCATTTCTGCACCAATTTTTCTCACTTGAAGGTAAAGTGTAATTCACAACCCCATTTATTCTCAGCAGTTTTCTTACCTAAATGTAGTCTGTATTTCCTTCTCAGGGATATTGTTGGGTCAAAAATTTTACGGTTTTTACAAAAATTTTCACATTAATGGGAGTACAAACAATGTGTTGCTTGTTTATATGTGCTGTGACTCTATCTCCTCTGATCCTTCCTGGAGATTTTGGAGCAGCAGGTAAGCCGCTGCTATAAGTTTACATGTTGATCTCTGGAATATTTTACACTGTTGATTCAATATGAGTTTTTGGAATGCATTTCTGGAATATTTTGTATAATGAAACTAAGTTGTAATAAAGTACTGGTATGTAAGCCTTTTTCTTTTGAATTGTTCTGTGCTGTCATTTCAGTTAAAATGATTGAAGCAATTTTTCTCATCGGTTTTCACCAAATCTTTTCACTGTTATCAAACAAATACTAAACATTAATTATATGCAAGTACCTGTGTCAAGGATGGCTAAGGATTAAAAAAAAAATGTATTTTGTCTGGTATTTTCCTCAAGGGAAATAATTTTTGTGGGTAATATGGACAATGCATTTTCAATTATATTTTTCAGGCTTAGAAGAGTACCATAGATGTTAAATCCTGTAAGCAGAGGACTAGATGCTATTACCAGACTGGCACTTGGTATTGATCTTTCCTATAACATTGTCTTCTCACCCACATAGGGTCCCATGGCTTTAATTTGTTAAAAATTGTTAATGAGGACTTATAAAATTGTTGAAGAGGCCTTATTTTTGAGTAGAAAGAACTTTTGAGGTGTCTTCAAGCATGTTTAAACTTGTATAGGCAGATTGGAGTGTGAAAGCTGTTTTGGATTGTGGGATTAATTTCCTTAAGTGGAAGATTGGGCTTGGGAAAAGAGAAAGACAATCTACGAAGAATAGATGAGTGGCCTGGTAACAATAAATACATTTTCATGCTATCACTCTTATCCTCAATAAATTAGATTAGCTTAGTAGATTTTTAAGGAAAGACATGATGTTCCCTATTTTTAGAGTATAGAGGACAATAGAAAAAATTAAGTGAAAGAGTTGGATCATATTATAGTTCCATTGAATAAATGTCACAGAGAATTGCACTGTTACTAAATTAAATTATAGATAATGTATATGACAAAGCCAAAGGAAAATTAAACTTTTAAAAATTTATCCTATGGGTAAGCAAAATATTATATTGTTACAAATGACACCAAAATCTCAATGCAATTCTAAATATGAAATTCACTTGAACATGAAGTGAGTATGTGGAATACAGCAAAAGAAAACAAGAGATCAGATTCTGTCATACACTTCATGATAGTCTTTACTCAATGTGACTATTCCAGATATGCTAATCATGGCTTTCTAATAAAAACTTACAATGCCTTGATGGTATTGACACCACATTATAACCTCCTTGGTCTTAGATGACTACATTAGAGTTGGCAACATGATTCCAGAAAAATTCATCAGTGGGTTGGGATGAACCTATTATATTATCTATTATCATAAAATTATGAATTTATGGGAGAATTTAATTAATCAACAATACATATTGAAACTCTTGGGTACCTGCCAACAGAATGATAAAAGTGATATTTATAATTTCATAGCAGGGAATGATTGAATAATAAAAAAATTAATTAAAATAAGTCAAGAAGGCTTAAAAGAACAAAGAAAAAATTTGATGATTAGAAAAAACAGTAGTACAATCCATTTAAACCCAAACACATCATGATCCTCTACATAGAAAACCCTAAAGACTCTACCAGAAAATTACTAGAGCTAATCAATGAATATAGTAAAGTTGCAGGATATAAAATTAACACACAGAAATCCCTTGCATTCCTATATACTAACAATGAAAAAACAGAAAGAGAAATTAAAGAAACAATACCATTCACCATTGCAACAAAAAGAATAAAATACTTAGGAGTATATCTACCTAAAGAAACAAAAGACCTATACATAGAAAACTATAAAACACTGATGAAAGAAATCAAAGAGGACACAAACAGATGGAGAAACATACCGTGTTCATGGATTGGAAGAATCAATATTGTCAAAATGGCTATTCTACCTAAAGCAATCTATAGATTCAGTGTAATCCCTATCAAGTTACCAACGGTATTTTTCACAGAACTAGACCAAATAATTTCACAATTTGTATGGAAATACAAAAAACCTCGAATAGCCAAAGTAATCTTGAGAAAGAAGAATGGAACTGGAGGAATCAACCTGCCTGACTTCAGACTCTACTACAAAGCCACAGTCATCAAGACAGTATGGTACTGGCACAAAGACAGAAATATAGATCAATGGAACAGAATAGAAAGCCCAGAGATAAATCCACAGACCTATGGACACCTTATCTTTGACAAAGGAGGCAAGGATATACAATGGAAAAAAGACAACCTCTTTAACAAGTGGTGCTGGGATAACTGGTCAACCACTTGTAAAAGAATGAAACTAGAACACTTTCTAACACCATACACAAAAATAAACTCAAAATGGATTAAAGATCTAAATGGAAGACCAGAAACTATAAAACTCCTAGAGGAGAACATAGGCAAAACACTCTCCGACATAAATCACAGCAAGATCCTCTATGACCCACCTCCCAGAATATTGGAAATAAAAGCAAAACTAAACAAATGGGACCTAATGAAACTTAAAAGCTTTTGCACTACAAAGGAAACTATAAGTAAGGTGAAAAGACAGCCCTCAGATTGGGAGAAAATAATAGCAAATGAAGAAATAGACAAAGGATTAATCTCAAAAATATACAAGCAACTCCTGAAGCTCAATTCCAGAAAAATAAATGACCCAATCAAAAAATGGGCCAAAGAACTAAACAGACATTTCTCCAAAGAAGACATACAGATGGCTAACAAACACATGAAAAGGTGCTCAACATCACTCATTATTAGAGAAATGCAAATCAAAACCACAATGAGGTACCATTACTCGCCAGTCAGGATGGCTGCTATCCAAAAGTCTACAAGCAATAAATGCTGGAGAGGGTGTGGAGAAAAGGGAACCCTCTTACACTGTTGGTGGGAATGCAAACTAGTACAGCCGCTATGGAAAACAGTGTGGAGATTTCTTAAAAAACTGGAAATAGAACTGCCATATGACCCAGCAATCCCACTTCTGGGCATACACACTGAGGAAACCAGATCTGAAAGAGACACGTGCACCCCAATGTTCATCGCAGCACTGTTTATAATAGCCAGGACATGGAAGCAACCTAGATGCCCATCAGCAGATGAGTGGATAAGGAAGCTGTGGTACATATACACCATGGAATATTACTCAGCCGTTAAAAAGAATTCATTTGAATCAGTCCTAATGAGATGGATGAAACTGGAGCCCCTTATACAGAGTGAAGTAAGCCAGAAAGATAAAGAACATTACAGCATACTAACACATATATATGGAATTTAGAAAGATGGTAACGATAACCCTATATGCAAAATGCAAAAAGAGACACAGAAATACAGAACAGACTTTTGAACTCTGTGGGAGAATGTGAGGGTGGGATATTTCAAAAGAACAGCATGTATACTATCTATGGTGAAACAGATCACCAGCCCAGGTGGGATGCATGAGACAAGTGCTCGGGCCTGGTGCACTGGGAAGACCCAGAGGAATCGGGTGGAGAGGGAGGTGGGAGGGGGGATCGGGATGGGGAATACGTGTAAATCTATGGCTGATTCATATCAATGTATGACAAAAATAAACAAATAAATAAATATTAAAAAAAAAAATAAAAGGATTTATACATGTAAAAAAAAAAAAAAAACCCAAACACATCAGCAATCATATTAAACATATACACAGTAATCATTCAAATTTATAATAAACTTATTGAAATGGGTTTTAAAAATTCAGCTTTAAATTCCTTTCTTTACCCTTGGTTTAGGGGAGAATTAAAACTTAATAGAACTGGTCAAGATTAAAAATTTATCAATATAAATTTGCTTTCTGGATAAGAAATTAAAATGAGGAAATTTAATTAAAAAAATTTCCATTGTTAATGCATAGAATATAGTGTTGGGTATAATTTCAAATTTGGGAAAAGCTGTTCCTCAAATTCAATGAAACAAACATTATTTAAAGTGAGTTTCTTCAACCATCTTCTAGAAATGTGTTTCCAAAAGCATGTTGGTCATCCTTCCTTACTGCTAGGGTTTTTCACTTTTCCATTTCCCAGTCTTCTGGTGATTAAATTTTTTGGTATTTTCACCCTTCATGCTCACCTCCCTATTATTTTCAATGCTCATTTTCTTCTTCCTATTTTTCTCTTAACATCATGTTTCAAAATGTGATATTTTGAAATTAAATTTCAATATAATTTCAATGAAATTAAAATTTCCATACAATAAACAGTCAAGTTGTGAATAAGAGAAACTTGAAAAACCTCTTTAGAACATCTATTCTATTTTGATTGCTTTGGTTGAAATGGGGAATAAGTAGGATTATTTTCCTAACACTTCAGACATGCAAAGCCAGACTCTGTTGGGACAGGAAGAACTGATGTTCAATAGATTTGAAGTAGTTCTGGACAATAGCAAACATTCCTTGCATCCAGGAATAAGAATAGGAAGGATAATTGGAGAACAAAAATAAGTAAGAAAATAGTGAAGGTCTATTGGGAAGAGTATCCCATCTCTCTGAATATGGTCTGAGTTGAGAGTAATAATAAATGATAAGCTTGTGTAATTGGTTGTAGAAGCCCTATATGGAGATCCACATCCTAAACCCTAGAACCCATCAATGCTAATCTTATTTGAAAAAAGAAAGCTCTTGAAGATGTGATTAAGAACATTTAGATGGAAGAATTCTTCTGGATTATTTGAGTGAGTACTAAATGCATCATCCTGCATGTTTATATAAGGAAGAGGCACTAGGAGATTACCTACAGAGAGAAAAAGGTGATGTGATTACAGGAGCAGAGATTAGAGTGATGAGGCCACAAGCCAAAGAATGCTGGCAGTCAGCAGAAACTAAAGGAGGCTGGGGATGGTTTCTTCCCTTGACCCTCCAGAAGAAGCGTGGTCCTGGTAACACCTTGATTTGGGATTCTATAATTTTGGCCTCTAGAACTATCAGGGAATACCTTACTGTTGTTTCAAGCTACCAAGTTTGTGGGGGTTTCTTGTAGCAGTGACAGAAAACTAATAGAGTCAAGCATGTTTGAAGGGAGAAGATCCAAGTGTAGGGGAGGCTCATTCTCCATTTTCTGGACAGAAGCCAATAAGAATGGAGACCATAGGGAGGAAATGGTCACCTAGGCTGTCTATGGATGTAGCCTGACAGATCATCTCACTGCTCTGCCACTGCAGAGGGACAGTAAAAGGTTTCTGAGCTACTGAGGGTAGCATGTGAGAGGGTAAAAAGCAGGAAGGCCAGGGCTCTCCAAATGGAGGAAATAGGCTGCAAGTGTCAGACATTTTTCTCTCTTTTAAGCGGCAGGAGGAAACAAACTAGTGATATTTTTTTTCCTTCTCTATACAAATTTAAAAGGAGGTTTCTCTTAAAATACTGTGTTGCCATAATGACACCTGGTTTCACCTGAAGCTAACTACTCTCAAACCTTGAGTTAACCAATACATTTTTCTTATGGAAATGTTTGCCTTAAGCTATGTTAATGTACTATGCATTTACCCCAGACTCTGTCTTCAAGTCAGTTCCACCAAATGGCTCAGAACCTACTTGACAAACCAGTATGTTATACTCAGATATTGTTCCCCTAATCTATGTAAATGAAACTATTTTTATGGTAATCTGCCCTTCTAAAAGATTCAAGTCAATCGTTTTATGGCTCGGGATAAATCATCTGGTGCCAAGATTATCCCAAAATGCATCTTATGGATGAGGGGCCTGGTGCCATTCTGAGTTTTAAGACATGCCTTTCTTTTCATTAGCAGACTGCTAGTAACTATATAACATCCAGCTGAAGACTAGCAGGGGGGCGCTCTTTCTGCCCCCTTCTGATGCTGATGTCAGAAGCTTTCTCTGTCTCCTTCATACTTTAATAAAACTTTATTACACAAAAGCCCTGAGCGATCCAGCCTCGTCTCTGGCCCTGGATTGAATTCATCTCCTCCGGAGGCCAAGAATCCCGGCGTCTTATCATTCAGCAACAACCTTTCACATGCAGTCATGACAGGTCCTAGAAATCCCCAAGTGTCCCATGGCCCCATGTGTACAAGCATAACTGAAGGATCAGTTTCTCTGAGAAGTGGAAGTTTTCCCAACAGCACTTACTGAAGAGACCATCCTTTCCCCCATTTGTGTCATAGATTGCCTGTGCCGTCACAGATGAGCTGACCATAAGTGTGAGTTTACCTTGGGGCCCTCTATTCAGAGGCCATCGATCTGTGTTATCTATTTTTGTGTCACTTTAGCTTCGCAGTATCATTTGAAGTCAAGAAACATGATACTTCCTGCTTTGTTCTTTTTCTCATCACTTTTTGTCTTTCATATGTGTTAATTTTAGCTTGAAGCACATTATTATTGGTATTTTCTGTCTATCTCTCATATTACATGAAGACCCCCTTTAAGGGCAGGGGATGTTTCTTGTGTACTGTCCTATCTTTAAGACTCTTGACCCAAATAAATTCTAAATAAATAAACATATATGAATGTTGCCTACATGAATGAATGGAATGCAGGTGAATTTATGGATGTCTTGCAATGACTTATACCCTATAAATCTTCTCCCACTGAAGCATCTTTGCCTTTTGCCTCATATTAAGGAGAATTCTCTCAAATTCCACTGCTGGGTATATCATATGTGATAGATCCTTTTATATCCTTTTGTATCTTCAGATACAAAAGATCTCTTGTTTTTAAGTTAGCTAAGAATTTTTTCTTTTAGCAGTGAATAAAAGGTAAAATTTATCAAACGCATTTCTGCATTTCATTGGATGGTCATAGAATTCTAATCTGTTAAAATGATGAATTATAGAATTGTTAAAGAAAAAATTCCATTCTTTGCTTACACTCTAATCAAGATGTATCATCTTTTAATATGTATTTGGCTTCAGTTTGTATCTTTTTTTTTGAGTGAGAATGTTCCTTTGTTTTTCTTGAGTTTTCCTTGTATCCATGCATGACACAATAAATTTTAACTAGAGATTATTAAGTGTAAGTTTCTTCTTCACACCTTGCGGTATAGGGACTCCACTGTGGATAATTTTGGACATGGGATTTGGCTGTGCTTCCTGGGGGGTTTTGTCATTAACTCTTTAGACAGTCTGGGGAGGGTGGTTGGGTAGCAAAAGGTAACCAATGAATAATAAACTACACACATTTACTACCTTTGGCAAAGAGGAACATTCTCCATATATAGATCAGGTAATAAACGATTGTCGATGAATTGTAAGGCAAGAAATCTTTTGTGGCAAAGCATATTTGAAATATTTATTTTCTGTTAAATTCTTATTTGATTTAGACTACTGTTTCAAATTACATTCTAAATTATAAGAAAAATAATAGGTAAGATTTATGGACATTTGAATGGAATATATTGTTATTTCATACATTCACAGATTGATACGGATATATGACATGTGATGGGGATAATGTTTGGTAACTATAACAAAGGTAATCAGTGCAACGAGATCTTTTCTCTCCCACCAGGAAATATAAACTGCTCTATTTTGTGTGACTGAAAAGGGCAGAACTTCTGCAGATGTTACGAGCTACGGGCAGCAGCATCATGAACAGCAGCTCACCCGGCGTTGCAGCCGTGCCGCTCTGCTACGAGCACCTGAACGGATCCTGTGTGAAAACCCCCTACTCGCCAGGTCCCCGCCTCATCCTCTACACGGTGTTCATCTTTGGAACTGTGCTGGCTGTATTTGGAAATCTCCTGGTAATGATTTCCATTCTCCACTTCAAGCAGCTGCATTCTCCTACCAACTTCTTGATCGCCTCCCTGGCCTGTGCAGACTTCTTGGTGGGAGTGACCGTGATGCCCTTCAGCACAGTGAGGTCCGTGGAGAGCTGCTGGTACTTTGGGCAGCGTTACTGTCAACTCCACTCTTGTTTTGAAGGCTCATTCTGTTACGCTTCCATCTACCACTTGTGCTTTATCTCTCTGGACAGGTACATTGCCCTCTCTGACCCCCTGGTCTATCCAGCCAGGGTCACTGTGTCTGTTTCTGGCTTGTGTATTGCCTTCTCCTGGCTCTTCTCGATTATCTTTTCTTTTTCCCTTCTTGGCACAGGAGCAAATGCAGCTGGCCTGGAGGATCTAGTAAGTGCTCTCACCTGTGTGGGAGGCTGTCAAATTGCAGTCAATCAGAGTTGGGTATTGGTGAATTTCCTTTTATTTTTCATCCCCACCCTTGTGATGGTAGTTCTGTACTCCAAGATTTTCCTCATTGCTAAACAACAGGCTAGACAAATTGAGAGTCTGAGCAATAAGACTGGGCGATGCTCAGACAGCTACCAAGGCAGAGTGGCCAAGAGGGAGACAAAGGCTGCAAGAGCGCCGGGCGTCGCGGTGCTGGCGTTTCTGGTCTCCTGGCTGCCTTACTTCCTAGACTCCATCACTGACGCCTTCCTAGGTTTCATCACTCCCACGTATGTTTGTGAAATACTGGTTTGGATTGCTTATTATAACTCAGCTATGAACCCCTTGATTTATGCTTTCTTTTATCCCTGGTTTCGAAAAGCCATCAAACTCATTGTCACTGGCAAAGTCTTGAGAGAGAATTCCTCAACAGTAAATTTATTTTCTCCGTAAGTCTACATTTTAGATGGAGGAATTGATAGTAGATTCACAGTGAACACATGCTGGGTAGAAAATTTAGTCATATGTGTCTAAGTTCTTCTAATGTAAAATAAATTATGTTTCAAATTTGACCCAAACACTTAAATTCAGTTTCATCATCCTTTGGTATACAGCATAAAACCCTGTATGTAATGGAAACAGCATGACCTTGGAGCCAGAAACATGGCAACTTAACACCAATCTTGGGCTGCTTCCACTCTCTGAACATCACTGTATGTCTCTAGTTAATAACCTCTCCTTTGTAGCATTCTTGAGAAAATTTAAAAGAATATATAAAGAAAGTGAAAGTCGTTCGGTCGTGTCTGACTCTTTGCCATCCCAAACTCTACAGGTCAAAATACTGAAGTGGATAGCCTATCCCTTCTCCAGTGGGTCTTCCCTACCCAGGAATCGAACCAGGGTCTCCTGAATTGCAGATTCTTTACCAACTGAGCTATCAGAGAAGCCAAAAAGAATGTATAAAAAAAAAAAACCTATGTCTTTATTATTCTAAATCCCCCCTTTATTGCTTTATAATAGTTCAGTCCTTGGTTACTACTTCTCTTTGTATTTTTGTGGTTGTAATACTTTTCCTTTAAAATGTACATGTGGCTGGGGCGTACTCAGAGACATCCTGGTTCAGGGAGGGCAAAGTGGTGACTCCGCACTGTCAGGGGCTCAGATTTGTGGTCCAGAAATACGATCTCAGATCTCAGAGTCAGTAAAATCAACCAGAGAGAAAGAGTGACTATAACACCCATTTAATTATTTACTATGGGAAAGGTTATTGGTGTCATTAACAGTATTTGATTATTCAGTAAGCTTCTTTATACTGATTAAGTCTACTCCTACAATTTCATTTTGGGTCAGAAATTTTACCAGTTAACATATGTTTAGAACATGGGTTTTAAGACTGTCACTCATGACTGTACTTTATCTTAAATTAATTTTTGTTCACTTTTGCATTGTACCAAAATATTATTTTTTAAACATTTATTTTATTAAAGTATAGTGATTAGATGTACCAAAATTATTTATAAGGGCTTTCAACGATTCACATGAAATGTCCAAATTAAAAAACACCCAAAAGAAAAGAAAAGTGAAATGAAGGTGATAAATGATGATAGAGAGGCTGGTAAACACGTTTTGTGTGACCCACAGATTTGAAACTGAATTAATTTAAGCAGTTCACATTGGATAAGTTAAGCTATTCACTTTGTATAACATTCACCAGCTTTTCAGACATGAAAACTTGTTCTTGGTCCTAAGATTGGAGGGTCCCATACACTGAGTGAGTTAATTGCTTGATTCTCTTCTAACATTTGGTTTGTTGTAATCAGATATCAAAATTTAAAAATCAGAGAATCATATCTTTGGGGCAAGAGTGAATGCATATCAAAATATTCTTGTTATTTTTTTTTAATTTCTTGATTGATATAAATCAGAAATATATTAGCTCATCATTTCTATTATTAAACAAATGCTTTAAGCTGGTAAGCCTTTCCTGAAACAGTGAATTTTTTCTGAATATACTATGCTTGAGTGAAACTCCCTCATCTTCATTTTATGATTAAAGATGATACAGATAATTTAAAGGCACCCTAGACTGCTTAGTATTAGTTTATACACAACTCTTCCGACACTGAAAATCATCAGTATATTTTGATTTAATGCTTTCAATTTAGTAACTTTCTGTAATCCTGTGCCACAAGCTATAGAGAAATCATACTGACCATTTTAAAAATAGAAAAAGCTACAAAGTGCTTACAAAATCTGCTGAATATCTTAAAGCTTATAGATTCACATAAGCACTTGTAACATATAGTTTAATACTTTTATACTTGTCTTTCTGTTTTTTAAGTCACTTTTCACATATATTTAACAAATGACTTAACTTTACTCCTTTCTTTCCCAGATCAACATATCATTCTATTTTGGTAAATATTTCATAACTTTCTTTCTAAAAACACAAGCTTCTGCTCATTTATGTGCATGAGTATATAAAAGAAATAATTCTTTATGCATCATAGTGCTTATTGTGATATCCAAATTACAGACACTTCACACTTATTTTGTGGTTATTGGGATATGCTTCTGGAAAGAGCATCCCTCTCTGTCAGACATTTGGAGATGAAATCAGAGACAGAAAACTTCGCACACCAAGAAAATCAAGCTGGTCACAGTTTCTTGTCCATTCAATTGTTAGTCTGCTGTGATAAATGTACAAAATAATAAAACTGAAGGTGACTTTGAGATGATCTATTCTGAACCATCCCTTTAAAATAATTAATTAAGTAATTTTAAATTTTTCTTGGCTGCACCGCATGGCTCACAGAAATCTCAGTTAGCCCATCAGGTTTTGAACCCACGCCATGGAAATGAAAACATTGAATCCTAACCACTGGACCACCAGGGAACTCCCCATATTTAATTTTTTTTAATAGAGAAGCTCATAATTTAATATTTTTCATAATGAACTATAAATTGAACATATTTAAACTATACAATTTGATAAGCTTTGACATTTGTAGACACCTATAAAATCACCACCAAGATCAAGACTGAACATACATATCTCCTCAAATTCCTTCATGTCCTTTGCCATGTCCTTCCTGCTCCCCCCTACACACTCAACCCTCCTCCATCCCCAGGCAGCCGCTGATCCGCTTTATGTCACGCTATGCTAGTTTGTACTTCTAGCATTTTATATAAATACAGCTATACCTTATATATACTCATTTTTGTCTTAATTATTTCACTCTGCATAGTAATTTGGAGAATAATCCATGTCAAAGCATGAATCAGTATTTTAGTCTTTTTTCTCTGTGATATTGGGGTAGCATTTCACTGTGTGAATTGAGCACAATTTGTTTACTCATCGCACCTGTTGACTGAAGTTTGGTTTGAACCATCCCTTTCTAGATGCAGGTCACAACTTAAGTGACTTGAGCAAGATAGCCAGAGTCTCGTGAATTCACAGAAGGGGGCTTGGCCCCCCTCCAGCAGGTGTCTGGATGGATTGGGCCTTGCTGGGAAGCCAACAAATCTTTCATCCCCTCTTCGCCCTAGTCTTGGCACAAGGTCTCCTTTCTAAGAATTGCCTCATCCCTACTTCCCTAGATTTGTCTTGCCTGGTTCTGATGATCCATGACCATCTATTTCTTGCTCTATTTTATACTAATGCAAGTTTTATTTACAAATTTGTTATATAATCATGTGTAATATGACTTATAATTTAATATAATAAAACATTTGTTATATTGTGAAAGGTGAAAATGTTAGTCACTCAGTTGTGTCTGACTCTTTGCGACCCCAAGGACTGTAACCCACCAGGCTCCTCTGCCCATGCAGTTCTCCAGGCAAGAATACAGGAGTGGGTAGCCATTTCCATTTCCAGGGGATATTCCTGACCCAAGGATTGAACCTGGGTCTCCTGCATTGAAGGTAGATTCCTTACCATCTGAACCACCATATTGTATATTATAGTATATAGAAATGTATACTATCTGTAATTATCCATTATATATTACTTCTTATTTGAGGCAAAAGGAGAAGAGGGTGACAGAAGATGAGATGGTTGAATGGTATCACCAATTCATTGGACATGAACTTGGGCAAACTCTGGGAAATAATGAGGGATAGAGAAGTCTGGTGTGCTGCAGTCCCTGGGGTCATGAAGAGGCGGGCATGACTTGGCAATTGAACAACAATTCCAAAAAGTTAAAACAATTTTTTATAGGATTTCAATTACAGTTTTAATTTTCACAAGAATTATATTTCCAAAAATAAATTATCTTGCAACTTCAAAAGCATAACTCCATTGTCTTCTTGGACCTAGTGTACTGATGAGAAGCTTGGTCCCAGTATGGTATTCATTCCAGGCCTCTGTTCCTAGGAATTTTTAGGAACTTCTCTTTATATTTGTTTATATTTAGTGCCTGTATTTTTTGTTTTATTTTTTCTGTTTGTAGTTGGTAAGCATTTGCATTTGGAGTTTAGATTCTTTAGCCCAGAGAAAACTTTTTCTAGAATCATTTTTATTATTTTCTTGTGCTCATTCTTTGACTGTTTTTTTCTGGGACTAAGAATTTCTCCCAGGTCCTGTGGAAAGAATATTTCTCTTACCTTTCTTACAAACTTCACTGTGTTTAATGTGGGTTGTATTTTCTGTCCCTAGGGTTTTCCATCTGTTTGACCCTATCTCATTTTTATCTTTCAGAGATACTCTTTAGGGTATCTTACTGGGATTTCAGAAGTAAGTAAATTATAGGCTCACTTATCTTGATAGGGCTAGTCTTTAGATGTTATGTACCAATTCAACCATTCCATTGTGAAAATGATGAAATGCTTAAATGCTGGTTGGTAAATATCTGTTGACCTGAGCCTCTTACACCTCTCAAGCCTTGACATGATCCAACAATGAAAGATCAATCAAAAGCAAAGGTGGGCATCTCAAAAGAGCATCCTTTCTGACCAGTCCTTGCTCATGTCTTAGCAGATTGATCTTTTCATGTTTTGAAATCTCAGCCCTAAATACTGACCCAGAAATCAAGTGGTCACTTTTTGAAGAGCACTTCATCAACAGTACATTTACTTTTGATCATGAAAACTTAAATAAGGGAAAATTAAGAATGTACTCAGAAGTACTGAGTGATTGTTTAAATAATTATTATTTACTTTCTAAGAAATAAATGAGATTTCTGAAAATGTATAATGGGATGATGAGAAGAAGTTTTCAAATTATTCAGGAAAAGCATGAAGGAACAGAACTCTAGTCATTAGCTTCATCCTTCCTTCTAGTCTGATTAGGAAGTCTGGCCCATCGAATATGTCACTAGATTTGGGACAGTCTGAACTTGGTGCATCACAAACATAAAAAAACTTTACTATTTATCTCCTAGAGCAGGCAAATCTACTCTATTGATTTTCCCTTCTCCACCTTTTAAGAAAGGTGGAAAGGTATTACTACTTTCCATTCAATTTCCAAAGTTTATGAAGTCATGATAAGGTCTAATTCACAGTAAAACTTTAAAATCACATCCTGTTAAGTCATCTTATCTTTCCTACTCCAGTCAGTGCCATCCAGGCCTAGGCCTCTTCCTTTCACTCCCAGTGTCTACTTGGAGCCCCAACCAACCTCCAGGATGGAAGAAGAACAAAGAGAATACTAATAAAGACATGAAAGCTGTTCTCAGGCCTTGTAGCGTCATGGTCTTGATGACCAATGTCTTCATTGTGACAGAAGCCCAACTGTAGGCTTAGTGATGAGGTATACATGTGGCTTCTTTCGGGGAAGTCCACCCACTGTTCAGTTCCCTAACATGGGGTGAACCCCTCCAGCTGACCTCTCTTGACTTCTCCTTAGAATCTCTCCAGGCAGACTTTTCTTCTGGGGTCCTTTGTTCAGGAAACTACTCCAGTGAAGAAGGTACTGGCCAGATGATTCAAGCTGGGCTACCTCTTTAAATCTGCTTCTTCAATTGTTTGCTGACCTGCTTTATGTTTGTAAAAGTAGTCCGTGCATGCTAAGTCGCCTCAGTCGTGTCCGACTCTTTTCGACCCTGTAGACTGTAGCCCACCAGTCTCGTCTGTCCGTGGGATTCTCCAGGCAAGAATATTGGAGTGGGTTGCCAGGCCCTCCTCCAAGGGTTCTTCTGCGCCCAGGGATTGAACCTGCGTCTCTTACATCTCCTGCATTGGCAGGTGGGTTCTTTACCACTAACACGACCTGGAAAGCCATGTTAAGCAGAGAAAAGTAGAAATGGAGAGAGATGCCTGGGAGGAGAAATGGGCCAGTGGGGAGAGAAGACCATACTGTCAATGATTCAGGTGCCAAAGATGCATCAGTTTCATGAGGTCTGGAGACCAGGGGGAGGCCAGTCTGATTTGGCCCTTCCTCAGGCCTCCCACTTCAGGGTGAGTCAGGCACATCCCACAGGACTTGAGGAGGAGGCTGGAAAGGCCAAACCAGCACTGATCTCAAGGACGAGGCAGCTGGGGTGGGATGCGTCCTGCAGGGATGCCTGCGGCCCCCAGATATGTGATGCAGGAGTGGGATGCTGTTAGAAGCTCATACACAGAGGTCATGGCCACTGAATGAAGGTTCCAAGGAACCAAACTGGGCACAGAATGATTGTGCTCTTTTTCTTCTTCTCTTCTGTCTATGGGGTAGAGCAGAAAAGGAGGGCGAGGTAAGGAATAAATGATCAGACATGCCATTTCCCTAAAATCCAGAGTTTTAAACTGAGGCTTGGCTAGTCTGGGTTCAGCGAGAATGCAGATACTTGATTTGAAAGAGATCATGGGTTTAAATTAGTGTAGATCAAAATGGAAATTTTTAACACGCAGAGTGACTGGACAGCTCTGGGGTCTGCCTGAGATCTAGTGAAGGGATAAAGAAGGAAGATATGTTACCCACACTGGGCTGTGATGGGAGAAATTTAATTTTGTACAGTTTCTCACCCCCAAAGTGTTCCATAAGCAGTTATACACATTTCTTTCTTTTTTCCCATTTATTTTTATTAGTTGGAGGCTAATTACTTTACAATATTGTAATGGTCTTTTTTGCTATACATTGACATGAATCAGCCATGGATTTATTTCCCATCCCAATACCCCCTCCCACCTCCCTCTCTACCCCGTCCCTCTGGGTCTTCCCAGTGCACCAGCCCTGAGCACTTGTCTCATGCATCCAACCTGGGCTGGTGATCTATTTCAAGTTATACACATTTCTAAGAAATACTTGTTAAATACAAATGGACTGTATGGTGAATCAAGGTAAGAACTGATTCAGTTAGGCACCAACTTGAAGAACTGCTTAGACTGTAAATTAGATATATTGATCTAAGTGGCCAATGCCTAGGGCTGTTTATTTATAGTCTAACACTCTGACCCTGCTTTGTGTTTGGTTACCTCTTGACTCTAATCTGAAGAGACAAGAGTACAAAATATGTCTCTCCCCTTCTCATTAGCAAGCTTCTGACTTTGGGCACTGGAAAGACCACAGAGCATCATTAATGCATCTTTCTCCCACTTTCATCATAACTGAGGAATATCTCACATTCTTAGCCATTGGGGAATTTGTTTATTAGACAGACTTTAATTTGAGGAATGTCTTAGAGAAGTTCAAAGCCTATAAACAAAGGTCTAATGTAGATATGAGACTGAAAACTGTAGATGATGCAAGACAACTGAAGTTTGACTCCAAATCCTGCCTAGTGTTAGTCTATAATCCCCTGAGAAACTTGACTGCTGCCTAATCTTGATCTTTATCTGATGCAAATGCATTTACCTAAAATGGTCTTATGAAGGCCTTAGGAAGAGCCTCCAATTCACATTTCATCTCAACATGACACAAGTTCTCTTTAGAGGCTAACTCCAAAGATGAAAGTGTAAAAGAACCTAGATTCCTTTAATATACTTCAGAGTTGTAGCAAAAAAAAAAAAAAAGTGGAAAAATGCAGGACAATTCTTTCCTTTTCAGGTTGCTTTTCCTATGCAGCTGGTTTCTTGGACTCCTTCCCTGGGAGCATGTTAAGTTTATTCCTCCTCATTGTTACTTCACTGAGTGTAATGTTTGAAATTGACCAGTGTTGCCCTGGTTTGTCTGAGGGGCATAATAAAAGGCTTACCTGCTGAAAACACCACCTTGGCTATTAAAAATACTAATGTTAGGAAACTGGTTCCAAGAAATTTGAGCTTCAGAAATTAAAAATTGATAAAAATTAGGGGAACCAAGAGATAATTACCCAATTTTAACTTGCCAAATAACGATAAGCAGCAATAATAGCTGTGGGAACAATGTTCATGCCCTTTCCCGTAATTTTATAAAAGTGATTTAATACCAAAAATCAGGAAGAACATAATCTAAGAAGAAACAACAGTCTTGTAAATTGAATAAACTTTCCATTATGAGACACGTGTCTCACTGTTCTTTTTTTTTTCTCATTTTTTCCTTCTGACCAATGAAAAGTTTGCCATAGTTCAGCACTGATTCCCAGAGTGGCATTTCAACATAACTGAATTAAGATTAAAAGACAGTATTACAAAGAGTAAATACTGAGGTATAACTTTACACACATGTTTCCTTCTATGTAGGTGCTCTGTAACTTTTAGGAACCTGGTCTTCACCTGAGGACTCTGCTCTTTGGTGGCAGAGAGAATGAAGGAGCATCCTCTGTATTCCTCGTGGTGGTGGAGCATTCACCCTCCATCCTCCCCAGTCCCCCCAAGGTCATTACACTCTACCAGTCTTGCCTCTCTCCAATACCGTCAACACATCCTTCTTTCTATTTTTGCTCCTTAATTTTAATACCCAGCACTCTGTCATTCTCTCTAGTTCTACTCTCAGTATTTACCATACTTAAAACATAAACACTTGCTGTATTAAGTTCTATGCCATGTGCTTTAAAAATGCTTACCTCAATAGTCATCACAGTAAGCCTCCAATGGAACTAGCATTATTATCCCCATTTCACAGCTGAGAATACTGAGGCCTCGGAGGTTACAAAGTTAGGGAGAGTCTGGAGACAGTCCTGGGCAGACTGAGTGAACTCTGTGTTCTGTCCACACGCTGAAGCTGCCTCCATAAAATTCTTTCCTTTCAGGATATCACTGCCACCTCACCTCAGTTGTAGCCTAGGACTTATAATCTACAAGCTACAATCTTTTATCTGAAACCCTTGGGACTTCTGGAAATTGGAATTTTTTTTTTTTAATTGAAAAAGGCACTTCCGTTAAATATTTTGAATGTACTGGTGAAGTATGTGAAGCATTTTTCATCAACACTGTTATCTCTGCAGCAAAGCATGAACCTTCAGACAGGCTGGTCAGAAATAAAAACTAGAAATAACTTCATGTCAGTGTTTGTCACTGAATTAATCAGACACTAACTTCCAGTATTCTTGCTTTTGGAATTTCAGGATGTGGACTTTTACCAACACCCGAAATCTCTCCAATTTGGGTATCTGATCCCTGCCGCCTGCCTTTCAGTCTCACTGGCTCTAGAAAGCCAGCTACAAATCACTGTTTACCTCTCACTTGCTCTCACTTTTCTTTCATCACTTGCCTCCTCACCCACCTTAAATATCAGTAACCATCATTCTAATCATTCCTTAGAAGTTGAAGTTGGAAGAAAAGATTCTGCATATGTTTTATTTTGTTAATGGTTATCTATCAACTATCAAGTACTTTACCATACTATGTTATTGGTTACTATATAGTAACTCAGCTCCAACTATAACTTAAGTCCTTTTCCCACCTTATCTAATTCATACAGCTCTATATGGAGGTAATACTATTCCCATATGAGGGGCAAAAAATCTGCAGCTGGAAGAGGTTATGGAAGTTGTCCAAGGTCACAAAGCCAGGATTTGTCCTTAGTGCTTTCTGATTCAAACCTCTGTGCAAGGATTCTCTAGAGACTCTGCCTTCCTGTATTAGAAGATGAGATCTCCCCCATCTTATACCCAACACATCTACTATTACTGTTTATCGCTTTTCAAGAAATGACATAAAGAGCAGAAATGAAACACAAATAGAAGTTAGAAGAATGACTCTTGGTAGCATCCACAGCTTCTGAATACAGCTTCTGATTAATGTTAAAGAGGAAGAGTTGGAGCATCTTAAAGTACTTCTACCAAAAAAAAAATGTTTTAAGCACTTTAACAACACTGAGATATATTATAACTCCTAAAATATTTACATCACTTTAAAATATGGTCTCTTAACTCTTCCCATGCAGCTACTATTTAATTTCATTCGGTAAGAAGATAATATATCAGAGATACATACTGAAAAGACAGTCACCTACAATGAAAGAAATAAACACATAAACCTAACCCAAATGCATAGATAAGAATAGAGAAGTGTATGGTAATATCAATTTTCATATATTTATTTCATCACAATTATTGAACCTATAGAGATAAATTATAAATTAGATCCCCCGTATACACACACTGTCCATTATACATAAAGTTAGACCTTGTACAAGCATATAGAGGTATATATAAAATATATATGGGGGGCATATTGCATATGCTGTTTATAATCTGGTTCACAGTTTTCTGGTTTTGTTTTGAGTCAAAAAATAGATTGTGGTTGCCTTTTTATGTGAACTGATACAGAACTTCTCAGAGCTTTTTCTCGGCTTTGTAACAGTCTGCTGCATAGGTGGACCATATTTACTTAATTTACCCCATAATGATCTACATTCTTCTCCAGTTAGTTAGTAATTGAGAGGTATACAATGAATATCCTTATCATGTTCGTTTACTTGCCTGACTCTTTTCTTATGATTACTTGCCAGAAACAGAATTATAGAGTCAAGTGGCATAGATAATTTGAAATTTTACATAAATATCTTAACCCTTCTCAGAAAGAAAATCCTAAATTTTTTTTCCCTTAAATGTATATAAGCATGCTCAGCTCTCATGAGAGTGCTCATTTCCCACTCTCTAATTATTAAAAGATATTATTGAGTCATTTAAAGTTTGCCATTTTGCAATCTGAAACTCTATTATATTTTTTAGCATTATTTGATTATTTGCACACTTGACCTTTTAATGTATTTATTAGCCACATTTCTGTAAAATTGCATATTTATTTGTTTAGTGGGATGTTTGTCTTTATCTGTCTGTTTTGTAAAAGGCTTTTACATTTTTTTTTAACTTCCCAGACCAGAAATTGACCCCCTATATTGGAAGCATGGAGTTTTAACCATGGTTAAAACATGGTTTCTCTGGACCACCAGAGAAATCCAAGCTTTTACATTTTCAAGTTACTAACACTTTTCATCACGTGTGCCACCAATAGCTTCTAAGTTTGTCTTTTTTTCTTTGTCATGGCTCTATATTTTTTTTAAGTTTAAAAAATGTAGTCCATATTTTCTATTCTGATTCCACCAATTCAAACTATAAAAACTATGCTATCTTCTAGCCTCTTAACATCAGGCAGAAAACAGTTTTGGTTTTGTGAACTACATGACGCAAAATGCTTAAGACTTTTTCAAGAAATTTTATACCACATCAACATTTCTAAGTTACCCATTTTTCCTAATAACCTAAATGACAGTGTCATTTTTAACACGGGCAATGTATAAACTCAAAAGAGTTTATAGGAAATAAATGACAGGAAATCGCCCTCTGTCGACACTGGAAGTTAAAACTAAAAACCTTACGGAATAAGAAAACTATGACATAAAATGATAACTACTATTACAGTAATTTCACAATTTGTTCATAGTTTTTCCCACAGTTACAAAGCATCCTCCTAAATGCAAAATATGAGCATCGCACGGAGTCTGAGATGGCTGATGTGTGGGGCAGAGGCCTTCAGGACGTCCAGAAATACCAGAATTCGAGAAGAACGCTGCTCACAATGAAAGCAAACCGAGTCCAAAGAAAGACAAGGAATGCGTGGCACCAACAGGGAACATGAAACAAGGAAACTTCTGAAGGCGAAGAAAAGGTAAGCTTGTTAGAAAAGGCGTGGCAGGTAATCAAGGCCTGAAGAGAGAATAATTAACTCACAGAACAGAGTAGGTGCTCAGATTCTAGGAAACTGGAAAATATGACCGCTGTGTCAACCATGAGTTAAGAAATATGTTTCTATCAGATGCTCAAGGAAGTTCACATCATCAAGAAGGTAAAGTATAAAGGTGATGCTACTGAAACTGAGGTTCCATCTCTCTTCCCCAGTTTAATACGCCACTTTCAAGCACTGCATTTCATGCCATAGTTATTGGCAAACTCCCAATATATCACCAAATTAATTTCAAAATTTTCAAATTATTGATATGAAATTTATGATTATTTAGATATTAATTTTTATGTTTGGTGAACTCTTCTTTAATATTGGCCAATTTGATAAGTTATATTGCAAAAAAGAAAAGCAATAGCACAGTGAAAGTCATCATAGAGAAGTTTTTGACAAGTTGGAAGTGAGTGAAAGTCTTTGTAAGGAAAGGAGGAAAAGAAATCAAGAAAAAGAGATTTTCAGGTTACAAAGGGAAGAGTCAATGGAATAAAAAGAAAACAGAAGGAGGAACATGTCAGCTATATCCCACCTTTCACCTCTGGCTTGCAGGCATTCATTACTCACTCACCTTCAGTGTTAGCAACATCATTCTACTCAGGCCTTAGAAGTGAAGTTATAAACTGGAAGGAAAGATCCTGTACTTGTTTTATTATTTTTGCTAATGGTTATTATATTTCTAACTGTAATATGCTATACTAACCTGTACTATTCTATATTATTGGGGTACAGAATGAGCTCTACTGTAGATAACACATAGGGATTTAACATTTATGAGTCAAATAAATATATTGGAGAAGCAACAGGAAGTGAGCATCCCAGCAAGACTGAAACATATTGACTTTTCCAATTAAACTGGAAAAGCAATCTGCTTTCTCTTCAGTAACAGTCTTATTTGATTTTTAAAAATTCATTTCATTTGGAAAATGTAAAGATATCTTCATCAACCCAATGGCTTACATTTGTTCAGAGAACAAATTCAGGCTTGCAGAACTATTCTTGAAAACCCGACCACTCACAATAACTTTGATGGCTTTCCTAAACCAAGGGTAAAATAAAGCATAGATCAAAGGGTTCATGGCCGAGTTGTAATAAGCACACCAACAGCAAATCTCATAAATATAGGCCGGGGTTATGAAGCCCATAAAGGCATCAATCAATGAGTCAATACTATATGGTAACCACGAAATCATGAATGCTATGACCGTGATGCCCAGGGTTTTAGCTGCTTTCCTCTCTCTCTTGGCCACTCTGGATTTGTAACTGTCTGATGATGACTCTGTTTTGCCACCAGTATTTTCAATCTTTTTGGCCTGTTGTCTGGCCACAAGGAAAATATTACTGTAGAGAATTATCATAACAAGGGTAGGTATAAAGAAGGACAGAAAATCTATCAACACCCAGGTTTGATTTACAACTGTCTGGCAACCTCCTACGCAGTTGAGGGCCCTAGACAGTTCCTCCAGCCCATTCTCATGGGCACCCGTGTAGAACACGGCACCACTGTAAGTGATGGGCAGGATCCAGGAGATGCTGATGCAGACCCCTGACACAGACACCGTGAACTTGGTGGGATAGACCAGGGGGTCAGTCACAGCAATGTACCTGTCGATGGAGATGAAGGACAGGTGGAAGAGAGAAGAGTAACAAAATGCTGCATCAAAGCATGTGTGAAAAGTGCAGAAAGTTCGCCCGAAGTACCAGCAGCTCTCCACGGACCTGACCATGCTGAAGGGCATCACAGTCACTCCCACCAGGAAGTCTGCACAGGCCAGAGAGGCGATGAGAAAATTGGTTGGTGAGTGCAGCTGCGTGAAATGCAGGATGGCAGTCATCACCAGGAGGTTCCCAAACACGGCTAGGACAGCCCCAAAGCCGTACACCGCGTACAGAATCACCCGGGATGCGGGCGAGTAGGGGGTTTTCACACAGGATCCGTTCAGGTGCTCGTAGCAGAGCGGCGCAGCTGCAGAGGGGGATGAGTTGCTCATGATCTCCTCTTACATCTGGAGAATTCTGTCCTTGATTTCACAGACTTTCAATGCTTCTGAGGGAAAAACATACAGTAGGATGCCTGAGGAAATTATCACATGTTAGTAATATTGTTTTTCAATTTTCCATTTTTTTTTTTACTATAAATCTCAATTGTGTTCAATAGCAAAATAAAATACAAAAAATTACATTGGCCAATATCACTAGGGGTTACTTTTGACTAATGCTTAGTTCCCTTAATTTGGTAAAGTCCTAAATATTTTTAGATGTTTTACCTCCAAAGTTCCTCTTTTCAACAGGGAGTGATATGAGAAGTAATTATGGACTGAAAGCATCATCTCCTGTTAGGTTTATCTGCATTACTGCCTAAAGCACACAGTCCTCCCAGATAAATAAATGCCATCTATAGGAAAATCCCTAGATGCAATCCCTGTAGAGCAACGTGTGAATTTGGAAGATTATTTTCACGAGTAATTATTAAGACAGTTATTCTACAAAGTAACTCCTTGCATTAAGTTAGCCAAAGACTTTTTTTTCTTCTTAGACTTGAAATCTTCCCCTATTCTCACTTCTGCTCTGGACGCTTTCTTGAATTTTTTTACAAAGATAAAATAGGGTACAAAAAAAAAATAGGGTACAAGCAGTGAAAATTAACACTTGTTTTTTTTTCTCCGGTGAAGAATCAGTTCTGCATCTTCACTGGACACCAACAAACAGCAAAGAGAAGACACACTGGGAGCAACTTGCAATGAAAGCGCTAGAAGCACCACTCGTTGTGTTTAGACACACCCTCCTTTCTGAGCTTCTACTACGGTTAGCGCTGGTGGAGAAAAGATCGTTGTCTTCTTAGGATATTGTCACTGGAAGCAGATTGCAATGTCTCTCCATCCACGTGAGAAATGGGTGTAAACCCTCTGTACTGCTGCTGTGGGATGCTCACAAACAGAAGACTTCCCATTCCCTTCTGTAGTGGGTTCCATGTTATCCCCGCCCTTGCAAAGGAAATGTCCATGTTCTAACCCCCAGAATCAGATCTTCTTTGGAAAAGAGGCCTTCATGGATTTAATAAAGAGATCACCCTGTACTATGAACAAGGGCCCTAAATCCAAGAGCAGTGTCCTTCTAAGGGACAGAAGTTGAGAAACAGGGAGAGTAGAGAAGATGGCCTTGTGCAAATGGAGGCAGAGAATGGAATGATGCTACCGCAAACCAAGGAATGCTTAGAGCCTCCAGAAGCTGGAAGAGATAGAGAATGACTCTACCCAGAGCCATGGGAGGGGAGCATGGCCTGTCAATACCTTGCTTTCAGACTTCTAGTCTACAGGACTGTGAGAGAATACATTTCTGTGAGAGAATAGTGCTGGCAAGATTGTGGCTGTTTGTTACGGCAGCCTAGGAAACTAAGACACTCTCCTGGGTGATTTTCATTAGAATGGTTGGCAAGGAAGAAATTACAGCAAAGTATCAAAGGGTGAAAATCAACACAAGTCATTCAAAAACCTGGATTCATAGCTTTGAAGGCAAGTTGCACATAATGAGAGTGTCTATTGTCAGACATTTAGCAGTCATCACCTGATACTGTAGGTGTAATTATGTTCATTTTAAACAAAATATTTTTAGAGGAGTTTTAGGTTCAAAACCAAATTGTGTGGAAGGTACAGAAAATTCTAAATCCAGCTTGTACATCTGGAAGTTTTTGGTTCATGTACCGTTGAAGCCTGGCTTGAAGGATTTTGAGCTTTCCCTTGCTAGCATGTGAAATGAGCGCATTTGTGCAGTAGTTCACCTTGTATATGTGCACATCTTCCTTATCCATTCATCTATAGAGAGACAGCAGTGTTGCTTCCATGTCCTGGCATTGGAAGCATGGAGTGTTAACCACTGGACCACCAGGGCCTCCTTTCATTCTCCTCACGGTGCTGAGTGTCAAAACCACCACCCACCAGAAGGTCAGCCAAGGTCAGAGAGGTGATGAGGAGCTGAGCTGAGAGGACAGCTGTTTGGACTGAGACCAGTGAGTAGGGCTGCTCGTATTTCAGAGAGCTTTATTATCAATTGCATTTATTATTTTGAAGAGATCTTCTGTTATTCTGCTGTCATTGAGTTTGATTTCTACTCTTTATGTCATTTCTGGAAAAGTGATGAGCTACACCACACAAGTTTGGTATAAGCTATTGGGGGAGCCCATCTCCTAAGTTGGGAAGACAATGTCCCTAGAGAATGACTGTACAGGGCTTTGAATCAGAAAGTACCAAGGGTAAACCCTGGACTTGTAATCTTGGACAGTTTACCGGAACTCTCCTGGCATCAGATTGCTCAGCTCTGATTTGGGAGTGATAATACCCACCATAAAGAGCTGTGTGAATAGAGGTAAGGTAGGAAAAGACTTAACTTATGCTTAAATGCAATTAATTTCTACATTACGTTACCAATAATATAGAATAATACAGGTTAGTATAGCATAGTAGAGTTAGAGATATAATAACCATTAGCAAAAATAATAAAACAAGTGCAGGGTCTTTCCTTCCCGTTTATGACTTCACTCCTAAGGACTGAGTAGGATGATGGTGCTGACGCTGAAGGTGGGTGAGTCATGAACGCCTGTAAGCCAGAGGTGAAAGCTGGAATGCAGTTGGCTTCCTAGAGCAAGTGAGCTGGAAAGACCGGTGCCAGTGATTAGACACCCAAATTGGAGGGATTTCAGGTTTTAGTACAGGTCCACATTCTAAAATTCTAAAATCTATAACATTGAAAATTTGTGTCTAATTAATTTGTTGACAAACACTTAACATGAGGCTATTTCTAGTGTTAATTTCTTATCAGTCTATCTGAATATTCGTGCAGATACATTAATACTGTTTTGACTCTCTGAGTATTGATGCAGAAATAATGCATTGATGACAAGTGCTTCACACAATCCACTGGTATATTCCAAATATTTAATGGATAGGCCTTTTAAATTAAAAAAAAAAAAAAAAAGAAAAAAGTCTGATTTCTAACAGTCCTAGGGGTTCCAGATAAAAGATTGTATCTAGTAAATTACAAGTCCTAAGTAAGGACAGAGGCAGGATGCATGTGATATTCTAGAAGGAGAGAATTTCTAGAAACTGTGAAGCAGATTAGTGCATGGTCAAGAGCACAAACCCTGGATCCAATTGTCCTAGGATTGAACCCAGGCTCTCCCCAACTTCAAAACTGGCCCAGGCTTCAGTATTTTCAGCTGTGAAATGGAGACGATAATTTTACCTTCAACAAAGAGTTAGTACGATAATTATTAGGCTTAGTATTGCTAAAGCACATGATTCAGTATTTAACAGAGCAAGTGTTCACACTTTAAATGTTTTATACATATACGTATGTAAAAGTATATATATATGTATTATAGTTCTGAGAGAATGACTGAGTGCTCAGAATTAACATTAAGAAGCAAAAAGGAAGAAGGACCCTGTGCCAGTGTTGACAATATTGGGGGGAGGCAAGACTGGTACAATCTGATGACCTTTGGGGGTTTCTGGGAGGTTGGGGGGTGAATGTTCCACCACCACGAGGAAGAATGCAAAGGATGCCCCCTCATTGCTGTGAAAGAGCAGAGACCTCAAATGAAGACCAGGCTCCTAAAAGGTGCACAGAACCGACACAGAAGGAAACATGTTTGTAAAGTTAAATCTCAATATTTATTCTTTGTAATGTCTTTCAATCTTAATTAATTTATGTTGAGATGCCAGTCTGGGGATCAGTGCTGAACGAAGTCAAACTCCTTATTTTTCAGAGGAGAGTGAGAACAATAAGAACAATAAAATGCGTGTGTTATATTGTTTGTTCAATTTACAGAACTGCCCTTTATTCTTAAATAATCTATTTCTTATATATTGATATGAAAACACACTTTTCTTCTGTGAAATTCTGCCAAAACATAAAGCTGTCCCTGCTACGGTTGCTGCTGCTGTCTCTGATGTCCTGAGTTGGCAAAGTTTATACTTGGCAAGTATCTGTTGGTTCCTTGAATTTTCTTTTTTACAAATGTTCTTATTTCTGAAACTTTTTAATAACTAAGGTGGTATTTTTGCATAAAATAACCCTCAAAATAAACCAGGGCAGCCCCTGGTCAATTCCAAACTTTTGAGACAGTGAAATCTCTTCCAATAGAAGCAGATATCCGAGAAATCAACTACATAGGAAAAGTAATATCTCATGTTGACTATGAAAAGAGTTGTGCTGAGTCTTTCTACATTGTTTTTGTTACTCAGAAAAACCTATTAGAGGAATATATGCTATTTGCTATTCCAGTGTTTGGCTCTCTCCTATATTCTACATACGGTGGGAGGTCCACCTTAGAGGTTTTCATATGAAGAGCCGGTTATATTCCTCTGAGGAGCACACTTTTGGGGAGAGAGGGGGACACAATATACCAACCAGATCATCAGAAAGCAGAAAGCAGTGTAACAGACAAATGAACAAAGTGGTTCCTGAGATGGCAGGGGCTATGTAGATACACATTTCCAACCTCTATTGTTCTAGCTTTTCATTAATGAAGAAAATGAAGACACACTTTACCAGGTGGTGCTGGGACGTCCCGGGTGGTCCAGTGGCGAAGACTCTCCATTCCCAATTCAGGGAGCCTGCTTTCAGTTCCCGGTCAGGGAACTATGACCCCATGTGCTACAACTAAGACCCAGTACAGTCAAATAAGATAAAATAAATAAATAATAAAATTATAAGGTACTGTAAATAAATGAGCTATTAAAGGAGCACAAGATTTGAAAATATAATCATTCCTTATCATAATAATACATGATTTCCATTAAAAAATTGTATGCAATTTGGAAATTCATAATACTCAGGTGCCTTGAAATGTTTTGAAAGTAGAAGTCTTGCTGTAGAGAAGAGGCTCAAAGGAACCAAATAGTTATTAATAGAAACAACAATATTGTTTGTATTTGTTTGATGTGCAGACCAATCCTGCCATAGAAATTAAGATGCAATTTATCTAAATGATCCTCCCTTCACCCTCGGTGGGGGGGGAACCTCATACAGTAAAATATATAATGAAGAAGTGTAGGTTGAAATGATATGTCACAGGAAATCAATTATTCCCACCAGTGTCCCCATATCTCCAAAGAATTTTGTTTAGCCTTTCCTTTATGATGGCTGAATTTTTCCTTTGAAATAATTAGTACAAAGTTTGTTTTCATATTGCTCCCAGTGACTTGATGGCAGTGGCTGGACCACATCAGGGGAGAAAATTTAGTTACTGGTTATTTCACTTAATTTCTGACTCCCTGGATGTGAATACTGGCTCTGTGTGTGTGTGTGTGAGAGAGAGAGTATGTGTATACACACAGTCACATCTCACTCTTTCCAGCCCCATGGAATGTTGGCTGGCAGGTTCCTCGGTTCATGAAATTTTCCAGAATACCTAACTAGGTTGTCAGTCCTTACTCCAGGGGATCTTCCTGACCCAGGGATCGAACCTGCGTCTTTTGTGTCTCCTGTACTGGCAGGCTGATTTTTACCACTAGCACCACCTGGAAAGCCAGAACACTGGCTCTATTGTTTAATGAATATGCTATCTTGGGCATGAGACTCACTTCTTTATACCCCGGGTTCCTCACTTATGATGTAAAACAATAATAATATAGTAATAACATTCCCTTGCACATAGAGCTGTTGTGAAGCCTGAGTGGGGAGGTAAGGTGGTCCCAAGGACACAGTGAAAGATCCACGACTTAGACAAAGCACTCTTAGGTTTAGATGGCTTTTATCGTTGTACCCTGCCAGCTCCAAAGCTCATGTGTTACATACCAGAAACACTCAGTAAGTGTTCGCTGAAGCAAAGGCCAATAGACCAGTCCGCACAGAGCCAGAGTAAATTACACAAGAGAGAGATGAGGGCAAGTGCTTGTTGTTTTCTTAATAAGGAAGTTCTAAAATATTTATAATTTTAGACAGAATAAAATGTTGACCTAGGAAAGGAGGTGTTAAAACTAAATGATTGTCTAATATATGTGAAAGTCTACTAAAACAAAAGAAAGACAAGTATAAATGCATCGAACGAGATGTTAGAGTGCTTATTTGAATCCAGAAGCTTTAGATATTCAGCAGACTTTTAAACTTTGATTTTAGCTTTTTCATTTTTGAAATGAGGAAGTACGGTTTCTCTATCTCTGGTGGCACATGATCAGAGAAAGTCACTGCACTGACGAAGGCACAGTGGTGTCTGAGGAGGGTTCACAAATAGTCAGGAAAGAAGAGACGCGAAAAGCAAAGGAGACAGGGAAAGATATACCCAACTGAACGCAGAGTCCCAGGAATAGCAAAGAGAGATGAGAAGACCTTTTAAAATGAACAATGCAAAGAAACAGAGGAAAACAGCAGACTGGGAAAGACTAGAGATCTCTTCAAGAAATCAGGAGACATCAAGGGAACACTTCACACAAGGATGGGCACGATAACGGACAGAAATGGTAAGGACCTAACAGAAGCATAAGATATTAAGAGGGGGTGGCAAGAACACACAGAAGAACTATATATAAAAGGTCTTAATGACTCGGATTAACCACAATGGTGTGGTCAGTCACCTAGAGCCAGACATCTGGAGTGAGAAGTCAACTGGGCCTTAGGAAGCATCATAAGGAACAAAGCTAGTGCAGGTGATGGAATTCCAGCTGAGCTATTTCAAATCCTAAAATACGATGCTGTGAATATGCTGCACTCAATATGCCAGCAAATTTGGAAAACTCAGCAGTGGCCACAGGACTGGAAAAGGTCAGTTTTCAAACCAATTCCAAAAAAGGGCAATGCCAGAGAATGTTCACCAGAGAATTGTACTACCATGCAATTGTGTTCATTTAACATGCTAGTGAGGTTATGCTCAAAATCCTTCAAGCTCAGCTTTAACAGTGAACCGAGAACTTCTGGAAGTACAAACTGGGCTTAGAAAAGGCAGAAGAACCAGAGATCAAATTGCCAAAATTCACTGGATCACGGAGAAAGCAAGGAGATTCCAGAAAAATATCTACTTCTCCATCGATTTCATGAAAGCCTTTGACTGTATGGTTCAACAAACTGTGGGAAATTATTCAAGAGATGGGAATACCAGACCACCTTCCCTGTCTCCTGAAAAACGTGTGTGCAGGACAAGAAGCAACAGTTAGAACCAGACATGCAACAAAGGACTGGTTCAAAATTGGGAAAGCAGAAAGACAAGGCTGTATATTGTTACTCGGCTAATTTAACTTATATTCAGAGTACATCTAAATGTACTGGCCTGTGTACATCTGGCCTGTGAAATGCCAGAATGAATGAATTGCAAACTGGAATCGAGATTACCGAGAAAAATGTCCATAACCTCAGATACGCAGATGATACCACTCTAATGGCAGAAAGTAAAGAGGAACTACAGAGCCTGTGGATGAGGGTGAAAGAGAAGAGTGAAAAGCTGGCTTACAACTCAACATTCAGGAAACTAAAATCATGGCATCTGGTTCCATCACTTCATGGCAAATAGAATAGGAAAAAAGCAGAAGCAGTGACAGATGTTATTTCTGGGGGGCTCCAAAATCACTGCTGACAGTAACTGCAGCCATGAAATTAGAAGACGCTTGCTCCTTGTAAGGAAAGCTATGATAAACCCAGGCAGCATAATAAAAAGCAAAGACATCATTTTGCTGACAAAGGTTTGTAGAGTCAAAGCTATGGTTTTCCAGTAGTCATGTATGGATGTGACAGTTGGACCATAAAGAAGGTTGAGTACCAAAGAACTGATGCTTTCCAATTGTGGTGCTGGAGAAGACTCTCGAGAGTTCCTTGGACAGCAAGGAGATTAAACCAGTCAATCCTAAAGGAGATAAACCCTAAATATTCACTGGAAGGACTGATGTTAAAGCTGAAGCACCAATACTCTGTTCACTTGATGTGAAGTGAAAGTCGCTCAGTCATGTCCAACTCTTTGCAACCTCATGGACTATAGAGTCGAGGAATTCTCTAGGCCAGAATACTGGAGTGGGTAGACTTTCCCTTCTCCAGGGGATCTTCCCAATCCAGGGATTGAACCCAGATCTCCCACATTGCAGGCAGATTCTTATCCAGCTGAGCCACACCTGATGGCAAGAGCCAATTCATTGGAAAAAAACCCTGATGCTAGGAGAGATTAAGGGCAGGAGGAGAAGGGGGTGACAGAGACAGAGGATGACTTTGAGCAAACTCTGGAAGATAGTGAAGGACAGGGAAGCCTGGTATGCTGCAGTCCATGGGGTTGCAACGAGTCAAACGTGACTTAGTGACTGAGCAACAACAAAGATTGTATTTTTGAAAGCAGTAAATCAAAATAAATTGATGATTTTCACTGTCAGAAGTGAAGAGTTGAGGGTAAACTAATGCTAAGCAGTCTAGGGTGCCTTTAAATAATTTGTTTCATATTTAACTATCAAGTAAAGATGACAGAGTTTCTCATAAGTACATTAAATCAGAAATAATATACGATCTCAGAAAAGGTTTACCAACTGAAAGCATTTGTTTAATAATAATCAGAAACGACATCCCTAATATACGATTGATTTATATTAAATGAGAAATTAGAGAAATAAACAAGGATATTTTGACATATACTCATCCCTGTCCCAATGATATGATGCTCTGATTTCTCAAACTTGATATCTGATTGCTGGAAAATAAAATTAGAAGAGAATCAAGCAATTTATTTAAAAATACAGAAATATAGCATTCTCTCGTCTTAGTACCAAAAACAAGTCTCCATGTCTGAAAAGTTGACTGGCTTCTATACAATGTGAATTGCTTAACTTGTTCAATTTCAAATTTGTGGGTTATATAAAATGCATTTATCAGCCTCTGTCTGTCATCTTTTTATATCCTTCATTTCAGTTCTGTATTTTTTGGAACATATTTGTAATTTGGGCTTTCATGTATATTATTGAAAATCCTTATAAATAATCTTTGAAACAATGCAAAAGTGAACAAAACAGTAAGCTAATTTAACATAAAGTACAATAACAAATGACAATGTTAAAAACTCGTGTGTGCTCTAAACATAGGTTAACTGGTAAGATTTATAAAGTCCGCCAAAATTTTATGAGCAGACAATCACCAGGAAGTAGCCCATTCAACAAATGAATGTTATTTATAACATCAATTACCTTTCCCATAGTAAACAATTGGACAGATATTATAGTCGATACATTTATCTCTGGGTTGATTTTACCCAATTCTGAGATTATATTTCTGGACTCACAAGTCTGAACATCTGACAGGGCAGTCACTACTTTGCCCTCCCTGAGTCAGAAAATCTCTAAGCATTCCCCAGCTACACTTACACTGTAATATTAATTAAAAAAATATTTCAGAGGAATAAAGAGAAGCTATAACCAGGAATTAAACTATTATAAAGTAATAAAAGGGAGGATTTTGAATAACAAAACATTGCAGTTTCTATCTATACCTTTTTTTACATTTTCTCAAGAATGCTGCAAGGAAGGGATTAATGACTAGAGATTGTACAGTGAAGTTCAGAGACAAGTAGCAGCCCGAAGTCAAAGGTAAAATGCCACGTTTCTGGCTCCAAGGTCATGCTGTTTCCATAACAACCAGGTTTTTATGTTATATTGACCAAAGAATGATGAAACTGAATTTAAGCCTTCAGGTCATATTGGAAGCATAACTTATTCTTTTACTTTACAAGATCTTGCATGTATATGATTAAGTTTTCTGCCCAATGGTGTGTTCACTGTGAATCTATATTCAATTCCTCCATCTAAAATGTGGGCTTACCCGGAAAATAAATTTACTGTTGAGGAATTCTCTCTCAAGACTTTGCCAGTGACAATGAGTTTGATGGCTTTTCGAAACCAGGGATAAAAGAAAGCATAAATCAAGGGGTTCATAGCTGAGTTATAATAAGCAATCCAAACCAGTATTTCATAAACATACGTGGGAGTGATGAAACCTAGGAAGGCGTCAATGATGGAATCTAGGAAGTAAGGCAGCCAGGAGACCAGAAACGCCAGCACTGCGACGCCCAGCGTTCTTGCAGCCTTTCTCTCCCTCTTGGCCACTCTGCCTTGGTAGCTGTCTGAGCATCTCCCAGTCTTATTGCTCAGACTCTCAATTTGTCTAGCCTGCTGTTTAGCAATGAGGAAAATCTTGGAATAAAGAACTATCATCACAAGAGTGGGGATGAAAAATAATAGAAAATCCACCAATACCCAACTCTGATTGACTGCAATTTGACAGCCTCCCACACAGGTGAGAGCACTTACTAGATCCTCCAGGCCAGCTGCATTTGCTCCTGTGCCAAGAAGGGAAAAAGAAAAGATAATCGAGAAGAGCCAGGAGAAGGCAATACACAAGCCAGAAACAGACACAGTGACCCTGGCTGGATAGACCAGGGGGTCAGAGACGGCAATGTACCTGTCCAGAGAGATAAAGCACAAGTGGTAGATGGAAGCGTAACAGAATGAGCCTTCAAAACAAGAGTGGAGTTGACAGTAACGCTGCCCAAAGTACCAGCAGCTCTCCACGGACCTCACTGTGCTGAAGGGCATCACGGTCACTCCCACCAAGAAGTCCGCACAGGCCAGGGAGGCGATCAAGAAGTTGGTAGGAGAATGCAGCTGCTTGAAGTGGAGAATGGAAATCATTACCAAGAGGTTTCCAAATACAGCCAGCACAGTTCCAAAGATGAACACCGTGTAGAGGATGAGGCGGGGACCTGGCGAGTAGGGGGTTTTCACACAGGATCCGTTCAGGTGCTCGTAGCAGAGCGGGACAGCTGCGGCAGGAGACGCAGTGCTCATGATTCTCTGATTTGATACCTGGAAACCTGTCACCCTCTGTGGCCCAGGATGTCATTCCAGTTTTCAAAATGTCCTTAAAGAAAAGATAAATACAATGTCAGCAGTTGCCAGAGTATTCTGTCTTTAATTCCTTATAAGTGCAAATCTTTATTTGCATGTTTGGAATGTGATTCATATCCTCATCTTGTAAAAAAATCACTTCCAAATGAATAAGCAGCTAATTTTCAACATTATATAAAATGCTGTTAATTTAAATTTTAAAAAATCTTACCTAGTTTTTCATATCAAAGGAGAGGTTGTCTTCAAGAAGGTATTACATGATATGTGTTCGAATACCACATTTTATTAGCATTATTTCCCTAATTTATCAGAGCAATGATAATGCCCCAAACACTCTCTCCCCTCAGGAATATAACTAAATAATTTCAATTCCCAAAGCCCTTAAGACTGAATCCCCATAAGTTTAAGGTGCTTAGAAAGAAAAAATTAAATAACAATTATGTTTATGCTAAAATAAGTCTATGCCCTACTAATTTCCTACTAATGACATTTTAGCTTTGCATGGAACAGAATAGCGACTATCCTTTAAAATCTTTGAGTGGGATTTGAAAGTCATATAATTTGCTATTATTAAATATTGCCCTTTCACTTTTGTTAGAACCATTTATGTATGATTTCTGTGTTGAATGTCACTAGAACTCTTTCAAATAAACTCTTTATCCCTACCAGTGTTGATTTGTGTTAAAGAAATTAAACGCGTGAGCTCAGTTGCTCAGTCCCTCCGTCGTGTCTGACTCTTTGTGACCACACGGGTTATAGCCCACCAGGCTCCTCTGGCCATGGAATTTTCCAGGCAAGAGTACTGGAGAGGATTGCCATTTCCTTTCCCAGGGGATCTTCCCAACACAGGGATCTAATATGTGTGTTTTATGTCTCCTGTATTGGCAGTCGGATTCTTTACCACAGCACACACTGGAAAGCTCAAAGAAGTTAAATAATATGTTAAATATTTGAATGATTCAGGTTTACCTTTAAAAATTCTGACTTGGGAAAGTGGGGTAGTTTGCCTCAGGGAACAAAGGAAGTGTAAGTACAAATAAAGCACTGTTTCTGCTCCTGTTGTTGTTGGAGTTGCCGTGAGAGCAGTATGGAAGATATTCAAAAAATTAAAATGTTGACAGGACTTTTGGAATGTGGATATTCCTATGTTACACTCTGGATCTTACCACTGACAAATCTCCTTTTCCTCTCAGCATTCTAGAACAGATCTCACCTTAGTTTTTAAAAAAAGTGTTTTCTGGGGCTTCCCTGATGGCTCAGTGGTAAGAATCTCCCGAACAGTGCAGGAGACACAGGTTCGATCCCTGATCAGGAAAGATCCCAGAGGCCAAGGAGCAACTGAGTCCGTGCACCGCAAAGCTGAGCCCGAGCCCCAGAGCCCGGGAGCCGCAAACCGAGGCCACGTGCTGCAGCTCCTGAAGGCCCCGCCCCACGTGCTCGGCAACGAGAAGCCACGGGGATGAGACTGCGCACTGCAGCTGGGGACCAGCCTGCTCGCTGCAACCAGAGAAAAGCCTGCGCCGCAGCCAAGACCCAGCGCAGCCCTAAACTGGACAAATACAATGACTTTTTCTGAGGAATGACTTCTATGTTTAAAAATCAGCTTTTTCATACTGAGGCATAAAACAAATTTGAAAAGTTTACATTTTTAGCACGCACGGACGGATGACGTGATAAATGTACCCACCCTTATATTCACCACCCCAACCAAGGTAGAAAGCAACACCCTGACAATTCTCCTCAGGCCCTTTTATAGTTAATCTCACCCCACATTTCCTTTCTCCTGTCCTGGGGAAAACGCGGATCTCCATTCTATGGCTAGAGATTAATTTTCAAGGCCTAAAAATCTTTTATGAAAAGAGTCACAAAGTTTGTCCTCTTTGGTGTCTGGCTTATTTCACTCAGGTCAATGTCTGTGAGTTTCATCCATGTCTGAGTACACTTTCAGCTCATTCCTTGTTATTGCTAAATGTAATTCCATTGTCTGAATATACCACAATTATTTTATCTGTATTTTGCTATTGTTCAGTTGCTCAGGTGTGTCTGACCAGTTAATAAATATTCAGACTGTTCAGCTTGGGGTTGTCATATTGGGAAGTGTAGGTTTAACTCTGCAAGAAAGTATATACTATCTTCTAAAGTAATTGGATCATTGTATACTCCCACCAGAAAGCTATGAGTGTTCCAGTTTGCTCCAAATCTTTCTTTCCTCCTGGTGGATTGTCTATCGACTTAAAAGACTTTGGAATAAACCAAAGCTCATCCATTATACTTTATCTTACTTCTCCAACTCCATGTGAGAGGCCAACGTGTGGACCAGTAATTATTACAACTCAATGTGGTGACGGTCGGACACAGAGAGTGCAATGGGGGTCACCACAACGAAGCGGGGAACTGTATCCACAGGCAATTTTCCCAAGCAGGTGACTATAAAGAGGGTCTAGGAGATATAAGGTAAAAACAGACAGGGGTTTCCCAGGCAGAGAGAGGTGTGTGTTGAGGCTGGGAGATATGGGCTGGACGCATCCGCAGGGCTGAGAGCATCCGCAGGGCTGAGAGCATCCGCAGGGCTGAGAGCGGCGGTAGCGCGCAGGCGCAGTGTGGGGCCGGCGTGCGCTCCAGGAGCCCTGCGCAAACCTGACCACACCCCCTCGTTTTGCCGGGCTGTTTGGATTTCTGCAGAGGTCAGAGGGCAGGAGGGGCGAGGACATGAAATACCCGTGGTGAGCGATACAAATCTTCACTCCACCTGCTCAGGGATGCTAGATAGGATTTATTTTTCTGCAATACCCTTAAATCTACCTAGAGTCTCACATTGCACCAGGTACAAGAAAAATACCCCAGTAATTACGGGGATTGTGACCTTTATCCCCACAGTGTCATCCATCTTCGGAAAGCTTGGTCTCACACTAGTATCTGTGGGTGTTCTTTGAGGTCTGTCTTCTGAGGAATGCATTTTCCTACCTCTAAGGGGCAGACTTATAATCTTTCCTGGTGGCTCTGTCCGTGGAATTTTCCAGGCAAGAGTACTGGAGTGGGTTGCCATTTCCTTCTTCAGGGGATCTTCCTGATCCAGGGATCGAACCCTGGTCTCCCGCATTGCAGGCAGACGCTTTACAGAATTCGCCTACCAATGCAAGGGATGTGGGTTGATCCCTGGGTCAGGAGGATTCCTTGGAGAAGGAAATGGTAACCCACGCCAGTATTCTTGCCTGGGAAATCCCAGGTACTGTAGCCCGCCAGGCTCCTCTGTCCACGGGGTCACAAAAGAAAAGACAAGACTTAGCGACTAAACAAGGGGCAGGGTGGGCAACGTTTCCCTTTCCAGAGGGGAAACGCTCCTTCCACCCTCGCTGGGAGGTGAAGTCTCCCTGAAAATATGTGCATCTACTCAGCATATCTACTGTGCCTGATTATCACTTTTCAAGAAATGACCTGAAGAGCAGAAATAAAGCACAAGTGGAATGTTGAACCATGACTCTTGGTAGCTTCCATCGCTGCTAAAGAAAGCACGTAATTAATATATACCAGAAGAGTTGGAGCATCTTAAAGATCTGCTGAAAGAAAACCGTAAAAATACTTTAAAATATTAAGATATAATTCCTTAGATACTTTATCTATATAAGGTGCAGTTTCTCAAATATACTAATGTACCTATGTCATAGTTTCATTAGATAAGACAAAAATATACCAAAAATATATTCTCAAAAGATATTCCCCCCCACATAAAACAAACGAACACACAGATGAAGCTAATGATGCTTCAATAAAAATAAAGGTGGTATGATTAATATCAACTTTAACCTATGTATTTTAATCACAAACATTAAAATGATAAAGCTAAATTACAAAGTAAATCCCCCTCCCCAGACACAGACACTGCCTGTTATACATAAAGTTACATTTGGTAAAAGTGTAATATGGGGACCTAGTCCATATATTGTTTTATAATCTTGATCAGAGTTTTTTGCTTCTGTTTTCTTTTGATTTTAGTGAAAAAAAATATATTGTGGTTGTTTTACCACATGTTACAATGTTACATGTCTTACCACATGTTACAGATATTACAGGGCATTTGTTCTTTTTAATGGTTTTATAATGTTTCATTTCAAAAGTAGAACATAATTGATTTAATTTGCACCATGTCAAGCCTAGTTTATTTCAATCTATAATTGAGAGATACACAATGAATGTCTTTGTCATGTTTCCTTCCTTGCCTGACTCTATCTTCTTAGGCTTGCTTGGCAGAAATGGAAGTACAGAGTCAAGTGACATGTGATTTGAAATTTTACATAAATGTCTTAATTTTCCTCCAAGAGAAGAGATACTAAATTGTGTTTTTCCTATATGTATATGAACATGCCCAACTCTCAGCAGTATGCTAAACTTCTCAGAATCTAATTAATCTGCTATTAATGATCCTTTCAATGCTGTCCTTCCAATTTGAGATATGAAACTCTATTACATTTTAACTAACTTTTAAAATTATTTGTACATTGGACATTTTAATGTATTTATTAGCCACACCTCTGTAAAATATCCTGTTTATTTGTTTAGTGGGACATTTGCCTCCATCTTTCTATTGTGTAAATTGCTCTTACATTTTTAAAATCTACTAATTCTTCATCATGCATGCTGCCAATAGTTTTTCCAAGTTTGTCTGCTTTTCCTTAACATGGTATTCTTTTTCTTTGACGTTTAAAAATTAAGTGCCTGAGTCCATATGGATTTTCTGTCATGATTCTACCAATAAATTAAATATATACATATATGTTTTCTTCTGGTTTTTTAGCATCTGGAAGAAATCAGTTTTGATTTTGTGAAATACATGAAGCAAGATCCTTAAGAATTTTTCAAAAATTTTTATACAACAACAGTTCTAAATTACACATTTTTCCAATAACATAGATAACAGTGATATTTTTTATCATGAACAGTGTATAAGCTCCAAGTAGTACCTATAGAAGGAAAAACAACCAACAATTGCTCTCCATCATGAGCTGGAAGGTAAAACAACAAACTTCATGAAATGAGAAAATGGTTACATAAAGGGATACAACTATGATAGAAACTGGGCTTCCATTTGGCTACTGGTTATTCCTACATTTACAAAATATCTCCTAAAAAAATAAAACATGAATCTCATCCTGAGTCTGAAATGGCCAATGGATACATGTCAGAGACCTTTAGGAGCTCTAGAAGACTGGACCCCAAGAATCAATTTGCTCAAAATAATTGCAGACTGAGTCCACAGAACAACCTGACATTAACAGGGAACAGAGAAGGAAGAAACATGAAAATGAAAAAAAGGTTAAGTGGTAAGAAAGGTAAAACAGGAACAGGCTTGAAAGAAGAAAATAACAACTGACAGAGCAGGATGGTGTAAAGATTTGAGGAAACTAGAAATTATGACCCCTGTGTCGACCACTATTAAATAATATGGTTCTATCAAATGCTCAAAGGATGTTCACTTTTCAAAATATGTAAACATATAAAAGTGAAGCTGCTAAAGTTGAGATACCATGTCTCCTCTTCAACTGAATGATCATTTTCAAGTCTGTTATTTCATGCAATAATCACTACAGAAATTTCCAATATATCACCAGATCAACTTGAAATTTTTCAAATCATCGATATGAAATTTAGGCTTTAGAAGTTATTTTATAATTCGTAAACTGTCTTTCAATATTGCCAGTTTAATAAGTTTTATTGCTCTCCAAACCAATGGTAAATGAAGCATAAATCAAATGATTTAGGGCAATTTGCAATAACTGAACCAACAAAGTATCTCATAGCGTATGAAGTGTGATAAAACTTAAAGAAGAATCAGTGAATGAATCAGATACATCAAGTAATCATGAGACCAAAAGTGCTACCTTGTGAAGCCCAGGGTTTTAACTGATTTACTCTGTCTCTTAGCCACTCTGATCTTGCAAGTCCCTGGTAACAAATTTATTTTCTAGTAATATTTTCCATCTTTAAAAAGACTGAAACAGACTAAAGTCTGTTTTCTAACCATAAGAATAATATTTCTGTACAGTAGCATCTTAACAAAGCCAGGTGTGAACAATAATAGAAATTCTATCAATATCCAAAACAGATTTAAACAGGTTGAAAATCACTTACTAAGCAGAGAACGATTACTAATCCCTCCATCCCATCATCTCTGACATCTGTGTACATCTTGGCACCACTGTATGCCAGGGGCAGGATACAGAAGATGCTGAAGCCAATCCCTGACACAGACACCATGCAGACTTAGACATGATACTTTTAACTGCATCCCAAAAAAATTCCCTGGGAAAGTAATCAAAGCAAGAAAAGTAGCATACTGGAGAAAGTTAATCACGGAGAAATTTTTGATAAATTGGGAATGAGTAGATCAGTTTGTAAGGAAAATAGGAAAGGAAATAAAAGGGAACAGATATGTTTATAGGTAACAAAGGGAAGAGTCAATGGAATAAGAGAGAAAAGGTGGGAATGACTGCAGGGAATGGGAAATGGTGCGTTCTACAGCAGCTAATAATGGGTTTAACATTTATTAGTCAAATAAATATTTTTGGAGAAGCAAAAGGGAAGTGTACATCCTAACCGACTGACACATTGATTTATCCAATTAAACTGGGAAAGCAATTTGTTTTCTCTGTAGTAACAATCTTACTTGATTTTTAAAAATTCATTCATTTGTAAAATATGATGATACCTTTAACTTCCTCAACCCAATGACTTAACATTTGTTCAGAGAACAAATTCAGGCTTGCAGAACCGTTCTTGAAAACCCCACCACTCACAATAACTTTGATGGCTTTCCTAAACCAAGGGTAAAATAAAGCATAGATCAAAGGGTTCATGGCTGAGTTATAATAAGTACACCAACAGCAAATCTCATAAATATAGGCCGGGGTTATGAAGCCCATAAAGGCATCGATTAATGAGTCAATACTATATGGTAACCACGAAATCATGAATGCTATGACCGTGATGCCCAGGGTTTTAGCTGCTTTCCTCTCTCTCTTGGCCACTCTGGATTTGTAACTTTCTGATGATGACTCTGTTTTGCCACCAGTATTTTCAATCTTTTTAGCCTGTTGTCTGGCCACAAGGAAAATATTACAATAGAGAATTAGCATCACAAAGATATCTATAAAGAAGGATAGAAAATGTACCAATACCCAGTTTTGATTTATAACTATCTGACAGCCTCCTACACAGTTGAGGGCCCTAGACAATTCCTCCAGCCCATTCTCATGGGCCCCCGTGTAGAACACGGCACCACTGTAAGTGATGGGCAGGATCCAGGAGATGCTGATGCAGACCCCTGACACAGACACCGTGAACTTGGTGGGATAGACCAGGGGGTCAGTCACAGCAATGTACCTGTCGATGGAGATGAAGGACAGGTGGAAGAGAGAAGAGTAACAAAATGCCACATCACAGCATGTGTGCAAAGCACAGAAACTTTGCCCAAAGTACCAGCAGCTCTCCACGGACCTGACCATGCTGAAGGGCATCACAGTCACTCCCACCAGGAAGTCTGCACAGGCCAGAGAGGCGATGAGAAAATTGGTTGGTGAGTGCAGCTGCGTGAAATGCAGGATGGCAGTCATCACCAGGAGGTTCCCAAACACGGCCAGCACGGCCCCAAAGCCGTACACCGCGTACAGAATCACCCGGGATGCGGGCGAGTAGGGGGTTTTCACACAGGATCCGTTCAGGTGCTCGTAGCAGAGCGGCCCAGCTGCGGTGGGGGCCGAGTTGCTGCTCATGATCTGCCCTTTACATTCAGAGAATTCTGTCCTTCTTGATTTCCACGGACTTTCAATGCTTCTGGGGGAATACATACAGTAGGATGCCTGAGGAAATTATCAGACATTAGTACTATTGTTTTCTCAATTTTCCTTTTTTATTAGAAATCTTAATTAAGTTCAGTAACAGAATAAAATGCAAAAAATTTACATCGGGCAAAGTCACTGGGAGTGAATTTCAACTAACTAAAGCTCAGATCCCTGAATTTGATAAAATTTCCTTTTGGTCCTACATATCTTTAAAAAATTTTTTACCTTCAGATTTCCTCTTTGCCACAGGCACTGATATGGGAAGTAATTATAGCATCAACTCCTGTTAGGTTTATCTGCCTTACTGCCTAAAGCATATAGCCCTCCCAGATATATAAACGCCATCAATAGGAAAATCCCTAGATGGAATCCCTGTAGTGTGAGGTGTGAACTTGGAAGTTTATTTTCAGTAGTGAGTGTGCAGAAAGTTACTGTAGAAACAACCATTTTAATTAGGTCATTATGTTTCTTGAGCTCAAGATTTTTTTTCTTCTCACACTTGAACTTTTCCCCTATTTTTAGTCCTGCTGTGACCACCTTCTTGGATTTTTGTTACAGAGATATAATAAGGTACAGGCACTGCGAGTCGACACTTAGCTTCTCTCTCCCAATAAGAATAATTTTTTTTTGCCTGCTAACAGGAAAGGTAGCATACAGTGTGAGCAACTTGAGACGGATGAATTACATTTCAGGAAAACATTAAAAAAAACCACCATGGTATTTAGACATGTCCACATTTCTGAACTACTACGACTGTCCGTGCTCTTAGAGAAAAGATGTGTTCTCTTTTCAAGACATCGTTGGAAGTGGGTCTGTAATGTCTCCTCATCCACGTGAGGAGTCCACACATTAAACCCTCCGAGTGATTCACATTTGTTTCTGAATCCACGTGGTAGAACTTTCTGTCCTTTGTGCTAAAAAATTTCAACAAAGGAATAATGAACAGAAAACTGAAACACAGCAATACATTTCTTGGTAATTTCCCACCCTTGGAATGTCGGGACAGGGCAGAGCAAAAGATAGTATTACCCAGGCTTCTTCAAGGATTCCAGACTCTGGTCATTGTAGGGCCACTGACTTTGAAGATATATCTGGACTTGTTCTTTTGAATTGTGCCATAGGAATTATTATTAATTCATCTGGTCATCTGACTCCTAATCACACACACAAAAAATACTCTTACTGATCTCTTAGATTCTTCCTAATGCATTCTGAGAGTTTGATTTTGTAAAATAATCAGTTACTTAAGTCGACAAAGGTGTAGGCTAGGCTTTCTCAGCTTCAGCACTATTGACATTTGAGTTCTGATAAGTTTTGATGTGGCATCTGTCCTGTACATCAAAGGGCATCTAGCAGCATCCCTGCTACTAGATGCCAGTAAAATCCCCTTAATTATGAAAGCCAAAAATATCTCCAGACACTGAGAAGTGTCCTCTGAGGCGCAAATGTATCAGAGAGGAATGACTGAAATGAACTCAGTTGTGTCTGACTCTTGGCAACCCCATGGACACCTCTGTCCATTCCAGGCTCCTCTGGCCATGGAATTCTCCAGGCCAGAACACTGGAGTGGGTAGATGTTCCCTTCTCCAGGGGATCTTCCTTCCCAACCCTGGGATCGAATCCAGGTCTCCCACATTGCAGACGGATTCTTTACTGTCTGAACCCAATATATTAGTGGATCTGCCTTACTTAGAACCATGATTCTAGGCAAAAAAAAGGATCACATGATCACAAGTATTACAAGTATCACCTGTCATTTGGGGTACAGAAATAACTTTATCTCCCTCCATTATTTTAAATTTATTCAGTAATTAATTCTTTAATCCAAGGCATAGTTATTGAGTGCCAGGAGCTGGGTACAAAGGAATGAACGAAATAGACATGACCCCTTTCTTCATGAAACTTTCAGTCTTGAAAGGAGAACAAACCTTCAACAAGTAAGCAGATAAGTGGATGTATGAATAAAAATTGGGGGAAGTATTACGACGGTGAAAGGCAGTATTGTGTGAGAGAGCAGTAACCGCCTAGACTGCCAGGTGCAGACAGTAAAGTTCCTGCCAACAGAATAAACCCAAAATGCTGCTGCAACTTTGTAGACTTTTAATGTAATATATGGGCTTCCTTGGTGGCTCAGTGGTAAAGAATCTGCCTGCTAATGCAGGAGATGCGGGTTCTATCTCCGGGATAGGAAGATCCCCTGGAGAAAGAAATGGCAACCCGCTCCAGTGTTCTTGCCTGAGAAATCCCTCAGACAGTGGAGCCTGGTGGGCTATAGTGCATGGGATTGTAAAAGTGTCAGACACGACTGAACAACTAAAAACAACAACAGCAAATAGAATATATACTCAGAGAAAGGAAATAGGAAATGAATGGAACTATAGTTGGGGTTTTCATACTTTTTTTTAGCATAGAGAAACTTAATGAGAAAGAAATATTACACCAGAAGTATAGAAAGAGGGAAAGAGGGACAGATAGAGGTCTAGCTGTGGTCTAGAAGCAGGATGGGGTGGGAAACCTGAAGCTTTTTCTGTGTAAAACCTGGACTGACCCCTAGATCTCTGTAAAGTGAGGAGCTAGATTCCTCCCAAAGTAAAGCACACTTTTCTTTTATGAAATTATTGCAAAGTATATATGATTGTCCTTGCTGCTGTTGTTGTTTTTTGCGATGTCCTTGGTTGGCAAAGTTAACACTCAGAAATTATCTGTCGGTTCCTTGAATTTTTCACCATTCTTATTATTTCTGAACCCACATTTCTAAGAACCACCATCCTGATACATTAGTCTTTTTAATAGTAAAAGTGATATTTTATAAAGTTACAGACATAGAAAACAACTTATGGTTACCAGGGTATAAGTGGTGGAGGGATAAACTGGAAGACAGGTTGACATACACACAATTTCTGTATATAAAATGGACTTCCACATTATTGTAAAGTAATTAGCCTCTGATTAATAAAAATAATTGGGGGAAAAAATAAAAAAATAAAAATGAATACATAAAAAAAAAAGGACTTCCCAGATGGATCAGGGGTAAAGAATCTGCCTGCCGATGTGACTGAACAACAAAATGGGCAGGGAGTACGTTACGCTTAAATTTTCTTGTCCAGCATCGAAACATAAATTGCATTCCATCAGTAGCTTGCAAAACAAGATTATATAGGAAAATTACTATATTGAAACCACAGGAATCAAAATAAATTCATTACACTGTGTTAGAACTGAAAAATTGTGTATAAACTGATACCATGCAGGCTAGGGTGCCTTTAATTATCTGTAAAATCAGATAGAAACAGTATGCTCAGTCACTAAGTTGGGCCCGACCCTTTGTGATCCCATGGACTGTAGCCCGCCAGGGTCCTCTGTCCATGGTATTTCCTAGGCAAGAATACTGGAGTGGGTTGCCATCTCCTTCTCCAGAAACAGTATAATTAGAAATAATACACTATTTCTAGAAATGCTTACCAATTCAAAGTATTTGTGTAATGGTAGTCAGAAATAATGTGCTAATAGGTAATGTTGATTTACGTCAAGCTAGAAAAATTTAAAATATAGCAAGAATACTTTGATGTATATTCTCTCCTGCCCTGAAGATATCATAATCTGATTTTAAAATTTTGAAGTCTAATTGACACACAGAACCCTCCAGTCTTAGTATCAAGAGTAATTCTCTGAAATAATTGGCTTGATTTATCCACTGTTAATTGCAGAACTAATTCATTTCTTTTTTTTTGCCTTAGAACTGAGTTTGTGGGTCATAAGAAAATGCATTTCACAGCCTCTGTCTTGGCTTCATTCTATGCCCTTCACTTCAGTTTTCTTTCTTCTTTTGAGCACACTTTTAAGTTATGCTTTCAAGTGTATCCTCAAAATCCACTATAAATTACTTTTAGAACACTATACAACTAAATGAATATGGAATAAATTGATCTGAAAATAAAGTAACATAATGAATGACAGTCTTAAAACCCTGCTTTAAACATCTGCTAACTGGTTCTAAACTCTAATATAATTTTATGAGCAGACTTACTAATAAGGAAGAAGCTCACTGAATAAATAAGTGTTATGATGCAAATTACCTTTCCCATGGACATAACTGAATTGATATTATAGTTAACAGAGTGATCACTTGATTGATATTACCTGACTCTGAAACCACAATGTGGGAATCACAGATCTCAACACCTAACAGAGCAGACCCGCTGCTTTGCCCTCCCTGGGCAAGGAGGCACCACGTCACTAAGTGGCTGTATTTACATTTTAATAGAAAAATAATGCAAAGGAAGAAGCAGAAGATTTAGGCAGAGGTTGAACTAATATAAGGTAACTGAAAGAAGGATTTATATTAACAAATATGTATTAGGTCCTTCACTTGTATTCTCCTAAATTTGGTTGTGACTACTACGAGGGGGCAGAGAAATACCATGAATTTCAGAAAGAGCCAAGATCACCCAAGTGTTCCAATGGCAGAATGGGTATTGCCTTCCAGGCATTTCTGGCTCCAAAGCTGTGTTGTCCCCATTACAAATAGGTTTTGATGTTATATTTACCAAAGAATTACGAACTTGAATTTAAGCATATGAGTCAGGGTTGAACTACAATTTAGTTATTTTATATTACAAAAATTTCACTTTTACTATCAGCTTTTTTCTCCTCATTATCTGTCCAACGTGAGTCTATTTTCAGTTCTCCCAAACTAAGAACAGAACCTACTCAGAAAACAAACTTATTGTTGAGGAATTCTCTCTTAAGACTTTGCCTGTGACGATGAGGTTGATGGCTTTTCGAAACCAGGGATAAAAGAAAGCATAAATCAAGGGGTTCATAGCTGAGTTATAATAAGCAATCCAAACCAGTATTTCATAAACATACGTGGGAGTGATGAAACCTAGGAAGGCATCAATGATGGAGTCTAGGAAGTAAGGCAGCCAGGAGACCAGAAACGCCAGCGCCACGACGCCCAACGTTCTTGCAGCCTTTCTCTCCCTCTTGGCCACTCTGTCCTGGTAGCTGTCTGAGCATTGCCCAGTCTCATTGCTCAGACTCTCAATTTGTCTAGCCTGCTGTTTAGCAATGAGGAAAATCTTGGAGTACAGAACTACCATCACAAGGGTGGGAATGAAAAATAATAGAAAATTCACCAATACCCAACTCTGATTGACTGCAATTTGACAGCCTCCCACACAGGTGAGAGCACTTACTAGATCCTCCAGGCCAGCTGCATTTGCTCCTGTGCCAAGAAGGGGAAAAGTGTAAATAATGGGAAAGAGCCAGGAGAAGGCAATACACAAGCCAGAAACAGACACAGTGACCCTGGCTGGATAGACCAGGGGGTCAGAGACGGCAGTGTACCTGTCCAGAGAGATAAAGCACAAGTGGTAGATGGATGCATAACAGAATGACCCATTGAAACAAGAGTGGAGTTGACAGTAACGCTCCCCAAAGTACCAGCAGCTCTCCACGGACCTCACTGTGCTGAAGGGCATCACGGTCACTCCCACCAAGAAGTCCGCACAGGCCAGGGAGGCGATCAAGAAGTTGGTAGGAGAATGCAGCTGCTTGAAGTGGAGAATGGAAATCATCACCAGGAGATTTCCAAATACAGTCAGCACAGATCCAAAGATGAACACGGTGTACAGGATGAGGCGGGGACCTGGCGAGTAGGGGGTTTTCACACAGGATCCGTTCAGGTGCTCGTAGCAGAGCGGCATAGCTGCGGCAGAAGGAGACGGACTGCTCATGATTCTCTTCTCATGATTTGATACCTGGAAACCTGTCACCCTCTATGGCCCAGGATGTCATTCCAGTTTTCAAAGTCCTTAAAAAAAAAGAGAGAGAAATACAATATGTTAGTAATTGCCAGCACATTCTGTCTCCATATCTTTGCAAGTGCCCGCCTTTATTTTCTTCTTTAATAAATATATTTATTTACTTGCTGTGAAGCGTCTTGGTTGCATCATGTGGGACTTTTTGTCGCAGTGCATGGACTCTCTGGTTGTGGCCTGAGGACTCAGCATTTGCAGTGCATGGGTTTAGTTGCCCTGAAGCATGTGGGATCTTAGTTCTCCCACGAGGGATCAAACCCGTATCTCCTGCATTGCAAGGCAGATTCATAACCACTAGAACACTAGCGAAGTCCTCAAATCCTTATTTTCATGTTTAGAGAGTGATTCATACCATCTTGTAAAATAATTCACTTCCAAATGCATAAACAGTTAACTTTCATCATTAAATTATTTAAGTTAAAAAAATGTATTCCTTTGCATTACCTGGTACTTTATGTCTGAGAAGTGCTGGTCTTCAAGAAGCTGTTATATGATGCTTATTCAAATGCTACTTTTTATAGGACTCTTTTCCTAATTTATCAGAGCAAGGATAATGCCCAAAACACTCTATCCCCTTAGGAAAGGAGCCAAATGATTCCAATACCCAAAGCACTTAAGAATGTATCCCCATAGTGAAAGGTGTAGAAAGAAAGGAAAATTTTAAATCATGATTGTGTTTATGCTAAAAATAATTTTATGCCCTACTAATTTCCTGATGACATTTGACCTTTTCATGAAATAGGAATGGGAATAGTCTCCTTAAAAACTTGCTCAAGATTTGAAAACCACGTTGTTTATTCTGACTAATTATGGGTGACTCAATTTTCATTTTGTAAGGACTACAGGTTGTTGATTCCTGTTTGTCACTAGAAGTCTTTCAAAGAAGTTCTTAAGCTCTTACATTTCTAGTTTTTATAAAGAGATTAAATACAGAATTATATTAAAATCTAGACTGTTTCAGGTTTAGTTTTAATAATTTTGATTTGGAAAACTGAGCGTGGAGAATCCAAAATGTTTCCTCATGAAATGTATGAAGGAAGAGTAAGTACACCTAAAAAGCAGTTCCTGCTAAGGTTTTTATTTTGGAGAGGGAGGGATTTTGTTGTTTCTAAATGGGAACTGTTAGGAATATATTAAAGAAATAATATGAAAAATGTATTTTTGGAATGTGAATATTCCTATGTTATACTCTGAATTTTACCGTTGACAAATTCTCCTCTTAGAGCTCTAGAACAGAACTCAGCTTAGACTTGGAAAAAAATTTTTTTCTGAAGAGTGACTTCTAGTCATTTTACAAAATCAGCTTTCTGAATCTGAGGTATATTTTATATTTGGAACTTTCACACTTTTAAAGTGAACAGGTTGTGGAATTATGGTAACTGTATCCACCCATGTAGCCACCCCTGCAATCAAGGTATTGAATAGACTGTTTCCAATGCCCCAGTTCATTGTCTGTGCAATATCCATCCGTTTATTGGCTATATTAGGAATGCATTCCCAATTATTTGCTAAGGAGTGATCTATTGTAGGAACATACCACAACTGTTTCATTTATATATATTTTGATGTTCATCTGGACTCTTGCTCACTTTAGGGCTGTTATTAGGTGTTGCTGAGAACACTCATATATAATTATTTGCATAGACATGTGTTTCATTTCTTTCAGGTAAATTGCTGGCCCTAATGGGAAATATACGTTTAACTGTACAAGAAAATACAAACTATCTTCTAAAGTAATTGTAGCCTTTTATACTCCCACCAGCAATCGATGAGTGTTCTTCAAGTCTTCTTCAACACTTGCTATTGACATGTTTTTAAATTTAACCATTCTAGATGGTGTATAGTCACATCTCATGTTTTTAATTTAATGAATGGTGGTATTGAGAATCTGTTCATGTTATTATTGGCTATTAATGTATCCACTTTTGGTGACATGTCCATTAAAAATTTTGCCTATTTTTACTTGAGTTCTAAAATTTCTTATTATTGAGTTTACTGGGTACAAGTTTGTTGGGGTCCAGCCCCATCAGGATCCAGGGGAACCCTCAGGATGAACGGCATCGGTGAGAGAGAGACACAGTGAGACAAAGCTCGGGCACTGAGTCTGAAGTTTATTTTTGCACTGCCCGTTTATGCCCTTAAAAACATCTTTTTTGGGGTGAGTGCATATTGCTTACACACAGGTCATCTCAAAACATTACAGCAACTTGACCTTAAACAGAAACAGGATGTCATCCACATATTTCTCGTTTACAAGAGTCTTCTTTATCATTTGGCCTTCAGGCCTGCTAACATTTTATGGCTTGCACCTGGTGTGACTTAAGAAATGTCTGTTTTTCTTGGAATTAATCTATTTTCTTTCTAATAGGCGTTATCTCCATGGGAACTAGATAGGATTACATTTTTACAGAACAGAAATGCAAAGGGCTGCAAAAACAGCAGATATAGCACAAAACAGGCTCTTAGTCTAAAAGTTAACTACCTGGAAGAAGTCACCAGCTAACCTCTATCTAAAGTATTTTCTATTAGGCACATTTGTGACTATTATTTGTGGAGCTTTTCTCACCCTGTGGAGGGACCTATGCTTAATAGTTTCTGTTGTTAGCGTACTGTGCTTAGGATGTCTAGAACAATCATGAACATTTTTTGCAATGGGAGCATACATTTATCAAACAAGCCAGAATGCCAGCAAAAGGGTTTGAATTGAAGCATCTCCTTCATCCCTGGCCCCTTCATAGGGTACCAGCATCTAGGAGATTTATTAATTAGGGTTTTAATTTGGTCTTTATTCAGTGAAAGAGGAGCAGAAGAGCTCTCGGCAGGCAACACAAGAATCTGCAACAGAGAGAACGAGAACAACAGCAGAAAAGCGGGGAGGATACAGGGTGGGGTAGAGGCTGGGGCCAGCCTGGAGGGTCCCTTGTATCCTGAACGGCGTTGCGTGTCAGGTCTTTTTATCATGACCTCGTCATGGGTGGGATCTCCCATAATGGCTCCCGGCACAAGTTCTTTTGGCATATGTCTTCTGAATATTTGACTTTTCAGTTTCCTGAGAGTGTCTTTTGAAGATTAGAAGGTTTTATTTTTAATGAAGTCCCACTTACTATTTTTTTATTTTTTTTTTTCCACTTACTATTTTTTTAATGGCTAGTGTTTTTTTTTTTCTAGTCTAAGAAAATTGTCTAACACAGTCACAACTATTTTCTTCTATGCTTCTTCTAGAATCTTTATAATTTTACTGCTAGTGTTTTATGACTCACATCATATTAATTTTAAATATGTTATGAGGAGGAGTCTGAGATTTATTGGGAGAATGAGTAGTAGTATAAGGATATTCAGTAGTTCCAGCAGCATTTCTTGAAATGACTATCTTTCTCCAGTGAATGACATTTGCTTGTGTCAAAAATCAATCAACCATATGTGTGCAGATTTATTTCTGGATTCTCTTCTATTCTGTTGATCTCTATTTCTATATTTAGGTCAATACACTTCTGTCTTGACTGAAACTTTACCTTAAATCTTAAAGCCAAGTTGTGTAAACCTTTTACTTTTTTGTCCTTTCCAAAATTGTTTTGGCCATCTTATGTCTTTATTTTTTATAAAACTTTTAAAACCACCTTGTCAAAAAAGAAAAAAAAAAAAAAACACCACACACACACACACACACAAAAACCCAAAAAACCCCCCAGCAGTGTTCATTGTTATAAAATTTGAGTCTTTAAAACAATTATGAAGAGGGGCACTGGAATATTTGACTGGGACAGTAAAATTTCTCATTTCCCCATTTAATTACATCATGTATGGTTTTCTGACTCATTGGAAAAGAGCCTGATACTGGGAAAGATTGAGGGCAGGAGGGGAGGGGGTGACAGAGGGTGAGATGGTTGGATGGCATCACTGACTCCATGGGTCATGGGTTTCAGCAAACTCCAGGAGATGGTGAAGGACAGGGAAGCCTGGTGTGCTGTGGTCCATGGGGTTGCAGAGAGTTGACATGATTTAGTGACTGAGCAACAGCCACCCCAACAATGATTTATGAATTTAGATGCTTTGCAAATAGCTGCAAAGCATCTAAACTTTAAATTGCTATGGTTTCCTCACATTGAAGGATCGTACATCTTAATAATATTGAGCCTACCTAGCCAAATGCATATTTTGTCTTTCCATGGTTAGAAAACCAAAAGGGGAAAAAAATGAAACTAAAAGTGTTATTTTAGCAAAAAGAAAGAAAGAATAGAGAAACAAAATATAAGGAGCACAGCTAGAAAGAAGTATCAAGAGAACAGAATCAGGTCAAATACGGAAAATCATTTATCCAAATTAGCATCTGTAGACACCTGTAATCAAGTGCCTACAGAAGAAAGGGCTCTGGGTGGCCAAAGGTTCTTGCTGCTTTAAACATTTTGGTAAAAATGAGCAGTATCTTGTGTTGATTAGTTTCTTTTAACTGCTCTGAAGAACTTGGGGGGAAAATTAGCTTAAAGGCTTTAAAGTGCCAGCTCAACATTTCTATAAGAGGCCTGAAAGCTTTGATGAAAACTCTGAAAGAACTCTTCATATCCTAGAGTCACAGAACTGAGTTTCTGAAAACCAAACTCCAAGCTGAAATCTGTAGGGCCCCGAATTACAAGGCAAACAGAATTCTCAAATTTCTAGAGCCTCTTTCACTAAAAGTCTGGCATTGATTAGCAAGGAAAGGGATTCTCGAAATTAGGATGGTGATATTAAGGCAGGTCCTAATGAAACTGGTTACCTCCATCCTCTGATTCTGCCAAGTCTTCTCTGGCAGAAGCAATAGCCCTCCCCTCACTGCCTCATGCATTCAGTTTTCCTTTGTCTGAAGGAGCGGTGGAGTCCTCCTCTGAGGTAATTGCCATAACAACGCACCTGGACCCTCCTCAGGGCGACCCCTCACACCTGTCCTCATCTTCTCCCCATCATCAGGACCCAGTCCTAGCAGGACCCAAAAGGAACGGTAGGAAGTGAGACTCATGAAGACATGCAACTCCAAACAGAAGCATGTAGGATTCTGCCCATCTATGTTGACAGAAACCCAAGGAATATATATGAGAATGGATCTCAAGTGTGTGATATCAGTGTGGAGGTTGAGTAAAGCAGGATCAGGCTTAATGTATTAATAAAGACCCACCATGCAACACATGATCTTTAGTGAAGGAAGAGTTGAGGAATCTTAAAGACATGCTCATGCTCAGTTATGTCCAACTCTTTGCAATCCCAGGGACTGTAGCCTGCCAGGCTCCTCTGTCCATGGGATTTTCCAGACAAGAATACTGGAGGGGATTGCCATTTCCTTCTCTGGGGGATCTTCGGAACCCAGGGGTGAAAATCATGTGTCTTGAGTCTTCTGCTTGGGCAGGTGGATTCTTTACCACTGAGCCACCTTGGAAGCTTTAAAGACATGCTGCAAAACAATATTAAACTACTTTAATACAGTAAGATATAATAATTCCTGAGATGTTTTAATCACTTTAAGAGGTAGTCCCCAAAATATTGGGCTTCCCAGGTGGCTCAGTGATAAAGAATCTGCCTGCCAAGGAGGGGGCGTGAGTTTGAACCCTGGTTCAGCAAGATTCCCTAGAGAAGGAAATGGCAACCCGCTCTAGTATTCTTGCCTGGAAAATTCCATTGATAAAGGAGTCAGTCAGGCTACAGTCTATGGGGTCGCAAAAGAGTTGGACACGGCTTAGAGACTAAACAACAACAACCCTAAAATGTACCAACACTGTTACATTTTATTTTCATTACGTAAGAAAAATATATACTAGGAATATGCACACAAAATGTATTTTTATTAAATTAAAAGAAGCAAACATCTTTTGAGATCAACACATACACACTGCTCTATTTTAAATGGATAACCAATAAGAACATATACAGTGTATGGAACTATAGTTATACATGCAAGAACATGTATAGTGCAGGGAACTCTGCTCAATGTCATATGGCAGCCTGGATGGGAGGGAACTTCAGGGGTGAATGAATACATGTATATGTGTGACTAAGTCACTTTGCCGTGAACCTGAAACTATCACAACATTGTTAACTGGCTGTACTCCAATATTATACTTTGGATAGTGTTTATAGAAAAAAATTGCCCTGTCATAACTGGAAGGTAAAATAACACACTTGATGGGATGAGAAAAATAATCACAAAAAGATAATCTCTCTTGTGGAAATAGCACCACCTGTTCATGGCTATTCCCACATTTACAGAAATCCCCAAATGATATAAGTCCAACCCTGAGTCCGAAATGGCTTATGCATATGACTCAGGGACCTCTTAAGGTCCCTGACTTGACTCAAGGACCAAAAGACCTTTCCCCAAGATACAAGCCTCTGAAAATGAGAACGAAGTTAACTGAGTTCAGAAAAAAAGACAGGGAACACAAGACTTTCATGGGACATGGAACTAAGAAACTTTTGAAAGTGAAGGAAAGGTCAGCCTGAAAGAGAGGCCCAGAAAAGGAAAACCATTAACAATGAAGCAAGGAAGCGTGCAGATTTGAGGAAACAAGAAAACATCAACTTGTGTCAAATATTTTTATTGAATATATTTCTGTTAGATGATTAAAAATGTTCACTCATCAGAAAAGTAAGAGCATGAAGGTAATGCTGCTGAAATTGAGGTATCGTTTCTCCTCCTCAGCTGAATGGAACACTTTTACACAATGTATTGTATGCCACGGTTACTGAGAAATTCCAAATAAATCATTAAATTCCTCGGTTTGAAAATTAGCTCTCTTTAGAAAATAAGTTAATGGTTGATGAGCTGTCTGTTAACACTTGGCCTGTTATGATAACTTTTATTGCTTTCCTAAACCAAGAGTAAAATAAAGCATAAATCAAAGGATTTAGAGCAGAACTATAAAACCAAACCAGCAAAATATCTCATAAACATATGAAGGCGTTGTAAACCTCCCCGCCAAAAAAATCAATAAATGAATCAATCATATATGGTAACCATGAGATCAAAAATGCTATCACCAAAAATGCTATACTTAGAGTTTTAGCAGCTTTTCTCTCTCTCTTAGTCACTCTGGTTTTGTATATGCCTGATAATCCTTCTACTTAGCTAGGAATATGTTCAATCTTTATAGCCTGTTGTCTAGCCACAAGAAATATATTACTATACAGAATTATCATGACAAAAGTAGGTACAAAAATAATATAAAGTCTATTAAAATCCAAAATTGATTTACAACAAGCTGACAAGGTCCAGTGCAGCTGAGGGCATTTACTAATTCCTCCATCCCGTTCTCGTGAACACCTGTGAGGAACACAGCTCTGCTGCACAGGAGGGCAGGATCCGGGAGATGCTGATGCAGACCCCTGACACAGACACCCTGAACTCGGTGGGAGAGACCAGGGGGTCAGTAACAGCAACAGACCTGTCGATGACGACGAAGGACAGTGGAAGAGAGAAGAGTAACAAATGCCACATCACAACACGTGTGAAAAGTGCAGAGAGTTCACCCAAAGTACCAGCAGCTCTCCACGGACCTGACCATGCTGAAGGGCATCACAGTCACTCCCACTAGAAAGTCTGCACAGGCCAGAGAGGTGATGAGAAAACTGGTTGGTGAGTGCAGCTGCTTAAAATGCAGGATGGCAGTCATCACCAGGAGGTTCCCAAACACGGCCAGCACGGCCCCAAAGCCAAACACCGTGTACAGAATCACCCAGGATGCGGGCGAGTAAGGGGTTTTCACACAGGATCCGTTCAGGTCCTCGTAGCAGAGCGGGACAGCTGTGGGGGTGGATGAACTGCTATTCATGATGCTGCTGTTAATAGCATGTAAACATCTGGAGATGTTCTGCCCTTTCCAATTACATAAAATAGAGCAGTTTTCTATCTCTTTAACTAAATACCCGTGTTACAGTTACCAGATATTATCATAATGCCCTGTCATATATCTATTTTAATTTTAAACTCAGAACATATAAAATAATAATATACGCAAGTTAAATTCTCAATAAATACCACTATTAATAATTACTTTTTTATTTTTATTCTTTAGAATATAGTTGAAAACAACTTTCCATATCCAATAAGAATTTAAGCAAATCTGTGGCAAATTTGCTTTTGCCACAATACATTTCTTGCATTGTAATTTATGAAAAAAATTTTTTACCTGGACTGGATATTGGATTTATTCCTCATTGTCAAAGTTAGTGAGATATATGTGATTTGTTATTTATTAGTTACCTTTACTACCCTCACCCTCACAAGAACGTCTGAGGAGTTAATGACAAAACCCCCCAGGAAACAGCCAGAGCCCATATCAAAATATCTACGGGGGAGTCCCTGTATTGCAAGGTGTGAGCAGAGAGAAGAAACTTATATTTAATAATCTCCAGTGAAAACGTATTGTTTGATGTAGAATGGCCTCACAGCAGGGGTGCAGAAAAATGAAAATGAGAGGATATCTCACTTGTATACAAAGATGCAAATATCCTAAACAGAATGCTTGTAAACCAAACATATCAACATATAAAAAGATGATGCGTTTGATTCAATCAATGCTAAGAATGGAAATTGCGTTAACATTAGGAAATCAATTAATATAATTCACCATATTATCAAACTAGGATTTGTGATTATTTGATTAAATGCAATAATAGCAGGCATTTTTTCCCCCACTCTTTTTCTGGCATAATTGCATCAGCATTCCAGGATGCTAAGCAGATGACCTGGTGAGTACATTGGGATTGTCTTTGTATGTTCTATCTGGTAGAGATAGACATTTCTCAAAATGGGAAAAAAGATGTCCACAGTACCCTCAGCTTGAATAACAATAATCCACTCCAGATCTGTGAGTCTGGTGACCCTCTGTATGTGCTTCAGACCATTCATGTGTGGCTCATGATGTAGTATGCTGCTTAGGCTTGTTTAGATTTCAGAGCTAATGTACCATAATCGGTTTTCCCTCTATCTGTGGGAAAAGGTTCCACTTTTCAAGAAACTATAGACTTATCAGGGAATCTAGTTCTGCTTTTGAAATCCCTTCCTTTTTAGTGTCTTCAGTCAGGATTTTAGTCAGTCAGGATTTTAGTTATGTCGGAGTACTTGGTCAGTTTTCTGTTTTCTTATCTTCCTTCTTCCATCTCTCCTTCTCTCCTAGTCTCTTACTAATTACCCCGTATCTGTCTGGAAATGTGAAAATATTCTGAAGTTCTTCTTCAAATTCTCTCATCACAGTCACGTACTTCCTGAACTGAATATAACTTCAGAAAGCCTACTGTACATCTTCACACCAGTTTTCTTAGAATTTGAGTCACAGCCCTTAGTTAATAACTTTTAATCAGTAGGCATACAGATGTGTGCATCCTAAAACATGATGGATATTCCAGACACACCCACAAGTATCTTCTGTGACTCACAGAGAATAGATTAAGGTGTGCAAGACATGTTACTTTAATGCAGCCATCGTTATAATGGTAGCAAGCAGCAAACAGTATATATAAGTGGTTTGGTTTACATGTATTAAGTCACAAAATGGTTATGTGCAAAAAAAACGAAGTCAGAAGTATTATTATCCTTATTTTATAATCCTAATGGATTGGGAATGGGTATGGATATATTCTAGGAAGGGAAGAGGAAAATGTGTTTTTAAAAATAATGACTGACATACTTTGCAAATTATATTTATTGCTACATCTAAGACACAGTGTTCCAAGCTCCTTAAAGTTTCAAAACTGTAGTACTAAGATAACTTGAATTTGTAATTCACTTGTAATTTATCTCATAATGCTTGAGCTAAATGCAAAAGAAAAAATAATTACTCTCAAAGAAGTATTAAGTGTTAAAAAATACATCGAATATAGCAGTGTGTACATGAACACTGCTATGGTTTAAATGGATAACCAACAAAAACCTATTGTATAGCACATGGAACTCTGCTCAATGTTATTTGCCAGCCTGGATGAGAAGGGGATTTGAGGGAGAATGGATACATGTGTGTGTATGGCTGAGTCCCTTCACTGTTCACCTGAAACTATCACAACATTGTTAATACAGTGTTGTTAATACATTATTGTTAATATTGTTAATACAATGATCAGCTATACCCCAATACAAAATGCTTTTGTTGTTAAAAAATAAAATAAAAACATTAAAAATATATTGGAAAATATTTTTACAACAAATGTATTTTTTAATTACGAAAGAGTGGGATCAATAAACGTTATCCTTCCATCAAAAATTAAAAGAAATAAATCCATTTTAGCTAACTTCATTGCCAAAATATGACTTTTACTTCTTTATTTATTGATTGCTATGTCTCCGTCTGTATCTGCATCTGTATATCATCTGTATATCTGTACTCCAGACACTTAAATTTAATTTACAAATAGTTTTCCAAGTAAGTAATTATTAATCTGAAAAAGTCACTAAGAAATATGGAATTAGACTGACTAGAGACCTGTAGGGAAAGATTTAGGAAGAAAACAGGAACAATATGTACTTAAAAGACACATCCTTCCTAGTAATAGCTCCTGTAAAGAATGATTCAATTCTGAGCAAGCATGTGGCATAAATAACTTATTTTTTGGAAGAAAATCCACACACCAGTGTCTCTGGAAAAATAGGTCTAACTTGTATGATTTTTTAAAAGGAGAAAATATTAAAATGATGAGATGTGGAGCATCATTAATTTACAAACATGCCACACATTTTCATTTTTCAATTATTAAAGAAAAAAGAAGAAAACATTCACCCAAGAATATAATACATTTACTCAATGAGCATTGAAACAAACCTGACTTATCATCGACCTGTTTAGCAACTGGGTTTCAGAGAGACAGCATTTTTAAAGGGACCATTTTTAAAAAGAGACAGTCTGAACACTTGATCTGATTATGAAAAGTGATGCAAAATTAGGATGCAAACAATATTTCCCAAAGTTCAATTATACAAAGCTCAAATATTTGAACTTAAGGACATCTTAGAGAGCGAAGAGTATAAACCCCTGATTTTTTTTGATGGGGAAACTGATGAGGGGAGGGGTAAGATATTGTCAAAATAGCTTGACCTGGTGCTACCAGCTTACAGGACCAGGTCAGGATCTCAGAAAACTGCCCTCTGGGTTTCTTTCCCTCACCTCTGCATCTTAATTGTCTCAGGGAAGTAATACATGAGGAGATCAATATTTGCACAGAGTTTTGAATTATCCAATAAACATTTAGAGGATGGCACGCTCTCCTTTCCCTACATTCTGTAGAAACCTGGAAGGAGAAGAATGTTGTATCTCTTCCCAGAATAAGAGGTTTGTCTTTTTCCCCCCTGCTCAAACCCTGGAAGCCTGCCACAAACTTCCAGCACAACACAGCCCACCCTCACAGTTCCACTCCTGCTTTTTGCAAAACCCTATCCCTAGATGGTTAGATGGCATCGCCGACTCAATGAACATGAGTTTGAGTAAAGTGTGTGAGATAATCGAGGACAGGGAGGCCTGGGGTGCTGCAGTTCATGGGGTCACAAAGAGTCAGACATGACTTAGTGACTGAAAACAAGCTTGCATTCAGTCAGTCTTGGTACAAATCAATTGCGGGAGTCCGTGGTGAGAAGATCTCCCGACTCAGGAGAAGTTTCAGCGCCTTCCTGAACCACCGGTAGGAAAAGACATAGATGATGGGGTTGCAGGCCGAGTTGAAGTAAGCAAGCCAGATAAACGTGTCGAAGACCAGCGGTGGCGTGATGAAGCTAAGGAGGCTGTCGACCATCGTGTCGACGGTGAAGGGAAGCCAGCACAAGAGGTACACACCCACGGCGATGCCCAGGGTCTTGGCAGCTTTTCTTTCACGCTTGGCAGCTCCAGCCAGGCTTTTGCTTAAGTTGTTGATCTGCTGAGCCTGCCTGGTTGCAACCACAAAGATCTTCACGTATAAGCTGATCATGATGAAGCAGGGGAAAAAGAACACAGGGAAGTTTAGCCAGCCCCAAAACTTATTGAACAGCAGCTGGCAACTGCCCACACATGGCATCTGTGCCAGCCACGGGTGGAGCCCTCTCTCTACCACGTCTGTGTAGAGCAAGAAGGCAGTGTAAGCTGCTGGCACCCCCCAGCCTGCCAGGATGTACCCGAGGGCCACCCTGACCGTGAACTTAGACGGATAGAGCAGGGGCTCACAGATAGCACAGTGGCGGTCGATGGAAATGAAACAGAGATGGAAGATGGAGGTGAGGCAGAAGAGGGTGTCCAGGTAGGTGTGCAGGCGGCAGAGAGGGTCTCCGAAGAACCAGCAGCTCTCCACGGAGCGGACAGCGCTGAGGGGCAGCACCAGCAGACCCAGGGACATGTCGGCCAGGGCCAGCGAGAGCAGCAAGAGGTTGGTGGGAGTGTGAAGCGCTCTGAAGTAGGTCACAGCGAACACCACAAACAAATTTCCTAGGACCGTGATCAGCACGCCTGCCGCACAGGACAGGTAGATGGTGAGCCGGATGCCCAGGGGATGGACTGTCCTGGGGCAAGACCCATTCACCTGGTAACAGAATGTCTCGGGGCGCTCTTCAGCATCTTGGTTGAGGACCACACTCATTTATGGTTTCTCTTCCTCTTCTCTTTCTGGGAAGGGTTGCCTGTCCCCAACAACAACAACAACAAAATTTATCTGATAGACGACTAGACAGTGAGATCTATAGGAAGAACTAGAGGAAGATTTAAAACTGTGCCTTGAAAATCAACTACAGCATGGGACTCAAGGTCCCAGAAGAGCTACTTCTGTTAGCCCTGGTTTTTCTGACTAAGCACTCTTAAAAGTACTGGAGACAACATCCTTAAGGAAAGAGAAGAAGGATGTAAGTACATATTTCCTCAAAGAAAAAGCTAGTTATATCACAATAAGTAAGTAAGTAAGTAAGTAGGTAAAGTCGCTTGGTCGTGTTCGACTCTTTGCGACCTCACACCTACCAGGCTCCTCTGTCCATGGGATTTTCCAGGCAAGAGTACTGGAGTGGGTTGCCATTTATGTCACAGTCGGGAGTATAAAATTATTAAGAAGTGTCTCTTCCATTTTGAAAACGTACCTGCTGTCAAATGTAAACTGAGATATAAGTGATGAGGGGGAATTGGATGAAAATAATCAAAAAGATACAAGCTTTCAGTTATAAGATGAATAAGTACCTGGGATATAAAATAGAACATAATAAATGTAATGAACACTGCTGTATGTTATACATGGAAATTCTTAGGAGAGCAAATCCTAAGAGTTCTCCTCACAAGGAAAAAATTTTAAATTATACAGTACTTCAACCTATACAGCACTGTAAGTCAATTATATCTCAATAAAACTGGAGAAAAAACAAAATTATTTTTGAGTCTGAACCAGGGAAGAATTAATTCTTGTTAATAAATCATTACTTGGGGAGATGTAACTTCTGGCTCCACCTTCTAAGAATTAAATAAGCCGACAGTAAAATCAACTGAGTAAGCTGTTTTTAATTTATTTACTTATATTGAGGTATCATGACATATGGGACTTCCCTGGTTGCTCAGTCAGTAAAGAATCTGCCTGCAGTGCAGGAGACCCAGGTTCGATCCCCCTGGGTCAGGAAGATCCCCTGGAAAAGGAAATGACAAACCACTCCAGTATCTTTGCCTGAAAATCCCATGGACAGAGGAGCCTGGTGGGCTGCAGTCCATGGGGTCACAAAGAGCCGGGCACGATGGAGCGACTAACATGCACATAATGACATGTAACCTTAACCTAGTTTCAAGAACAACATAATGTTTTGATATTTATATATATTTATGTTATGAAATGATCTGCACACTAAGTTTAGTTAGCATTCAACACTGCACAATTTTTCTTATGATGAAAACTTTTAAGATCTACTCTCTTAGCAACTTTCAGATATGCAGTACAGTAATATTAACTTCAGTCATCATCCCCATGACTTAATTATTTTATAAACAGATGTGTGAATCTTTTGACACCCTTCACCCATTCACTCAATTCCAGTCTCTGGCAGCTTCCAGTCTGTTCTCTGTATCTGTGGGCTTGTTTTTTTAAATTCTACATATAAAAAGTGAGATCACACAGTATTTATTTTTCTCTGTCTGATTTATTTCACTTAGCATAATGCCCTCAAGGTCCATCAATATCGTCTCAGATTGCAAGATTAAATTTTTTATGACTAAAATATATTCCATTCAATTTATTATTTATTTTTTAATTGGAGGGTAACTACTGCTTTACAATTTTGCACTGGTTTCTGCTGCCCAACACCACAAACCAGTCATAAGTATAACTCCCTCCCTCTTGAACCTTCCTTATGCCTGCCCACCTTCCTGCCTGTCTAGGTCATCACAGAACACCAGGCTGGGCTCCCTGTGTTATATGGCAACTTCCCACTGGTTATGATAGTGGGTATATGTCAATGATGCTTTCTCAATTTGTCCCATCCTCACCATCCCCTGCTACATCCACAAGTCTGTTATCTCCATCTGTGTCTCCATCCCTTCCCTGCAAAGAGTAAGCTTTTTGAATTACATGTCAACCCTCCTCAGGAAAAGAATTCAGCATACAAATAATTAAATGAATAGAATTGCCCTATTTTACTTTTGTGAGCTACACAATTTCTAAAGATAACACAATGTTTACACACCCTGGGGGAACTGTCACAAATAAAAAAAGCATTTTATCTATCTAGTCTAGTCACTAGTCTGTGAAATTTTAAACAAAGTCTGATAAAATTGTATTCTGAGCTTTTAAGCTACTTACAGAAGAGTCAGAATCACTTCATGGAAAGGAGTTCTTCTTTTAGCAGGTGACATAAGGTACATAGCATTCACTTCCTTTAGCAAAGATGGCAGATGTACAAGCAGGTAATGATTTTATACTCCAAGTAGAAACTGCTCCTCTATTTTGGGATGTGAAACAAATTAGTACTGAAGGAATACCCAGGGACCTAGTTTGCACAGTTCACAAGTCTCAGTAGTTTAAGGCTCATTCTCAATATAGGATCACTTATCCTGCTAATTAATTAGAGATGAAATTTAAAGACACTGGATTTACATTTTATTTTGCTTAATTTTACTTTAAGTGTGTTCCATATATCCCTTCTGCTTTAAGATTGTGTATTTTTCTCCCAGCATGAGAAATAATTGAGAATAATCGATCATAAGCCCTTTGGTTTGTGACTCCTACATGGGATTCATCATGGATTCTTTTTAAGCTCTACATTTTGTGCTGGTTAAAGAAATCACAGAAGGTGAAACAGTTCACCTGGACATAGCAAAGTTAGATTCTTGTTCTGCCACTTCCTAGGTCATCACTGATCCTCTTCCTCCCTTTGTTTCCCCATTAATAAGATGACCTATGATTAGACTCATATGCTGTATATCACAGAGATAATATCGAGGAAAATAACGTGTTCAATCATACTCTGCTTGTTCTGTTTCTTGGTACCAAACCTCCAGAGGATGGAATGTGTCTTTTCAGCCTTGGAGAAATCATTCCACAGTGCAAATTAAACTGATGTCACAAAAATGACAGAATTCTAAAGGGAACAATAGATTACATCTAGCAGCAGGGGTGTAGGGCAAGGTGGGAAGTCCAAAAAGAAAGGAAGGAATTTGGCATGTACCTCCCCCTTCTCTGCAAAGTCAGGGACACACCCAGTGTTGACTGTCAGAAACTTGCCTTGTGCATGGTTTTAAAGTGACGGACTAAGACAGAAAAGACAAGCACAAGAAGATACACAATCCATTTGTTTTGCGAATTGGAGGTTCAACTATTAACATCATATGAATACACTCACCTCTAAAACAATGCACATTAAAAAAAAAATAAGCTTTTCCTAGTCAATACAGATTTAAGGACAAGTGTAGGCTATTTCCATGAAGTAGATCCTATAATTTCTCCTGAACCGAGGCCACAAAACAGACTGTTCAGGAATACCAGCTCCTAGTTTTACATCTTTTCTTCCATCTCCTTCTTCTAAACAAGCCACATCTGGTATCCCAAAGGCCATTCAAGAGTCCACATGGATTATTTTGACTAGTGTGTAATGAGAGACAGGAGTAGCTAAGACAGCTTATATGTAACCACTTCCTAGCTCAGCAATAATCCTGGAAAGGTGGTATTATATATAATATTTATCCTGAATTGTCTCTAATTTGCATCCTTTCATTCCTATATATATTAAAACCAAAACATAATATGATGCGGAGTAAACAGTTAAAATCTAGTATTGGAAATTTCAATCTATTTCAATGCCTCCCCCTCACCTAAAGGGTGAAATTCACCCTTTATCCGGCGTAGAAGGTCCTCCCAGTTCACTCCCAACATCTCTGCAGTTTCATCTCCCTATATCACGTGGCCAAACTGGTTTTCACACAAATATCTGGCTGCTTTTTTCTTTTGCTTGTTTTATTCCTCGTGATGAATTATGCTCTGCCAGCCTGAGAAATGTGTTTCCCAGAATCTCTTTATGTATATGATTCCAAGTTAGAGGAACTTTGGGGAGATTTGGAAAGCAGAAATGAAGCTGCAGTCATTATTCTGCTGGTTTTTCCTGGCAGACACAGAAGTTGAGATGTTTGGATGGCATCACTGGCTCAATGGACACAAGTCTAAGCAAACTTCGGGAGCTGGTGAAGGACAGGGGAGCCTGGCATGCTGCAGTCCACAGGGTCACAAAGAGTTGGACACGACTTAGTGACTAAACAACAACAGTGGTAGACAGACAGAGGTAAGAGGTTCCAGCTTGGCCTCACTCCTGTCTGCTGGCACCGCTGACCAACGGTAGCCTCAGATATCCCACCAAATTCCTGCAAAATGCACCAAGGCAGCAGTCAGCCAGAGACAACAGCTAACCATCGACTTCTCTATAAGCGCTGACTTTGCAGTCCTGAGTCTGACTGGTGGAGAAGGAGATGGCAGCCCTCTCCAGTGTTCTTGCCTGGAGAATCCCTGGGACAGAGGAGCCTGGTGGGCTGCCGTCTATGGGGTCACACAGAGTCAGACACGACTGAAGCAACTTAGCAGCAGCAGCAGTGATTGGAAGTGAGTTCTTTAATGAACCTGATGATACAATCCTTTGGCCTAAAACACAGGCTGCTGCTCCTGCTGCTAAGTCACTTCAGTCGTGTCCAACTCTTTGTGGCCCTATGGACTGTAGCCCAGAAGGCTCCTCTGTCCATGAGATTCTCCAGGCAAGAATGCTGGAGTGGGTTGCCATTTCCTTCTCCAAAATGCAGGCCATCTTCTCTAAATCCCAAACCTGGCTAAATTTTCCTCCTTCATGCTGCCTTAGCTTCCTGCAGTAGAACTGAGTGGTTACGGATCACAAGCTTCTTAAGGCCAGGATTTGTTTTATTCATCTCGGATCCACACGCACTCAGAGCAGATCTCGGCACACAGCAGATGGCCAATAAATGTTTAATGAACTGAGTGGTTTTTAGTAAAGAGAACAAAGTGTCCATGGTAGTCACCATGCTCTTGAGAAAATGACTACTCTGTTCATCCTAGATAATACCTAGATAGAAGATCTATTTTGGATTAGAAATAAGGATGGGATGATTCACTTTTTCTATGGACTGGCCTGGGAAGAGCATGTGGAGCTGTTTTGTGAAACAACTGAACTAACATCCATGGACACCCTTTGAAAACTACAAAAGTCCTCCATTGAGGTAAGAAGAGATTGTGACTGTGGTAGAAGCTTCTACCTTCTCCTTAATTTCTTCTCTATTTAGCTCAGCTCCTAGTGGGCAAAAAAAAAAAAAAAGCTAGGTGGTATGGAAAAAGGACCACCCCATGGCCTCAGACCCCACTTTCTTGATGTTAGGTAACACATTTTATGTGATCTTAATAAGAAAAGAACTATGTGCTGAACGAATGGCTCCCCATCCTACTCAGTCCCTCAGATTCAGCAACCCAAACATCTGTGCTGAATTCCCAAAGAGGAACAGAGGCTCATCATGGGATGTGGATTATAAAGTGCTCCTGTCCTCATAAAGTGGTCTATTGCCCATCAGGCCCTGGAAGGAGGTCTAACTTGGCCTGAAGTCTGAGGAACTATTCCTGTTCTTTTGATTTTCCAAAACAAGTGCCTTTCCCTCCAAATACTGCCTTCAGGATTATGGGTGGAGAAAATGTCCTCCTGAAGGACTACATTACTGCTCTCAGAACAGAATAAACTAATTCTCTATTAAGCATCTTAATGCCCAGTTTTGATTTCATATACCGTACTGTGATAACAGTAATTTGCTGAAACATCTCAGTACTTAAATATGCTGTATTCAAACTACTGAATTATAAGTACTAACTTTGGGAAGCTATGAATGTTCAGCAGAACACAGATCAAGAGGGTCTTGAGGATTTCCAACTGAATAGAGATGTTGTTAAAGGTGTTTTAAAATAATGAGTAGTTTTCTCAATAGATACACTGAAGCAAGGATAGATTTTTTTAAAAAGCAAAAAGTTTCATGAAAGCCTTGGGATTTACCTATATGAATATTGGAAACCTTAGGATTAGCTGTGCTGCATAGATGTGTGATGTTATTTTACCAGGTCAGAGAATCAGATATTCTGATATCACTGTAAGAATTACTACAATCAAATACACACTTATTTGTAGCAAATACATACATGCTAAAGGTAACTAGTTTTCTTTTTGCAATTTGCCAGTGACTTTTGGTTATTGTTATGAAAAACAACCTTACTTTCTGCAAAAAAACACTAAGGTTGATGAATATGTTGCTCTAGCTACATGTGAACAGATTCTAAGTTTGTGACTATATTCCATTTGGGCTGGAAGAATGAGCCTATTAATGATTTACATTTTTTAAAAAAATCTCAGTCTGCTGTGGTTGATTCATGTTGATGTATGTTAAAAACCAACACAGTATGGTAAAGCAATTATCCTTCAATTAAAAATAAATTTTAAAACCTCAACCTGTTAATACATAGAGTAGTGAACAATATTTCTGTACAACCACACTTTTCTATAAAGCACTTGTACTACTGAGACATTAGGAAAGGAGAGACTTAATTTCTATCCTCAGGAAGTTCACCGTGTGAGCATGAAAATTGTAGTCTGAATGTTGCACGTGTTCTGAGCTGGTCAGTCATTTTCCACCGTGTGCCTCTTCTGGCCTTGTCCTCAAGTTTCCCAGCACAACTTTGTACACATATGACCAAAGCCCATTAGAACATGTTTCAAATTCAGTTCAATTCCTTCTTTACAAGTGGACTTTCCCCCCATCTTCCTTGCCAAGAGAATGAGCCCCCAATGTCCAATATCTTTTATCATTGTTTCTTTCTGTGAATTTGAGGAACTCCCTCCCACTGTCCTCAAAGTTTCTGTTTTGGTTATCCAGTGAATGCCTCCAGTGATTTTTATTGGAAAAGAACTATATCAATCACTGTGGGATACAAAGATGAATAATATAAAGAGTCTTGCACACAAGAAACTCATGATCTACATGAGCAACCAACACATTTGTGCATACTTAACTCCAGTACTGGTGGCTCAGATGGTAAAGAATCCACCTCCGGTGCAAGAGACCCAGGTTTGATCCCTGGGTCAAGAAGATCCCCTAGAGAAAGAAAAGGCTACCCTCTCCAGTACTCTTGCCTGGAAAACCCCATGGACAGAGATGCATGGCAAGCTACAGTCCCTGGGGTCGCAAAGAGTTGGACGCAACTGAATGAATTAAAAAGCAGAGACATTACTTTGCCAACAAAGGTCCATCTTGTCAAAGCTATGGTTTTTCCAGGGGTCATGTATGGATGTCAGAGTTGGACTATAAAGAAAGCTGAGCGCCAAAGAATTGATGCTTCTGAACTGTGGTGTTGGAGAAGACTCTTGAGAGTCCCTTGGACTGCAAGGAGATCCAACCAGTCCATCCTAAAGGAGATCAGTCCTGGGTGTTCATTGGAAGTACAGATGTTGAAGCTGAAACTCCAATACTTTGGCCACCTGATGTGAATGAGTGACTCATTTGAAAAGACCCTGATGATGGGAAAGATTGAAGGCAGGAGAAGAAGGGGATGACAGAGGATGAGATGGTTGGATGGCATCACTGACTCAGTGGACATGAGTTTGGGTGGACTCTGGGAGTTGGTGATGGACAGGGAGGCCTGGCGTGCTGCGGTTCATGGGGTTGCAAAGAGCCGGACACAGCTGAGTGACTGAACTGAACTGAACTGAACTGAATGACTAATCATGCAACTCTAGCACAAAGCCGGAGGCAGAAGAGACAGGATTGGGGTGGTGAAGGGGGGCAGGGAACACAGAAGGAAGATGTCAGTTATATCGAATTTAAGATCTTATTGGGGCACCAAAAAGATCCTCCTCTGGTAGTAAGAAATAAGAAGCTCAAATTTGGGGGAAATAATAGGACTGAAAATAAATACATTTGAGAGAAATACATGGAGACTGTGAGGCTAAATAAGGTTAGAGCAGAATTTCTCAACCATGGCGCTATTGAAGTTTGGGGCCAGATAATCCTTTGTTGTCAGGGAGGCTGTTCCATGCACTGTATGATTTTTGTCAGTATCCTTTACCTCTGCCCTTGAAATGTCAGTAGAACTCCCTCCCTGGCTATAAGAACCCAAAATGTCTCTAGACTTTGCCAAATGCACTCAAGGGGCAAAACTGTGCCAGGCTAAAGACCACTGGGTGAGAGAGACAGAGTAACCGTGTGAAGGGTGAAAAGATCATAAAGGACGCAGTTTGGTGAAATAGGTTTCTAGGGCAGGAGAAGGAGGAGAAAAGCAAAACACGGAGAAGAGACAATCACTGAGGAAGTAAATATCAACCAAAACACTAGGGAGGGAAAGAACTGCAGTTCTGTGAATGAAGCTTAATCTTGGTGAATAAAATGTGCACACACAGCCAAAGAGATGTTCACAGCACTTGCATGTATACACGTAGGCCATGTGACTCTATAGATCAAAAACATATGTTAGAGAAAGAATACATTCCTAAAAATCCATTCTGCTTATTTAATGAGACAGTCCGATTTTATCAAACTATTGCAAAAGTCACTTGAATTCTTTTTTAAGAGATTAATCAGCAACCGCAGCTGCTTCCTTCTCCCTTCCCGTGTCCTCACATGCTCTGTAATTCAGCCTCACAGTGTTCTCAAGTTCTCCCCACGCTCCCAAAATGTAGTAATCTCAGGGAAGACTTAGATAAACTCTACATGGCTATTAAAAGTGTGAAGTCCAACTGTCTCCTCTTTTGATGTTTACAGGATAAAAAGAAGATCCCCATCTGACATGCCAAAGGTGTGAAAAGCTAAATCTCTCATTTTGGAAATTTGGGAATCAACAAGTCTTGGGAGAGAGTTTCTTTTTACCGGAGGTATCTCCCCCAGAACCCCAGAAATTGACCACTTTGGGAACTCTGGTATAACCAGAGGCTAGATCTATTGATTCCACCTAGGTGTCTATTACACCAGCTGGTGGCTCAGATGGTAAAGAATCGACTTGCAATGCAGGGTTTGATTCCTGGGTCAGGAAGATCTCCTGGAGAAGGGAATGGCAACCCACTCCAGTATCCTTGCCTGGAGAATTCCATGGACAGAGGAGTCTGGTGGGCTATAATCTATGGTGTCACAAGGAGTCTGACACAACTGGGTGACTAATACACAGGTGTCTATTACACCAACTGGAAGAATATCCTTGTCTAGTCAATCCACTCCTTCACCTCTAGAGGGAAAGAGCATCCAGTTTCCTTAGCAGGAAAGAATTGTAGAGAATGGAGAGCATTCCCTAAGCACATGCAGGAAATATGTTTAGGCTGGAAGAGTCAGGGTGGAAGATTGTTCCTGAGACAATTGTCCTCAATGCTTTGCGAAACCAAGGATAAAACATACCATATATAATGGGATTGAAAGTGGAATTAAAATAGCCCAACCAGAGAAAGACATTGTACAAATCTTCAGGCGTTGTAAAATTAATGAAAGGGTCTGTGATTGTCAAGACAAAAAAGGGCAGCCAACACAACACAAATACTCCCATGACGATGCTCAAAGTCTTGGTGGCCTTGCTTTCTGTTTTGGTTGATGCCTTCATTTTGCTTTCTGACCCAATGTGTTTCATCATAGAACCTGTGCCAATTTGCTTAGCGTGCTTCCTGGCTACTGTGAAAATATGTATGTAAATTCCCACCATTACTGTCCCAGGGAGAAAGAAGGCTATAAAGGAGGCCAGCACCCCCCAGAGCTTGTTAAATATTAGCACACATAAACCTGTACAGTCAATGGCTGCCACAAAGTCTTCTGCACCAATTATGTTTAATTCTGAGAATACCAGGCCGAAAGCAAAAAAGATGGGAATGGACCAACTGATGAGTAGAAAGACTCCTACGAGAGAGACGGTAATTTTGGTGACATAATGTAAAGGGTCACAGACAGCATAGTAGCGGTCCACTGAGATGAAGCAGAGGTGGAAGATGGAGGTGGTACAGAGCATGATGTCACAGCAGCTGTGGACTTTGCAAAAGAGATCTCCAAAGTACCAGCAGGACTCAATGGACCGGATCATACTGAAGGGCATGAACACACAGCTCAGCAAGAAGTCAGTGGTGGCCATGGAGAGGATCAGGAAGTTGGTGGGGGAGTGGAGCTGCTTGAAGTGGGCAATGGAAATGATCACAACCAGGTTGCCCAGCATGGTCATTACTATGGCACCGATCATGACCACATACATGGCACAGGCACTCAGCCTAGACCTCATGTTTTTAGGGCATGAATTGTTCACCAGAGCAAAGCAGGATTGTGCTTCTGAAGGGTTCCAAAGATTCAGTGCATTCATTGTCTTTGTCTTGTGGGTACTATGAGTCTTTTGCAGAAATACTGTGTTTTTCTCTTTCCTGTGAAAGAAAGAGGAAAAACAATAAAAATAGTGCAGCTTTTAAGAGAGGCCCAACTAACTGCACTTTTGATCCTGGAATAAGCTCCCTACTGACCGTGAGTGATGCTTCATAACTTTAATGTGCATATGAATCAGTTAGAGATCTTTTCAAAACACAGATTCTAGTTCTGGGGTGGGGACTAAGAATCTGCTTTTCTCACCCGCTCTTGGGAAATGCCAGTGCTATTAGTCAAAAGACCATCCCTTGATTAGAAAGGGACTAAATGCAACTAAATGAATATTGTCACCCAACATCTAAATAACCCAGTTAAAACCATCTAAATAATCCAGGTAAATGCATGTTCTGATTGTACCAATATGTTGTCCTTACTCAGGATTCTGAAAACATGGGCAGATCAGGAGTTTTCCCTGTCCCACTTTTATTAATCAATTTGATTTACTGGATAATTCCTCTCAAGAATTATCAGGACCTCAGGAACTATTGTTTAATGCTGAGTTTAAACAAGAATTGTGATCTAAAGATTGTGCATCTTCTTTTTTTTAAATTTCTCTTGTGAATATTTGCAAATGTTTTGGATCTTGCCATTTAATACATACTATTCAATTAAGAAAATATTTTTCTCTTCAGAGTGGTCAATTTAGATTTCAGAGTTTAGAACTACATACATAACTAAAAATACTCTAAATCCTACAAGATTATACAGGAATTGCCTCAAAAGAGGGGTCGGAAATATCTCAAATGATAGATTGTGAAATTCTCTGGGTTGTCTCCTTCCATTTGGCAGCCACATTCATTCATAAGCTCACATTCAAATTGACGTCATCTTGTCCACAGATTTTAAGTCTCGCATTGGTAATGAATTTGACAGATAGGGTGCTCATTTATTTTATATGTAATTTACGCTGTTGTACTTAAAATGTGAAAATAATGGGACTGACTCATCTGGAGTATGACAAGGGTTTGACTTGTTTTTCCTTGTTTGACTTGCGCTAGGACTGGATGTGTAACTCTGATGACAAATGACAAGCATTCATGAGATCTAAGGCCAAGTTGGAGAATGGAGCTTAGCCTGAGAATAGATTAACATTCACTGGTCCATTGGGAAAATGAACCCACCAGCAAGTCCTTGCCAGGTTTACTTGGAAAAAATGCTAGTGAGAATACATGTAACTTTGAAAATAATATTTACATTTACAATACTTGCTGCCATAGCTTAACAAAATTTTTGCAATGTGCATTATTTGAAACCTTAACATTATGGCACATTTTATTTGCTCTGGGTATACTGAATTAATTTCTTAGACTAGTATTTTTTTTAAGATATATTTTAACTAAACTGTTCCAATATTATGCAACTGAGTTGAACTTGAGAAACCAAAATGTAGAGAGTAAAATATGAGAGACAAAGATTTATTCAACTGTTTTTTAAACTGCAGAGTATCCAGCACTAATTATTTGATTACTTATCATTTTGGTTCCTAAACTCTGATACTGGATATAATAAAATCTTAAATGTCTAATCACCTTCTTTAATAAATGAACTTTTAAAAAATTATTTTTATCCTTTTTACTCTTGTGAATTAAAGTTTTTTCTTTAATTATTTTAAAAATTATCTTGAAAGATATCTAATAATTACTGCAAAATAACTTATACATTTGTCACTAATGGGCTTCCCTACAGGTAAAGGATGGCAACCCATTCCAGTATTCTTGCCTGGAAAATTCCGTGAACAAAGGATTGATATAGTTTAACCTCATAGGTTTGTAAAGTGAATTTTGTTTCTTTTATTTTGGAAGACAAGTTATGAAACAGCTGCTAGAAATTAATAGTATTATTTCATGTTTCTGATGAATGGTTGTGTATATTAGAGAAATATTTCAACATTTAAGTTATCATATAAAAGGATAGAATAAGACACATTTATTTTCAAAGGTAATACATGGAAGATTTGTTAAGATAATATCAAAGATAATTAAACCTTCATCTTAAGTTCTGAGTTAAAAGTTGCAAAATGAGTAAGCAAATGCAAGTGTAACTACTACTAGTCTACTGCTTTGTTAAAAAATAAAATAGTCCAAAAAAAAAAAGGAAATTATTAAGCGCATGGGATTTTGTTTAAAAACTTAACAAAGTAAAGATTCCTTTTCATTGAAGAGTTACCTCCAGAAAAGAATTTTTTAATAACAGTAATTTTTAACAATGTAAAGTTAAATCCTCTATGGCATCTGACTTCTATCATAGGACATTGTTGTTACACCTATTTTTTTTTTTTATTACTGACATTTCAAAAAAGGATCAAATTAATGACAACACTGCAAAGAATGGCCTAAGGAAAGTATAGAACATTGTTAATTTTACCAGGAGGTAAAAAGAAATATTTACTAGCAGTTCTGGAGAGAAGCAAAAACTGTATTACTTTTTAGTTCAAATTTCTTTCTTTCAGGGAAAAAATTACCGAATGGATAAACAGACTCAAGGACACTGAAATAATAATTTTGAAAAATGTAAAAGTTCCTCAGAATTTTAAGGAAAATATGAAAAAGAAATTATATAATAATTTCCCTCAAGTATTGAATATTTAAAATTCTATTAATATATATGTATCTTCCTCAAATAAGAAGGAAAATATTCAGCAAGCTCAATAATATATTGCAAATGAAATGGAAGAAATAAAAAGAGAACTTATATTTGCTTTATCAGGAATGATTTTTCTCCTCTTACTGGTTATGAGGCTTAAACACTCCACCTCTGAGACTGTTTTTCTGAAAACAATGATTTTATCTTGCTTTGCTCTATCTCACTCAAACAATAATTTCCTAGGTAAGAGAGAGTACTTGTGAATTAGATGTGAGAAATGACTGCTGTGGGTCTTTAGAATTGCCTCTTTAGAATTCCAGTGATTTTTAAAAATGATCCAAATTTATTTTTATAGATCTTATGCTTTGTAGAATTTATTGATTAATATTTTAAGTTTGGTTCTTTGAACTTGAAATAAATAAACACATACATACATACACATATCTGATCTTTTCTCTCTCTTAGGATACTCCTCTTTTGCTTATAAGAATTTGTTTGGCTAAGTGATTTATTTGTTGTGCGAAGCTGTCTTACCATGCAAATGAGCCTTATGCTTCACCACTCTCTTCCTTACTGATTTTCCCCCAGAAAAGACCCTTAGGCCTGAGATATTGGTAGGCTCCTGGCAGTCTGTGTTGTCATCAGTATTTATACACAAAATATGCCTCCTGTGGCTGCGTTACCCGGATTCTGCTTTTAACAGGAGTGTTCTTTAACAACTTCGGCGTGTTGTCAGCAGAAATGCTATACTGAGTCACCAGAGAATTGGCTGGCTCTGGGAGAATAAAAGTTTTGTGCTATCATCTCCATGACTCCGAAGGGGCACCAAGAACTAGCCTCACACAGGGCAAAAGTGGAGAAGATTGAAAGGGGGAGGGGAAAGGTGGGAAGGAGGAAGGAAGGAAGGAGTTAAAATCCAACAAATGTTCACTCTACTTATTACCAAATGCTACATGTTTTCAAATGGTGAGTTTTTTAATTCCTGTGAAAATTTGACTAAGTTATATATCTTTTCCTTTTGCTGCCATGTACAGATCAGTGATACTCATTCACCCTGCAGTGCTTTGTCTATAATTTTCTGAGCCCAAACAAAAGGCAATAAGAACCATGCTTCAAACCAACCAAGTGGAAAGGGGAAACTTCCATCATCATGTGGGTATTTTCATACTCACTGGGAGAAGGTGTATCCATTAGTGCACCATAATTCCAATGGTACACTAAGCTTCAGGGAGTTTATGATGGCAATTTTATTACCCATCAAACCACAGAATTGTTATATTTCAAATACTCAATGCTTAGAGGGTATTAAAGCTTATTTATAAAAAATAGAATCAAATTATCTATGTTTAAATTAATTGATCAAAATTAACTTTTACAGCCTCTAAGGATTTTCATCATAAAATGAATAGGAATGATCGGAAAATACTGTTTTTCTTTACATGTTCATCTGGGTTTACAAAACTTCTCTTTAGAAATTTCTTCCCAGGTACATGACGCAAATCAATCACATAGTATTAATATAGTTTGTGCTCAGTTTAAAAGTAATCTTTGTACATTTGTCATTTTCAGTATTTGTAATGTTTAAAGGAATTTAGCATTTACTACAATAGCTTTATGATTCCCACTTAAAAATATGTCATTAAATCATTGATCTAGCTATGATTTTTAAGTTGAGAGCTGGAAGCCAAGTTTGCTAGGTTTACTAAAGTTATTATAATTGTTAAGAGTTTTAAATTTACCATATTTGTAAGTCATAAAATTTGCAAGAGTTAGGTACTGGGGAATGTTTCATGTATATTCGAGAATTAAATTTTCAAAAAGTGACCTTGAAATTTTAATTTGATAAAAGTAAATAAAATATTGAAGGAATTCAATTACCTAAGTCTCTAACTGCTTCTTAAAAGATGTTGTTAAAATTTACTAAGTGTAGAATAACTTATATTCTAAGTTAAATAAAGTTCAATAGAAATTATAAGTTAAATAAATTTTAAAAGAAGAGCTAATTTCTTCAATATTGTTTTCTAATTGAAATATTAATTCTAAAAGCCAAAATTATCTTAAATAGTCTTTTTTATACACAAAAGGACACCAGAAGTCTCAAGATGACAACTGATCTTCAAAAGAAAATAAGTTTGCCAAGTGGAGGAGGGTGAATCGCCCCCAGGGAGGGCCAACGCAGGGGGAATGACTTATTAGGGGGCCAGGGATTCCTTTAGAGGAGGGTAGACTTCAGAAGAGTGACTAAGTGTAGTTTCTACACAGAGAGTTAATTTTTGTAGAAACACAAAGAAAGGCCCAGTCAGGCTTATACAGACCTGATGTCTTTGAGGAGAATTTCAAAATTTTATTTCAGAACAATGAAAAGCTACATTTGTTCTTGGTTCAGCAGGAAACAGATGGTGCAATCAGCCTGTATGATTGAGGAGAGTTTAATTAAAAAAACAGAAACAAAAAAACAAAGAAAGAAACTATTTACAAAGACGTGGGCAGTGCTTAAGGAAACCAGGCAGAAAATTCTAGCACCCAGGGACAGCAATAGCAGGAAAATCCTATGGACAGAGGAGCCTCGTGGGCTATAGTCCATCAGGTCGCAAAGAGGCAGACATGATGAGCACGGGAGCATTACCTTGGCTGGGCCCAAACTGATAGAAGATGAGGATGGTTCCAGGAGTACTAGAGGATGGCTCTACGGAAAAGGAGTCTGAATGGCCTTTCCTGAAGGACTCAGCCAGCCCCAGGGTAACTGGGCAGGGAGGTGGCCTGTGTTAAGCACCCTGATTGCCCCTCCTTCCATCCTCACATCTCCTGCAGGTGTTTCTGTTGGTAAAATGCCATCCATCAGACACTCCAGGGCAAGAGACCTTGTAAATCCTAATCCGAATCTGTGCTTTCTACACAGAGTTCGTGGAGAAGGCTTGGACAAACAGAAGGGATTTAGCTTGGAAACCATGTAAGATATTTAAGAGGAAAGTGTCAACTTGGGATAATTGTGCAGAGTAGATTGCAAAGCTGTGAAATGGGAGGCAAGAACACTAGCTAACATGGTGGGAGAAGAGGCGTGTGCTGAGGATCAATTCTAAGTAAATATTCTTATCCCTTACTGAGTATGCAACATCTACCTCAGTGAATGTAGACAATTTTCCTGTAGCCTCTTGGCTATATTTGCTCAGTCATGTCCGACTCTTTGAGACCCTGTGGACTGTAGCCCACCGGGCTCTCTGTCCATGGGATTCTCCAGGCAAGAAGACTGGAGTGGGTTGCCATTTCCTTCTCCAGTATATTTCATACAGCCAGCTAAGTCCATTCTAATAGATTGTCCCATTTATATTTAGATAGATTTATATGTTCTGTCTAATAATCACATGCTAATGTTCCACATACTAAAGCTGGCCATCCCTACACTGCTCCCTTCCCACTTTGAAAATTCCTAATCCTGCTTCCGTGAGAAGCACATGGGCATAAACATACAGACACAGACACACACACACACAGACACACAAACAGAGGACAAAGACTCTCTCCTTTGATCAAATTTTAATCAAGCTCCTATGATTCCTCTGCTTGCCTAAGCCAAACTTGGACTTCCCTCTTTGCCGTGGTAGACTCTAGATTGAGCAAGAATCCTGCTAAGTCAGTTTATCAAAAATCCCCCACTCTTGGTATCTGACTAGCCTCACTATCTTATCACTCTGCCCTGCGTTCAGCAAGAATTCTGATGAGTCAGTCTAGCAAGAATGCTCCTTGATATTTCCTCTTAATAATTTTCCATCCACTACTCACAACCCAGTCCCATGGGAGCAAATCCCCACTGCACCTTGTTAGAGTTAAATTCTCTCTATTTTACTATAAAAACCCTATTGTAGAAGCTGTCCTTGAATAAAGTCTGCCTTACAGTCTTTAACAAATGTCATGAATAATTTTTTTTTTCTCTAACACACAGAACATGAAGCTTTTAAGAGTAAAGAAATTGTTCAGAAATAGAGAAACAGATGAGAATTTTAAAAGTTGAAGGAAGCCAAACAGAGCAGACCCATCACTGGATGTGAAGTGTATGTACTCCTGAAGGGGTGTAAGTCTATTTTAATGTCCTCATCTGTGAAGGGAGTGGCATAATAGGATCATGTTCATGGTCACGTGAGACTCTCAGGAAGAAGGATCCTGGCCTTGCCCTCACAACCTAATATGGCTTTTCCTGGACAAAGCTTAAAATGTTCACCTTAAGACCAGCAGTCAGATTGGGTTAATAAATGCTCTTTGGTAAACATAAAAACATTCACTGGCTACCAATTATACATTTATTATGCACATTTGCTTTTCTACCAAGAAGTTGTTGTTCAGCTGCTAAGTTGTGTCCAACTCTTTGCGACCCCACGGACAGCAGCACACCAGGCTCCTCTGTCCTCCACTATCTCCCAGAGTTTGCTCAAATTCATGTCCATTGTGTCGTTGATGCTATCTAACCATCTCATCCTCTGCCAACCCTTCTCCTCCTGCCCCCTCAATCTTTCCCAGCATCAGGGTCTTTTCTAATGAGTGCAATGAGTCAGCTCTTCCCCTAAGGCAGCCAAAGTATGGGAGCTTCAGTTTCAGCACAAGTCCTTCTGATGAATATTCAGGATTGATTTCTTTCAGGATGGACTGGTTGGATCTCCTTGCAGTCCAAGGGACTCTCAAGAGTCTTCTCTAACACCACAGTTCAAAAATATCAACTCTTCAGCATTCAGCTTTCTTTATGATTCAACTCTCACATCCATACATGATTACTGGAAAAACCATAGCTTTGACTATACGGATTTTTGTCACCAAAGTGATGTCTCTGCTTTTTAATATGCTATCTAGGTTTGTCATAGCTTTCCTTCAAAGAGCAAATGTCTTAATTTCATGGTGCATGTAACAAGTACAGGGAATAAAAACTGTAATGAATGAAGTAGTCCTTACTGAATATTATGCTTTAAGACACAAGTTGAACCTATATATTTGAATTATATTATTAAATTATTCTTGGATCTAGAATTATTGAAATTTAATAAAATAATATTTGCAGTGACCTGGGGATGTAATGTACATGCTTCAGGTCGAAATAATAATCATCTCACTTTCAATACTCTGTTCACTTGTAATGGCCTTTTTCTTAATGTGCTTCAGGAAACAGATTTGCACTTTCTGAATGGGAGCTAAATATTTTTCCCGACACTATGTATTTAAGAGCTTTCCGAAACCATGGATAAAAGAAGCCATGAATGAGAGGATTGCAAGTGGAATTGAAGTACCCAAGCCACACTAAAAGATCAAGTACTATCATGGGAGTGGAGTAGCCTAGATATGGGTCAATCAAAACAGCAAAAAAACAAGGCAACCAGCAAGCTAGAAACACTCCCATTACTATGCCCAGGGTCTTGGCTGCTTTGCGATCCTTTTTCTTGGATAAGTTTTTTCTCACTTCCCCCTTTGTGTTTTCAGGCATGTTGTCCATAACTCTAGCATGCCGTTTGGAAACAATAAAGATTTTGCCATAAATACCAACCATAATGGAGCCAGGAGTAAAAAAACATGTAGTGAATAATATCGTCCCCCAAAATTTGTTGAAAGCAAGGGCACAGAAATTGAAGCAAGCAACGAGAATCTCATAGTTCTGCATACCAGAAACATTGGCCTTGGATAGAACTAAACCAAAAGAAAAAAGAGCAGGGGCTGACCAGCAGAAAGCCAGCAGCCACTTTATCATGGAGATGGTCATTGTGGTTGTGTAGTGTAGAGGGTAACACACAGCATAAAATCTGTCAATAGCAATGGAGCAGAGGTGGAAAATGGAGGCCAGACTTAGCATCATGTCAAAGCTTGTGTGGAATTTACAAAAGCCATCCCCAAAATACCAGCAGCTCTCTACTGATCGCACCATGCTATACGGCATGATGACCAAACCCAGCAGAAAGTCTGTGGTTGCCATGGAGAGGATCAGAAAGTTTGTGGGAGAGTGAAGCTGCTTGAAATGAGATATGGAAATGATTATGACCAAGTTTCCAAAGATAGTGATGAACATGGCTCCGATCATAATTGAGTACATTATTACTCGAATATGAAAATGGCGGTTGGTGGGAGGACAGGACTTATTTCCAAATTTTGGACAACTGGATAAATCTTCAGGAATATGAGTTAGATCCATGGTGCTTTATCTCTTTAAGCTCCTTTTTTGGAAGGTAAGTCAACGTTTCTTCTCCTCTTAAAACGATTCCAGGAAATTTCAGCCCTGAAAGTACAATGAAGTCACCTGTCATTAATTCAATTATAATATATTTAAATATTTAAAATTACATCAGTGGTGCTTACTTTCTGAGTTGCTGGCTGCTCGCTCTTTCCTGTTCTAGTCCATTTTCTTCTATTTCATCCTTCTCTTTATTCATTCAAGGTGGGCTTATCTATTGGCTGTTTTATTCCCCATAATATATCGGAAGCTTTTTAAAGATTTACTCCACTTACACGAGACATCTAAAATAGTCAGATTCGTGAAGTAGATAATACAGCAGTGGTTACTGGGAGAATTGGGTGGTGGTTGTTCAATGTGTTTAAAGTTTCAGTTATGCTAGATGATTAAGGTCTAGAAGTCTGCAAGCCATAATGCCTATAATTAATAAGATGAAATTGTGCACTTGAAAATTCATTAAGATGGTGTATCTCATGGTAAGTGTACCACAAAGAAACAAGCAAATCAGAGAAACACAAGAAAACCTTGGGACATGTTGGATATGCCCAGTACCTTGATTGTGGTGATGGTGTCACAGGTATTTGCGTATGTTCAAACTCATCAAATTCTGTAGTTCTCAGCATATTAATTATACTGCAGTGAAGCTGTTTTTTTAGAAAAAAGGGTCAACTTTCACCTTAAACAGTCACTTCCCTGGAAACTCCTTTGAATTGCAATATAAAAATACTTAATCCACAAAAGCTAAGTGAAATCACAATGTTTTTGCTTCTGCATTCTTTCAATAATTTGAAATCTTTTGTAAAAAGTCTACAGATGTTTCAAGAGTTGTAAGTGGCATGTGGTTACTGAAATGCACAGAAGACCAGGCACCTCCTATGGGTTAAACCATAGCTTCTATAGTCTGCTCCCTTCCTCTCCTCTGCTGTCTTCTACTCTTCATTTCCCTTCCTTGTCTTCCTTGAGTCTTCTTTCTTATCTGAGATTCTAACTGGTGCAGCCGTGTCACATCTTGCATCACTGACTGACTCAGTACAGTCACAGATTTCCCACTCACAGACTTTGGCCAATCAAATCTCACATGACTCATATTGATCATAGGCATGCCTTTCTCTCATTCTACTGAAGGCAAAGAACTAGTCTGTCTTGTTTTCCCTGAAATCTCGGTACTTAGGTTAATGCTTGTAGCAGGCACTAGATGCATATTTATGAATAAGTATACACATAAATGTGAAATTATGGCTGTTTTAAAATACTTGCACTGTTCCAATAAAAGCAACTGTTTCAATACACTTATAACTTTGCTGGAAAGAATCAAATAATTTCAGGAGCTCAGTTCATGAAAGTATCTTTCTATATTAAATTGCTTCTGATACTGCTATAAAAGAATCACTCCCAGAGTAGCATTAGAGAGGCACACGTCAGAGATTTTCTCTAAACATATTTTACTGATCCTTTAGGCTAGTGAGATAAGACCTAAGGATTCTGAGTCCAGATATGGATATGAAGGTATTAGTAAAAGGAAAACAAACAAACAAACAAAAAATGCTGCAGGACTTTCAGCTAAGTGCCTTTGGGAGATGGTGGCAGGGGTGGCATAAGAACCCACTCAGTGCTCCATGACCCTGTTAGGATGGAGTGATATGTGTGCTCAGTCATATCCAACTCTTTGCAAACCTATGGACTGTAGCCCGCCAGGCTACTCTGTTCATGAGATTTTCCAGGCAAGAATACTGGAGTGAGTTGCCATTTCCTGCTCCAGGGGATCATCCCGACCTGGGGAACGAACTTACATCTGCTGTGTCTTCTGCATTGCTGGTGGATTCCTTACCCGCTAAGTCATCGGGGAAGCCAGGATGGGGTTATGCTGGCTTTAATGTCCCTTATGCATTGTTTGGTGCCTTACCTTTGCAGAGTTGGAAGTGTTCTTCTTGCTGACTCACATACTCTGAAAAATTAAAGAAAATACTGTGTTGGAGACTTACAGCTTACAACTACACTTACATACTTCTAAGTTCATGAACATGCAGGCAAAGTACACTATTATCCAAATTTAGTTTTTCCTCCTTTTTATCTGCTGAAAAAAATCAGACGGATTAGCAAAGGAAAATAAACATTAGTGTTGTTAGTTCTTTAATATACTAACTCAAATTAAATGTTTTAATTTTTTATTTGTTTGATAAGGTTGATAAATAATGTGCTTTCTCTTTCTCCTTTAACTTTTGATTGTTCCATGCTTCCTGGCATCTAAGGCTGAAGCCTAAAGTATTTCAGCTGTTAGAAAACTGCTTAAGAGAACTATATAAAGTTTCAAATCCACTTCTCAAAATGTAGACTTTTCTGAATGTCTCTGCTTATGTCTTTCAGTTAGGAGAAAGAGACTTTTACTGAAAGTAGGACCAACTTAAAGACCTGGAACTAACACCAATAATAACTGTTTCACTTCTCTCTCCATTGGTCAGAAAGTAATGTCAATGTTTATAGTATCTATTAAAAAAAAAAAGATCTTAAACTCCAAGTCTCAAATATAAATTCTATTTTTTAAAGCTCCAAAATCATTCTAAATTATTCTAAATAAATAATTCATCTAAATAATAAATCATTCTAAATTAGCCTAAAAAGCAGATGCCATTCAAATAACAGATTTCTGTTAATTTTTTAATTAAATAAAGATAAAAGTATGATTTTATGAGTAATTTCAAAATTTGAACTAGTATCTATAGTGCAACAGTGTAAATGGTATATGTAGTATAACAGGAAAGATAAGCAAAGGTTTGAAATTTATGAAAATCCATGATGTTGGATCTTTTCTGTAAGTTCTCTAACATCTTACATAGACCATAATGAATATTTGAAGACTACAATAACAGAAACTGCTTGGAAACCGTCCCAGGGATGACAATAAGTAGACTGCATTCAAATGCTGTGCTGAAAAGTAAGATTAAGAGAAGAAAAAAATTTTTTTTCTGTGACTGATTTCTATGACAAATGATTAATTTATTCCAAATAAATGGAATCACAGTCTGTAAGCAAGCTTCATAAAACCATATGGCAGTTGGCAATGGGCAGAGACAACCCCTTGAAAACAGTCTTCTTAAAAACATCTGGGAGCAGGAAAAACATTTTAACTGATAGTAAATACGTACCAGAAACAGGCAGAGAGAACTCCATGTCAGAGAGCGGGGAGAGAAAGGAGAGTGAAAATTAAAACCATAGTAAATATCTTTCTCATAAATAGCCATAAACTACAGCATTATTGAAAAACAAACAGAAGAGAGAAATCTTTACTACAACTATCAAAGAAGTATGAGGTCCAAAGGAAATTGATCTAAATAAATGTTTTATCAAATATATGTGTACTTTTTTTGGTGGATACCTGAAAACGGTCTGGAAAAACATGCCTTGGCTAGAACATCAGAGCACTAGTTTGCCTGTGATAAATGATAAATCTTTTCAGCATCTGTTGGCATGGAAACCCCGGTTGTAATCCTTCCTCCCTTCAATCTATAATACTCCAGCAAACTTTGGTCATGTAGTCTCTATGTTCCCTGCAAACACCTGTGGTTTGGGCAATCCCCTTTTCTCCAGCTGACCCTTCATCTCTTGAAAATCTCAAGGCTCAGCTCAAATATCATTTCCTTCTAGAAACCTTTTTTCACTCTCCCAGTTGGACTACTAGGATGACTAAAGGTCTTAGAGTTATGTTGTCTTCCTCGTTTTTCCAGCTGACTTTGATTTCAAATGCCTTTTATTTCCTTTTCCTAGCACAACACTTAAAAAATATGCCTTATGCTAATTTACAATTCAAATTTTTGAGAAATTTACAGTTAATGAGATAAAATTAACCATCTAAGGCTGGCAACACTTAGTACAGAGCCGTGTTCATCTCAGGCAAGCAGGAATGGCTTGCTGAATTAAATGGAAAGAAATCAATTCCAACACATTAAGAAACCTACAGAATAGGCACTTTGTCTCATGGTATTAGAGACATTTGGTTTGAGAAAGATTAAATCACTAGGGAAAAAATAAATTTTGTTTAAATATTTAAAAAAAAAATTTTATGATGTTGTGTTGGCTTCTGCCATACAACAGCTCAGATCAGCCATAATTATCCATACATCCCCTCCCTCACTAACCTCCCTCCCCTCCCCTCGTCCCATCCCTCCAGGTCATCACAGAGCCGCAGGCTGGGGGCCAGGTGCTACCCAGGAACTTCCCACCAGCTACCCATCTTACATCCGATAGTGTGTATATGCTGATACTACTTTCTCCATTCGTCCACACTCTCCCTCCCACACTGTGTCCGCAAGTCCAATCTCTACATCTGCATCTCCAGTCCTTCCCTGCAAATAGGTTCATCAATATAATTTTTCATATATATGCATTAATACACTATATTTGTTTTTCTCCTTCTGACTTACTTCATCCACCTCACTAGAGCTTACTCAGATTTGTTCTTTTTTACGGCTTATTTAGAAAGTACCTAATAAATCCTCTCCCTAGACATACTGAACTGAACTAAACATACAATATTCCAAATGAAACCCAGTCAACAAAAATTCTGGATATTTTAAAGTTTTTGAATTACTTGAAAGGCACATTTCCACTGCCTTTCCCCAACTTTTTCATGTATAGAATGTAACTAAGGTCTTGAGGGAGAGTTGCTACTAAATGCTGTAACTAACATTACAATCCAGGTCTTTTGGTTCCTGCTGCAATAAGCTTCCCATGATTGCTTACTATCTAAGAATGGGAAATAATAATAATATCAATAAGAAAGTCTCTGGCTTCATCTGTTCATATTTCTTTCATACAGTCCTTGCTTATTAAATTATGGCTCATAATCGGCTATGGATGACATCATCTCCTGGGAACATTCTTGGAAATGAAAAATCTCAGACCCCTCCCCAAATGCACTTTTGGCAGGATATTTTCTTTTGGCATGGTTATTTACATAACCATTGGATTCTGGAAAAATTGTTCTAGATAGGAAAGAAACTGTATTTTAGTTTGAATATGAAATGAGTGGATAATCTTGAGGAATAAAGAGTGACAGACTAACTTAAGTAAATGTTGCTTGCAAGAGAAAAAATACCAAAAGTGAAATGTATAGTGTCTGGCAGTGAATTAAATAGTATATATCAAGAATTTTTTTATATTATCAAAGAGGAGAGTGCATTTTAACATTATTAAAATACATATGTAACATATTTACTATAAATTATGTCTTATATGGTTCCTGTTATCTGCAAAAACATTTTAAAAATGCCACTACATAGACTTTAAACCTTGCCATTTTGATGGAAAATTTAAGGCATTTTTTAATAATAATTTTTTTGCAGCTAGAAAAAAATGCTGCCTTTCCTCTTGCATGCTATTGGTAACAATTTTTGGTTCTTTATAAAATTTAACTACTGTTATTCAGTTATTTTGGAGAAGAGAATAAATCAGGTTTTAAAAAAACAGGATAGTACATTTCTAATTCTTTTTATTGACTCAGTACCTTCCCTCTCTTGATAAGTTAGTTGTGAATCATTGTGTCTCTTCTGCTGGCTTTGCAGGCATCGGGTCAGGATCGTAGAGAGTGTAGTGTCAAGGACTGAGATATCTGACTCATATAAGTTTACCTCTTCCCTCCAGAGGACTGGAGTGAAGAACACAGATTCAGGAGTTCCTAGAGGGAAACTAAGTGCACAGTCCTGGTGGAATTGCTCTTTTAACTCTCTTTCCTGAGGGATATTGATCTATTCTGTCTATTTTTAATATCCCAGATAGTTTTCAGTGCTTTTTTTTTTTCCAAATAAAAGATGACAACTTCATATCAATTTCTTGATCATTTGGGCTTCATTCTGGCAAAATAGGGTAGCAAAATTTCTATATCTTAAAAACATATAGACTTATGATGCTAAATTAAGTGTTGGCTGATATCCAAAGTAGAAATAATTATCTGAATCATAAAAGGCCTCAGTTTACACTTTGATTCCTGGATGAAATAAGAAGATATTGGGATGGGAGAAAAGTTTTTATTTTTGCTTCAGTGATTTGCACCAGTTTAATAGAATCCTTAGTTAAAAAAGCAAAAGTAGACAATCCCATTAAATCTTGATAAAAACTAGTGTAGTAAATCAGGAACACTGAACAAGAAGTCCAGAAAGCTAAGTTCTAGTTCTGCTTCTACAGAAAATTGTATCAGTTCAGTTCCATTCAGCTGCTCAGTCATATTTGACTCTTTGCAACCCTACGGACTGCAGCACGCCAGGCTTCCCTCTCCATCACCAACTCCCAGAGCCTGCTCAAACCCATGTTCATCGTGTTGGTGATGCCATTCAACCATCTCATTCTCTGTTGTCCCCTTCTCCTCCTGCTTTCAATCTTTCCCAGCATCAGAGTCTTTTCCAATGAGTCAGTTCTTCGCATCAGGTGGCCAAAGTATTGGAGTTTCAGCTTCAATACAATAGAAAATTGTATAATCTGGGGCAAATAATTCAATCTCCCTGGGTTCAGCTTTCTCATCTATAATGATCTATAAAATTTGAGTGTGAGGGGAAACAGTACTGACTTTGGGAATGAATGGAGGATGAACAGTGGAAGAAGAAAGGTAGATGGGATGCTTTCAACTAGTAAACAAGCCAGGATGACCACATTCTGAAACTGAAAAGTGCCTCATAGAGTCACAGAGAACAAATGTGCGGATACCAAGGCGGGATGGAGGAGTGGGATGCATTGGGAGATAGGATTGACATGTGTACCCTACTATGTATGAAGTAGATGGCTGGTGAGGGCCTGTTGCATATGATTCCACTTCTCTGAGATCCTAGAATAGTCGAATTCATAGAGTTCCAAAGTACTTTGGTAGCTGCCAGGGGTTGGGGAGTAGAGGGTAGTAGGGTGGGGAAGGGGCATAGGGAGTTTTTAACGGGAACACAGTCTAGTTGAGGAAGGTGAAAAGTTTGAGGGATGGATATTGGTCAGAGGTGCACAACGATGTGAATGTACTTACTGCCTCTGCACCGCACAGTTAAATATGATTAAAATAATTTTTAAAAAGTGCAAAGAAAATTATGTTTCAGTGAAAAGGGGAATAAATTAGAATGTTTAGCTACTTGAATGATTTTTAAAATATGAGGAGGATTCTCTTAAAGACGAAGCATCATGAGAAACTTTTGGACCACATAGGACCGACGAATTGTGACTTCATCCGTAAATACCAGAATAAACCACCACCACCATCACAAACACTATCATTCTGTAAAAAGAACACTATTGCAAAGACGCTGCACTGTTCCACCTCAACCTTACCAGCTAGAGGGTGAGACCCACCTATCATTAGGACAGCAAGGATGGAAGAGACATAGAAGGTCTGGAGAACATGGGTCAGCCCATCTTCAGGCAGCCAGGCAAGACTACCACTTAAGCTGGCTGCTGGGCATCACTATTCCCTTGTCATCTGTGCGATGAACTAAGATCAAAGCACATTTGTGGGGAGTTATGTAAACATTTCCAAAAAGAGAAAAAATTTGCTCATTGATACAATGTAATGGAAAAATCAAACAAACAAAAATTTCAGTGAAACACAGTGTCCTCACACACACACAAAACACATATACAGACATCCTTGTATATATACAACTAAAATGAAGACTTCATAAGGCAATCTTTACCCTCAATGCAGGTCATGTATTCTGAAACTATCTACTTCCTTCTATTCTGGTTTGCTTTTCATTAAAAATGTTTTTTGCAGTCAGTGGTAAACTAGAACCTCTCATGTCCACGTGCAGGAGTAGGTTAACTTTTGAGGAATTTTAGAACCTGTTGACATTACATTCATAGCTTGAAATCAGCTCAATGGGGAAAAAAAATCAGATTCTACAAATCTTGGCTTTTTTCTTTCTTTTCAGAGCCAGATGTTAAACATTTTCTAGCACACCACTGGTTATAGACTTCTAAGTGGATTTTACAAATTACTAATGGGTCACAGCTTATAGTTTAAAAGTCATTGAATAGCAAATGCTGTATAAAGTTTGTTGTACCCACCACCATAAATAGAAGCTTTCTTCTTTGCTTCCTCCTCCTGCTACTCTATTATTCAAAGATATATGTACACGTGTTAAGCAAAAAGGAGTGATTGAGTCAAAACACAACCTTTTTTTGGTATGTACTTCACATTTATTAAAAACCAGAACACCAAATAGCCATACAAAGTATGAATGAGCCTGAGAAAGAAAGGAAGGTGCTGGCTGGAATTCTCTGGCTAGTAAAATAGAAAAATAGAAAAAAAAAAAAAAGAAAAAACACCAACTGTATGATTAAGATGATATTTGGATGGAAATGTGGAGGGAATCTGGGACCTCAGTTACACCGTGTCCATTTCTTATTTTATTAAAAAAAAAAGTTCAATCTCACAACTGTAAAATCTAGTAAAGGCTTACATTTCAGCTATCAATTGACTGACTCTTGACAGCATATGGTTTCTTGAAATTGTTATTTCCATATTTACTTACCTATAATTTTTAGTGGTTGATGTTTCAAAATACCTCTGATCAGACTCTGAGGAAGAAAATGTAAATGAAATATCACACAAGATGCGTGTGATGGTGAGGATGGGGAGAGCCATAGTTGAGCTCAGCTTGCGTTCTGCTTCCTTCCAAATGGTACAAAACTGTGTGTGTGTTCTCTTCTTCCCCTTTCTGGCTTTTCCAACCTTCTCTTCACCTCTCTGAGTTTCTGTCTTCTCTAACTGTAAGCAGTAAGAACTATTCTGAAAAGACAGGATTTGGGGTTCAAAGAAAAAGTTCTTTTTTCCTCTCAAGTTTTAGAAACTAAAAACTTTCCATGGTAGCCAAAGTCACACACGCATGCACACAGTTTAAGTAACTTCATTCTTCTAGATTCCAGTCCTTTGCTTCTATCCACTCACACAGAATAAGTCTAATCAGTTTCTTTTTCTGTAAACAAATTAGCATTATGAAAATGTGAGCTGAAAATTTTACCCAGGAAAATGTACTTCAGGGCTCTGCGAAACCAGGGATAGAAGAAACCATATATTAAGGGATTACATGTGGAGTTAAAATAGCCAAACCATGTCAAAGCATCAAACAAAACCACAGGAGTAGAGAAGCTCAGAAAGGGATCCAATAAAATCGTGAAAAAACAGGGAAACCAACATAATAGAAAAACACCCATCACTATCCCTAAAGTCTTGGCTGCTTTCTTGTCTTTCCTCATTTGATTATTTTGATTTTCTGGTAAGTTATTGATTGCACGAGCATGCTTTCTAGACACTGCAAAAATCTTGCCGTAAATCCCGACCATCACAGACCCAGGAGCGAAGAAACCTGCCATAAACAAGGTGGTCCCCCATAGCTTGTTGAACATCACCGGGCAGGAGCTAGAGCAAGCAACCAGGATATCATAGCCTTCTATTCCATCCGCGTAGGCCTCAGAGAAGACCAGTCCGAAGGCAAATGTCCCGGGGACTGACCAGCAGAGAACCAGCAACTGTTTAATGACTGGAATCGTCATTTTGGTTGAATACTGTAAAGGGTAACAGATAGCATAAAATCTATCAATGGCCACCGAGCAAAGATGGAAAATGGATGTTATGCTGAGCATCAGATCAAAGCTATAATGAATCTTGCAAAACGTCAGCCCAAAATACCAGCAGTTCTCCACTGATCTTATCATACTGTATGGCATGATGGTGAATCCCAGCAGGAAATCAGTGACCGCCATGGAGAGGATGAGGAAGTTGGTTGGTGTGTGAAGCTGCTTGAAGTAGGAAATGGAGAGGATCACGGCGAGATTACCAAACACTGTGAGGAATATGGCTCCAGCCATGAAGGAATACATGGCAGCTCGCACGCCTACCGGCCTTTCGTTTTCTGGGCAAGACCCACTTCCATATTCAGAGCAATTCAGTAGTTTCTTAGGAAAAAGCAAGAACATATGGGATTGTGTCAGTTAATAGATAATATATCATATTTTTAATATACTTTCATAGAAAAATTCAAAAAAGACTTAAAGAAGATCATTTATGATGAATTATTATAATCTTTCTTATCTTAATCTGTATTTTATCTTAACCTGTAAATTTGCAATTCATAGAATTCTAGCTTAAAGAATTTAAGTGATCATTGTTTACTTTACTCTTGCCTTTATTCAAATTAAGGCTTCCCTGCTAGCTCAGTTGGTAAAGAATCCACCTGCAATGCAGGAGACCCTGATTCAATTCCTGGGTCGGGAAGATCTGCTGGAGAAGGGAAAGGCTACCCACTCTGACTTGGAATGTTCTGACCTGGAGAATTCCATGGACTGTATAGTCCACGGGGTGGCAAAGAGTCGGACATGACTGAGCGATTTTCACTTTTCACTTATTCAAATTATACCACTGACATTCAGTAAGCTCTTAATTTAGGCCAGGGCCTGAAATCAGAAGGAGGAGGAGGAGGAGGGGAGTCAGGAAAAGATTGAGGGGAGGAAGAAAAGAGGAGGGGGTAGATGGAAAAAAGGAGAAGAAGAAAAGTTTATTATTGAACTTAATATAATTGTTCTTCCCTGGGTACACAGGAAGAATAGATACTGATACTTATTAGACAATACATTCACTTCTTCCTCAAATGAGTCAGGAACATGTAACCAGACTTTGTTTGATTGGAATCTATTGGCTTATGGGACCAGGAGTTTACTAAGCGAAAAACAGATTTCTGTATATGTTCTATCACTCTCACTGTGCTTCTATTTCTTTCATGCCAAGCTCATTTGAAAGAGGAAGAATCACTTAAGGAAGTCTAATGATCTGGAAAAATCATCCTCTTCAGCTAGTCATGGAACTTTGATAAGCATCTCACCATCAGAGCAGCTAAATCAGAGGAGGGCAAAGGCCAAAGCCAACCATCCCCACTTCTTTATGAAGAGTAAGGGATCCGCTGCAGTACGTCTCCTCAAGCCCCGTGCAATGATAACAGTCTGGCAAGTTTCAGCGTGTGGGTCACACAGAGAGCGAGGAGCTGGGCATTAGCGAGTTTTAGGAAAGAAAGCCAGTTCTAAGCTGTACATGCTCTCCATGCAAGGACCCAGCATCTTTATTTCGCATATAAAAATCTGCATGTTACCATTTACATGTATACTTCGGATGGAACATGTTTATGAATTAAGATAACTTTTTTCTTTTTTCTAATATATACTATTTATTTATTTTGCTTTGCTGGATCTTAGTTGCAGTGTGGAATCTAGTTCCCCATCAGGGATCCAGCCTGGGCCCCCTGCATTGGACATGTGGATTCTCAGGCATAGAACCACCAGAGAAGTCTTAGGATAACTTTCTTCTTTAAATGTACATTAGGGGGAAAAAAAAACACTATCTAAATACAAATACATGCCCACAATCCATGAGACACAATGAAAGGAACGAGAAAGCATGAACTAATCCCTGGCAGTGGACAGTCTATAAAACAGCTAAAAAGACAAAACACATCAATGCTTAAAACCCAAATGATTTTGGACCACAGATTAAAAGCAACTGTGGTGATGAGCTGACCAAAGAAAAGTCTAAGTGATATGTGCATTCAAAGATCAAAAGTGGACAAGAGGCTTTCAGGCTGGGTCAACAAGATGCCCCAGTGAGGATAAGACTTTTGCTTGGTTCTCACTGGGTGCATAATATTTGAACAGAAAAACAAAAACTCTATTTTAAGCAGGAAGAGTGAAGAAATGGCATAAGGTTATCCAGAGACCGTTGAAAGTCATTCTCAGGGTCTCTGAAACACGACATAGAAAACTGGGTGTGGAGGAGAGGATGGAACGGGAGAAGGGAGAATTTCTAGTGTCAAGTTCCCTCAAGCCGCTGTTCTTAGTCTGCATTCAGTCAAAGGAGCTTTCCCACCCTGTTCTCATATTTAGGCAGTTATATCTGAACTGTCTTCTACTCAAGTGTTAAAAGTGATTGCTGCATTCCCTAAGAAAGTGATTAAACTGTAGGAGCAGACCATAATAATAAAGAATTTTCTGATTATTCTAATATGATCTCATTTCTTTTTATCTTGTCATTAAATTTTTGTGCTTCCATTTTAAATATTCCACTGCTTTAGAAGGCACTCTTTAAGGGTTTTAAGAGGCTTTTAAAAGTACTTTGTTCTGATAATCATTCTTTCTACTTTCGTTGAATTATTCTGACCTTACCCAAGCAATTGTTTCCTTTCAGTTGCTTAATTTCTATCAGAAACTCATGTTAATGAATCTTAACATATTAAATAATACATGTGAACAGTCTTATCACAATGCCTGATGTATAAAGAACACTATCAAAGGTGACTGCTCTCTTGTTATTCTTCCTTTCCTTCCTTCCCTCTTTCCTGGTTGGGATGAACACCACATTCAACATTCAAGGATACATTTCACCAGAAAAGATGCCTCCCAAGAAAGCAAAGGAATGGGACTGTATGTAAAAACCCAGGTAACTGCCTTAACCCTCTGCCTCACACAGGTGAACACTTGTGGTAAATGATTTGCTCAGCAGCTTATAAACAAATAACCCTTTCCATGATTCTATCTTCTTCCTAGGAAACACACTGCACTGCCAAAAGGCAGCACATTTTCCTGTTAGCATAGTTGAAAACCTCTGCATTTTATTACAAATTTATATTAAGTCCTGCATCTGTAATCTTCTGCATTCCTACATATCTCTTTATACTGGACCAAAATTTAAAAAAAAATCAATCTGCTAGTAATACCACTGTATTATTAGAGTGACAATTTGCTTCTTGAGAAAACCCAAGGAAAAGAAAGTGCAGATCTGTCCTTCTCAATCTCTTCTCCACATACCTGTTGTACTGCAGAAGATGACATTGCTAATTAAACTCCTTACTAGAGGAACTGTATTTCTTTGTTTCTTTTCCATCTAAGTGAATGCTTTTATGGAACTGAACAAGCTGAACTATGTACGTTGCTCTGTTCTGCAACTTAACAATTAGTCTCAAGGGAATTGGGTCTGAAAATTAAAAAAAAAAAGCAGAGCAAAACCTTGCCTTTCTAAAGTTTAACAGCTAAATGAGCTTAAACCGTTCTCCATCCTCCCAGGACTCTGCTTTCCGAAGTTTTCATCACCTCCAGCACTGGCAGCTCTAAATCCACTATTTTATGACAAATGCAAAAGTAACTCTAAACCTTCCAGTTATGGGTGACCCTAAGGAACCTGATTCAATTACACATGAATGAGATTGGTAGTTGGAGTAGAAGGATGATTATATGTCCTCCATCTCTTTAGGAAAATCCAACTGTCACAGTCCATGCATTGTTTCACATTTCAGTCACTAAGAAGGGCTCTTACCACCTAACATTTTTGTCTTTTTCCTTTGTTTAAAGGTGACTAAAAGAGCAAGTCTTATCAACCCTCTTAGATCTGGAGGAACGGAGCATAATTATTATCTCTTTAAGGAACTCAAGTAATGATGCCAAAATCTCAGATGTTACCGATCTAAATCTGTTCACATGTTGAAGAACCTACCTTTTCGTTTTATCCTTTTAAAATGTGAAAGCTCCTTTTGCACTACTGGGGACAATGTTGGGAGGCAACACATTCTAGATGTAGAGAAACTATAATATTGGTCACTAAAAAGCATCAGGGTCTGTCAACAAGGACCTATTGTCCTTGTTGGAACTCTGCTCAATGCTATGTGGCAGCCTGGATGGGAGGGGAGTTTGGGGGAGAATGGGTACATATATTAATGTATGTACGGCTGAGTCCCTTCACTGTTCACCTAAAACTATCATGGTATTGTTAACTGGCTATACCTCAATGCAAAATAAAAACTTCAAAAGAAGACAGAAAAAAATCAGGGTCTGCTTGCCTGAATTAAAATTATAGCTATTCTGTGATTTGTCAGCTCATCGTAGGGCTGTTGCTTAGATATGCCACTGTGCAGTCGCATGGGGTCACATGAAGTCCTGAGCTTCAGAGGGTCCACGCTTGGCTCAATGGCTCCGCTAATGCCCTTTTGGAATGCTTAATACATTTTAGGAAAGAAACTGCAGGGCTTCCCTGGTGGTCCAGTGGGTCAAGAATCTGCTTGCCAATGCAGTATTCTTGCCTGGAGAATCCCATGGACAGAGGAGCCTGGCGGGCTAAGATCCATCGAATTGCAGAGTCGGACACGACTGAAGAGACTTAGTGTAGCACAGTGCAGGGGAGATGGGTTCAATCCCAGGTCCGGGAGGATTCCACATGTCATGCGGCAACTACGCCCGTGCGGGGCAGCTGCTGAGCGGGCGCGCCAGAGCCTGCGTGCCGCAGTGACTGAGCCCTCGTTCTGCACCCACAGAGCCCACACATCCGGAGCACATGCTCCACAAGAGAAGCCACTGCAATGAGAGGCCTGCACATCACAACTAGAGAGTAGCCTTCCCTCCCTGAAAGGAGAGAGAGCCCATGTGCAGCATCAAAGAGCCAGCACAAAAAAAATAAAGGAACAACAACAACAAAAAAAAAAACCCTGCATTTTCAGTTTGCTGTGGGTTCCCTAAATTACATATCTGGTCCTGCTTAATCTCTCTTGGGAGCTCTTCTTGAAGAGAAATAAGAAAAAATAAAAATCTCTTATTTCAGAATTATGAAAGAATAAATTCAGAATATGAATTTATATTCATATTTATGATAGTTGAGAAAATGTATATGAAGGTATTTTTTAAAGAAAACTTTACAATGAGCATAGTTCTTGCCAAGAAGGTAGGACTTATTTTAAAAGCAGAAGGCATTACTACTCCAAGGTTGCCAGCAACTACTCTGTCTTCTGGGGGAAGACAGTAAGTCATTTTAGATAAATCTTCCTGGTTCTGTAAAGAATTAGTTAAACATTCTCTTTTAATTATGTAGATGGGAGACATTTAGCAGAGGTAGGTTAGAATGTAAATTGTTGCTTTTAAAGAGCTAAGGAGCCAAAGGAATGAGTTTTGTCCTCTTCTTTTCCAAGGTTCACTGCCATAGAATATATCTAATAAACTAAAATATATCATCTTGATACACACTAGCTTAATAAACGAGCCTCATATCCCAGCTGGCAAGAAAGAACTCTAGGACTTTCCTGAGCAGGACTGACCGTGACGGAGGGCAGATAGACAATCGACCCTTGAAAACTCCTCTGAACCAGCATCTTTAATCCCAATGAAAAGATTTGAAAGTAAGAGAACTCTTTGGTGAACGTAAGTGCAGCGAGCGTCAGCTCAGGCCTCTCCTTTCTAAGCCCCTGGAATCTAGAGTGTCCCCTCTCAGCCCCGTTATCACATCACTGCAGACGGAGTACCACCAGCCCGGGGGCTCCCTGGCGATGCTTTCGACAGTGACGCCTTGTGGCAACTTGGGAGAACTGAGCCTTCGGATTCAGTCCTTCGAGAACGTATCAAAAGATCAGAAAGAATATAAGAAAGGTGGTTAATTTAAGTAAAACAAAGGCATATGATCTTGTTTGGTACCTCAAGCTGGAGAAAATGGATGTATCACTCATATAACTGTTCACATTTTTAATGAAACCCAGACGTGCAGAATTAATTACAAGGAATCAGGCCATAGGGCTTCCCAGGTGGTGCTAATGGTAAAAAACTCCGCCAGTGCAGTCAGGCATAAGAGACACCGGTTTGATTCCTGGGTCCCGAAGATCCCCTGGAGAAGGGAATGGCTACCCACTCCAGTGTTCTTGCCTGGAGAATCCCATGGACAGAGGAGCCTGGCGGGCTACAGTCCATGGGGTCGCAAAGAGTCGGACACGGCTAAAGGAACTTAAGGACGACCCGGTCACAATCATGCCAGACGTCTTGCTTTATTGCTTCGTTTGTAACATAATGAGCACCCATGACTGTGAACTAGCCTGACAATAGTGTCCTTATTTCTGTATTCTGCTATCACCTCAGATAATTGCTACACTGAATTTTGTGTTTATCAGTTTTTGTGTTCTTTTAATAGATTTATCATGTTATGGTTCATGATGAAATCAAAGTGTTGATGAGTGTCGTTTTTCAAATTTCTTATAAAATGGGTATCATGCAATTTGTCTTTTAGAATTAGTTTTGCTCTTATTTTTTCACTTAATTTTATACTATATGTAACTGTAGTTCATTCATTTTTATTGCTATGTAATAATCTTTTCTCCTATCAAAAGATATTTGAATTATTTCTAATTCCTTTGCTAGTAAGAATGGTGCTATTTTGAATATTCTTGTGTAAGTTTCTTGATACTAATAGTCAAAAGATTTTCTTGTAAATATACATGAGAAAGTAATTACGGAGTAAAAGAATGTGAATATTCAGTTTCACATCACTAAACAAATTTTATTCCAAAGTGGCTGTACTATTCTACATTCTCACAATCAATATGTAGAAATTCTATTGACTTATAATACAGGCAACACATGATATTAACACAGTTAAATGTTTAACAATTTAATGAGTGAAGAGTTGTATTTTATTGTAGACTTGATTTGCATTTTCCTGATTTCCAATGAGGGACAGCATTTATTTGTGTGTTTATTGTTGTTTCCCTTCTGTGAAATCCTATCATTTCTTTTTATTTACATTTTCCTTTTCTTCTTGATTTATACAAGCTATTTTTATATCCTTAATAATAACCTTTAATCAGTTATTATATATGTAGCAAATATATTCTCCCCATGGATAACTTGCCCTTTCCTTTCAGGTAGGTTTTTGATAAATGAAAGTTCTTTCATATAGCTAAATTTATCAATCATTTATGTTTTGTAACTTTATTTTTAAAAAAATCCTTCCCTAGTTCCAAGTGAGAAAAATTGCCGTCTAAATTTTCTAGTGAAAATTTAAGCATTTTGCCTTTAATATTTGTTTTTAATTTATCTTTAATTGTGTATGATGTGAAGTAAGAAAAAACTTTTTTTTTCACATAAACCATCTTTTTCCAGCTCCAATTACTGAGTAGAATTTCCTTTCCCCAACGCAGATGTCATGTATCAAAGTCCACACATATCTCTGAGCTCTGCATACAATTCCATCCACTCACTCATTTAATGCTGCACAAATACCACATTGGCCTAGTTACCATGGCTTGTGATGACTCTTGATATTTAATAGAATAAGTCCTTTCCCCCTCCTCTTCCCCTCCTCCTCCTCCTCCTTCTTCCTTCCTTCAAAGATGTTAATTATCTTTCCAAGATCCGTAAAAATTATGTTGGATTTTGAGGGAATAACATTAATATCGCCTCACTATTATATCTCATTCATGAGCATGGGGTAGATCCACATTTATTTGGCCTTCTGTAATGCTCTATTAAGTAAACTTTCTTAATAGTCTACAAATGTGTCGTGCACACCTGATAATTTCATTCCTGAGTAACTCAGTTTTAAATTGGTGTATTTTTAAATCCATAGTTTCATTGTTGCTTATTACTGGTGCACACATTCAACTGAATTTTGTATTCAGGCAACTTGCTCAATTTTCCTATTATTTGAAAAATTTTCTCTGTAGACTCTTGGATTTTCTATGTGGTTAATAATACTACCTGCAAATTATTATGGTTCTATTTCCTCCTCTAATCCTTGAGGCCTTCAATTTCTGATTCTTAATATACTGTACTAAGATCTTTAGGACAATGTTGATTGAGGCATTGTTATAAAATGATTAAGCTACTTTTAAAATGAAACAGTTGCTTCTTATGACATTTAAAAAGTCTATTAGGCAATGTATGGCAAAAACCACTACAATATTGTAAAGTAATTAGCCTCCAACTAATAAAAAATAAAGGAAAAAAAAAGCCTCTATTAGGGACTTCCTTGGAAGTCCAGCGGTTAAGACTCCATGCTTCCATTACAGGTTGCTCGGGTTTGATTCATGGTAGGGGAACTAAGATCCCACCTGCCTTATGGCCAAAAACAAAAGTCTTTTAAAGATGACATAGTTCAAAATCTTTGGGGGCTCCTTTCTGCCAATTTTAAATTCAGCACACAAAATTTATCTTTTTATTGTAAGCTTATGTCCATTTCTAGAAAATAAGGACCACAGCTTATCACCCAATCAAAACATTGAGATTTTGCTTGAAATGTTTCTTATTGTTTCTGAAAATTCAATTCACATTAAGGGTTTTTTAAGTCACTTTAATCTGAAAAAAAACAAAAAAACAGTACTGGTTCTACCTGAGTCTGATAATGACTGCTTATTCATCTGAATCACTAAAGCTTCCACTGTGGTGGCTCTCGTTGACACTCAGATGCTTCCCATTGAGATTTTCAGTTTACACTGCACTGCTATTACCCTGTTCCTACTTTGTGTTTACCCCTATCCTCCCCTACCCCATGAAAAAAATCTATTTTAAACAAGTAATTTTTGCACTGCAAGAAAGAGAGAAACTAAGGAAGGAAAGAAAGATGGGAGGGAGGAACACATGCATGATGATTTGCTGTATCGGCTAAACAGAAAGAGTGATGCAATGCTGTGATCTAAGCTTAAAATTGATAGTCTGAGTTGTATTTTTAAATTTCGTCTCTGCACCTATGAACCAGGTTGACAATGGCAATGTTAACTATAAATAATAATAATTTGAATTTCTTGATCTTGTACTATCTCATTTTCAAAAACCTCATTTCATTTCCATGAAAATTTCAGAGAGGTTGAGAACATATTGATATTATTCAGTGCCGGGAGCCAGCACATGAGATCCCACCCATGACAAGGTCACGAGGAGAAGACCTGACAAGCAAGGCAGATCAGGACCTCAGGAATTTTGAAAAGCTGCCCCGGCGCTCACCTTAAAGATGATCTCTGTCTTTCTGATGCTTGCTATATTAGACTACTCCCTAATTTCTGTGACACAGGTAGACGGCCTTCCCCGATCTCTCTCCAAACAGAATCAGCTTAGAACTTTAATCAGTATGTCCCCCGGCCGGTGGTATCCTATAAGATTATCCAGGATGAAAGGAGTGTTTCAGTTTAGACCCCTTTGCTGGCATTCTAGCCTGCTTGGCAAATGCCTACTAATGCACATGGCTGCTCACAACACCTTAATCATGAACAGCATAAAGAACCTGATCACATAAAGGCCCTAATAGGCACAGAGCCCTTCGGGGGTGAGGAAGCCCTATTAGAGAACACAAAAATATTATTCTAAAAGTGGTTATACTTAAAGATTTAGAAAAATAAGAGTTTAGAATTGTTCATTTTAACCAGGAATGCTAAACAGGGGCTGCCTCACCTGCGCTGCAGAGTCTTTGTGTGGTAAACCTTTTAGATAAATTTAACTGATAACTTCTGCAAAAGGACTGACCTTTGTGTTCATTAAAGAATAGATTACGAAAAACAGCTTTCCATTCACCTAGGTCATAAAATGTCAATAGGCCCCAAGGCCAGAAGATTATGTATAAGACTCTCACAATGAAGTATGCAGAAAACACCCTGGTTTCGTGAAAGATAAGCCAATGGAATATTAAACTATCTTCCCCTTGAAAATGTACTAACTTAGAAAAAAAAGCTACAGTGAAAAATAAAGATTTGCCAGACTCTGCTGCACACCCCCAGTCTGGTCTCTCTCTCTTTCTCGCCGACGCCGTTCATCCTGAGGGTACCCCTGGATCCTGCTGAGGCTGGAACCCAGCAATTCAGGTCTCTATCCTTAGCTTTTAGCTGACACAAAGACTGTTATATGTCAGGTGCTCAATAAATTTGTTATGTGAGTGAATAAATGATTTAATGAATGAGTCAGTCTTCACTACAACTCTGAAAGTTACATGTTACCCATTTACAAACAAGGAAACTGAAATTTAAGGTTTGGTTAATTGCTTTCTGTTGTCAAACATGGCTGAATAGCTACTAATAACCCATGTTTAAGTATAAACTCAAGCCGAAATATTTCCAGGGTTCATCCCAGCAATGATTCTGGTTTCTTTTGTTTGTAGTCTTATTTGATGGTTGTTACAGGGGTGGGAAGAAGAGAATTTAGATGACTCAATTACCTGGGTAATGACTACCATTTTTCACTTCTTTTTTAATTAGAACAAACATTAATCTAGTTATACATATTCAAATTTAGCATTGTGGTAATTGCCTCTCTAGTCTACTACATGTAAAGCAGGTGTTAGTATGGTATTTTGTTGTATTATATTTTGTTTTATTGTTCTTGCAACATGAACCATGGAAGAAAAATCAATGGATTATCTGTGTGTTTTTCCTTATTCTCCCAACTTTTAATAATTTTCTGCACTTGGGAGAATATACAGACAAAATGAAACTGCTAGGCCACTTAAAAATAAAGTTATTAGCACATTTCAAACTTATGATATCACTGTTTTCAAACTCTTCTGTTTATTAAAAGTAAAGTCTTATGAGAATTGCTAATAACAGTAATTAAATGTGTTGATTGGATATTTACCAATGTCCACAGTACTTCATTTACAGTTTGACACTTGGAACCTGCAATTGGAGCTCATAGTCCAAAGAAACCAGCATAAGCAGCATTTCTCTCTTTACTCTCATTTGCTAAACTTTTGAGTAAATGGAGACCAGAGGGCATCATTAACACATTGGCTGTTCTGCCTTGATTGTGATGGGAAATAATTTCACACTATTATTCATTGGGGAAGTAGTTGTACTTAGTGGAGACAGGAAAACATTTATCACAGAACTCTATTTGAAGAACCAAATGTTTGGGGAATTCTACAGATTATTAAGCAAAGTGCAAATCTGAGAAAGAAAACTTCAGCTGATGCAAGAGAGGCAAAATAGTGACCTCTGTCTAGTCTATCTTCTTATTTGATGTAAATGTGTTTACAGAGATGGTATGAACAAAAAACAAAGAATCACTTATCTGGAAGATTTCAGAAATTTCAGAAAAACCATTCAGCTAACATTACATTTCAACTCTGGTTGGAGATAAAAGAAAACTCTTAACTATATACTCATTTTGTTTGTCCCTTAATGATTTTAGATTTGTCCCTTAATGATTCCAGATTTTAGAATTGTTAAGTAAATTACATGCATTGAGTAAATTAAGATTCTGTGTCAAAAAAGGGTATAACATGACAAAGACAACTTTTGTCTCAGTAGCAAGAATTTTTTTGCTTGTGTTTGGTTGTGGCCTTTGTCATCTATTTTCACTGAATTTTAAGCATAGGTTATAAGTGGTCCTTACAACTTTAATTTCTTCAATGATTGGAGCTAACCTGATGCCTCCATGGTATGCTGCAGGCTCACCATCAACTCTTATTGCCAAAACACCTTTCTTGCTTCAAGGGATACTAACAATAGTGGAATAGTTAACAGAATAGTGGGTTTGGGGATTTCATAAAAAGAAAGTTTTAAACGTGGGCAAACATGCTGCCGCGCTGCGCTATGCTGTCGCTTCTGTTGTGTCTGACTCTGTGCGACCCCATGGACTGTATGTAGCCCACCAGGATCCTCTGTCCAGAGGGGTTCTCCAGGCAAGACTACTGAGTGGGTTGCCATGCCCTCCTCCAAGGGATCTTCCCAACCCAGGGATCAAACATAAGCTTGTCAAATAAGATCCTTGTCAAAATCTTTTGTCTGTTATTACCACATTTTCTTTCATGAAAAGAACATCCTAATCCTGGAAATTTAGTAAGGGATGCTCTTAGACAAGAGACAGTCTATTCAATTCAATGCATATTCCATAATGAAAAAGTCTTAGACTGTGTTGATTTTCTCACTTCATAACGACCAGTAAAAAGTGTGTCCCAGCCAACACTAGTCTTCAGACTGGGAAAATTTGAGAATCCCTGAGTTAGATGGTCAAGGCATCATTCGTTTGACAAAATAACATTAAAAGGCTTAAATTTCAAAACATAACTTCAGAAATAGTTTTCCCCAAAAGGCACTCTACTTGATGCCCTGAGGTGACCTCAATGGGGGAGGAGGGGATACATGTATCAGTGTAGCCCATTAACTCTGCTAGGCAGCAGAGACTAGCAACACTGTGGAGCAAGCATGCTCCACCGAAAATTAATTTAATAAATAAATACTTACTTAAAATTAAAAAAATTAAAATGTTGCCCTTAAATCAGTTAGTCATCTTTCTTTTCTCCCTTCCTTGGACAAATATTCCTGGAGCAACTATTCTGGCCCAGGCCCTGTGGCAGATGCTGGAGAAAACTGAGTCCCTACTCACAGGAGCTCATAGCCAGGGCTTTGAGCTCATTTTTAAATACATTGTGCTGTTCATTATTCCCCTAAATTTTCACTGTACAATATAAACATTTTTTTTTTCATTCCTTTTCCTTAACATCCAAGGAAATGGTGCTTAGAAGAAATGTGATCCAAGGAGCATGGTCTGCTGTTTGAAACTGCAGATTTCTGAATCTCAGTCCAATCAACCCTAAATAATTCCAAGCAGTTAGGAATCCAACATCAGCCTTGGTAGTAGCTCATACGCTAAATCTAGTTAGCAGTTTCAGAACCAGTTTTTTTAAATAATTTAACCATTAAAATCTTTTTCTATACATAAATAATACATATTTATTGCCAAAATTAAAGCCATACAGGCACATCTGCTTAAACTTGACTGGAGATAAAACTATGAGTCCCCATAGTTGCTTCATATTTGCCCTGAAGTAGGAGAGAGGGTGGAGTTTGTGGCCGGACAGACTTGGACTCCAATCTGTCTAACTTTCATTAACATTATCCCCTTGGATTTCTTATTTCCCCTGATTCATCTATTCCCCTTAAAAATGTGCTTTGAGTGACTTCACTGTCCCAGGTGTGGTGCTGAGTACGGACTACAAGAAAGAATAAGAAACAGTCTTTAACCTCTGCAGTTCACACTCCAGTGGGGACAGAGGGCATTTGAAAAATAACCAGGGAGTGTACTGATGACGGACTTCCCCAGTGGCTCCGGGCTTAAAGAATCCACCTGCAATGCAGGAGATGTAGGTTCGATCCCTGGCTCGGGAAGATCCCCTGGAGCAGGGCATGGCAACCCACTCCACTGCTCTTGCCTGGAGAATCCCATGGACAGAGGAGCCTGGTGAGCTGCAGTCCATGGGATCACACAGAGTCTGAAGTGACTGAGCGTGCACATACAGATGAGAACTGCAGGGCACATTGGGAGGCTTTTTGGTTTTGTTTTTGTATTTTTTCTTTTGATGTGGACCATTTTTAAAGTCTCTATTGAATTTGTTACAATATTGCTCCTGTTTTCTGTTTGGGTTTTTAGGTTGTGCAGCATGTGGGATCTTAGCTCCCTGATCAGGAATTGATTGCATTGGAAGTCGAAGTCTTAACCACTGGATCACCAAGGAAGTCCCCACATTGCGGGGTTTAGAGAAGATCCCTACCTGATCTTAGAGAATGTAGATGGATTCCTGGAGAGGTAATCCTCAAGATGAGTTTTTTAAAATGAGTAAAATCAGGGAGGTGGAAGAGGGGAAGGAGGCATTTCAGGCATGGAGGCTACGGGAGCAAAGACATAAGTAGGGAAAGCATAGGAACCATGAGGAAAATGGACTTGACCTCAGACTTGTCTGGTTTCAAAGCCTGAGGCCATCCCTCTGTGCGGGGAACTTCAGAAATCTGGTTCTACACCAGCAAGCTTCAGAGCTTATACAAGGTGTTCATCCAAATTCATTAACTAGGTGGACAATAAGTAGGTATTTTGCAGGTAAATATCAATACTATATATGTAGATAGAAATATAGTTATTTTCATATATGTCTTCTATAGAAATCATTTTTAAAAAAATAAAAATTCCCAATATGCCGAACTGTCACAGACTAATGCAGAAATGTATCACCAGGTTAACTTTCTTCTGCATAGAACTTGGAATAAATCTGATATTCTTTTCCATAATTTTAATTGTGGAATTTATTGGGAAACAGGATGATGTAACGCTGCTCTAGTCTTTAAAAAAAAAAAGATATGTAATATCTGCCAGGTCAATGCTCCATGTGTACTAAGCATATTCTGAATGAACACCAGCATAGCACATACCAATAAAATGACAGAGAATAATGCTAATAAAATGTATTTGCTGAGTATTTTTATGTGCAAGGCCCCATGCTAGGCAGTATCTCTCATGTAATGATTAGTGGTCTAGTGAGACAATATTATTGTCCTTATTTTGCAGGTGAGTAATTCACTGGGAGCTTACAGACTTCATAAAGGGATATTAGGAGGAGGAGGAATATGGAACAGAAGGTCAGGACCTGTCAAAGACAAATTTACCTTCTCTAAATGCTTGTTTACAGTTGGCCATATACTCAATGACCTGTTTGGAACACTTTGGGAAATGCATATATACTTTATCTTAAAAAAAAAATCTTCAATTTGATTCTTACATTACTTAGATTATTTGAGTGCAACACTCAAAATATCTCTCAATACTTTTTTTGTATACTTTATAGTTTGCTAAATTTAAAAACATAAATCACTGTTCATGAATCTTTAAACATTTAAGTTAATATTCACACTCTGGTTGACAGTATACGACAAACTGATTCACCAAAATCCACAATTTATGGGAGTTTATATGGTTTGCTTTACTTTTTTGGCAAAAATTATAACTCTCCAAAAATTGGATTATTGACTTCAAGAACCAAGTTGAAAATCAGGCTGGAACTTCCATTGCACTGATCTCTTAAGATGGCAATATTATTATTACAAAAAAAATCAGTTCCAAAAAGTTCCTTGCTAGTACATTTTAATTTTTATCTCTTCTTGAGTGGAAACTTATTTGAATACTTCTTTTTGAGAAGGGAGTGGAATATGACACTTTTTTGAATGGACATTTTCTGGACTAGGAAAGGAGTGTTATATTGTGTTGTTACAACTGCTTTCTTTATGTTTACCATAATATTGTATGTCAAGTTCAAGTTCTTCTCTTGCATGCAACCAAAAGTTATGCCTACTGTGAATTGATTAGAAGACTATCTGGGAGTCATGAAATTCATGAGAGAATGGAGAACTCAGTTTGGAAATGAATACTTGGGTATCTCTGGAATCTAGGAGGCATGAACTCCAACAACACCAAGCGCAGTCAGGTCACAGTCTTACCATATGAACAGAATGGAAATCCACATTTTATTGTTTTCTGCTAATGATTCTGGTAAAAATAATTGTCTTTTTCCCTTCTTTTAAGGTTCAGTTTCTAAAGAAAGACCTTCTGAAATTTTTAGTGTAGGTTTTCCACCCATCTGTTTAGTTAAGGGAAAAGGCAGAAGACCACTCTCTTCATTACAGTTCCAATAAATTGTATCTAGTTGGGATGAGAAATTTCCCAAAGCTAATTGAATTCCAGTTGAGAAGCAGATTCTGGACAACCAAAAGACTAAATACCTCTGCATAGAGGAATGGAAACTAGAATAAAGCTGCCAATAGGGAAAGACGAGGTGAGCCTTTCTTCTTGTTTGCTGAAAGGATGGGTTACTGGTTGTTTTTTTTCATTAAGAGTTTTAAAAACAGAGGCTACAAAGAGAAATAGGCTATAGGGGATTTAGTACTAAGTCTAAAAGGTAGAATTATCTGAGTCATAAACTTGTCCCAAGAAAAACGTGATCTCAATAGCCATTTAAAATAGATGTAAGACAAAGATGACTTATATCAACATTATCAATGCTTAGTTGCTTAGTTGTGTCCGACTCTTCGTGACCCACTGGACTATAGCATATTACTCTAGAAATTCTGACTAATGAAGTACAGCAAAGACTGTAGATAAGAATAACTATTAAAAAAGAGATAAAGTTTAGGATTTTTTGAGGATAATATGACTGCATAATGAAAATCCAAGCAAGTCAACTGAAAAGCTGGAATAAGTTTTACTATACACAAGCAATAATAATTATATAGAAAATATAATGACTTTAAAAAAGATATATTCATAACCATCAAGACACACAAACACAAAAGTATAAAACATCTGAGAATGTGTGGGAGCAAATGAAGAAAACCACAGAAACGCTATAAGGTACAGAAAACTATCTAAATTATTTTGTTCCCTTTTTAAAATTTAACAAAAATAGTTTCACAAGTAGAAAAGTTAAGATAGTTTATGAAACCAGGAGTGATTAGGGGCAACTTTCTTACCATATACTAAATGAAAAAGGTTTTAAAACTGCTTTTAAAATCTACGAGAGCAAAATCTAGTCGGAGCAAGGAAACTAAATATACAGTCCTGAAAGAGACTGCAATAGATAGAAGGGTGTGAACAGAAATGTATATACAGGAACATGCATTTAAAAATTTTATTTAAAATTAACTACTGCCTCACCCTAACTTACCCATGAGAGTAAATCACAATTATGAAACAAATAAATTCAAATCCGTGGTGCTGCTTAACATGATACAAAGTACATGAAGTCTAGATTAGAAACAGTTCAAATGCAAATTGATATTTATGATTAAGAATGCTTTCCCACTTCTACTAGGGGATCTTACTTGAAACCACTATTTCTCCTTATTTTTCTTTTGTAAATGCCATCGTAATAGACATGGGATATACTGTATCCGATTATATATCTTCTTTACCTCATGTTTAGCTGCTCTGATGAATACCTGCTTCTCTTTCAGTGTAGCCTGGCACCCAACAAGTGAATTTGCTTTACTTCCTACAGCTTGCATTTTGAGTCCTATCACACCAGGCATGACCTTGAAATAGGATGAAATCCTCCCAGACATCTTTGTGAGCTTCAGTAACAGGTGCTGTGTGCTTAGTTATGTGTCTGACTCTTTGCCACCCCATGGTCTTTAGCCCACCAGGCTCCTCTGTCCATGGACAAGAATACTGGAGTGGGTTGCCATGCCCTCCTTCAGGGGATCTTCCTAACCTGGGGGTCGAACCAAGGTCTCCTGCATTGCAGGCAGAATCTTTACTGTCTGAGCCACTAGGGAAGCCCCGGTAACAGGCATTTAATTTAGGCTGCTCAAAAAAAAAAAAAAAAGAAAGAAAGAAACAAAATGAACTAAGTGGTCAACAATGGGAAAATGGTTAGAAAAATATTTGTGCATCCATACAATTTAACATTTTGCAGTCATTACAAAATGATGTTTTTAAGAACTTTGAGTGATATGGTTCTTAAGTGAGCTATGAATGAGATTTTAATTTTTATTTTGTTTCTATACATTATTTTTATTTTCCTTTTCCAAATTTCCTACAAGTATGAAAATAAAAAAATTTTTTTAATGTAAACATTAATAGATTTAAAAATCAGAATATGTATTAATAATTAGTAACAAATAGCAAATTATGTGTAAACAATAGTAATATTTAATGCACACTTTTAATTGACTTTTTAAAAAGGCATATATATTCTAGCAAATGAATGACAAAGTCCTTCTAATTTCCATCTCCAAATGTAGCCTGTTAGTTTCCACCACTGAACGACTGAGTAAGGTACCACTGTCAATTTCATGGCAGTTCATGTAAGGGTAGGAAGTGTTCTTTAAAATTTTAAGTTCTTAATTTCTGGACTTGTAAAACTTCAACATACATAATATAAATGGCAAATAAGAAGCAAGATGTAAGCATCATCTCTCACTATACAATCTTTGACCCAAATATTTGATAAAAGTCCCTGCAATTGGTGCATGTGGTTGATATTATGCATGTTCATAAATATGATCACCAACTGTTTTCTAAAACACTAGAAATCAGTCCTGAATATTCATTGGAATGACTGATGCTAAAGCTGAAACGCCGATATTTTGGCTACCTGATACGAAGAACTGACTCACTAGAAAAGACCCTGATGCTGGGAAAGATTGAAGGCAGGGGGAGAAGGGGACAACAGAGGATGAGATAGTTGGATGGAATCACTGACTCGATGGACATGAGTCTGAGTAAGCTCCAGGAGTTGGTGATGGACAGGGAAGCCTGGCGTGCTGCAGTCCATGGGGTCGCAGAGAGTTGAACATAAGTAAGCAACTGAACTGACTGATTGAAAGCATAATATTTCTATGGATTTATTCTGAAAATAATTTACTCCTAGATGAATCTTTTTGGAAAATTTTACCAACTAAAATCATCTTTAGTGCTCTTCTGAACCAGGGATAGAAAAATGCGTAAACCATTGGATTAAAAGTAGAATTCAAATAGCCAAACCAAATCAATGCATCGTTCAAAGTGGGTGGGATAGCATAGTCCAGGAAAGGGTCCATGACCATGCAGACAAAGAAAGGACACCAGCATGTTAGGAAAACTCCCATCACAATCCCTAAAGTCTTCGCAGCTTTCCTTTCTCTGCTTCGTGGAATTCCATTTCTCTCTTTCAGCCCTATTTGAACCTTCTGCTTTGCATCGTGAATTGATCTTGCCTGGCCTTTTGCTATGAAATATATTCTACAATAGATGCACAACATAATAGAGCCAGGTATATAGAAAGAAGTCATAAAGGCCAGAACCCCAGATGTTTTGCTGAAGAAGACAGAGCAACTCGCTAGGCAGTGACTGTGTTTGTAATACATCTCTTCAGCTCCTTTGAAGTTTAGCTCCAGAAAGATCATCCCAAATGCAAAAAGAGCAGGAATACTCCAACTAATGAAGATCATCAGAGAAATAACCAAGATGTTGATCTTGGTTTTGTATCTCAGTGGGTCACACACAGCATAGTAGCGATCAACAGAAATGAAGGACAAGTGAAAAATGGATGCTGAACTCAGCATAATGTCAGTGCTGGTGTGAATTTTACAGAAGACTTCTCCAAAAGACCAGCGGTGCTCAACGGATCTCACCATGCTATAAGGCATGACCAGGCACCCCAGAAGAAAGTCCACAGTAGCCATGGACTGGATGAGCCAATTATTTAGGGTATGCAGTTGCTTGAAGTGTGATATGGAAATAATAACTAGCAGATTGCCAACCACGGTGGTCAGAATTATGAGCACCATTAAACTATACAGGGAAGCCCGGATGTCGTTGGACCAGCTGCTTTTCACACAGGAAATATTAATTTTATTGTGGCAAAAGGACATCATTTCTAAGGACTATGCCCTGGTTGTTATCTTCTCCTTAGTGTGTTGAAGAGTCTCTCTTCGAAATCCATGATCAGGTTAGAGTTCCTTCTCTTACTTCCATATATATATTCAAGAAACCTGTGGGGTGGGGGGGGAAAGGAAATTATTAACAATTTGATTCTTCTCACTTTTAATGCATTTACCTATTACTTCTTGCTGAAAAATGATTATTATGGAAAGAGATTTTATTTCCAAGTTCAGTTCAGTAAATTCAGTTCCTATAAGTTTTTTTAACATCTACTTCATGTTAGTCATTGTGTTGGAGATGTAAAGCTGAATTATTAGTTTGAAATATATGATTCCATAATTCTGTAATACTCAGCTAAATTGTGGGGAACTTGCAAAACATTTTGCAATATATGTTTAACATATATTATGTGTAATATTTAACATTATGTTATATAGTTATATATTATAAAGATAAAAAGATGAGGGGAGAGAGTTCAGAGGAACAAAGTAAATTCTGGTGAATAAGCTGTCATTATATTGGGAAAATGCTAGAAAATAGCAACAAGTCTTAGAATTCTAGGAAACTACCCTCCTTTTGAAGAAAGTAGGGAAAACCACTAGACCATTCAGGTATGACCTAAATGAAATCCCTTATGACTATATAGTGGAAGTGAGAAATAGATTTAAGGGACTAGATCTTATAGACAGAGTGCCTGATGAACTATGGATGGAGGTTCGTGACATTGTACAGGAGACAGGGATCAAGACCATCCCCATGGAAAAGAAATGCAAAAAGGCAAAATGGATGCCTGAGGAGGCCTTACAAATAGCTGTGAAAAGAAGAGAAGCGAAAAGCAAAGGAGAAAAGGAAAGATATTCCCATTTGAATGCAGAGTTCCAAAGAATAGCAAGGAGACATAAGAAAGCCTTCCTCAGTGATCAATGCAAAGAAATAGAGGAAAACAATAGAATGGGAAAGACTAGAGATCTTTTCAAGAAAATTAGAGATACCAAGGGAACATTTCATGCAAAGATGGGTTCGATAAAGGACAGAAATGGTATGGACCTAACAGAAGCAGAAGATATTAAGAAGAGGCGGCAAGAATATACAGAAGAACTATACAAAAAAGATCTTCATGATCCAGATAATCACGATGGTGTGATCACTCACCTAGAGCCAGACATCCTGGAATGTGAAGTCAAGTGGGCCTTAGGAAGCATCACTACGAACAAAGCTAGTGGATGTGATGAATTCCAGTTGAGCTATTTCAAATCCTAAAAGATGATGCTGTGAAAGTGCTGCACACAATATGCCAGCAAATTTGGAGAACTCAGCAGTGGCCACAGGACTGGAAAAGGTCAGTTTTCATTCCTATCCTTACTAAAGGCAATCCCAAAGAATGCTCAGACTACCGCACAACTGCACTCATCTCACAGGCTAGTAAAGTAATGCTCAAAATTCTCCAAGCCAGGCTTCAGAAATATGTGAACCGTGAACTTCCAGATGTTCAAGCTGGTTTTAGAAAAGGCAGAGGAACCAGAGATCAAATTGCCAACATCCATTGGATCATCGAAAAAGCAAAAGAGTTCTAGAAAAACATCTATTTCTGCTTTATTGAGTATGCCAAAGCCTTTGACTGTGTGGATCACAATAAACTGTGGAAAATTCTGAAAGAGATGGACATACCAGACAACCTGACCTGCCTCTAGAGAAATCTGTATGCAGGTCAGGAAGTAACAGTTAGAACTGGACATGGAACAACAGACTGGTTCCAAATAGGAAAAGGAGTACGTCAAGGCTGTATATTGTCACCCTGCTTATTTAACTTATATGCAGAGTACATCATGAGAAACGCTGGGCTGGATGAAGCACAAGCTGGAATCAAGATTGCTGGGAGAAATATCAATAACCTCAGATATGCAGATGACACCACCCTTATGGCAGAGAGTGAAGAAGAACTAAAAAGCCTCTTGAAGAAAGTGAAAGAAGAGAGTGAAAAAGTTGGCTTAAAGCTCAACATTCAGAAAACTAAGATCATGGCATGAAGTCCCATCACTTCATGGGAAATAGATGGGGAAACAGTGGAAACAGTGGCTGACTTTACTTTTTTGGGCTCTAAAATCACTGCAGATGGTGATTGCAGCCATTAAATTAAAATATGCTTACTCCTTGGAAGGAAAGTTATGATCAACCTAGAGAGCATATTAAAAAGCAGAGACATTACTTTGCCAACAAAGGTCCATCTAGTCAAGGCTATAATTTTTCCAGTAATCACGTATGGATGTGAGAGTTGGATGGTGAAGAAAGCTGAGCACCAAAGAATTGATGCTTTTGAACTATGGTGTTGGAGAAGACTCTTGAGAGTCCCTTGGACCTCAAGGAGATCCAACCAGTCCATCCTAAAGGAGATCAGTCCTGGGTGTTCATTGGAAGGACAGATGTTGTAGCTGAAACTCCAATACTTTGGCCACCTGATGCGAAGTGTTGACTCATTGGAAAAGACCCTGATGCTGGGAGGGATTGGGGGCAGGAGGAGAAGGGGACGACAGAGGGTGAGATGGCTGGATGGCATCACCGACTCGATGGACATGGGTTTGGATAAACTCCAGGAGTTTGTGATGGACAGGGAGGCCTGGCGTGCTGAGATTCATGAGGTCGCAAAGAGTCAGACACGACTGAGTGACCGAACTGAACTGACTGACCCTCCTTTTTATCTCTTCTCATTCCCTCTGGGCTGACAGTTTAGATCAAGACCACATAGGAATCAAAATTTATCCAATTTCTCGAATTGGAGGAACAAAATATTTAGCAATTAAAATGCATATTTTAATAAACTTGAAACATCTCTGCCCCTAGTCCCTTTCAGCCTTCTATTCCCAGGAGGAAACATATCAAATGCATCTGTAAGATTTATTTTAGTAGACACCCTGTCCCACTTTATGACAGAACAAACAGCAGACTAAATATATTTATATTACTTGAATTGTGTAATGTTTGAATTATAATTGAAACTTCACTAAACAAATGATGGATTTTTTTTACTACAAAATTTATGTGCTCTCAACTAAACTAAAATTTAAAGTTTTTTTTCTCACCATTGCCCCCTTTTCCTTCTTTCTTTTACTTTTGTTGTTGATATATTAAAGGAATCAAACAGTGTTTAGAAGTGTTTGCTAATAATTTCTACCGATCAAGAAAATATCCCTGGCTGGTATCACATTGAGCAGCTTCACTCAGCAGGAACTAGGGTCCAAATATAAGTAAGTGAAGGTGGGGGGGAAAAACTGATTGCTCAGTTTCAGAAGACTATATTAATAGATGATGAAAACGTTATCTGACAATTCTGTATGCCTTGTGCTTGGTTACCAGATAAAAACCCAATGGCTTCCTCCTCATAATGATACATCTTGTTATCAGAGAAATAAAGCCTGAAGCATTGTATCCAAGAAATTATTGATAATATCAATGACACTTCAGACGAATAATCTGTCTGGTCAACTTTAGAACTTTACACATAATTTTTGTGCAAGCATTTTTAAATGTTATAATTTATTTTTTAAATAGATTTACTTAAATAAATGTTCTATGATGATATTATGAGTTGAACACTTATCTAAGAACATGACATAATAGTGGTTTCTTTCCTTCCAGCTTTAAGAATTTTGCTAACTAGTAATGATTACTCTGAGTTTACAAATTACCAAGTTGAACATACTATAGCAATACAGAGGGTTAATAAATATCTATGATATCTAGCTAGGCTTCCCAGGTGGCGCTAATGGTAAAGAATGTGCCTGCCAGTTGAGGAAACATAAGAGACTCTGGCTGGATCACTGGGTCAGGAAGATCTCCTGGAGGAGGGCATGGCCACCCACTCCAGTATTCTTGCCTGGAGAATCCCAGGGACAGAGGAGCCTGGTGGGCTCTTTACAACCATGGGGTTGTAAAGAGTCAGACACTACTGAAGTGACTTAGCATGAATGCTCTGATACCTAGTTAAGTCAACAGTTCTGTGTAAATGATCTAATTACCTAATGTCTGAAAATGACACTTGATTTAAAAATATATTGTTAGGCATTATAGTTTGAAGTAGATCTGTCTAGCAGGACAAGACTTCCCTGGTAGAGTGTCCCCAACTTCCCAATAAAAGGCCATCAGTGCTCATTTCACCATGCCATTTGTCCCTGGTTCCTTCAACTACCCAAGTCTAATGGCTCTGACTTTCAATCCCATACTAGTCCGTACAGTTACTGACGTGAACCTATCTCCTAATCGACTCACCCACTACCCACCCACAAACCCTTCCATGTGTTCCCTCTGGAGCTCAGGGTCATCACCCTACTTCCTCAGGCTCTTTTTAAAACTTCCCTCTCTTTGTTCCAAATGCAACTTTCTTTCCCCTGAGGTTATCTCTTTCCCTACAGCCTTATCAAAGGTAATTGTTTCCTCTCCTGCATCCTTGGCTATCCTTTCTATTGCAGGACTTGGAGGAAGAACGTGTCCTCTTGTGCTTATTGACAGTGCAAATCATTGTCCCTTCTTCCTTCCTAACCTTCCATCCCTTGCAAACTTTGAAGCTCTGTGTTCAGACTATACCTCCTTTTGCTGCAGACTTCAGACTTCAAGTCATTTTTCTATATCTTAAAGATGGCCTACTCTCACTTTCTCCAAAGCTACTTCTGCCAAAATTCTTCATAATTTTCTTGTCCACATAAATGATTCAGTAATGGACTTTCAGCTCCTTACTCCTCTGTCCTCCAACAAGCATGTCCTCCACATGTTTGCTCTGCATGGCTATCTCACTTTCTTCTTTAACTAAAGACACTAGATATGTACTTACCTTCACGTTAATACAATGCAGAGTTTAACTTTACATTAGACATAATTTGGTCTCTTCCTATAAATCCAAAACCTCAAATTAACTTAAGAATCTCTTAGTTTTGATGAGCTAAATCTGATGCACTATTATATTCTATGTAACATAGCAGAGACACTCTCAGATATAGAGTGTTTACCTTATCATAATATTGCTGGAGATGATTTTCTCTCTTATCTATCAGTCTATTCTGATGTCTCCACAAACAAATGGATTTTTCCATGCTTCCTATTACTTAAAGATGGAAACAATTTGCTTGCAAGGATGTCCCATCTGGACATTCCATGCTGCATCTGCTAAGTCACTTCAGTCGTGTCTGACTCTTTGTGACCCCATGGACTGTAGCCCACCAGGCTCCTCTGTCCATGGAATTCTCCAAGCAAGAGTACTGGAGTGGGTGGCCATGCCCTTCTCCAGATGATCTTCTCGACCCAGGGATCGAACTCAGGTCTCCTGTGTTGCTGGCGGATTCTTTACCATCTGAGGCACCAGGGAAGCCCAATGAGTCATAATTTAAATATTTGGAAATTATGTCCATGACTAAAGACTGAATCACTGACCTTGTGAATCAAGCAGAGGAATATTACATACACTAAGCTAAAAGACAGACAGAAAGGCAGTCAATCTTTTTCAAGATATTTCAGTTGAATGCCTTCCTCCTGTTAGGCACTATGTGCTGGGGCAAGAGTGGTGAGCAGACACAATGAAACTCCCTGCTCTTCTGGAACTTACATTCCAGTTGAAGGGTAGTGGTAGGCAATGCTAAAATTTGGGCTTCCCTGGTGGCTCAGTTGGTAAAGTTTCTGCAGTGAAGAAAGCTCGGGTTCAATCTCTGGGTCAGGAAGATCCTCTGAAGAAGGAAAATTCCATGAACAGACTAGCCTGGCAGGCTCCAGTCCATGGGGTCACAAGAGTCAGACACAACTTTAGCAACCAAACCACCGTCACCAAGAATAAAAGCAAAAATAGTGAATAATATTATCTAAATTAAGATTAGGTTATATCAAAAAGAATTATGATAATGTGACACAATATAATGTTTTCTAAAAAAATTGAAATAGAAAAAAGTAAATTTCAAGAAAACACTTAATATTGAAATTCAAATTTTCAACTATTTCAGTAATCTATAGTTGTAATCAGAGTTAGTGAGTAGCTGACACTTCTTGACTGGATCTTAAGATGCAAAATTAATCATTTAATTTTGGAAAATGTCTCCAGCTGCATGTTTTAAATTTTAAAGTTTCAAATTGCTTTACCCAGCAAATGTTCAATGTGATAGTTTTCATAACAGCAACAAAAGTAAAAAGTGAAATTGTCTAAACTTATATTAGACACATAATGTTCATACATGTTCATTACATGTACATATACATACATGTTCAAAAAGATGTCAAATTGGAGGAGCTGACTCTTTTTATAAGACATAGAGAGATGTTCATGAGATCTTGTCAAGTAAAGGAAAAAATGCAGAGTGTTTTAAAGTACCATGTACATGAACACAAACATATCTATAAAAGCATGAAGAACGGGTAAGGAATAATAGCTCCAACTGCTCAAAGATGGTAACTTTGAAATTCATTAAATAAATAACAAAAAGGGAAATAATATCAATTTTAGCATTAATTTTTACTAGGTGAAACAATGGATGAGTTTTATTTTCTTCCCTATAATTTTTACATATTCCAAGTTTTCTACTATGAAAATGTTTCATTTCCATTTTCAGAAAAAAATATTTAATAAAATTAAGTAGGTTGTGAATTGTTTCAAATGAAACTTTAGATGAAACTTTCAAAAATCTATTGATAAATGATTATTAATAAATTATATTATTTGTGCTTCATGTGTTTGTATAATTCTTCACCTGAGTAAAGAATTTATCATGAAAAATCACACTTTTGCTAAATTTCTTAACTGACCCATATGCTGTTCTTGTTCTATTATACAAAATTTGGACTCAAAATTAGAAATGGACTTGATAATAATGTTACTCACAAATATGTTTGCAGCTCTGTAATTTATTTAGTGTTTTTTTAAATAATGGAAGTATTTTTGAAAAATATTTATTTTAAAAGAGGGAAAGAGATAAAGGACAGGATTTCCAAATATTTAAGTCATAACTAATGGGATGTTCAGGTGGAACATCCCTGGAAGCAAATTGTTTCTTTCTTTAAGTGACAAGAAACATGGCAAAATCCATTTGTTTGCTTAAGCATCAGCATAGACCAATAGATAAGACAGAAAACAATCTCCGCGATATTATGATAAGGTAAACACACTATACCTAAGAGCGTCTCTGCTATGTTACACAAAAGATGATAGTGCATCAGATTCAGGTCATCAAAACTAAGAGATTCTTAAGCTAATGGATCTAATATATGGTACATATAAACACACACACACAGGCACACATATTAAAACACATCATTCAGAAATGCACCGCTATTTTTCCCACCAAGCAATATTTACCACAAATAAGATTTTAGTTCTGTAGTTTCATATATAGTAACAATAAGATACAATTTAATTTCTAAACCTGAAAAATTTCCATGAAGACTCCATTATTACATTAAGACTAGCCAAACACAACATGGAATTTCCTTCATTTTACAAGGAAAGAACATTAAAAAAAAACTTGTTTTGAATTTTCTAGCCACCCACAGGTGAATTTTTAATCAAGGTGAAATATTTTGAAAAGCTCACATAAAGTAAGCTATTTAAAAGATATATAACTATTTTTATCCTCTCCTACTAAAATGACAGAAGCCTTGTGAATCTTCCCATCATATAACCCTAAATGTTAGCATATTTGTAAGTACCAAACCATTGATAACTCTTACTCCCTTGAGCATTCTCCCTGTAAAAGATCACCCGGGCCTCCTGGCTAATCTCTGTGGTTTGCAAGGCTATTCATTGTGTTCAGACCTACCTTCTCAGGAAGGGGTCACAGAGCAAGTGGATAAGCAGAAACACTACCTTTGGGAGGAGGCCGTCCTCACTCGTGTCCTATACCCTTGCTGCTGGCTCGAGCCACTGCTGATCAATGATAGACGGCAGTTAATGCAGACAGAATGACGCAAATATTAACATCTGGAAAAGATAAGCTGGTAATAAATCTTTCTGGAACAAGATAACAGTGTACGATCAAGAAAAATAGGTGAGAGGTGTGTTTATTCTAAATGAGCACCAGGAAGCTAGCAGTGAGCAAACTAAATAGAGAAGGTAAAAGCACTGTTACTTTAAAAATAATCTCAAGCGTGAGCCACCAGCAACCACAGTCATGGGTGTTAACAGCATATAAATGAAAACAAATGTCCATTAAGACTGACTTAATTGTTGATTGATTTGAAAGAAAAATACTCCTGTATTAGGCATCAGTACAAAGAAGATAACTAGAACTAAAAAGCAAAAACAAAACCCCTCACTTTCAAAATTGATGACTTGTACTTGATAAAGGGATATTTTTAAAGATTAGACTCTTTTTAAACCTAATAACATAGCTAGAAAATAATTTGATTTTTGAATCATGGTAGGAAAAAATGCATTTTAGCTCATGACTCAATACATATATAAATATGCATTCATAACAGAAACAATGTTGTCATTCAAAATACCCTTACCTCATTCAATTCACTCTAATATTCTATTTTATTCGATTTCACTTTTTTAGATGAGTAGGGTTTGTACCTCAATAATGTTACTAATCACAATTTTAAGAAAACTGCTTTAGAGATGATATGCATTTAGCCCACCAATTTTTAAATTCTTATATATAAAACTTCCTTCTTTCAAAACAAGGAGCCAGTGCCTTCAACGTGGCAAAATAAATGGGTGAACAAGTGTAGTTTCTCATCTATTTCTATCAGTCTGTTATTCTGCCATAGGAAATCATAGAATCATTATGACAGCTTGATTGTTGGTTCCAATTCTCATTCTCCTTGCATCTACACCTTTGTCTGTGCTTCATTGGGAGTGGAAGGTGCTTCCTTGTCCTCTGAACTTGAACTTTGCCATTTAGCTTGTTTTGGCCAAAAGAACGTAGGCCGAAATAAAAGGGCGCCGGTTCCCAGCCTAGTCATTAAGGGGCCTCAGCTGTTTCTGAGTGCCCTCTGCGTCATCCCCATGAGGAGAACATACCCCAGCAGAGGCCACTTGTCCAAGGAGGTTGAGGGGCATGTAGAGCAAACTGGGACATGCAGCTACCCAGCATTTGCAGAGCCATCCTTGCTGACCCTACTGATTCATGCACTTAAGTGGCTATTATTTTAAGCTACTGAGTTTGGGGGTTGTTTTTCCCACAGCATTGTCATAGGAATAACTGAGTTAAGTTGTATTTCTGAAAGAAGCTACTGAGATCTATTACCCATTCTCTTGCCGGGAGAAACACGGACACCAGAGAAGTATACTGACATCATGCAATGGGCCACCTGTGACCTAAACAGCCATTAACAAAAGCTGCAACCACACCAAGAAAGAAAGCGTAAAATGAAAATTACCCTTTACTAGATGAAGACGGCCTTTTACTAAGTAAATGTAACTCCATCTTCAGAAATTCCTGTATATTAAAGGTTAGTTTAGGAAATAACAAGTTTACTTCTTATTAACAGTACACAGAAAATATTATTCGTAGTTCCAAAACTATGGTCAGTGTGTGCCTAACTCACATATATACCTGTCATTTTGTGAATAAGCAAGAAAGTACAATGTCTCATGTATTGGAATTTATTAACTTCCAGGAAATTAAAGATCTTATCTGCTTTGTTCATTATGGTCTCTACATTGTCTAAAATAGTGCCTTCACACCATAAACACTCAATGCACATTTGTTCTGTGAATATCAGCTTCCTAATTTTAAAACGAAGGGTTGGTTGATTGCAGTTCCACCACTGAATGACTCACAGGGAAGACACGATCCGAGTCTTTGGACCCGCAGACTGTCTGCTGATCTTTCGAGTGGGGCATTCCTAGAGGATTCATGAGCTCCCTGAAGACAGGGAACATACATGCTCTTTTCACTGCTTTATCCTTAGGACCCAGCACACAGTAGGTGCTCAATAATTACTGATCAGTTGACTGTCTGAGATTTCTAGCAGATTAGATGAATATTCACACTGATAGCACTAGAAAAGTCAGAGCATGTGATATTGCTTTGGAAGGCATCAACCCAGTGGTAATAGTTGAAGCTGAATCTGTGGTGGAGGATTAAAAGGAGAGACAGAGAGGAAGAGGGAGGAAATGAGCTGGAAATAAGGTGATAGGTTAAAGAATGTGCCATTCGTGATTTTGAAGCAATACCAGTGGATTATTGTGGACTAGAGGGAGGAGGTCAAAGGAAAGCTAGATGCATGAGATTAGAAAGATAGTGCATAACTGTTTATAATAGCCAGGACATGGAAGCAACCTAGATGCCCATCAGCAGATGAATGGATAAGGAAGCTGTGGTACATATACACCATGGAATATTACTCAGCCGTTAAAAAGAATTCATTTGAACCAGTTCTAATGAGATGGATGAAACTGGAGCCCCTTATACTGAGTGAAGTAAGCCAGAAAGATAAAGAACATTACAGCATACTAATACATATATATGGAATTTAGAAAGATGGTAACGACAACCCTTTATGCAAAACAGAAAAAGAGACACAGAAGTACAGAACAGACTTTTGAACTCTGTGGGAGAAGGTGAGGGTGGGATGTTGTGAAAGAACAGCATGCATATTATCTATGGTGAAACAGGTCACCAGCCCAGGTGGGGTGCATGAGACAAGTGCTCGGGCCTGGTGCACTGGGAAGACCCAGAGGAATCGGGTGGAGAGGGAGGTGGGAGGGGGGATCGGGATGGGGAATACGTGTAAATCTATTGCTGATTCATGTCAATGTATGACAAAACCCACTGAAAAAATAAATAAATAAATAAATAAATAAAAGAAAGTGCATAGTGAAAAAATAGAAGTAGCTGGGTTAAAATTTTTTTTGAGACATATGACAGTGAAAAGAAGATGAAATAGAATATTACTTTGAAGAATGAAAAGTTCAGGGAAGTATAAGGGCAACTACAAATTCAAAATAAAAGACTTAATTCTCCTTTTTGAAAATCAGGGAAGAGGCTCCCTTCTCTCCATTTTCTTAGAGCACTTACTTTAGAAAATGTTTAAGTTCTTTCTCTGTCTCTATGAAATATATGTAAATCTTTCTAAAAACAAAATAAGCTGACTCTTGCCAGCTTTATGTCCCAAGAATGCCTTGCCCAAGGACCTAGGAATCACTCTTTGAAACATAATTAAAGAAGATGATGCCACTGGCCCTTAGTTTCTGTGGACTGGTAGGAGCCTAACCTCAACGAACACTTCACTCTGAAGATGTAGAACTAACTTTTGTCATAAAGAAGAGTTTATAATTCCTCTGGATAAAGCCAATTAGTTAGCACAGATGGTCACCCCAACCACCAAGTGAATTTGAATAAACTATGCATGACAAAGGTCTGCCTGGTCAAGGCTATGGTTTTTCCAGTGGTCATGTGTGGATGTGAGACTTGGACTATAAAGAAAGCTGAGCACCGAAGAATTGATGCTTTTGAACTGTGGTGTTGGAGAAGACTCTTGATAGTCCCTTGGACTGCAAGGAGATCCAACCAGTCCATCCTAAAGGAGATCAGTCCTGAGTGTTCATTGGAAGGATTGATACTGAAGCTGAAACTAAAATACTTTGGCCACCTGATGTGAAGAGGTGACTCATTGGAAAAGACCCTGATGCTGGGAGGGATTGGGAGCAGGAGGAAAAGGGGATGACAGAGGATGAGATGGTTGAAGGGCATCACCGACTTAATGGACATGGGTTTGGGTGGACTCCGGGAGTTGGTGATGGACAGGGAGGCCTGGTGTGCTGCGGTTCATGGGGTCGCAAAGAGTGGGACACGACTGAGCGATTGAACTGCCTGACTGATGCATGGCAAATGATGCTTTCAGTCCTCTTTCTTGAGGACTGTTATTGTTATCTTGAGAACATGTATGTATTAGTCAGTGTTCTCAGAAAAACCAAAGCAGCAGGTTGTATATACATATACGGACAGATTTATCATACAGCATGTGTGCGCTTAGTCACTCAGTCATGTCCAACTCTTCGCGACCCCATGTACTGCAGCCCGCCAGGTTCCTCTGTCCATGGGGATTCTCCAGGCAAGAATACCGGAGTGGGTTGCCATTTTCTCCTCCAGGGATTATATAGCATTCACTCCTGTAATTATGGATACTGACAAGTCTCTGGATCTGCAGGGTGAGTTGGAAATTTGGAGACTGAGGAGAGTCAGTAGGGTAGTTCTAGTCCGAAGGATGACAGGCTTGAGACCCAAAAAGGGTCAATACTGCAGTTTGAATCCAAAGGCAGAAAAAAGCCACTGTCCTAGTTCAAAACCAGCCAGGCAGGAGGAATTCTCTCTTACTTAATAAAGGTTAACTTTTTGATTTTGTTTAGTCCCTCGACAGATTTGTGGTTACCAAGGTTGGGGGAGGGGAATTGGATGAAAGTGGTCAAAACTAAAAAACTTACAGTTATAAAATAAGTAAGTTCTTGGGATATAATGGACAATGTGATAAATATAATTAACACTGCTGTAGGTATGGGCTTACCAGGTGGCTCAGATGTAAAAAATCTGCCTGCCAATGCATGAGACACAGGAGGTACCGGTTCAATCCCTGAGTCAGGAAGATCCCCTGGAGCAGGAAATGGCACCCCACTACAGTATTCTTGACTGGAGGATCCCATTGACAGAAGAGCTTGGTGGGCTACAGTCCATGGAATTGCAAAGAGTTGGACATGACTGAGCACCCATGCATGTGTGTTATATATGAAAATTGAGAAAATCCTAAGAGTTCTCACCTCAAGAAAAAAAAATTAATTCTATTTCTTTAATTTTGTACCTATATGAGATGATGAATATGTACGAAATTTATGGTGAAAAGCACTTCATAATATATGTAAGTCATATGATTATGTTGTACATCTTAAACTTACAGTACTGTGTGTCAGTTATATCTCGACAAAACTGGAGTTAAAAAATAAAGTCAGTTCATCATACACACACACACACAAATAATGTGGAGGCTGAGGAACAAAGTGGTAATTCAAACACATATCAGTTCAGAGCCTTGAGGATAGACCAAATGTTAGCAGGTTTCATAAATATCTTAAAACTCCATTCAGACAATAGATTGACTCATAAATAAAATTATTCTGATGCAACTAACTGAATATCTTCATGAACATTGTAGGAAGGATCTTTGGAGGGTTGTTAGGATATATATTCTTTGGCTACCACAAATAGAAGAATGAAAATATAATGGGGCATGTGGCTTATACACTTTAGAAAGGATACTTTCTCTTTCTTAACTGACCTTAAGACACTACACCTTGAGTGTTCATTTCTTACTAAACTTGAATTTCTGACCCAGATATTATATTCACATGGACCTATAGAGGGCAGCCTTTTGCAAATTTTTGTAGGATATAGGTTTTTTATACTGAATCCTTCCTCTTGCTTCCCAAAGACCCTAGAATAGAGTGACCCAGTATGAAACAATTTCAACCTTCTCATTTTTCCCTCTCAGAGGAGAGGGGAGGAGGAATAAACTAGGACCCTGTGGATTTCCCACGTAATAGTGGATTTCCCACAGTGTGCTGCTCTGGACTTTCCCTTGCATCTTAGGACCTCTTGAAGACAAACCATAAACATATTGCTTCTGTGGGCACAGCCTAAGCTTGGTCACTCTCAATAATAATAATAATAATAAAAAGGAAATAATAAGAAGAGGAGGAGCAAGAAGAGAGATGAAGAAGGAAGAGGAGAAAATGACAGTGGAAGAAGAGGAGAAAAAAAGAGTCACAGGAGGGAGCGAAGAAAGAACGGGGAGGAGAAACAACATTTGCTGAAACAGTACCAGTCAATGGGTGAAGAGCCTTATGAGAAAGCTCTAGTTTATTTCCATAACAACTCTACAGTAATAGATACTATCTTAATAATTGCTTCACAAAGGAAGGTAATGAGAATTAGATACTTTAATTTAATACTAAGGGGCAGCAGAGGATTTTGATTCCAGATTTGTCTGACTCCAGAGTTTCAGCTGCTAATCACTATGAAGAATTTCGAGGGAAAAAAGTTTGAGTGAAAGGATCTCTTATCTATAGCTGATTTCTCCTTCAGGCCCTTCAAACAGCTAGATAGCAAAAACTGAGATAACTACCCTATTGAGAACTTTGCTTAACATTCATAAGTGTTATGAATAAGTGGGCAAGAGAATCATATTATTTACAAGTTAGGAGAGCTTATGTTGCAACAAGTTCAATAAAGACTTTAAAAATGATCATCATAAAAAAAATGTTAGGTGAGATGATAACACACTAACAGTAATTTCAGGGCTTCCCTGGTAGATCAGACAGTAAAGAATCTGCCTGCAATGTGTGACACTTGAGTTTGATCCCTGGGCTGGGAAGATCCCCTGGAGAAGGGACTAGCAACCTACTCCAGTAGTCTTGCCTGGAGAATCAGTCCATCCTACAGGAAATCAACCCTGAATATTCATTGGAAGGACTGATGTTGAAGCTGAAGTTCCAATACTTTGGCCACCTGATGCGAAGAGCTGACTCATTGGAAAAGACCCTGATGCTGGGAAAGACTGAGGGCAGGAGGAGAAGGGGTGATAGAGGATGAGATGGTTGGATGGCATCACCGACTCGATGGACATGAGTCCATTTGTGCAAACTCCTGAAAATAGTGAGGTCCATGGGTGACAGAGTCAGACATGACTGAGCAACTAAACAATAGTAATAGTATAGTAACAATAGTAATTTCAAAATATTTTCAAAATACTATTTGTAATTTTTTTAGTCACTAAAATTATTATATTTTTCTCAGAAGTCTCTATAGATAACTTTCACATATTTCAGGTAAAATTGAATTATAAATATTTTTAGGCTAATAGTTTTATTTTCTTGCTATAATGCTTTTATAATTTATCTCTACAACAACTAGTTTCCTAGTACTAAGTACACACAATATCAGGCATTTCAAATTTTTTTTTTTTTTTTTTTACTCATACTGCTCTGGCAATAAATCCTCAGTTGTCTTTGACAGAGCAAGATGAAATTTTATCATAGACAGGAAGAAAAGAAATCAACTGGTTCATAAATTCAGCTAAATCAACATCATAACCCATTAAAACAGTATTTTTGATACTAATATGTTCATAACTCAAAGTTCATCCTGTCTACAAAGCATATTGCCCAAATATTAACTATTTATCAGATAATCTACCACTATGCTGACAGGTGGCTTTTCTTTGCTTTGGCAGGAGTTCAAAGTTTCTAGAATATATTGATGGCTAAATAGCTATTAACACTGATAAGAGCTCTTGCTATATTTCTGCAACTGGACAACCATACAGAGCTGATTTCAAAACAGAAAGATTAAAAGAGCTCACTCTTAACACACATAAGGGAGCACAATGAACACATTGTCACTTATCCTTCTAAATTTACCTCCCAAGTCCAAAAAACTTCCACTCTTAATGTTGGCAGTCCTCTCTCAGTGTCTCAAGGAAAATGTATATTCTCTATGCCATGTTAGCAGAGATGATCAACTGAGTTCAATCTTTCCTCAGGGTAGGTATATATATTTAATATTAGTTGTGTACCTCCACCTGAGCCCTCTACCTACGATCTACCAAACTCTGCGATCTACCAAACTGATCTACCAAACTCTGCGATCTACCAAACTCTGCGGCTATAAAAGCTACAAAATGGACTGTGAGGAATGTAGTGTGTGTGTTGCTCTTATAAAGGTAGTGAAAGTGTGAGAAAGTTAGTCTCTCAGTCATGTCCGAATCTTAGTGACCACATGGACTGTAGGTCACTACAGTCCTCTGTCCACGAGGCTCCTCTGTCCATGAAAGTCTCCAGGCAATAACACTGGAGTGGATTGCCATTCCCTTCTCCAAGGCATCTTCCCAACCCAGGAGTTGAACCTGGGTCTCCTGCACTGCAGGTGGACCCTTAAAAATGCAATTAAAATCTAGCTTTAATAATCATTAAGTAAAACATCAGTACCCACCACTTTAATCAAACAGGATTAACAGTGAGTCCCTCAGGAAGCTGCAGTCTAGCATGGCTATCTAAGAAAACACTGATAACCCAGAAAGCTAAAGAATACATTGGACATGAAGCTCAACGATTCATTTTTGAGAATCTGATACACCCGAGTTAGGAGATATGAACACAACACTTTGTGAAATAAAAGAAAATGTACATTAAAATGTTTTTTAAACTACAAAATGCTGTACACAAAACATCAGTGATGCCTTTTACATACTCCTGGCAAGTACAGGTAAAATTGCCTTTAGATCAATGAAAGATCAATGGAAAGTTTGAGCAACTGTTGGTATTGGCTTGCAATTAGCATGTTCATGGGATTAACAACAAAGTAATGGGGCAAGAGGCAAGTATAGTGTAACTATAGGTTAAAAAATAAAAGAAGGGTTTAAAACTCAACGTTCAAAAATGAAGATCATGGCATCCAGTCCCTTCACTTCATGGCAAATAGATGGGGAAACAGTGGAAACAGTGACAGCCTTTATTTTCTTGGGCTCCAAAATCACTGGAGATGGTGACTGCAGCCATGAAGTTAAAAGACGCTTGCTCCTTGGAAGAAAAGCTATGACCAACCTAGACAGCATATTAAAAAGCAGAGACATTACTTTGCCAAAAAAGGTCCATCTTAGTCAAAGCTATGGTTTTTCCAGTAGTCATGTATGGAAGTGAGAGTTGGACTATAAAGAAAGCTGAGCACTGACGAATTGATGCTTTTGAACTGTGGTATTGGAGAAGACTCTTGAGAGTCCCTTGTACTGCGAGGAGATCAAACCAGTAAATCCTAAAGGAAATCAGTCCTGAATATTCATTGAAAGGACTGATGCTAAAGCTGAAACTCTAATACTTTGGCCACCTGATGCAAAGAACTAACTCATTGGAAAGCACGTTGATGCTAGGGAAGATTTAAGGCAGGAGAAGGGGATGACAGAGAATAAGATGGTTGGATGGCATTACCGACTTGATGGACATGAGTTTGAACAAGTTCCAGGAGTTGGTTATGGACAGGGAAGCCTAGCATACTGCAATCCAGAGTCCGAGAAGACTGAGTGACTGAACTGAACTGAACTAGCAGCTCTGGTGACTCACGGCAGACATTAATCATTTATTAAGTGATGTTTATATGCTCAAGTTGAAGAAGAATGTAAGACACACCTTTTTGAAGATCTTATATTCAATGAGTGATATTACTAGTGTTAGCCAATATTTATAAATCTCTTCCCTTTCCTGAACATGCAGGGGAATTACACTGCTTATTTATTTAAATTTGGCACGGCCATATGACTTTCTCTGGTCAATAAAATATGGAGGAAATGGCATTTTTCATGCTGGGTGAAAGCATTTATAAGGCATTGTACAATTTTTTCATATTCTTTTCTCATGCTCTAGAAATTATGGGAGCACAGTTGATAAGGAAATGATACAAGGTGAAAAGAGCCCAGAGTTCTGATCTATGACATAAAGGCTAGCTTCCCTAGAATAGACTCTAAATGAATAAGAAATAAACTTTTGCTTTAATGAGCCAGGATGTTTTTGATATTATTTACTACTGTACCATTCCCTAGCCTTTCCTGACTAAAATGCATTCTAAAGAGAGAGAAAGTGTAACATCATGAAAGAGTAAACCTCTTCCTCAGTATCCAAGGGGGATTGATCTCAGGACCTCCTGTGGATACTAAACTTCTCAAATGCTCAAGCCCCTTACACAAAATGGTATAGTATTTGAATATAACCTATGCACATCCTCTAGTGCACTTTAAATCATCTGTAAATTGCTTATAATACCTTTATAATACCTAATACAATATAAGTGGATTTCCCAGGTGGTGCTAGTGGTAAAGAACGCTCCTGCCAATGCAGGAGATGCAGGAGACTCAGGTTTGATCCCTGGATAGGGAAGATCCCCTGGAGAAGGGAATGACAACCCACTCCAGTATTCTTGCTTAGAGAAGCTCAAGGACAGAGGAGGCTGGCAGGCTACAATCCATAGGGTTGCAAAGAATTGGACACAACTAAAGCAATTTAGCATGCACACACGATGTACATGTTACATAAACAGTGGCCAGAACATAGAAAATTCTGAACTTCTGAACTTTCTGAATTTTTTTTCCAAATATTTTCAATCTGCAGTTGGTTGAGTCTGTGGGAGCACTAACCACAGATATGAAGGGCCAACGGTACATATATTTGAGGCAAAAGGAGCTAGATGTTTTAGATTATCTTAACTACTTATTTTTGGTTGACTTTGAATACATTATCCTCTCCAAGCCTCAATGTTACCTTGTAGAATGAAGGCAATAATGCTTATTTAAAGGATTGTTTCATGTGAGAAAGTGCCCATGTTTAGTAGTAAGTTAATTTAAACAGGGAAACCATTAGACTTAGGTGGTTCTAATACCTTAGAAACCTATGTGAGCAAATCAGAACCTAAGCCTGTAAATGCCTCAAAGTTAAGAAATCAAAATCTAAGCACAACCAATTACAAACAGCCCACTAGACTTTCCCAAATAAGCCAGTTACTTAAGCTATTGCCAATCAAATAATTTCTTGCTTTAGACCTCCATCTTTCCTATAAAAGTCTTGTCCCGAACTCCCATCAGAGGACTCTCCCAACCACTTTTGGTTTGGTGCTGCCCTATTCAAACTCGTTTTTGCTCAAATTAACTCTTAGAATGTTTAACATGCCTCAGTTTATCTTTTAAAAGTTCATGCTTGAAAACGTTCATTATTATTGTCATTGTTGCTCAGTCCTCAGCAATAATAAAATACAGCTGAAATATTTTAAAAATAAACACAGTTCTTGTTGGTTCTGCTACACATGGATGTCCCAATGCAATGGATGCTAAAGAGCTCTTAAGGGCTGGAATATAGTGATTATCCTTTGAGAGTGTGAGGGGTGGGATATTCCCTGGCTCCAGAAAATAAGGGTGAGGGGCCATGCATTCCTGCTGGGGTATTTTTATTTTGCATTTGTTTATTTCTTCCCCTTTTGCAACTTTGAATTTTTGGGGAGACCAGAGATCAAGACAACGTGGGACTATCCTTATCACAGTGAATAGACCACAGGTATTTTGAACCTTCTCCAAGGACTGACTACTCTTGGAATCTAGAAGTTCTGTTTTATTTATGTTTTTATTTCTTTTAATTTTTATACAGCTATATTCCTAGATCTAAGGAACTTTTCTCCTTTAGTATCTTCTCCACCAATTTGAAAGTGAATACTTACAGTAAAGAAAGAAAAAAATACTATGGCAACATTTGACAGTTTTTTTATGGAAAAAAAAGAATGAATTGAGATGGAGAAAATGTCCCTACCTTAAGCCCACACTCATCACTCTCTCCCAGCTCCACTGGCTTCATTAAGCCACTGAAGCAGCTCTCCCATCATCACAAAGATGCATTTAGTAAGGAATAAAGAAAAAGAGTTGGATGAGGAGAGCGACAGTCCATTGGTTCCTCCAGTCAGCGTTCCACAGCAGTTAGAACGTGTCTTCGTGATCACGGCCTTCACATTCCAGAGCTACAGCCAGCTGCTTAGCTGGCCCAGACCCTGCTTCTGGCATCTGGGTTCTATTCACCCAGCATCCTGTCTCAAACCTGTATGAAGAATCGCATCAGTCCAGGTCAACTGTTGTCAGCACGCCACCAGACACGGAGTCCCGTTAACCCTAACACGATTCATGTCCCCACCGGGTATGAACCAGACCAGGGAGCTCTTGCTTTCTCCAGCATCCATGCCCAGGAAATGTTTTACTGTAGCAAATCTAAGTTTTCTAAGGTTGAGCCAAAACCACAGTCCACAGTTAGGAAAGCTCATGAAGTCTTTAACCCTGGTCACTGAAATTTACCAAGTCCTGAACTAGGACTACAAAGAGCAGCAAGAGCAGCAGCCAAGAGCTCCTGCCATGCCTGGAGGCTGGAGGAGCATGAGCCTGGAGGCCGGGGTAGCCTGAGCCTGGAGGCCGGGGGAGCATGAGCCTGGAGGCCGGGGGAGCATGAGCCTGGAGGCCGGGGGAGCCTGAGCCTGGAGGCTGGGGGAGCATGAGCCTGGAGGCTGGAGGAGCATGGAGGCTGGGGGAACATGAGCCTGGATGCTGGAGGAGCCTGAGCCTGGAGGCTGGGGAAACATGAGCCTGGAGGCTGGGGGAACATGAGCCTGGAGGCCAGAGGAGCAGGAGCCTGGAGACTGGAGGAGCCTGAGCCTGGAGGCCAGAGGAGCCTGAGCTTGGAGGCCGGAGGAGCATGAGCCTGGAGCTGGGGGAGCGTGAGCCTGGAGGCCGGGGGAGCCTGAGCCTGGAGGCTGGAGGAGCCTGAGCCTGGAGGCCGGGGGAGCACGAGCCTGGAGGCCGGGGGATCACGAGCCTGGAGGCCGGGGGAGCACGAGCCTGGAGGCCGGGGGATCACGAGCCTGGAGGCCGGGGGAGCACGAGCCTGGAGGCCGGGGGATCACGAGCCTGGAGGCCGGGGGATCACGAGCCTGGAGGCCGGGGGAGCACGAGCCTGGAGGCCGGGGGAGCACGAGCCTGGAGGCCGGGGGATCACGAGCCTGGAGGCCGGGGGATCACGAGCCTGGAGGCCGGGGGAGCACGAGCCTGGAGGCCGGGGGATCATGAGCCTGGAGGCCGGGGGAGCCTGAGCCTGGAGGCTGGGGGAACATGAGCCTGGAGGCTGGGGAAGCATGAGCCTGGAGGCTGGGGGAACATGAGCCTGGAGGCTGGGGGAGCATGAGGCTGTAGAGCAGGACTCAGACCTCCAAGTGCAAGCAGGCTCATTTACCTGTAGGATGCATTTTTGACTGTTGGCTTTTGAAGAGATGCATAGTGCTTCCTGTTTGAGATCACTATACCCAAACAAACCTTTCTCTCATAAGCACTTTTCTAGAAGTACAAACAACACTGACTCACATTTTAATCTGCACCTGTGTCCAACTAGGTGCCCCTTCATAAGTGCTAAGGCCTCAGAGTATAGTCATTGGGGTATATCTGTGTGTGTGCATGCGAATGTATGAATGAACACGTGTCTTTTGCATTATCTTCCATTTTAAGAACCTTCATTTTTAGTTTTTAAAGAAAGTGCCATATTTTTATTAGATTGTGGAGAATCCTCATGGTTTTCCTCTGCTGCTTTTTTCTTTCCTCCTTTCCATTCAGCATTGTTTCACGTTAGACCTTATTTACTTTTCCATGCTTCTGTCTTTGGATTGAGCTGTTGGTATCAAGTGAGCATCACAATTACGTTAAGCAGAAGAAATAAAAATTACAGTTAAAAAGCACATCAAAACTATCATTAAAAAATCTATATGCATAAAAGAAATCCAGAGTGAAAATAACCAGAGCTGGGTATGAATGTAGTAAATGCCATTTTTTAGAGTAAATTCACTGCTGCAATGTTTAATTAAAAAAAAAAAATCATTTTAAGACAATGTAGCAAATTTGTCACAGGAAAAAATATCAGATAGTATATTAATATGAGCAGTTCTTAAATGATCTCCAGGAAAATTTAAAAACTAGAAACTAGAAACTAACACAACATTGTAAAGCAATTATACTTTCATTAAAATTTTTAAATTAAAAATAAAATAAAAAATGTTATTTCTTTCAGAAATGTCAGTAAATACCAAATGCAACAAGACTATGATGTGGTATCTTGGAATGATTAAATATTAATCATGTTTATAAAATTATATTCACTTGTTTGGGGTAATAGCCTATTAGACATATTTGGTCATAAGTTAATCAAGGTAATCTTCTTGTGATGTTAATATAACAGAAAGCAAATGAAAATATTTTATTTCTCTTTGAGTGGAAGAATAAGAAAGACACTCAAGGATAATTTGCCCTTACTTGTTTTCAATACTAAGATGCATTGTTCTTTAATACTTTAGAGCAGGAGATGGCAATATTTCTCTGTAAAGGTAGTAAATATTTTCAGCTTCTTTGGCCATTTAGTCTCTACAGTCTCCATCACAGCTACTCAATTCCACAACTGCAGCATGAAAAACACCATCAACACTAATGAACAAATGAACATGGCTTTCTTCAATAACACTTTAGGTATGGAGACTGAAATTTGAATTCCAAATGATTTTCATGTGTCACAAAATACTAGTCTTCTTTTAATTATCTTTTTCAAATCTTCATAAACCTAAAAACCTTTCTTAGCTCACAGGCCATTAAGAAGCCAGATTTGATAAACGTCTACTTTAGTCACCCTATTAATTTGCTTACAGGTTGACAAGACAGGCAAAGCTCTAAATAGGCAGTCAATCACCACTGAAAAGCACATAAAAAGTCTTCAGGCTCTTGAGTAGATTTCTAGATGTAAGCTCAGCTGCTCTCTGGGAAACATTAGTGCTAGCCATCAAGCCACACCCAATTGGCTTTTGAGTTTACTGACTTTTTAATCAAAATATACAGAGTGGCTGAACCGTTAGAAAATACATGCACTTTGAACAATCAGGGATGATAGGATTTTAGCAATAAATACATCACAATTGGTTTTCCTGTGAGAGTCCCATATCACTGTAAAAGTTAACGTATATACAATACTTACCATGAGCTGGGAAGTTGTCTAAGCACTTTAACTCTAGTGACTTATTTCATTCTCACTTAAAAAAAAAAAAAAAACCTAACAGATGGGTATAATTGTTGCTCTTTTTCAAAATTTTGTCACTTTATCTACTTTATATCGTCTGGTGTGTGTGTGTGTGTGTGTGTGTGCGTGTGTGTGTTTCTAAACAAGAGAAAAAATGTGTTAGCAATTCATTGATATGAATGATCATGAGCACTATTATCAAAATCCCAGATCCATTCTTCTTTTCATATTCATTATTTTTTAAATCATCCAAAGTAAAGATAGAAAGTGTAAATATTCTACCAATCTAATGAGTACACAATAGGTATTATAACTATGAACATTACCCTTAGCACTTGTGTGGTGAGGTCTGGTAAAGCATTTGGCGCACTATCCTTCTCATATAACCTTCCAAAGAGAGTCACCGTCAGAACAGGTCCAGATGTTGGCTTCAGGCTGAACAAGCGTCCGTCACTTGATACCTAATTAAAACACAGGGAAGCTGAGAATAACTTTCAGTTGTACAACCTCACAACACACTCTTAAAATTCGGTACAACTGGATGAAGAAACAATGAAAGTAATGGCCATATTCTACTCCATCTGAAAAACTTGAAAAAGTACAGAGAAAAATCGGAGCTATAGAATTGGCAGTTACTGAAATGGCTGTATTCTACATCTTATAATTTACTCATCTGAGAGGGCATCCCATGAGTTAATAAACACAAAACAATGGATTTGAGAATATATGAGAGAACTCTTGTTCTCTCAGGCAAGAAAGACTCCTCCAAAGGATCAGGAGGGCTTGACCAAGGTGGGGTTGAGCTGAGCTTGTATCATCCCTCACACTCACTCATCACAGACTCCCTATCCACCCACTGTCCTCAGCTCCCCACAGTAACTGTTTGGACCAAGAAAGGGGAGTAAGATTGGCACCTGCAGGCAGTCAGTGGGAGAATGTGGCTGAACAGAACACTTGAGCAGGAAGAAATTATTTCTGGCATATTCTTTTTAAAAGGGTTGCTTCTTGCCAGTTCAGCTGCTATCCAATTCTCCTTCAGCTTTTCTTTCTTTCCTTTTCTAGATGGCCACCCAGGGCCTTCGAACACACCACGAAAAGAATTCTTTTCAACTGTCCTAGGCCATCCAACGCCCCCCCCACCCCCCCACCCCCCCCCCCACCCCCCCCCCCCCCGCCAAACAAGGAGGCTTCCTCTGGTAGGACTGGTCCTGCAATTCTTCTCTAGTCTTCTTTCTACCTGACAGTCCTTAAACCGTCCAGCCCACCCCCTGAAGTCCCCACAGTAAGATATACTTCTTTACACTAGCTATTCTCTAAAATAGGGGTCCCCAACCTCCAGGATTTAATGCCTGATGATCTGAGGTGGAAATGATGTAACAATAAAAGAAATAAAAGGCACAATAAGTGTCATGTGCTTTTTTGTTGTTGTTCAGTAGCATCCCAAAACCATTCTCCCTGATGGTCCGTGGAAAAATTGTTTCCCAAAGAGGTTCCATGTGCCCCATGTCCTCGATGAGCCCTAAGGCCAATTTTACTCTCTCCAAATGAAGACTTTCATGATATCTGCAAGCACTTGGGCAGGTTTTCTACTCAAAAGATGCTTCTTCTTACATAAAATGATTTATCAATATTAAGCAGAGATTTGTACCTGAAATTCTCCGGGTGCAAGCTGAATTTCACTCAGCAGCACCTCAGGAAAGACATACTGGGTTCCGAATGTGCCACTGAGGGAGAACATTTCAAACCTGGTGGAAGCAGTCTCAACTGAGTCACCACAAGTGTCTAAGTCTGTTGTTCTACACTTCAGCAGAGTACAAATCTAGGAACAAAATAACAGGACAATACGTTTAAAGACAGTTAAGTCTTAGGAAAGCCAATTGAAACACTCTCTTGATCTAGCAAAAAATGTCTATGTCCTTTTGTTTATAATGTTTGCTATAATATTGCTTCCTCATTAGACTAATCTGCTTTCTTGCTGAAAACTACTGCAATTAGCAAAAAAAAAAAAAAGACTTCAGGCCCTAGTGTTTTCTGTGTACATGCCAAGCAAGTCACTTCAGTTGTGTCCGACTCTTTGTGACCCTATGGACCATAAGCCCATCAGGCTCCTCTGTCCATGGGATTTTCCAAGCAAGAATACTGGAGTGGATTGCTGTGCCCTCCTCCAGGGGATCTTCCTAACCCAGGGATCAAACCTGCATCTCTTACATCTATTTCTGCAATTCACTGTAAAAAGATTAAACCACATAAAGAAATAATAGGTCCTTGGTCTATAGCCATGAACAATTATACCTTATTGTTTTCAAGTTAGCCATGCTTTTAGTCATCAAGAGTGTTCAATTATCTTTAAAAAGTTTAGACACTAGTTTAATTTCTATCTTATCATCCATTTGTAACAATGAAGGAACTTTGAGGTTGTAGAGAACTCTAGAGTTGATCTAGAGACAATTTGTGAACTGGAAGAATCACATACCCTACACCTGAGCAAGGGCTGAAAGCGTTTTCCTTATCCTGCATAGTTACACTATACTACACTATGTTACAAAGTTATGTGTGTGAAAATTTCAGTGTATGAACCATCTCACCATGTGGATGCAAAGCCCCCAAAAGGAAGAACCTTCTTCACTTATCTCCATCTATACTGCATCTTCAAAATTTTACTCCAAGCCACCTTCTTTTATTGCCTGACTAACGCAATGGCCCTTAGCTGGTCTTCCTCCTTCCACATTTGAAGTTGGAGAGCAAGTGTTTTTGGGCAAGTGTGTCAAGACGGGATGCAAACAACTTTCACATAAAGGTACAGTGAATACATGCTTCTATTTTGTTCCCTTGCAATCCTACTAAAACAAGCATTATTATTATTGTGGAAGATGTGAACCCACAAGATTAGGAGAACAGGAGGAGGATAGACTAGAGCACAAGTTTAGAAGTTTGGGTGTTGACACAAAAATGGTGACTGAGGAAGCAACCCACATGCCTATCAATAGACTATTGGATTAAAATGATGTGGTACATATGTACAAAGGAGTCTTTGGAAGCTTTGTTGCTAAGTTGTGTCCAACTCTTCTGCAATCCCACGGACTGTAGCCTGCCGGTCTCTTCTGTCCATGGGATTTCCCAGGCAAGAATACTGGAGCGGGTTGCCATACCCTTCTCAAGGAGATCTTCCCAGCCCAGGTATCGAAACAGAGTCTCCTGAATTAGCATGGGGAAAGCCTAGAATCAACCTGTCTACATTGCAGAATGGGCTTCCTGGTGGTTCAGATGGTAAAGAGTCTGCTTGCAGTGCAGGAGACCTGGGTTGGATCCCTGGGTCAGGAAGATGCCTTGGAGAAGGGAATAGTTACCCACTCCAGTTTTCTTGCCTGGATAATTCCATGGACGGAGGAGCCTGGTGGGCTACAACCCATGAGGTCACAAGGAATTGGACATGACTGGGTGACTTTCATTTTTGCTTTCACACTGCAGAATACTCAAAAGATTCCATCCCTGGGAGCACTAGGTACCTCAGTAACTGAGAGTAAGTTGGGGTGCTTAACGAAAGGAAAACTGGTAGGAAGTTGTAAAGGGTGCCTCAATGCTGAGTCCCCAGACACGGATGGGCAACTACCCTTCCCCAGTTCCAATAAAAGATGGAACCTTTATTTCCAGAGAGGGTGTTTAGATGGAGACTCTGAAAGACTTAGTAAGGAGAGTTTTTGAATGAGTCATGCTGAATAGTGATACCATGCCCTTCTACCTTGCATTTCCCCAACTTGACTGTCTTGTTGTTCAGTCACCCAGTCATTTCCAACTGTTTGTGACCCCATGGGCTGCAGCATGCCAGGCCTCTCTGTCCTTCACCATCTCCCGAAGTTTGCCCAAGTTCAGGTCTGTTGCACTTGGTGATGCCATCTAGCCATCTTATCCTCTGACACCCTCTTCTCCTTCTGCCCTCAATCTTTCCCAGCTTCAGGGACTTTTACAATGAGTCAGCTGCTGACTCTCTACATTCTGTTAAAACAGTGTTTTTCCTTCAGGAATAGGGTTTCCTAATACATTACAGGACAGGAATCCCAGTTAAATCTGAAGTTTATGTAAACTAAAAATACCCAAACCAGTTTTTAATATCAATATTTCCCAACTATTACCTGGACATATTTGTTTTTAATCTGTATTTATCTGAATTTTGAATTTACTGGGGCACCCTGTATTTTTATTTGCTAAATTAAGCAAACTTATTCAGTAAAGGAATTAGAAGAATTTTGAAATATGGGAAACTGAATCATCCCCAAAGGAAGTCTCTAAAGACACTTGCCTCAGGGATTCTTCTAGTAAAAAGCCCAGCTAGACTGTCCCCCCATGAAGCTTAAAGTTGGCAAGTTATCAACCACATGCTCAGAGTTTTCAATCAGTTTCGGTTGAAAAAAAAAAAACAAAACAAGAAAAGGGTCATCATATATGTGAAGAAATTTTCTAAATTTAGAATTTTAAATTTAAAAACCTGTCTGGCACCGGTGGCTTAGCTGAAGGATCACTGTCCGGCAATAAAAACAGAGAGCGTCTTGGATTTACTTGGAGCAGTAAGCAACCTCCCAACACTAAGAAGAGACCTAGCGCTGATCCCCTCAAGTGGAGTCAAGACTCTGGGGCAGGCAGAGAGGCAGATAAGACTGCGAGGGAAGGCGGGAAAAGAGAGGAAGAATTGAAAGAATGCTATCTTGTTTTATGATCATTTCTTTAAACTTAAAAGTAGATCACAAATAATAAAAAATAATATATCACATTTTTTTAATTTTAAAAAGCAGTATGGAAATAAAATACCATACATATGTACCACATATATAATGCAATATATGTCAATATGTCAATATGCCATGTAATATATGATAATATTCATGTGGCAATAGATACTCTTCTACAACATAATTTTAAAAACTTATTTCCAATCATTGGACTTTTTCTACCTGTGTTCCTGATAGCATTTTTTCCCCTTTCTTCTAGCACCTCAGAGCTCTGAGAAGGAATATTGATTCCTCCCACATTTTCATCCTTTCCTTTTTTGTTGCTCTTTCTCTTAGGCCTATAAAGATAATCAAGTTTCTTTCATCTATTGGAAAAACAGAAACAGCATTACCATGAGTCTCTGTCTAGCTCCTATCTCGTTTCCCTTCTTCCTGAATCAGATATGCTTTTTGAAGAAGAAATATTCACTCATTCTTTGAATATCCCCACTTACCTCTCACTTTTCAACCCACTGTAATCTGTCTTTCACGCTATCATTCTGAGCCCAGGAGATTCCAACAAAATTATATATTATTCATGCAATAATGGTAAACCTATTGCATAATTACACTTCACAGTTTCCTCCTTCTGAGAGTCTCTACTTACCTTACCTTTAATAAGAGTTCTCTTTAAATGCTCCTTTATTTCTCAATCATAATTGCAGGTTCCTATTCTTCTGTTTATTTCCTGCCCAAACACAGGAGCTTCAAAAGATTCCACCTTTAGCTCACTATTCTTTACCATTAGTCAGCTTTTGCAATTCACTCTTTGTTGTGGGTTTATCACAACTTTTTTCCTGCTGATTTTCCAAACTGTATTTCTAAATATAATATCTCCCTTAAGTGTCATATTACATTCAATAGCCTACTGGATACAACTGAATGTCCCCAAAGTAATGAAAAGCCCACACATCCAAAGCTGAATTTACCATCTCCCCCACTACCGTCCAATTTGCTCCTCCTCTCTAATCCTGATCCGTCAAAGCATCCCATTCATCCAGCCATTCTTGCCAGAAACCTGGTACATTCTAGACCCTTTATTCTGTTTTCCTGTTCCATCTCAAATCAGCTACTAAGATTAGTTTTCTAAATATTTCTTGACTCCATATCCTGATTTTATTCATATGAACATAATCTTGATTGAAACCCTTGCAGGACTATTTTAATAGTACAACTAGTCATTTTGCCCTATGTTTCATGATCCACAGTGCAACCAAAATGATTTACTCATAAACAGTTGTGACAGCATCATTCCCTTGCTGAACACCTTCTGGCAGAAACCATCAATGATAGAACAAAGTCCACGTCTTAGGAATGACAGGTAAGGTCCTGCAGGGTGTGATCCTGGCTCTATGCTCATTTTCCATCCATCCTCACTTCCTATGCTAACACTTTAGTGACTCAGCTGTTTGTTCATTTCTGTATACCCTGCTTTTTGACACATCCACCCCTTGCTCAGGCTCTTCACCCTATCTTGAATTCCCTCCCACTTTTTTTCTCCTGGATAAAACAGCATAAACTCAAGCATCACGTCTTCAGAAATTTTCCTGGATCTCCAAATTAGACTAAATGTAGCTCTTTATTATTCTTACAGCAAAATGCACCTTCTTTGTTCAATCACACGCCAACCTGTGCTGAAGCTATGGTCATCTATCTTTCTCTGCTACGAAATTCCTCAAGAGGCAGGTCCATGCCTACTCGTCTTCATCTCATTAGTGCTGAATATATATCTGGTATGTGTTTGGCATTCAAGAAATGTCTGCCAAAACGAGCAAACATTGGACTGACATCTAAGATCAAAAGTTTTAGCAAATAAAAATTTAGGATACCCAACTAAAGAGAAATTTTAAGTAAACAGCTAATTTTCTTAGTATACACATAAACACCAAAGTAGGACATACTCATAATAAAAGTAATCCATTGTTTTTTTTTGAAATTCATGTTTAACTGGGTGTCCTGTGTTTTATCCACTAATTCCCCTGCCATCAAAACAATCATTACCTGTAAGTAATAGGTCCCTTCGACAGTGTGTAGTCCATCAAATGCCCCCAGGGCATAAACTTCATCTGATCTTTTCTCAGACATCTTGTAACTTAGATGACAACAGAGATCTTTCTGGCAAACTGTGTAATTTCCTCCAATTCCTTTGAGCTCCAAGAAGCTGAATTCATCAAAAAAAATGATGCCTGTAAATTCCTGGTTTCCCATTGAGTGGGCTTTCACACCACTGGCATAGGAAGTCCAATTCACCACTGGTCTGGGGTGTGGGTGGGAGTCCAGTTGTGCAAGGAGGAGTTTGCCCTTCTCTGTCTTCATATCATAGTGAAACGCTCGTGGAGAATCAGGTGCATAGATGCCACTCCCTGGAAATGACAAGTTGGAAATGACACTTAAAACAGAAAACAAAAAGGAGTTGCATGGGTGTTACAGTTATTCTAAACTCATATGAACATTTAACTTCTTCTAAGCTATATCTTTCACTAATTTCAGTAAAATATGCTGATAAAGTCAGACAGATGAAGTGAAATCCAGTAAAGTATGACATGAAGAAGCCAAGAAGAGAATTTCATGTAAAAAGTAGTGAATTTTGAAAAATAGAAAGAGAGTGTATATTCAAGTTGAATAAAACTAAACCAGTTTATGAAATAATTTGGGTTGAGGTTGATTGTACTTCATGTCACCAGCTAGATATGCAAACATTAACAGCTGGAGAAATTTTGTAAAGGAGTACATGTTAGCTAGAAAAAAATATTTTTTTCCTTTTTGATTACATCAAAATCTTAAAGGCTACACATTACCTGTCATTTTCTTCAAGGGGTAATGTAGATTGGATGCTAGGAAGTTGACTTTCATGCCCATTGCCCAAGCTGAGTGGAATTCAATAGCTGACAAATGTGGCAAAACATTCATCCAAGCTGTTGGGAAGAGTATGGTGTCCACACGGGAATCTCTCACCAGAGTCACAGCAGGATCATGGAAGAGAATATCAAAGCACGTGAAAATGCCAAACTTTCCAAAGGTGGTGTTGAAAGTCACGACCTCGGGTTCCTTGGGTGCATTGAATTGATCTTCATTCAAGAAAAGGTTTTGCTGCAATAAACAGAAGATGATGGGGGGAAATCTCTTAAAAGAAGTTGGTCCAGATGTCACAGCATCTAAAAAAGCTCAAGCACACATTTATTAAAGTGTGCCAACCTCATCTACGACCACTGTCTCCATTGGGAAAGAACGTTAGAGAATCAGAGATGATTATGCTGATAGGAACCTTTGGTTCAGGTTCCACATTCGATAGATATGTATAAGGAAGTCCTTATCTATTGACACCTTCTTGAATATTATTATACAAGACATAAAAGGGAAATGATAGCTTCTATTTGCCAAGAGCACTTAACAATTTTCTGCAGACAAAGAACTTTGTTTGCTCCTTTTCTCTTTGAAAACAAGACTGTCTGGTAAGTTTTTCATTCTAGCTATAGCCTTTGCCAGGTCATGTCATTAAAAGCTCAAGATGCAGGGCTTCTCTGCTGGTTCAATCCCTGGTCCAGGAAGACTCCACATGCCACAGGGCAACCAAGCCCATGCCCCACAGGTGCGGATCCAGTGCTCTAGAAGCCACTGCAATGAGAAGCCGGCACACTGCAGCAGGAGTGACCTCCCCTCACCGTAACTGGGAAAAAACCCACACGCAGCAACGAAGACCCAGTGCAGTCAAAAATAAATAAATAAATATCTTTTTTAAAAAAGGAAAATGACCATCCATCATTAAAAAAAAAAAAAAAAGGACAAAGTCCAAAAGGCAACATTTTATTTCAAGGCAGGTCACTCCTACTGACTCCCACACACTTCTAATGACACACTCCTGTGTTCCTAAATGTACAGGAAATATACTTTTTCTAGGACCTTGCCACAAATAGTCACTAGTTTCTATGCTTTGTTTAGACTCTGTCTCTAAAATGAGCTTATTGTCAGCAATAATGATTGTTTCCCTTCTTGTTCACTTTATCTTACTAAGCATTCAGTAACTGAATTATTTGCAAATAAATTCTACCTTATGGTAGCGTGCCACCAGTTTTCCCTTAGAATCAAACACCACATCAGTATTGTATTGGTAACGACCGTCAGGGGGACACTGAGGGTCACTGGCATTGCATGACTTCTTGTCCCCGATATTTGCCACAACGTAGATGGAGTTGTCCTTGGCCAGACAGCTGAGTCTTTGTTGCACTGGGGTACGGCCAAATCTGTTACATATTCATCGGAAGAGGAAAAAAAAAAATAAAGCTTAGCTTTTAATAAAATTCAGAATGATAGTTTCTTGAATATATATGTAGACACAAAAATCAATTCTAAATAGCATAGATAGAAGGGAAAGATTAAAACAAGAAACTTCAGAGGAAGTACATGTTTGTGGCAATTTGGTTGTAGAAAACTATTCTATGATGAGATTCTTGGCTATGTATTTTTTTCATAGCATTTATCATCATCTGTTAATTATTATATTTATTTATATGCTCATCTTAGGCCTCCCTGGTCACACAGCTGGTAAAGAACCTGCCTGCAATGCAGGGGAGCTGGGTTTGATCCCTGGGTCAGGAAGATCCCCTGGAGAAGTGAATGGCTACCCACTCCAGAACTCTTGCCAGGAGAATTCCATGGACAGAGGATCCTGGCGGGCTACAGCCTGTGGTGTCGCAGAGTCGGACACGACTGAGTGACTTCCACTTTATAACGTATATCACATCTCATAGATATTATGGGACAAAGACCCATATCTCCTGTTCGCTGAACCCATGCCTGAAAGAAAAATGGCATTAAAAACATTCTGAATGAAAGAACAACATCTTGGAAGTAAGATGATTCTGGGAAGATGGCACCGGGAATCCCATCTTTCTACCTAATTCTAGGACTTCATCCGTTTCTTCCAAGCTGTCCAATTTGTTGCATATAATTGTTCATAGTAGTTTCTTATGATCCCTTGTGTTCCTGTGGTATCGGTTATAAAGTCCCCCCTTTCATTTCCAAAAATATGAAAGGTTTCAGGGATTTTCACACCATCCTTGCTTGGGGGACAATGCTCATCTTCTCTGTCTTGTTCCACTTTTAGTGTATGTGTTGCACAAGAGGAGTTCCTGCCTAATGGGTATAGAGTTTGAGTTTTGCTTGATGTTCTGGAGAAGGAGAATACGATGGCTGCACAACAAGGTATATGTACTTAATACCACTGACTACATTTAAGGGTGGCTAAGATTCTAAATCTTATGTAATGTGTATTTTACCTCACTTTTTTTTTTTAAGTGGGAAAAAAGCCTTGGCAGTAGAAAGGGAAATCTTGTTCAGGAAATTAGCCACTCTCTCTGGAGCAATAGCAACTTTAGGGGAAAAAAAGGGAATTTTAAAGATGCATTTTGGGTCATAGGAGAAGAGCTCTGCACAAGAGGTTAAGAAATATTTTCCAAATGTAATAGACAAAGAGGTACCATTAGATGTTTTGAGAACAGAAGTCACATGATATGAATTTTCTTCAAGGTTAATAGGGCATCAGAACATAGAATGTACTAGAATATCAGAGTATAAATGTGGGGAATCATTAGAAAGCTGTTATCATAGTTCGGTTTAGAAGAAATAAGGGTAGGACTAGAGCAGTGCCAGCCTGTATGGAAAAACAGAAATACTGAAATATTTGTTAATGCTTGATTTCTTTATTTCTTATCATGTTACCAGTAGTTGTCCCAGTAAAGCAATTAAAACACAATTTTGAACAGTAAGACCTCAGAGTATATAACATATAGCCATATTTATTCTTTACTGGCATAACACTGAAATAATAAATGGCTAATAGAAGGTAATTGAAGAATATCTGAGAAAGCTGTGATAACTATTGGAAGAATGAAAATTTGGTGCCATCTGCTGGCAATATAATCAAAACCATAGCAATGACCCACAAAACATATCCTTGAAAAAACCAACAAGGATAGGAAACATCTTTTAAAAATTATTATTTTAATGCATCTATATAAGTGACCATTTAATAACATTTCCCTTCATTTGCTTAAATTAATATCTGAAATGCACAGATATAAATATGAGACATTAAGCCATTTGAAGCATATTTATCTCAAATCTTTTCAAAGACTCTAAGTGGTAGAATAGGCACATGAAGTAGAACCCTACTGTTCTGGATTTCTAAAACAGCCCTTATTGCATATTTTCCTTTGTCTATATTAATTTTGAAAGTGTACCATATATTCTAATCTATTTCCATCTAAACTAATTGTTCAAACTCTTTGCTATACCCAGAAAGGCTCCCAAATTCTTTGTTAGACCACAAGTTTTGATTTGGAGTTTCAAAATGCATTTGGTTTATGTTAGCGTGAATCTGTTTCTCACTTAATCCATAATATTTTCTGAGCCCTTAATAAATGCAGAGCTCTGTCCTAGGTCTACTGGGAACAGAAAAAGGAGGTGAAATGGAAGAATTAAAGTGTATTTCCTAAGACAAAGCATTCAGTCTCAAAATATAATAAAAACTGTTGGTAATGGAAGACAACTTTTCCTAACTTTTAAGAAGTGCACATGAAACATTCAGCAAATATTTGTTGGGTCCTACCACTACACGGAGGTGTCCCTGGTGGCCCAGTGGCAAAGATTCTGCCTGCAATGTGGGAACCGCAGAAGACACAGGTTTGATCCCTGGGTTGGGAAGATCCCCTGGAGGAGGGCATGGTAACCCACTCCAGTATTCTTGCCTGGAGAATCCCAAGGACAGAGCAGCTGGGCAGACTATAGTCCATAGGGTTGCACAGAGTCAAACACAACTGATGCGCGCACAGGCATGCACCACTACAGGAAACACCATGCTAGACACGTGGGCTTCTGGGGAAAGGCATTCTACGCAGAGCTGTCCACATGCACAGGGTGGGAGATACGGGGGAAAGCAGGGCTGGTGCCCTTCAAAATCCTCTTCAGACTTCTACCGTCTTCATCCCAACACCAGCATCTCTTTGCCTAGGTTACCATCATAGCTTTTAAACTATCTCCTGCATTTTTACTGATCTTTCTGGACTCTTGTCTTCATGAGGACACAGGAATGATCCTTACAAAACTGAAGCCAGAGCATGTCACTTCTCTGCGCAAAACTCACCAGTGGCTGCTTTTTCACCTAAGTACCAAAGTCATTAGTATGGCCCATGGACCCTTATACTATCGGGGCCCTCCAAGCTGTTTGCCTTTCTGCCTCCATCTCCTACTTTTTTCCCACTTCTTCACATCATTTCATCCACACTAATTTTGTTGCTGTTCCTAATATGCCAGACATGCACTCTGACCACGGAACCTTGGTGTTTAGAATTCCCTTGGCCTGGAAGGTTCTTTTCTCAGATACCCATATGACTTCCTCCCTCACTTCCTTTAAGTCTTGCTTAGATACCACCATGAAGCCCTCTGATAACATAAAAATTTAAACCTCATACTTTCCACCATATTCACCTCTCCTGTTTTATTTTTTCCTATAATATTTATTTCTACTCCATACTGTAGATAGGTTGACAGGTGATAGATAACTAAACAAATATCTTTTTTTAAAATTTCAATTGGCTGTTTTCACACTTAAATATAAGCTCCAAAGGACAAAGTTTTTTAGTTCTTTTTGTTCACTCCATTGTCTGGAACTGTGCTTGGACATAATAGGTATTAAAAAACTGTGTTAAGTAAAAGCAAGGACAGAGATGTTATTGGTTGATGGAAAAAAAAGAAAGACTACCAAACTTCCTGAAGTGGAACAAATGCAACACCCTGGTGGGAATTCTCAGATAGGCCCTAGGAAATTTGGTTCTAGGGAAAGGTCATTCAGAAAGAAAGAAAGGCAATTCCTAATGGAAGTAAGAACGGAAGGCTTGTCATTTAGAACTGAACCTTGAGCATAGGACATGGTTAAATAAGAAATAATTATGCTGCAATGAAATGAAATTAAAATAGTTTGTTAATATTAAGGTAAATAATAGTGAACTTTGTCAAAAATCAAGGTGTCCCTATATGCAGACACAGTTGTTAGTTTGTGTGGTTTTGAGAGCTTTTCCAAAAAAGGAATTCCTACAATTTTAGCAATGGTGCATTTGGAAATGTGAGTCAACTGACATGATTCTCTTAAATGTATAGTTCATATGTTTTCCTTATAAGTAATAGTGTAGTTTTATCAGACTTCATATTTCTTATTCTAGATTTGACTTAAACCACTTATATGGGACTTCCCTGGTGGTCCAGTGGCTAAGACTCCAGGGTCCCAATGCAAGGGGCCCAGGTCCAATCCCTGGTCAGGGAACTTTACCCCACATGCAGCAACTAAGCTCCAGCAGAGCCATATAAATTAAAAACAGAAAATAACTACTGACACAATTCTGCTCTATCCACCTCCTAGGTCCTCATCTTAAGCTTTAAGAATTTCATATACTTCCGTGTCATCCAACTATCTTATTGATGAGAAAGGGAAAATTTTAATATATTAAACTGACATGTGACTCTGTTTCACTATTTTCTCACACCGTTTTAAAAGTACAGACCTACACAGGAAAGCAATTTTCTGCTCACCAGTAAGGAGTCAGAAGAGTAGAGTCTGGATATGGTTCTTCCTCTAACCAAAAACCCTGTGACCCTAAGTAAGTTACACTATCATCTCTCCATATTCTTTCCCTCAGTGGAAATTCACATTGGAATTCGATTCTGATGCCATCTTATAGCACTAACTTCACATTCACGTTCCTAATACACATATTTGTAGGAGATGAAAAATTTTAAAACTATCATGAAACTTACAGCTGATAGTGAAGCTTATACAATGATCTACAAAGTTTTCTCAGATAAGGTTAATGTTCATGGTTAAATTCTCCATAATGCATTTCTTTACCTGTCAGGATTATCACAAGGGATCCAGTTCACTTGAGGGTCTGGGATATCCTCCAAGTATGGGTAGATAGATTCCCTGGTGAAGTTAAAACCGTAAATGCCATCTTCTGGGGTCACAATGATATGTGCACCCTGTTACAAATGAAGCAGAATCAATATATTTTTCAAATAAGTGAGCGATCAAAGAGGCGACCTCCAAGAGGACCTGAGTGGCTGAGAAACAAAATTTTCTTTTTTTCCCTATCTTATTCTTCTGTTTTTTATATATTTATAATTTATTTTCTTTGCCCAACCACTTTCATTTCCTAATCCCACAGTTATCATTTCTATGTCACTTTTTCATTGTTTCATAGCTGCTAATAGTTTTCCAGGCTACTCACAGGCTTGCTACTTGCTGCGGTTGTTAACTATAAACCTAACTCTTCCCTGAAGAAACACCCTCCCTGACCTTTGGCCAGTTATCTTGCCTGAGTATGTCAGGATACTTATCACTCACTCTTCTGCTCCAGCCTTCCCCACCTCATACCCTACAAATGCAATCCCCACTTCTCAGAAAGGAGCTCTGACATGGTTATCTGAAGGGTGCCAGGCCTAGAGGTCCAACCTGAGCTCACCTGGGCAACTCTGGTGGAAGAGTCACCCTGAAAGCTGCTGTGTGTGTGTGGCCTTTAAGGAAGCAGTTGAACTAAAGGTGAAAAAAAACCTCGGAACTCTTAATAACCTTTTAAATCTTTGTATGTACAAGAATGTATGTTGATAAATACATGCTATATGTATACATTCATGACTCTCATCAGACTTTATATATCCCTTGTCTTTACCTGCTCTACACATAGCTTATTTCAACCACATTCATTCAAGCCACACAAGCAGACTTAACCCTTCATTCAATTCAAGAAGTTACTAAGCACTAACATACGTACTTTTGTAATTTAGTATGAAGTATATAATACACACTGGTAAGTAATTTGCAACTTAAGTTAGTTCTGGTGTTACAAACTAACATAATAACCTACAAACTCTGAAGATCACAAAAGTACACTATTACTCTAAGAATAGCTACTGATGCCTGACCCATTCATCCTCCAACCCTCCACCTGACCCATTCATCCTCCAACCCTCCAACAGAAAAGAGCAACAAAATCAACAAAACAGTTGAATTCACAGCAAGTTCCTCTAAGATTTGTTGTCAATAATACCCAAGTTGTGTTTTCTAAATGTTGCTCTCACTGTTAGGGAAGCATGTAATAGTGTCCTTGCCCTAAAAACTAGGAGCGGGGAGGACTCTGATTGCAAAACAAGGTCTTGGCTACCCTGAGACATCTGTCATTCCAAAGTGTAACTGACCCTGACAGCGATTCTATCTACGGGGACGCCACCCTTTCTCTACATGGCAGTCAGGAGCACACTTGAGAAATGGTACCTGCTTTGATGCTGACGTCACGGCTCCCTCCAGAAGATCCAAATTCCGGTTCATTACTGCCAAGGCCTCTTCAGGAGACACGGGCACGGGGGTGGCATTAGGCAGTATAACTGCGTGCTCATAAACAGCTGCAATAAAGGTATCCAGGGAGCTGGCTCTGGAGACGCAGAGAAACAAAACGGCCACAGAGCTCAGTATCTGAGACACAGTCATGCTGAAGTCCAGCGGCTGCTGAAAAGCAGAGTGAGCCCTGTTATTTATAGACAGACAGAACACAGGGAGCCACGTGGCTCCTGGAACTTAGTACTTTCAAAATAAATGGCAAAAGCTAGCTTTAAGAAAGCCCTGTGATTTTTACATTGCAGACATAGATGTAAACAGATCTTACATAACAAATGACCTTCCCTTCTTACAGGGCTCGGTGAGGATCAAATAAGAAAATGCATGTACGTTTCCATCTGCTAGGGTTGTCATAACAAAGTACCATACCCTAGGTGATTTAAACACCAGAAATGTATTGTCTTGCATTTCTGGGGGATAGAAGTCTCAGAGGAAGGGGTTAGCCGAATTGGCTCCCCCTGAGGGCTGTGAGGGACAGATTTGTTCCTGCCTCTTTCCTTGTATTTAGCTGTCTCCTCCCTGTGTGTCGTCACCCAGTATTCTCTCTGTGGGCACGTCTGAGTCCCCCAAACTTTTACTTTTTTTACAAGGCCACCAGTCAATGGCTTTAGTGCCCATTCTACTCCAGTATGACATCATCTTAACTGATTACATCTGAAATGATCATATTTCCAAATAAAGTCACATGCCGAGGGGCAGAGGGTTAGAACTTAAGCATATGAATTTCTGGAATTCATACATCCTAGAACTTCAACACCTAGCAGTTTATGCAAATCACTTGAAGAATAAACGGCTTTTCAATTGTGAATTATTATTACTATCACCTTGTGAATATTTGAATTTCATATTTTGTTCACTTTCGTTGCCTCAAAATGGTGAAGACTCGGGACAAAGAGGAATATTCATTGTCTATATGACATATCACCCCCCGAAAGTAATGGCTTCTAAGAGCAAGCTTGTATGATCTCACATTTTCTGTGGGTCAGGAGACCTAGGGCAGCTTGGCTGGGTGCCTCTGTCCCACGATCACCAAAGCTGGACTGGGAAAAGAGTCAGCTCTAAGTTCTCGGCTCACGTGGCTCCAGGCAGGCCTCGGGTCCACACTGGCTGTGGCCCAAAGCGTTCCTTGCGATGAAGGCCCCTGGTCGCACTAAAAGGAAACTCACATGCTGGCATCCAGCTTCCCTCAAACCCAGGTCACACGAGAACCCACCATCCAAGATAGAAGCCACAGTCTTTAGTAATGTCATCTACAAAGTGACAGCCCGTCAATTGTGTTGTATTATATTCATTAAAAGTACGGTGCAGGGACCCCAAAGCTGGTGCTCTGTGACAAGCTAGGGGGGTGGGATGGGGTAGGAGATGGGAAGGGGATTCAAGAAGGAGGGGACACATGTATACCTATGGTCAATTCATGTTGATAGATGGCAAAAACCATCACAATATTGCAAAGCAATTATCCTCTAATTAAAAAGAAATGTAAAAAAAAAAAAAAAACAAACACCCAGTCAGCACACTTGTTGGGAGGGGCTTACTTACCCAAGGGCATATATGAGGCACAGATTACTCTGGACCATCTTAGAGACTGCAAACCACACAAGTCGTAGAGGGTGAGTATAAAGAATGAGAGGGAGAATAAGAAGGTGATAGAGGGAGAGAGAAGAGGGGGAAAATAAGGTAAAATAGAAAAAAGCTTAGAAATTTTGGTATGGAATTAGAAGGCAAATTTAGTTGTGAATTAAGGAAAACTTTATGTTTACAGAATTAGTGCTTATGATTATTTATTTTAATTTTAGATTTCGCTTTGGATGGTGTTTTTATTATTCAGTTTGCAGAAGAGTATGTATTAATTTTTTTTAACTTCAGTACTATCGTAACTTTATTCTGTGACTGCCAAAGCAGCCAAGAGGTTGTGTTTACTAGGTACTCTTAAGTCTGTAGCAAATACCAGCTCCCTCTGCTTGCCGATCTTGGGGTTTTCCCTTCCCAGGTGGGTAGAAATACATGTACTTCAGTACTTCACAAGGGTGTTGACCCAAAACAGACTATGGGATACTTCTCCAGCAAAGATGGGTTTATTCAGGATCAGCAGAGAATTGCAATTCGGGATCTGCCACCATGGGGAGCAAGGCAAGAGAAAGAGAATGCTTTTATAGAGAGAAAAAGGAAGTTGAGAGAACTAGGGTAAACAAAAAGTCCCTGGTTTTTCCTTGGCTGAGTTCTTGCCACAAAAATTCCTTGCCAGGAAAGAAGAGTGGTCTTCTTCCTGCTTGCTCTGCTCTTGTCACGGGACATAAGAACTTCCCCTTCTTCTCCCAACTCTATTTAATGGAGGTTTGCGTTTATCCATTTTTTTTCACAAAGAGATTGCAATCATTCCATAAGAATTTATAAAGGAAGCTCTAAAAGAAAAGTTAAAACTGGAATGAGTCACCTAGAGATTTAAAAAGTATACTGCTTTGATCTTATTAGAATTAAAATTTAAATAAGAATCTCCCATTGTGTTTCCAGTTTGACGTAACAAGAGCTTCGAAGTCCTCTCATTTTCTCAACCAAAAAACAACAACAACAACTGAAAAGCAGCAACTTTTTTAGATGTCATAAAACTGAAGTCAGCACACATCACTACCCCCAAAATTAGAGAGACAGGCTTACCTGGAGTAGAAGTCCACTCAGGCAGCCAGTCCTGGTATGATCACTCCAGCTGTGTTTGCCAAATTACTGGACAGGCTTGTGAGATAAACACGGAGTGGGAGGGAGGGTGTGGAGGAGGTTTCAGTATTAGGAGGGTCCTCACATTTTTCTGACTTTTCTCCAGAAGCCCAACCGGGTTCTCTGAGGGAATAATGAGGAAGTAAAATATCCTGTGCTGCTTGTTATAGGAGAAGGAAAAATGCACCTACTTTGAAATACATCCAGAGCATTCTGTTCTCTTAACCAAACCCGTCTTCAATGGAAACAATTTACTAGAGCCTAGCCTTTCTGGGGGACAGTAAAACCCCATCTCTAACCCCCTTTAACCTGCCTGTCCCAAGTAAAGGAGGAAAGAAAACAGCTGAAAAACACTTGTGAAGGTCACAGCCCAGGGACACAATCCTATTATAAGACAGAGATTTAATAGGGCTATTAAATAGCCCTACTTAAGCTGATGGATGGAATTCTATTGCAAGAACAACAAAAAATAAATAGATTTAATAGACAGAGGGCTAGATAACTCCTCCCCTTCCCCACATTTACTACTACATCAAGATTCCAGTCTACCTGACACATACCATTTGGGAGAAATCCTTACGTGGATGATTGTTGTTCTGGGAGCTTAAACCGGGACTGGTGACACCAATAGCCTCTCTTATGATGCCTCAGTTAAATTTCTGATCCTTAATATTACCTAAAAACTGGGTTTGCCTCTTGGTGTGTATATCTTGAGCCAGAAGATATAATCAACCCAAAGTGCAGAAGGAAGGATTTTTTTTTTTTAACTTGCAACAAGTTAGAACACTGAGGATATTGCAAAATGGGGGAAGGTTTACTCTAAGGGTGAATTGGTATTCATGAAGGGCCTTGAGCAAAGAAGAATTCAGCATAGACTTGGGGCCAAGGTTGGCAGACTCCAGGCTCTAGTTGGCTGAAGTTAGGAGGGTCATCATCTTTTCTTAGATTCCAGTCAGCCTGGTGGTTGGTGAGTGAGTCCTCGGTGGGTGTTTGGATCCTACAAAACAGCTCAAGAATGTGCTTCAGACTGATCTTTACCTTCAGAATTGAACTGGGAGTCTTTACAACTGATATATTGTCTCCAAGACAGTCAAGTCATATTTCTGGCCTCGATACAGCTGTTTGTTTTTTAATTTTTTTAATTGGAATATAATCCTTTTACAATGTTGTGTTAGTTCGCACTATACAATGAAGTAAATTGAAGTAGCCATATGCATACATATTCCCCTCCCTCTTGGACCTTCCTTCCACCCCCGCTCCATCCAGCCCCGAGGTCATCACAGAGCTCTGAGCTGAGGTCCCAGTGCTTCCCAGCAGCACACACAGCAGGGCATATATGTCAATCCCAATCTCCCGGCTTGATCTCAGAGGTTCCTTTAAAAAAAACTTTAGTTCTCTTGTTCCCTTAAAATCATTTTCTATGGAGACCTATTCTGCAAAGACAAGCATTGTAGCCAGGCTTACATCACAAAATGGCTTAGGTCTAAACTGGCTTCTCATGTCAAAAAAGCCATGTCTGATTCTTTTCCTCTGGGAGGCCCCCCTATCCTATCTGTCTACAAGTATCTGTCTACGGGGAAAACAAAGGAAACAATGAATGTGGCGGTTTAAGGGATTAGACTGATTCTTGCCCCAGCACTGCCACTAGCTTGTTGTGGGGCCTTGGGGAGTTCATTTCCCTTATCAGCGATCTCCTCAGTTTTGACCCAGCTAATCTAGTTGATTTAGCTGATCCAGCTAATTTAAGGGAGATCAACAAAATGCTGATCTCACAGGGTGACATTGAGGATGAGATAAGACGAGCATCTGAGAACACCTGCATGTATACCTATGCACACGTGTTTTATGTGCAATATTGTGACTTATAATAAGAAATATATATTTGATCTTTATTCTCATAGACAGAGGAGCATCGCAGGCTACAGGTCATGGGATTGCAAAGCGACTAAGTGACTGAGTGACTAACACTTGATATTTTTTCCTCCACAGAGCGTTTGAAATCCTTGGAATTTTTTGTGATGAGAGAAATAAAGATGTCTTTTGTTTTGTTAATAAAGTGACTTTTGGAAAATACCTAAGGCTGAGAGCTGGTTGATAGGAGAACCAGCCAAGGGTTTAGAAGATTGGAACTTTCAGTCCCATCCCCCTGACCTCCAGAGAGGGAGGAGGAGCTAACCTATAGTCAATAGTTTAATCAGTCATACCTATGTCATGATGGGGTTCAGACAGCTTTCTGGTTTGTAAACGGGAAGACATGTGGGAAGAATCGCATGCTCCAGAGGACAGGGAAGCTCAGAGTCCCTCCCCCATACCTCACCTTCTGCACCTCTTCCATCTGGCTGTTCTTCAGTAACATCCTTTTGTCATAAACTGGTAATCAAGTAAGTAAACTGTTCCTCTGAGTTCTGTGACCACTCTGGGAAACTCATCAAACCTAAGGAGAAGGTCCATGAAACTTCTAATCTATAGCCAGCTGGTCAGAAGGATAGGAGAATACTGGGTTCACAACCAGAGTCTGACAGGGGGAGAAGGCAGTCTTATGGCATCCAACACCATCTGCAGTTAGATGAGGTCAGAATTGCACTGAACTGTTGGACTCCAAGCTGGAGTTGGAAAATTTCTTGATGGTGTGGGGGAAAAATTCACACATCAAAATCAGGTGTCAGAATCATAGCTGGTAATCAGAAGTGGTATTAGAGTCAGAATTCTAGTGTGTGTGATAAAAGATTAGATCTCTGTTTCTCTACAGTTTCTAAGTATACTCTGGGTCTCAGTCACCCAGTTGCAGGGACTCTGTGAGCCTATGGACTGTAGCCTGCCAGGCTCCTCTGTCCATGGGATTGTACAAGCAAGAATACTAGAGTGAGTTCATTCCCTTCTCCAGGGGATCTTCCTGGCCCAGAGACTGAATCCACATCTCTTGTGTCTCCTGCATTGGCAAACAGATTCTTTACCATTAGCATCACTTGGGAAGTCCTCTAAGTACATTCACCTACATATTAATATTTAATGGCTAGAATACTGTCAATTTCCTACTGACATTAATCTAATTGATAATGTTGTTTATATTGTAAGACTATATATGTTTACCATAGGACTTAATACACCTTTTCTTTTTTTAATAGTCTCTAATCATTATTATATCACTTAAACTAACTCTCATGAAAAAATTTTTTTTTCCTTCCAATGAATTATATACATTGTTGCCTCAGAAACAGTAGCTGAAGCCAGGAGAGTGGCTTCACTTTGCAAAGAAAAAATTTCAATGAGGAAGACACAGCTGTGAGGGTTGAGTCTAGCAAGGTCCTTATTAATGAGTCATGGTAAATAAAATGAGAATTAGGGAGAAGGGGGAGAGACAAAAATAGAGCTCAAAGAAATAAAAGACATGGGATGTTAAAAGATAAGGGCCAAAACAACATGGGATATAAAAAGAGGGACACTAGGTTGTTTACTCACGGTAAGAGCTGAGAACACCCATGGGATGCAGTGATTTTGCAGTTCCTGGGACTGGAGAAGGGGCAGAGGTTGGCTATATAAGACGCATGGGGTGAGGGATGGTAAGGAAGCTGGGGCCACTAGATACTAAGGCAAGCTCCAAACAACTGTCTAGAAGAGAAAGAAGAAGCCTAGAAAAAACCAACACGAGGCCATCATGGGGAAGAAGCCTCCATCCTGCACAGAGGAGTCCAGAGCACAGGTTCCACCCTAGCCCCCGGAGAGAGATTCCAGGTATGATGGAAGCAGAGAGACCACAGGCATTTTCTGCTGCCTAGAATGTCTCCAGCTTCCTGGAACTGGATTGAATTAAATGAAGTGGAAATAAACACGTGGGAAAAATCTAGAAAAGCAGTTGTCATATCTTTTAGGGGAGGGGAAATGTGTCCCCAAACTCGGAGAGATCCTCAGCCTCTCCCACATATCCTAGACAGCTCCTCTTCTCTCACATACGTGTATCTCTTCCCAGAGTTAATAAGTGACCAACCAGGAGAAGGACTCAGGATGCCAGGGTCAAGGGGCCGAAGGTAACTGGGGAAAAGGTGACAAGGTGGCCTTTTCTAGGGAAGACGCTGTCTAGCACAGGTTCCAACAAACTCCAGAGGATGAGAGGGTTTAACCAGGATTGGGTACATTCTAAGACAATACTTTCAGAAGGAAACACTGTGTGTTCTGAAGTAGATCATTTATTCATTTATCTCTTTTTAAATTTTCGTTCACAAGTATCTAACTCCCATACAGCTGTTCCATAAAAGTAGAATAAAGAGATAATGGAAGGATTTCAACTTGTTAAAAAGTTATTTAAAATATATCTGTGTTTTTAACTTTCTGTATCCTAACTGACCAGGACCAAATACTCTCCACATTCTCCACACAAACCCTGTGCATTTACAAATGAGAGATACAGTATTTGCATACATTACAGCAGTTACCACACAAGGACTCTTCATGGCTCTCCTCCCATAGACACAGGTTGCCCCATACTTGGACATAGTGACAGATACTTACGTGCACCCACACAGAAGATGACTGCAACTCCCAGAGTGAGTATGCAAAACGTGTGCACTCATCCATTTCTTTTTAAGTCTTCTTAAGTTGGCTGTTTCAGCAAAGTCATGACACATCTTCTAAACAGATACTATGGGCTGGGCTCTCTCTTTCCCCCCCCTCTCTTTGCCAAGCTAATCCTGAAAGGATGGCAGTGAATGAGGATCACTGTAGTTACCCAGGGCCCTGCCCTAAGCATGGAAGATCCCTCTCAAACACTCTTCCATAAAGGCCTAGAACCAAGATAGGCAAAGGGGCTCCACCTCAGCTCCGCAGACATCCGTCTCTTGAAACCTAATCAAAGAAAGCAAAGGATTAACTTCAGTGCAGATTTGGTTTCCAGTCCAGAGGCCTTCTCTGACAATGTCACTCTAAAAGCAGCATGAAGTAGTCAAAGCCCACAAACTTTGGAATCAGAAGCTCCCTGTTTCAGATCTACATATGTAGTAATATCAGAAGGACCTTGGATGAACATGCAGTAAATAAATCTACTGCCCTGGTGATCTTTGCAAATAAAGAAAACATTAGCTGCTGGCTATCATTGGCAATCAATATTTTTATTTTAATTCCTCCATAATCTTGTTCCTTTGATTCTCAAAATCACATTTATGTAACAAAATAAAACCCCAAATTCTCCATCACAGCCTAAAGACAGTCTAGAACTACAACTTGCCTTCATATCATAGTGTCTTTGTATAAGTTGTTTACATAAGGTGAACCTCAGTGTTACAATGCTGTCTCATTATTTCAAATTTTCATTATGCAATCTACTCCATCTGTTCAATTTAAAAGAATAGAGCAATACTTTTTAGCTTGCCTCTTAAGTCCTTTCTTCCCCAATTGCAGCTCATAATCTGTTAGCCAACCCTAAAATTAATTTAGTGAGTCAAGATTAGCCCTTTTCTTTCAATGCAGCAAAATGGAGTAGACTGCAGCTAAGTTGCTCTGTGTGATCCCATAGACAGCAGCCCACCAGGCTCCTCTGTCCCTGGGATTCTCCAGGCAAGAATACTGGAGTGGGATGCCATTTCCTTCTCTAACGCATGAAAATGAAAAGTGAAAGTGAAGTCTCTCAGTCATGCCCAACTCTTTGCGATCCCATGGACTGCAGCCTACCAGGCTCCTCCATCCATGGGATTTTCCAGGCAAGAGTACTGGAGTGGGTTGCCATTTCCTTCTCCAATGGAGTAGACTAGAATTTTCAAAATTAGACTGTGTTGGGTATAATTATAGCTATGTCTAATTTTGGTTCGAATTATTTTATAAAATGTTTGTTTCACTAAGTATCTCTTTGAGATACGTCTTAATGGCACTGGGTTATGATGTGCAATGGACTTCTTGCTCTGCATTCTAGTTGAAAATAGTTTCCAAAACACAGCCCTAAAGTAACCTGACAGAAAAAGAAAATACATGGGGATTTTTAAACTTTAACCCTGCCTGCTGAGAACTAATCAATATGTTTTATGTTTTTACCTTGCAGCTCTAATTCTGTTCTTGCCAAGACTAAACAAAGTATTCTAGGGAGAAAAGTTCAATGACAAATGTAACACTATTCCAATTAACTGAATCCAGCACAATTCTTAAAGAAATGCAATGATGACCTAGAAGACAAACTAGTAACAAAGCCATTCTTACATACTTGAGTGTTTCTACCTATAAGTAATATTGGCCTTCTATCGCGTGCAATCCATCAAAGGCACCGCGTGCATACACTTCATCAGTTCATTTCTCAGACATCTCGTAAGTTAAGTGACAGCACAGGTCTTTCTGTCAAACTGTGTAATTTCCTGCGTTTCTCTTAAGCTTGGTGAAGGTGAACTCACCAAAATAAATCATCCCTGGAAAATTCAACTGCTCAAATGAGAATGGCTTGACACCTCTAGCCTAAGAACTCCAGTCAACAGCTGCAGGGTAACTGGGTTCTCATTGAGGTCGAGACTTCGATTCTGAGAGCATCAGCTAGCCACTCTCTGTCTCTCTTTCCAGGTTCTAGTGATACACCTTTGACAGCCTCCGGTGCGTAGATTTCACTGCCTATGGGTTACATGAAGAAACACGAATACTGGTTTCAAATTTTGCATGGTCACAAACTAATAGAATCATTTCATAAGAAATGAAATATAAAGTTAAGAAGGTATAAGCATTTTCAAGATAAGGAAGGAAATACCTATTACACTGACCTGAGTTCAATTTGAATCTGTGTCTTCCATAAGAATCTGCTTACACTGAAACTATCATTTGACTTGGATGAATTTTTTTATTTTTTTAATTTAAGCTCCCCTTTCTTTAGCCAACTTGACAACAAACCAAAAAGTTTCTCAGACATGAAGAGCGATTTTAAGTATCCACCAACCTATCTAATTTATTTGTGTTTGAGATTCTTCACCTGGATCAACAAACAAAACAATCAAGAGAGGAGCCTTTCCTTAAACATGGATTTTCAAAGGATAAACTCTGAAAACCTGATTAAGTCTAAAGTGATTTTATCACCCCAACAGCAGGATTTATTTCAATATTACTAATGGATGGTGGCTGCAACTTTAACTCTGCTTTTGCTTTTTTTAATGTGACTTGAATTCTGTCTAACTCCAATTTCCCCTCATGTGAAATTGACAATGTATTCTTTGCTTCCTTCTTCATTCCCAGGAATAACGTTCTTTAAATAATGTTGGTATAGAAACCCATAGTCTTATTAATTTTGTGACATTAAAGTTAATTAAAAAATCATTAAAGAACTTTTCCGGTGGTACAGTGGGTAAGAGTGCACCTGCCAAAGCAGGGGACACGGGTTTGATCCCTGGTCTGGGAAGATGCCACATGCCTCAGAGCAACTAAACATACGCACCACAACTAATGAAGCCCGTACGCCTCACAACAAAAGCAGCCACTGCAATGAGAAGCTTGTGCGCCCCAGGGAAGAGTAACCCCTGCTGGCGGCAACTAGAGAAAGCCTGCTCACAGCAAGGAAGACCCAGCCAATCAAAAATAAATAAATATTTAATTAATAAATTTGGGGGGGGGGGGAAGAATCATTAAAGCAATGCATGGCTTGAAAGTGAAGGCGTCCCAAGACTGTGGCTGCCCTTTGGGGCAGGACTCAGGGGAGGTACTAGTCCTGTGCATCTGGTGTTGTGGGTTCGGCAGCAAGCAGGTTGCCTCGCAGGGCGCGGGCCCATGCTGAACAGAAGGGGGAACGGAAGGGCCCACACTGAGAGGCTGGGCAAGGTATTGTACAGGCCTTGGGGCAGAAGATGCTGTCAACCCGGAACTCTTCCACCACCACCGCAGCCGGGCCATGACAGAGAATGTCAAAACAATTGAAAATGCCCAGCGTCCCAAAGGGAGTGTTGGGAGTCACATGTTCCGAATCCTTGGGAAAATCAAACTGAACTTCAGGTGCAAATAGATTGAACTGTTAATGAAAAGCAAAGAAGGGGAAGATTGGTAAGAAAACTGGCAAATAAAAGTGATGAATATTTGCAAAATCTTTTCTTGCGTGTATTCTAGTGTGCATATTTAAAACTATTACACATAAATTAGTGTAAATTATGCCCACTATACCACTGTCTTGTGAGTTTTCTCACAGGCCCCTCAGCTTGTCCCCTGGACTCGATCGATATCCCGGCTCCATTGACCACTCTCTCAGGCATCATTCTGAGAGCCGCCCGTGACCTTGGAGGCCACGACCCCAACTTACCTTGCTAGTGAAGGTCTTGCTCCTCCCATAGCCCCGCCCCTGGGAGGTCTCACCCCCTCTCGACCCCGCCCCCATCAGCCCCGCCCCTATCTTACCCCACCCCCGCACTGGTCCGACCACCATAAACCCCCCGAAACATTTCATTTTTCTCACAACCAGTGAATCAACCAATGAGATCATATCTACAAATGATATTTAAAAGATGAATATTTGTCTTAAAGTCACTTGAAATTTCGAACCTCACAAATTTCTGATGGTTTTCCACTCAGTTCTTTAAGGACTAACATCACCGCCCATGTGAAGTTTAACACGTGTTAATAAACTAAACGTTGTCATGTCTCCCCATGGTATGGCTAGGTTTATATAAGTGAGGTGAAGTAAACTGGAACTTGGGCAATGTAATAGCTAAACCTTGTTAACTAGTAAGCCATTAGAAATTTTTCTACAGCTTGATTATTGCTCCCAAACGCCATCTACCCAGGGCTCAAGAGTGCAGCCTTATGTTCTGCTCAGGTTTTTGTTTTTGTTTTTGTTTTTATTTTATTTTTTTTTGCTCAGGTTTTTATTTGGCCTGATGTGTGCATGTGTGCTCAGGGCTCACCCCATCCCACCCCCACCACTGAGGTTCCCAAACTCTTCTGTCCTCTGCTCAGGTGGAAGCCCCTCCTTCATTCCCAGGAGATTGACTCAAGCAAGGCATGTGGCCCCTGGGTGGACTGAAGGAATAATAAGGTTTCTGTGGGGTTTTTAGGAAAGAGAAACTCAGTCTTCCTCTGGATTTTGTCCCTATTAGGATATGTGCTTTGTAACCAGCAGCCATGTGGCTTCTGAAAGGATAGTCAGCCGAGAGAAAGTTGGAACTTTTTTACAAGGAACTGAGAGAACTAGAGGGTGACTTTCCCTGGCGGTCCAGAGGTCCACACTCCCAACGCGAGGGACATAGGTTCGATCCCTAGTCAGAGAACTGAGATCCTGCCTGCAGTATGGCATGGCCTGAGAGGATAAAAAAACACACCATAAAAAAAAGAGAGAGCAAGCCGGGGGGATGGCTGACATCTTCCAGGCCTTAAGATACAGACCATGTCAGAAACTAGACCTATCCTTTCTATGATTTATATTTTCTCAGGTACCTGAGCAAGGGCATTCCATTGCTTTTGGTGTTGTTTCAAATCAATTTCAGTTGGGGGGTTTTTCTATCATTTCAATCAAAAAGATCCTAATGGAATGAATGACTAAAGCTTAATACCAAACACTAACAAACTGGCTCAAAAAACTTACTCTAGTATTAAATCATGTGATGAAACAGAATTTCTCCATCTTTCTCAGAGAATATTAAAATCCTGTGAGGCTGTTAGCACATCTGCTTTAATATTCTGCCAGATTCTATTTTATGACTAATTCAAATTCAGAGCCCTTATATAAAAGTCAAAGTAAGTTAAATCCCCTTTTCAACTAAATGTAATAATTAAGGAATGCGTTTATAACAGTCTCCTCGCCAACATTCAACAGACAAGTCTATATAGATATCACAAACAAAAATAAGTCAAGATCAGCTAGGGCACAAGTAATTCACACCTTATGATAGCGGGCCATAAGCCTGCCCTCAGAATTAAACACCACATCAGTGTTGTATTGGTAATGACCATCAGGGGGACACTGAGGATCACTGGCATTAAACGGATTTTTGTCCCCGATATTTGCCACAATGTAGATGGAGTTGTCCTTGGCCAGACAGCTGAGTTTTTGTTGCAAAGGGGTCCAGCCAAGCCTAATTCAATAAATACTGCCTTAAACTTAACAGTGTGTTAATGATTTTTGAACATCCAAACTGATACATTATTTGCCTGTCATTATAACACACAACTCTAGGTTAAGAATCAACAGAAAAGATTTAAAAACTCGTATGCAATATAATGTCTTCCCAGGTGGTGCAGTGATAAAGCATCTGCTTGCAATGCAGGAGACACGGGTTGGATCCCTGGATCAGGAAGATCCCATAGAGTAGGAAACAGCAATCCACTCCAGTATTCTTGCCTGGAGAATCCCATGGACAGAGGAGGCTGGCAGGCTACAGTCTGCGGGGTTGCAAAGGGTCAGAGAGCACACACATGCAATACAATCTTCTTCTTTATGAAAACTAACCTATTCTAGTTGCCAGATTCACAACAGCAGTGCAAGACCAAAGCAGGGAACAGATGGAAGAGGAAGAGGAGGAAGAGAAGCAACAGATTTTCTTATGAAGTTCTCCCAGGAAGACAAATGAAGGGCTTTTCTAATGGAGAGAATCTTTTCCATAATGCAAGCTACATTCCTACTAGGAGGCAGTAAACAGTTGGTCCCAGGCCAATCATCCTCTACAAATGCAGCTTTAGGGACTAGAAATATTTTTTAAAAGGAAGGAAAAGAAAAGGAAATAAAAAGATTTCACCCTTTTGTCTGTGTCCTTACATGTCAAGGTAGCATAATAGCTTCCCTTCTACCTTAGAGGACCCTTGTGTGAAACCTTGGGATAAATGCACACTATGAAATTGCTTTTCAAAGTAATGCCCAAACCTTCCAGATTGGAGATGTTTATCCTAGAAGTAAAAAGGGATGAGTAAATAGGTAAGACTACAGCTGGCTTCAAATGCTTAAAAGACTCTAATCTGAAGATGAGTCACATATTTGAACATGCTATAGAGGCAGTATGGACACCAAAAGAAGTTATGAGAGATTTCGGTGGAAAATAAAATCCAAATTTCTGCAACTAGAATGCGCTAAGAAGTGGATTTACTAGTCATGGAGATTTCAAGTATTAGACGATTCTTCCAGGCACTCAGAGCCCTTTCTGTTAGCGTGACTCAGTGGAAATGGCCGTGCTTGAATTCCAGCGAGGCTAATTACCAATTGTAAGACCTTAAGCCCCCTTCTTTTCCTCATATTTAAAGTGGGAGATACTTCCCTGGTGGTGTAGTGGCTAAGATTATGTACTGCTGATGCGGGCGCCCAGGGTTCAATCCCTGGTCAAGGGACTAGATCCCACATGCCCCAACTAAAGGTCCTGCCTGCTGCAACAAAGATTGAAGATCATGTGTGCTGCAAGTAAGACCTGGCGCAGCCAAATAAATAAAAATAATAAAATAAATGTATATTTTTTATAAAATGAATAAGTAAACTACTTAAACTGAAGTAGACAATGTGCTTAGTGTACCAAGTGCAGATTCAGGAACCAAGTAGGTGCTCAATAAATAAATAATGGCCATTATGGACTTTGTAACAACAAGAACACCGCCCAGGGATGCTGATGACTTGATTGCTTGTAGAGGCCATTCAGACTCACCATGGTTTCTCAGGCCCCCTACAATTGATGTTGAACTAATCTTTGAATAGAAAGGACAGATTTGTGACTATTATTTCAGACCATTTCTTTTCTCTTGCCTTCAGGAAAAACAGAGTGATACTGTCAACGTGCATATTCATTAAGGAAGGCCTTAATAAAACAATTATACATCTTATTTTGGTTTTCTTTTTTTGGCTAGATAATTAGGGCACTTTAATGTTTCCTATTAGTTCCCCATGGGGCAATCTCCAGGAAGCATGAAATGTGTCAGTGTTCTAAATGATAGTATTTAAATACACAAGGATGACTATGTGGACTTGAAATATCCCTTTTAGAGATGAGTGTGACTAGGGAAGAAATGGTGGCTTTCTTTACCAATATTAGCATTTTCTTAAATACTGGATTTTTCCTTTCTACAACACAGAGCTGAAGGCTTGCCATTTGAATGTCTGCAAGACTGCAAGACTAAATAATATTAAAGTTTCATCTGTCACCTACTTTCCCTACTTAAAATATTTCACCAGAGACTTTTTTTTAGGACATCTTTCCCCTAGGAAAGTCAGTTTTGTCAGCCCAGGCAAATAGAGTGTATTTCAGTCTAAACCTCTTGAGTTATTGCAAATAATGAGTCCTTCCTGCTCTGGGAAAAGCCCCATGAACAAGCAAACAATGAATCATAATTACATGGTTACTGTAAACACAGACTGTGCAACATTTTGAGAATATTTTTCCAAAGGTGAAAATCCCAGAGTGAGACCTGACTCACATATAAGAACTCTTATGTTGCAACATTGGACTTGGCTTTCCAATTAATGTCAGATGGTCAGAATTATTAAAGAAGTTTCTCTTTTTGTGCACTTGATAAGAGCTTTAAGCAGATGCCTGTAAATTTAAAATTAGCACATTAAATAACTTTTTAATGCATTGATTTTGCCATCATGTATGATCTATTTTAAAAAGTAAGTACACCTAAAATGATTTATTTTCATAATCTTCCTTATATTTTATGCAGATTTTCTTTCAGAAAGTTATGCTTAAACTACAGCTATAAACAATTGTTACACTTTCTTGAAGGACAAGAAAGCAAAATTTCAGAGCCAGCTCCTGTTTAAAAAAAAAAAAAGTAATAGTTTTTTTTAAGTAATAATTAACACTCAAGAGGGCACCATACTGTACAGATTCTATGCATTATTTCACTTTCCATTCATTTTGTGGGGGTGGGGTGAGGTCGGGGGTGGGATTTGGCCATGCTGCATGGCTTGTGGAATTGTAGTTCCCCTATCAGTGATGGCGAGGGCCCCAGAGGGCCCCAGTCAGGCCCTCGGTAGTGAAAGCTGAGAGTCCTAATCATTGGACCACCAGGAAATTCCCTACACATACATCTACTCTATAAAGTGAAGTAGGAAAGGAAATTATATTATCTCTATTTTACTTCAAGAGTTTACGTTTTCTTTCCCACATCACTCAGCCAAGAGGTGGTAGGATATAGTCTCAGAAAAAACACCTCGTTTTCAAGCCCTGTGCAATTTCCACTCACCATACTGATGACATTGCATGCCGATATCAAAGCCTTTTGGAACATAAATGCACTCATCTTTTTACCATTCCTGCAAAGGAGGCATGTATTCATGGGTGAACCCTTACTTACATCTGAGAACATAAGTCCTAGATTTCGCAACTTTCTCACTTTGTTGAAAACCAGTTAATCACATCTATTATGAAATGTGTGTACACATATTATTCATCCATAAATAACCAACCAGACATCATCACAAATCATTTACCAAACAGGAGACATGCCAGATGGTGCACAATACGAAGAATTGAGAAGTCAACGTCCAATGCCACAGACTGTTTGTCAGCAACAATACTAGTCAAGCTTACTGTATTTGCTGTGTTACAATATCACAACTTTTTGTTTAAAGGTCAAAAGGTAATGACTTTACCTCTGGGGTCTCTGCCTGGAATCCAGTTTGCTTCAGGGTCTGGGATATCCTCCAGATAGGGATAAATGGTCTCCCTTGTGAGGACCCAGCCATAAATTCCATCTTCTGGGGTCACAATGATAGGTGCGCCCTGCTCAAAACAAGTAGGAGCAAAAAAATTTCTACTGAATTCAAAACACTCACAGTCTTATGAAGTTTCAGATTTTCTTTCCAATATCCCAGCCAGTGTATCTGGGGCAATACCTACCTGGCTGCCAGTTTAAGTGCTTTCTCTAAAACATCTATATTCTTGTTCATCAGGAGCAAAGCTGCTTCTTTTAGCGCAGGTGTTTCTGTTCTGTTTGGTAATATAACAGCATGCTCAAACACTGCAGCAAGAAAAGTGTCCAGTGCACCAACTCTCAGGACAAAGAGCACCAAAATGGCCACATATTTTGGAGAATATGATATAATCAAAGATTAAAATTTAGTGTGCTTTGTTAAGCTCAGATTCTTGTACTTTGTATCGCTGGAAGAGCTTTTATGTTAAAGACCTGCCTATCTGCTACCACTATTTATACTATCTCAGGAATAGATTTTACAACACAGCGTTGAGAAAGAACATTTTGCAAGAAGTACATAATCAGATTGACTCTAGTGCATGATGCTACCCTTGGCACTGTTAAGAGGTCCAACCAAATCTAGAATTGGAAGTAGTGAGCCAAGCAGACGAGTCCACCCCATTCCAAAACACATTTAGGGTTGAACTCTTTTCTTTTAATAAAATGTTTCATGAAACTATTTCAATACTTTCAATCAAAATATTTTATTAAATGGCTCAATATCTCCATTAATAGGACCAATGTGGAATCATTGTAGTAGGAACTATCATAGCAACAATTTGTGAAAACTTACATAGTTAGCTATGACAGACACAAAACAGAGTCTGAGGCAAGCCTCAGTTTTAAAATAACAGGAGAGAGCATTTGCATACTTGCTAATGACTGAACTCAATGTTTATGACCAGTGGCCCTAAGTGTTTGCACTATAAGAAGCTATCAGCAGAAACCACAGTTGCCAGTTTCTCTTGGAAAGCCTGCCGAACAGTCTGAAATATTGGAACTTTACCTGAACACTGTGTAAAACATAGATAGATGACAAAATGGTCAGTGATGGTGAGTGCCCACCTGGCTGAGTCTCTGGTCCTCTCTGGAACCCAGCCAATGCTGTGAAGTTTATGTGCAGAAACCAAAGAGCTAGGCTTTGGAGGCATACAATTTATTCATCTTTATAGGATCTGCTCACTTTTCAAGGGAGGCCCCCTTCCCTAAATACTTATACATGACTCAAAATCTAATCTTCAGGAGGTTTTTTCCTTGTGCTTCATCTGATGTAGGGAAACTGGCGAGTTTTGGATATTTGTGTCTTTTTTGTTTCTTTGGTTGCTTCAGTTCTATCGTAAACCCTTTTAATTGGAGTAAACTTTTTTCATTATCGGAATATGCCTTCATTTCTCCAGATCCCCTACTGAGTTTCCATGTGACTTTATGTCCTGAAATAATAATATCAATCAGGTGCAAATTCATTTCAGAAAAAAAAATTGAGGACAGTATTAGAATTACATAAGACAGATGAATTGCTTTATAATGAGAAGGAACTTATTTTCATGTCAGGTTGAAATTCTACTTGTTGCTTCGCGTGACCTGACTTTCTGAATAGAGTCAAAAAGAAACAAAGAAATTTCCCTTCACACTCCCTAATTCCAGAAAGTATATAAACTTTTTATTATTTTGAAATCAATAGAAACATGTTTCAGATAGTTTTTTACCAAGTATGGCTAGTAATGTCTTGCCTCATATATATATATGAGGAGTAGGAAGTGATTATGGATACAAGTTGTTTAAACAAGGTTTGAACTTAAATATTCAAGTACCTAACTTGAATGACAGTTCAAAATTATTATGGCATTAGGATATTTAGAATCTAAAGTTCTGTATTAAAATAAATATAATTATGCTTTTATTAATAAATATGTAAGTCACAAAATTTTAAAATAGAGAAGGACCCCTGGAAGAATGTCTCTAAGAGTTCATTGGCTCTCCCCAGGTCTTTAGTTCCAACATCCGTTACAAACCTGCTCTCCATTTTTATTGTCAGAAACCTGATTCTGTGGCCAACCGTTACTCTACCAGGCTCACCATCAGCCCTTCTGATTTCACTCCTAGTAACCTAACCTTCAATCAATACTGCAAACCATAAACTTTCCTTAACCCTTGCTTTCATTAAGTAAAATGTTTCTCATGTGTATGTCAAATCAAGGCAGACAATCAGAGTCTTCTCCCACTCTGTCCCATTTTATCTTTCCTGGTCTTAGCCAAGACCACCTTTCTTTTTATATTTTAATACATATACTACCACTCTGATCCTGGATTGATTCCTCGCTAACTCCTGCCCCTCCAACTCAAGTTTCTCACCTCTCACCTTGGTTGTTCACTTCTCTGAACTCTGAATGCACTCATGGTCAATAGCCACAGTGTTTGTTTCCATTCCTTATTCTAGCATCTAGCCCCTACAGCAGATCCTTTTCTACTTCATACCTTTAACTTCCCTATATGAACTGATAACTACTGCCTCTATCTTTAGCTCAAACTTCTTTCCTGAACTCCAGGATTGTTTATCCAACTAAATAGACTTCCACAAGCCCCTACAAAGCATCAGTCCACTTGCCAGCATCCATACCTATCATTCCATCTCCTATCCTCTCACTATCAATGACTGCTTGTGCCCCTCTCTAAGTCCATTTCCTATCTTTGTCCACCAGATCCCAAACACAGTGCTTTGTAAATTCTCTCTTCCTCCCCATCATGAATTTTTCCTTGTCTATTGGGTTAATTATCCTGTTGTATCCCCTACCCTAAAAAAAAAAATCTACCCTCTCTTGATCTGACATCACCTTCTAGTTCCTGCCTCATTTTTTGGCTCCATTGTACAACAAAATTTTTTACATGGTTGTGTCTCTGTCTTAATTCCTTCCCTCCTATCAGGATTTTGCCTCTGACTTAATCACCTTGTCAAGGTCACCATTGACCTCTCCTTTACTAGATCAGTTGGTCAGTTCTCATTCCCAACTTCATTGCCTTGTTGGCTACCTCATTCTTAGAACACTTTCTTCCCCCACAATCTCCTGGTTTTCCCTTCTTCTCCATCCTCCAAACCACTAGCAAAGTAATTTTTTATTGAAGTATAGTTGATTTACAATGTTGTGTTAATTACTGCAGTACTGCAAATTGATTCAGTTACATACATATATACATTCTTTTTCATATTCTTTTCCATTATGCTTTATTATAGGATAGTGAATATAGTTCTCTGTGCTTTACAGTAGGACTTTGTTGCTTATCCATTCTACATAAAAAAGTGCAAAGTAATTTTTAAATTACTTTAGTAATTTTAGTTCATCATGATACTCTAAAATCCCTTGATGGGTCTTTTAGCTTCAGGATAAAGTCCAGACTTCATTTGTTCTTCAATGATCTGATCCTTGCCTATCTTTCTGGCCTCATATGTTTTCATTATCTCTCCTTTCTCTTCCTCCTTTTACCCTCCCCTGCCTCAATATATTGGTCTCTGCTTGCAGCATGCCATTCTTCCTCGTCTTTGCTGACATGACTAACTCTGCCTAGAATGTCATGATTGACTTACCTAGCTGGTAGCTGACAACTCTCTTGTCTCCCAAGGCAAAATTAATCCATCGTTACATTCTGTACCTTTCATCATATGTGTTAAATAAGATGCTTGAATGCATGACACAGTGTGAGGTGTGAGGCATATTCCACTTGCTCAATATTTGATTATTATGATGAGTGATAAAGATGACGCTCTGTCTCCTCTTCTAGACTGATTCTTGGAAAAGTAGCTTTTATTTTATTCCTTATCACCATCCAGCACAGGATCTTCCCAGTCAGCTGTAGGAATCTAAAAAAACATTTTTGGACCTCTTAAGGGGCACAGGGAGACACCCACAAGAATGATCAGAGAACCTTTATTTATAATGTGAAATAATATTCAGTTCAGTTCAGTCACTCAGTTGTGTCTGACTCTTTGTGACCCCATGAACTGCAGCACGCCAGGCCTCCCTGTCCATCACCAACTCCTGCAGTTCATCCAAACTCATGTCCATTGAGTCGGTGATGCCATCCAAACATCTCATCCTCTGTCGCCCCCTTCTCCTCCTGCCCTCAATCTTTCCCAGCATCAGGGTCTTTTCAAATGAGTCAACACTTCGCATCAGGTGGCCAAAGTATTGGAGTTTCAGCTTCAGCATCAGTCCTTCCAATGAACACCCAGGACTGATCTCCTTTAGGATGGACTGGTTGGATCTCCTTGCAGTCCAAGGGACTCTCGAGAATCTTCTCCAGCACCACAGTTCAAAAGCATTAATTCTTCTGCACTCAGCTTTCTTTCTAGTCCAACTCTCACATCCATACATGACCACTGGGAAAACCATAGCCTTGACTAGATGGACCTTTGTTGGCAAAGTAATGTCTCTGCGTTTTAATATGCTGTCTAGGTTGGTCATAACTTTCCTTTCAAGGAGTAAGCGTCTTTCAATTTCATGGCTGAAATAATATTAATGATAAGTATAAGTCTACATCCCCAAAGTAAAAAACCTAAGCAAAACCACACACACACACAAAAAACTGTAGGGACAAAGCCTGTTGAAACTGATGATTCAGTCAGCTGACCTTACCTTCTGACTCAGTTCTTCACTGAGAAATCACATAAGTCCCCAAAAAGCATATACTCAAGGTCAAAGATATGTGGCCACGAAGCCTGTGTTCTCACATGGGGGCACCCAAAGTTTATCGTTTCAGCAGCCCTCCTGCAAGTGAAGCGCATGGCAGCTCAGAAGCAGCCCGAGGATGGGCCCGCTACTGTTTTTACTGAGGTCTGGGTGAGAGGCCATGAGAACGTGCCTGGGACGACCACTGTATCACCACTGACTGCGTCCACGTTTTGTCCTTTACTACATTATCCCAGGGGGCATCCGCAGTTAAGAACCCACCCACCTGCCAGTGCAGGAGACGGAACGAAACTCGGATTCGATCCCTGGGTCCAGAAGATCCCCTGGAGGGGGGCACGGCAACCTTCTCCAGTATTCTTGCCTGGAGAATCCCATGAACAGAGGAGCCTGGCGGGCTACAGTCCAAGGGGTCGCAGAGAGTCGGACACGACTTGAAGCGACTTAGCACATACGCACATGATCAAACTTAGCCAAGATTTCAGGGTAGCAGGTTTGCCACGCCCACCATATTCATCAGTAGGAAAGAAGACAAATGAATATTGCCTTATCTGCTGTATCAGACAAGATGCAACCAAGAAAATTAAAATTTTAGGAGAAAATTAAATTTTAGGAGAATTTAATGTAGGGATTTGGTTACACAGGTATTTGATGACTGAAAGACAAAAAGGAACACAGGGGTAGCACAGGCAGTAACTGCCATTCCTGGCATTCATGAACAAAAGGAAAAGGGGGGAGTAGGAGCTAGAAGCTTTCCGGGGAAGCCTGCGGAGCTGAGGCTCAGACCCCTAGGGTGAGGCGCTCTCCAGCTGGTGTAAGAAGCCAGCTCCCCAGGGGAGGGCCCCAACAGAGCTGGGACTCGTCTCTTAAGGAGACATTGGTTGCCGCTGTTATTTTTGAAGGAGGGCAATGACATCAGTTCTCGGCATGGGGAAGAAAAGCAGAACTAAAAACTAGAACCAGCTGGTGTTGGAAGAAACGACTGCCGGCAGGCGCAGGCGCGTGGTCCTGGCAAGTGGGCCAACGGGAGTCCCTCCGCTCCTGGTGCCTGTTGTGCGGTGTCCCTCTAGCGCCCTCTATTGGCAGACCCTCCCAGGGAGCCGGGGGGCAAAGGAGACATGCGTTTGCCTACCCTCAACCTCATCATCACAAGGAAGAATACAGCCGTGGGTTTGGAGCTGAGACAATAGCCGAATAACCAGCACACTACTATAATTGGACAGCAGACACTGTGAAAATGCATGAAGTAAACTGATGCTCACTTGCATAGATTAAACTCATAATTCCTTATGCAAAAATAAGAAATACGCAGAATATGTGTAATTTGATGCCATATATACAAAGTTTAAAAAGATGAAAAATAGTACTCAAATACTTTTATGCATATGTAATCAACTGCCAAGAAGTCATAAGAATGATCAAAAATAATCTTAGGATAATGACTTCCTCTAATAAAAGCAGAAAACAAAAGGAGAAGAATGCATTTGGAAGGAAATACAAAAAGTATCCACTCTGTTTGCAACATCTTATTCCATAAACTGGGCAGACGGTACATATTCTTTCATTTGATGTCTTGTACTGTCCCTTTATCATTTTTTCTAGTATATTTGGATTTCTTTCTTTTACATTAGTGAGGTATTTAATTGATGAATACGTTCCTAGCTATGAGGCATGAGTTAGGACTGACTAGTAAGGCATACATCTACCCTCCAGCTACACACTTCCTATTTTTATTTTCATGGGTCAAGAGCATATTTATACTAGATGTCTCCCAGTAAGAGTAGATAATAAGCAATTGCTTTTACATCATGTCCAAATGACAGTCCTCTCACTAATTCACTAATATGTTCTATACATCCCTCAGATACGTAAATCTGAATTCATATATGGTCATATTGGAAGTAGGGTCTGGCCAATGAAAGATTTATATCTCATACAGTAGGATCTACAGAAGTATGTCCCAAATACAAACAGACATCCATTCTGGGCATCCATTCTCTCTGTTCTTAGTAATTTAATTTTTTTTTTCAGTTCATTCAGCAGCTTTGTTTCAGGCATTGCGCTACAGGTTAGAAATACATTATGGACAGTAAGCATGATTTCTTCCCTGAGAAACTCATTTCAGTGGTAATTATATAAAATGTGATAATTTTTATAACATGATATGTTACAAGTACTTACCAATGCTTGAGGCTTGAAAGAACTTAGAATGGATGTAAAATCTTGTAGAAATAATTTATTTTAGGCCTTATATTCTGTGCTTTAAAATCTACCATTCCTTATATTTTTAATTCTTAAAATTTATAATCTTTGGTGTTTTTGAATTCTAGCAAATGGAGCCTTACTTTTAATCCTGAAGTTGCTATAGTGGATCTCCTAATTATAAATAAGAGAAAGGCAAACTATATGCAGGTGGGCGGGCGATGAAAATCAAACAATAAAGCCACCTGAAATGTGTTTTATGTGAGGTCTGATGCCAAAAACATTAAATTCCTGTCCTATGGTAACTATGTGAGAGTCCTTATAAATTGTCTGTGAAAACACCCATTTTAGCCCTCTGGAATTCAAATATTTTATAAGTCTGTTTTACCTGCCCTTAACTTACAAAGCTTTTTGGCTCGTTAGTCATCCTGGGTAACTGTTTTCAAATTTGACCTTCTGATTCTAGAAGATATATAAACTGTTATATTCTTTATCATAAAAAAAGAATATTGGCCTCTTTTTCAGTTTCTTTTCTCTTTATTCATGAAGGGTTAAAAAAAATCAGACTCTTGGAAAGCTAATCTTTAAACAGCATTATGAAAAACTCAAAATTATCAATATCCTAGAATGTTTTCATCATTTGATATTTCTTTATTTAAAAGATTAGAACCATAGTATAAAATGATCTAAGTATAAGAATTTCTGAGTCTCCAGCCAGCAGACCGAATTTCAAGAGTCTGACAGGAGTAACTGAAGGGTGTTTTCTTTTTAATTAATATCTGAGATAAAAAAACGAAAAGTACATAAGAGGAGCAGGGGAACAGGGCTTATAAGTCTTACAGTTGATCAAAGCTATCACCAGGGTTATTCAACTCATATTTATATGAGATGTCACAAGTCTCTTGAGGACAAGTAAGTTAATATCACTCAGTTTATCCCTACTATTTTTCTCCTTTTATCTTCAAGGGGCCTGGAAATTCTCTGGGAAGATTGTCAAAATATCTTCTTTCCTCCTCCAAATACTACTCCATGTCTCCAGATCCTGTTAACTAAAGGAATCCTCTTCACAGTTGTTACTGTTTTCATATCCAAGTATCTTCCCAAGAATGACTTTGTTAGAGGTATCTGTGTGTGCCTGTGTGTTTGTGTGTGTGTGGTATGACCAAATTTACATAAGCAGTCCTCAGCTCTAAGATTTTTTTCATAACACTTATCTATGAAATACCTAGGAGATACGGTCAGAATGGAGTTAGAGAATGTGAATGGACTTTTAAAAAGAGGTCAAAACAGGAAAAAAAAAATTACCACTGGAGATCACTCATGTAGATGAAAGAGCTGACACCATGACAATGGGTCAAAATGCAAAGATGGACTAAAAAAGGCAGAAAGTAGAGGTAATGATCATTGCAGAGAAGGCTGTGAATATATGTTAGAAATTACTGGTCTAGATTGTATAAGGTCACCGGGGCAAAGTCACAGAGTGGCAAAGAGATCAGAGAGAATATATAGACCATGTCCCAGTACTTGGTACCTGGAACATAGTATGAAATCAACAAATGCTGTCTGAATGAAGGACAAAAGATGGAGGGTGAGCGCTGAGGGGAAGTGGAAGCTGAAGAGAGAGAAACTGGGAAGCTTGCTGTCTGTAACAGAGCATTTCAGGAAAAAAGGATGAGTGGAAACGAGTACCTTGGTTATTCCCTCCAGAACCACAGGAGACTCAAGAACGAACATGAGATTTTAAGGTGAGACAGAAAGATGTTTATCAGAGAAACTGGACTCTGACCTTAGATTCTTTAGAAACTAAAGAGCTACTCCTTCAGGTGCATTTCCCTGAATCAAGGCCAAATGAAACTACACTTAAGCTGTTTGGTAAATAAAATGTGTGTGTGAAAATCACTGATGCGACATTGTAAGGCAAACAATTTTACAGTCAAGTACTGTTAGTTTTCCTGGGGACTGGTGCTATTTGTTTTTCCTTCTTGCTTTTGCTTTTTGTTTTGTTTTGTTTTGTTTTTGTTTTTTTTTTGTTTTTTTTTGTTGTTTTGTTTTGTTTTGTTTTTTTGTTTTTTTGTTTGTTTTTTTTTTGTTTGTTTGTTTGTTTTGTTTTTTTTTGCTTTTGCTTTTAACGAATTCTAGTATAGCTGACAACTCTAAATGTGAATCAGGGGAAGCACTGTCCCTTAGAATCTGTGAGGAAATCCTTGTTTATATCTTTCTCAAACCAGTGAGTTTAACTTCAGAGGCTGACTACCAGTCAACACTGAAACTCCTGAAAGTGAGATATGATTGCGCATGCATCATAAAACACGCCACAAAACCATTGCATAATGTCTAACTTCCTCAAGCAAAATTGACAAATCTGAAATGTTCTGTATTTTATGAAAAGATAAAAGAGCATACAGTTTTGATGATTTTGGAATATTACATACATGTACATTCCCCATCACTAAAAACAGACTACTCAGTGTTGAAAACAGTGTTACTATTAACAGTCATGGTCTCTGTGTTATGGTATTTGTGACTGTTAAATTATACCACAGCCATTAAGTAGGACTATTTGGAGCTATGACTCCCCAAGAAACTGGACTAGGTGTTAGTTTTTCTAGAACATCTCAAAACAACTTGTTTTGTTAAGATAAACCTAAACATTGGAGTTTACGTTTCCAATGGAATTCCAATGGGTTTGTTTCCATCTGATTAGAAAGCAAATCCCCCCACAATCATTAGCACAGAAAACTGAATGAATTCAAGTTGTCTTTAATGTCAAATGGAATTCAGTCATAAATCTCAGTTCCCCTCATTCCCATCATTACTGCTCTCTTTCAAGGCCATCACTGCATTTAAAATGTCCCTGAATCTCTTCACTCTGCTCCTGCTAACACACACATAAGTAGACACAATGTTATATGGCAGATAAGGCTGGAGCCAGGATTTGATCCTCGTCTATCTGGCCCAAACATCAATCATACCATTATACCATACTGTGATATTTCAGCATAGGCAAAAAAAGAGGCAAAATTCCTGTAGCCCTTAAAAATAATCCTTGATTATTTCCTTGAGGAAAAAATATTTGGAAATCATTGGTTTATACTAGTGAGCTAGTCATTCAATATTTCTTAGTAAATCTGAGATGAATCAATGACTATGATAAAGTGATGTTCTATGCCATCACAGTATACTGCAAGGTTATGATCATTAATAATGTGGGTAGCATCAGGTACGTTGTTGCTGAGTTGCTGGTCCCGCCTGAGATGGAATGTGCGTCTTTGGTGTACCATCTCCCAAAGAGCGACACTGTTAGGACAGGCTCAGATGATCCGTTCTTGTTTACCAAACGCCCATCTTCTAGTACCTAAAGGAAAAGTGGGAAGAGTATAGCCAACTTAATTCAAATATACATTACATGCAGACTCATGATTTTGAAACCACCCTAGATATCACAGTTGATCAAGTAGGTTACTAGGAAAGGGGTCTGGGGCCAGGCCTTGGGGAACTGGTGGGAAGGGTAGGGGACAGCTATTTTATATGTAAGGAAGACTAGAGCCATTCTATAAGGTTCAATAATTGAGTTTACACAATCAAATGTAACCTTTAACAGAAAGTCAGAAATCATCAGTAGCAAAAATTTATTGAGTCCAATTATATGCAGGATAACCAGGAGCCAGAAGAGTACAAATAGCACTCTTCCCTCAAGAAGCTTAAAAGTTAGTGCTAAAAACTGAGCAGATTCCAAATATAAAGAGAGAAATCAGTATAATAGTATCTTGGCAAGAGAAACAGGTATGTGCTTAGGAAGTCTGAGAAGGAATAGCTGATCTGATCAGCTTCCCAGAGTGGGAAACAACCTGCTACAAGGAGAAGAATTTCTCCCTGGGGTTGTATGACGGAAGACTCTGTACCAAGTGGAGATCAAGCCGCAAAGGCTCATTCTAAGACAAATATGTGTGTGGCGGGGGCTGGCGGGGCGCTGTGGGTGGCCTTCCCCAGACTCACAGTGTGCTAGGCAATGTGCGTGCTTGCTCATTCCCATTTGGTTAGAACCAGTGAGATATTCGCCCCCATTTTATAGGTAGGAAATTCAGAGGTTCACTGACGCACTAACTTGCATAATTAGTTTCAGAGACCAGTGCCGTGGTATGTAAGCTCACAACAACAGACTGTTAAATCTCCAGGAACTTTGACAGCTGGTTGTTAAGCATGGCTGTTCTTGAAATTGATCGTGGTGAGAGTATTTACACCATGATAATCGGCAAATGCCACACATCAGAGCTTTGCTTCTCCCTTAGAGAGTGGCTTGTTACAATTTATGGTGCATTACTAGTTGAAGATTAGTGAAGAGAAGACTAAGGAATATGGTCAAAAAGAAGAGCAAGGGTTAGATATGCAAAAATTGTGAATGATCGGATCTCTCCTGAAGTCACAGAAGCTTCTCTGTAAGGGAGTAATGTATGCAAAATAATGAAACAAGAAGAAACACAAATAGACAACAGAACAAGAAAAGAAAATGAATTTATAGAAAGAAACACAAATAGAGAGACAAGAGAACAAGAAATAAAGAAAATGAATTTATCAGTTGTGGAAAGGACAATTTGGATGGGGGAAGAACTTAGAGGGTAAGAAATTAGATGCTTCATAACTAGAAGTAGAAAATAGCTAAATATCCTCAAAGATAATTATTCTGGTGACACATAAACATAAAAACACAGCTCACTAACAAGTCGTAAAATGCACAACCTGTTGGTAGTTAGTTAAGTGTTCATTGTTTCTAAATTGTTCCTTGTTTACTAAACTGTTCGTTAAAGGAACAAAAATGAAATACCAGAGGTATATTTCAAATTATAGTTGGGTGAAAGTTTGAAACAAGTTAAACACAAATATTTCGTTTTCTTATGACTTTTCATTAATATAGTAAAATCGAGTCTATGTTAACTTCCTTGGGATTAACTTTTCCATATCAGTGATTGTATCTTAGGTTCTAGCTAGAACTTAGCATTTTTACTAGTTTCCTGTTACAAATTTTCCTAAAATATACTGTATAATTAATTGACCTCCTAAATAGCATATACTCAATATAATTTGATCTTTTTGATTATTCTCTTACACTGGGAATTCTTACCCACAAAAATCAAATCAATCAATCAACCCACCAAAATGTGGGACTATGGAAAAATACAGGTCTCACCCCCAGAGACTCTGATTTACTGATCTACAATGGGACCTGGTCTCTTACTCTTCCAGTCCGTCTGCACATTGACCTATACTTAGATGATGTTCAGTACATGTGGCCTAATTCTGGCAACATTTTCCTCCAGTTGTTGATAAACGGTTAACTAGGGACACCTTCTGAGGTAACTAACTAAAAATACATCCTGATACTTGTACAATGCTTCACTATACAAGTGCTTTCACATGCCTTCCCAAATCAGTGAGGAAGATATTCTCCCCCATTTTATAGGTAGCAAATTCAGAGGTTAACTGACTTGCACAAACTTACATAATTAGTTTCAGAGACCAGACTTCTGATAATATACCAGAGTTAACTTCAAATAGTAAAGTAATGTTTCCCAGAGTTGTGGTCAATAACACTTCATACTCTTAGCTTGAACTAAGGGTGGGGAAAAGATAAGAAGTAAACATACTGAAATCTTTGCAGAAGGGATCTTAAAAGATAATGTGTAAATATATGTTGATGGAGAGTCCATAACCAGGGAAACTGGGGAAACACTCAGGAAAACACGGTTGGTGTGACTCTTGTAAAACACTTGTCATCTATGGTATTAGAACTGATATCTCTAGAAATAGCAAGTTAACAGATCAGCAAGTTAACATGATCTGCAAAGTTTCTAGAGAAAGAATAACTAAAAGATAAAATTCTTGATCGTTGATTTTTTTTTTTTTTTATTGTTCATTTGGTTAGTTGGTTCTTCCTTTTGTCTTTCTTATGAGTTTACTTGGTGTCCGTTCCTTAGAACCTGATGAACTTCAGGGAAAGTCATGCCACAGAGAATCTACACTTGTAAAATGAAAACCAGTACCCTAACTAGGAAACATCCTCCAAGGAACTGTTATACCAAAACCCCTGCTTGCCAGCAGACAAATGCCTCTTTTATAGCTCTGAGGAGTCAACACACAGTGTATCCCATTTCTTCTTTTTGCAAAAGAGCTGGAGTAGATGCTGCTGCTGCTGCTAAGTCACTTCAGTCGTGTCCGACTCTCTGTGACCCCATAGACGGCAGCCCATCAGGCTCCCCGTCCCTGGGATTCTCAGGCAAGAACACTGGAGTGGGTAGATGAGATATGGCCCAAATGATAAATATAATGCAAGTGCCTAATTTATTTATCTATTATCATTTTTGGCCATACCATGCAGCATGCAAGATCTTACTTCCCTGATCAGGGATCAAACCCATGCCGCCTTCATTGGAAGTGCAAAGTCTTAACCACTGGACTGCCAGGGAAGTCTCTGTAAGTGCTAAATTTAAAGGGTAGATACGATCCCTCCCTCTCCTCCCTCTTTCTATCCAAAAATAAAGGGCCAGTGTTCAAGGACAGGAGGTAGCATGACTAATTCTGGGAATTTTGAGTTGAGATCAACAAATTAAGTTAAGTGCTTAACCAGTTACTATTTTGTTTTATTCTCTCATTGTTTCCTACTGCCTAAAACCATTTGTGATGAAAAGTTTAAAATCTTCATCAACTAGCACCACCAACTTCTTCAAGTATATTGATGTGGTTCAGAGTGATAGTCACATGGCATCTCGGACTTTGGAATTTTAATGTGATCTGGAAAACTCCAACTGTTTTTTGTCTTTCTCCCATGGATGAGACTCTTTTGTGAGATAAATGTTCTGTCCTATTTTGGAGCAAATCCTCAAAGAGATACAAGTCTAAGAGTACATGGCATGGGGAAAATTTTTCAAAACAGTACCCAGAAAATTAGATTGTGTGCTCAGTTGAAATGGCAAGGCTTAGCTAGGTGGGATGCGTGGTGACAAACGAGATCCAAGAGGGAGGGCATGTATGTATACATATAGCTGATTCACTTCATTGCTCAGCAGCAACTAACACACCATTGTAAACTAATTATACTGTAATTAAAAAATAAAATGAATGGCAAGGCTTACAAGACACAGTGCACACACACCACTAGACCCCATGTCTTCCTAAGCTTACCTGAGTGAACCCTACCCTCCTTTCTTTCACTTCCTTGAATTCGCAGATAATTTCAACTTATCGACACATGTTTGTGCCAGGCTATCAACTTTTAACTATTGGATTTCAGTTCCAGATCTCTTACTTCAGATCTGATCATGGTTTTCTGTAGTTGGCACCAAAGGTTTTATTCCAGCCTCAATGTGCTCCCGAGATTCTCTGCCTTTACTGGGTTCTATGGCAGCCAAGGATTCCAGTTCTCTGAGTTTCCCAGCCTTAAGGCTGCACTGTATGTTAAATTGTTGGTGTCACAGAATCAAACATTTTTACAGATGTGACATATTCCAATCTGATAATACAAGCAGACACAGATATATAACCATAAGCAGTCTGCAGTTTTAAAGATTCCCTTGCTTGATGCTTTGGATTAATTAGCTTAGATTCTATTTTTCTTTTGTAAAAACAAAAAATGCAGTGATTTCATTTAGGTTTCTAAAAGTCTGCCACCATTTGTCACAGTTCAATGAAGATATTAAATTCCAAACTTGTGGAGTGTGTGTATGTACGTGTGTGTATATGCACCATGTACTAAGTAGCAGATATAAACCTGCAGAATCTTAATTTTAATTTGAGACCAGCTTAATTTGTGGATGAACTAGCTATGACCACTGTGGTTTATGAAATAAATATTTGATTTTCTATTTGTCTTCACATGTTCGAAAAAAGAAATTAAAACTCTGTAAGCAAATATTCTGCAATGAATGGTTCCTCAGACTCATAGGCCTTAGGTATCTTGTGTTGTTCCAACAAAGTGTCATCACATAAGAATTAGTTGCTGTAAGTTACAAATATGGTCACAAACCCACTTCCCCTTCTTATCCATACCCTTTGCAATATGATTTCACAGCTCTTCCCATTGAGAGTTCTGCATCATTTTTTTCTTCACCCTTTGAATCTACATTGGTCATGTGACTTGCTTATGGTAGATGAAATATTTGCAAACACGGTCCAAGCAGAGACTTGAAAAGAACTTGCCTATTGTGTTTCTTTCTCTATTTATGCTCTTGGACTCTTTCATTTAACATGTGGACAAGCCCAGGCTTTCTGGAAGATAAGGGACCACAGAACATGCCTCCAGTCATTCCAGCTGTTCAAGACATGGCCATCACCAACCAACCAACCCCAGCCAGCTCACTTGCTAGCAGCAGATGCATGAATGAGCCCAGCCAAGATCAGCTGAGCCCCTTCTAGTCCAGAAGAACAGCTTAGTCACACCCAGTTCACAGCACCAACCACAATATCAGGCTAAAGATACGGTTATTGTGCAAAGCCATGAAATTTTGAGGAAGTTTGTTACACAGCAAAGGTTAACAGAAACTGTTTTCTTAGCCTGTTTTGTTTGACTTCAGAAGACAGATAAAACGAAGACACTCTTAAAATTCTCCTACCTCAAATTTTTCAGGTGCCAGCTTGATTTTAGAAAGTAGCACTTCAGGAAAAACATACTCTGTTCCAAATGTGCCGCTTAGGGAGAACATTTCAAATCTCGTCAGAGCAGTTTCTACTGGCTGTCCACACGTTGTCAAATTAGTAGATCCGCATTTCAGCATTGTGCATACCTGTGTAGAAGAGATGCATATAAATTCCAACACCTTGAATCTAAGTTACTTGTACTAGAACTCTTGACTCAGTTTATAGCAAAGAAAATATTTTCTCCATTTGCTAAAGGGATTGGATCATATAATTACTTGATTCATTGGAAATGGCAAATGATTAAGAGCCAACCCACACATCCTGGGCAACCAGTGGATTGAAAGAAAGAAGCCAGTTTTCATAATAGGAAAGAACAAATCTGACTCCATATTGGATCTGGTTCTATTACTTTAACCTTTGTATTCTAGTGCTTTTGCTACAAGTTAATCACTGAATGGAGACCGGTGCGCTCAGTTGCTCAGTCATGTCCAGCTCTTTGCAATTCCTTGGACTGTAGCCTGCCAGGCTTTTCTGTCCATGGAATTTTCCAGGCAAGATTACTGAAGTGGGTTGCCAGTTCCTCCTCCAGGGGATCTTCCTGAGTCTCTGACATCTCCTGCATTGGCAGGTGGATACTTTACCACTGTGTCACCTGGAAGCCTAAATGGAGGTTGCCTATAAGCTTAAATTATACATAATGAACTGTCTCTGAGAATCGTGCCTTTCATGTAATAAGCTAAAATACCTCTGTTTAGCTCATAGGGAATATCTAGACTAGGTCCACTTATGAATGACTACAAGAAGAAACATTTTACATTTCCCTTCCAGAGTCTGACCGGAACCAGGACTTTACCTTTTTCCCTTTCAGTATAAAAGAAGCCTGACTTCTACCTCAGGAAAGACGGTTCTTTGGGACACTAGTCCGCCACTTCAGTCTGCTGGCTTTCCAAATGAGGTCACTGTTCCTTGCCACAACAACTCATATCTCAATTTATTGGTCTGTCCCACAGTGAGCTGTACAAGCTTGAATTTGGTATCAGATATAAACCATTCATCTGGCATGTCAGATGATGGCATTTGGTCCAAGAAAGTGGAACTCTTTGGGCAACAGAAGTACTAAAGTCAAAAGAATGATTAAAATTTTGACCATCTCTTTTTTTTTTTCCCTATCTGTTTCCTTAGAAGAAAGCAATGAGGCACAGAGTGTAAAAATAAAATGCAAATGCATAGCCAACACTATACAAAAAGCTTGCACTTTAAAAATTTGTCATTGGAAGGGCAGGAAATGACTAGGACATATGGTTACAAGAGCAGTTAAAATAAAAATGATATCCCTACTTATTGTTAGTTTTAAAAGTTAAAGTAAGACTTTATATTTAGATATGTCAACAAAATTACTTAAGGAAGCCACTTAAATATGTAAGCTAGTTCATTAGTCAATTAGAAAATGAGGTTAATATTTTTTTAATGTGTTCAAAGCAAGCAATCAGATGATACTTAGCTCCCCTGCAAATATCATAGGATTAATCCCAAATCGTGAAACCATGAAAAAGCACTGGATTCCCCGGAACAAATATGAAAAGTTGACCCTGGAGTTTACTCACACCCAAACACTCGTCTTCACTTGAGTTGAGATTACCTGCCAATATTCTCTTCTCCTTCGCCCATGAAGTCCTGTGAAAGCTCCTAGAACATACACTTCACTCCCCTCCTGTCCTAACATCCTGTAGCTTAGATGACAGCAGAGCTCTTTTTGACACACGGTAAGGTTTCCTGCCCTTTCAGAGAGCTTTGTGAAGTTGAACTCATCGTGGGAAATAAATCCCCTGAAGGAATTTTTAGCTCCTGGAAAGGGTGTGATGGAGGTGGCGTAGGCACTCCAATTCATGGCTGGTGGGTAGGTCGGGGAGTTCCGGGGATGGGAATCCACCTCCGCAAAGAGGATCTTTCCTGACTCTGTTTGCATATCATGATGGTAGACTTTGGGAGAGTGTGGTGCATAGATACCACTGCCTGTGAATGGAAGACAAGTCTTTTAAAAACAAACAAACAAACAAACCCAACACCCCCAGTTTCCCCATCAGAACTGAGCATATGGTCATGTCACAAGACTAGTCATGAGACGGCACAAGGCATTGAACACCCAGGTACTTCTCCTATTCTCCACTGGAGGAGATTAAAAATGGAATGATCAGTGGTCTCATTTAATAAACTTTGAACATAATTTATTACCACAACAGAAAATTGAGCCAAATATTAAAACCACTGAATCATTGAAGTTTCTGAGATGTGCATGCTAAGTCACTACAGTCGTGTCTGATCCTCTGTGATCCTGTGGGCTATAGGCCACCAGGCTCCTCTGTCCATGGGGTTCTCCAGGCAAGAATACTGCAATGGGTTGCCATTTCCTCCTCCAGAGGATCTCCCCAACCCAGGGATAGAGCTGGCATCTCCTATGTCTCCTGCATTGGCAGGCGGGTTCTTTGCCACGGGCCCTTTGAGAGGTAGGGAAGGTAACATAAAAGAACAGTCCCTCCTGTTCTCCATTGTGGTGGTTTTCAAATATGTCCAAAAATTCTTCATTATTCCTCTCTCCAACAGGTGGATCTAATTTGTTTTACCTTGAGTGCGGGCTTGACTTAGTGACATACTCCTAATGAATATAATGAGGTAGAAATAATGGCTTATGACAAGTCATAAAAAGCTGTTCAGCTTTCCCCTATCTCTCTCCATCTTTCTCTCCTTACTAGCTCTGGAGAAAGTCAACTGCTATATCATGAGGATATATCACACAGCCCTATGGAGAGGCCCATGCGACAAGAAATGAAAGTCTCCTGTCAACAGCCACTGAGAAAGAGAGGAACCCTACCAAGAGCCATATGAGTGAGCCATCCTGAACGCAGACCTGCCAGCCCCAGTCAAGTCTTCAAGTGACTCCTAGCCCAGGCAAAGGCTTGATGTAACCCAAGAGATGGCCTGAGCCAGGACCACCCAAGCTACTCCCAAGCTCCTGACCAACACAAACTGTGAGATAGCAGATGTTTGTGGTTTTACGCCACTTCCGCTTTTTACTTTTTGAGTAATTTATTACACAGCAACACATCAATAACACGCTCCTCTGCCTTCACCAGTTTTAGAGCATATCTTGTTTAGTTTCCTGCTTTGCTACATACTGCTGCTGCTGGATAGTGACTTCAGTCCTGGCTGACTCTGTGAGACGCCATGGACTGTAGCCCCCCAGGCTCCTCTGTCCATGGAATTCTCCAGGCAAGAGTACTGGAGTGGGTTGCTATGCCCTCCTCCAGGGGATCTTTCCAACCCAGGTATCGAACCCAGGTCTCTGCACTGTAGGCAGATTACCACTGAACTACCAGGGAAGCTCTTGCTACTTACTAGCTGATGCCTTTGGCAGGTTACTTGTATTTTTGTGTGTCTCAGTTTTCTAATCCACAAAACCAGACTGATAATCCTCAGCCCACACATAAAGTTGTGAGGATAAATGAAATAATACACATAAAAGTCTTAACACAGACATAGCTATTATATGTAGCTGTTATTATAACAGTAGCTCTTCTTTTCTTCTTCTTCTTCTTTTTTTTTTTGTGAACAGATACAAGCTTAGTGAGAAGTTCCAACAAAGAACTAAAAAAAATTACAACAGGTCATATCCAAAGCATGAGTTTCTCTCCATTTAGAAATATAATCTGCAAACCACATCTAGTCATGGATTACCTGTCATTTTTAGGTTGATATTATGTGTGTTTGCTGCAAGAAGATTAACTCTCATTCCCATTGCCCATGCTGAATGAAATTCAATAGCTGTCAAAAGGGGCAAAACGTTCATCCAAGCTGTGGGAAACAATATGGTGTCCACGTGGAAATCTTTCACCAGGGTCACAGCAGGATCATGGAAGAGAATATCAAAGCACGTGAAAATGCCAAACTTTCCAAAGGTGGTGTTGAAAGTCACTAACTCCGGCTTTTCGGGGACATCAAACTGAAGCTCACGGTAGAGGTGGTACTGTAATAAACACCCAGGATAAAATCAGAAAAGCCTTGTTTATTGAAGAGATGACACATGAAGACCTTCCAAGTTAGTAATTACCTGCTCAACAGTGGGAAATCTATAGAAGGTGAATGCCACTGGTGATTGGAAGCTAACTTTCAAAGAAAAATAAGGAGAAATATAGTTTCTCTGTGTCTCTCTCTGTCTCTGTCTCTCTTGCTCTCCTTTTCTTTCTCTCTCTCCCTCCTCTTGTCTCTCCTTACCTGCCTCCCTCTCTCAATCAGGGCCAAGTATCTCCCCATGAATTGCAAACACTATGTGCTTCTTGAAAGATGAAGATTTACATCATTTTTCTTTGAGTCCCTGGTACCTAAAAATACAATTGTTGTTGTTGCTTAGTTGCTGAGTTGTGTCCAGTTCTTTGTGACCCCATGGACTATAGCCCGCCAGGCTCCTCTGTCCATGGGATTTCCCAGAAAAGAATACTGGAGCTGGTTGTCATTTCCTTCTCCAGGGGATCTTCCTGACCCAGGGATTGAACCCGAGTCTCCTGCATTGGCAGGTGGATTCTTTACCACTGAGTCACCAGAGAAGTAGAAATATAATAGATACACAATAAATATCTGTTAAGCAGGTGAGGGAGGCCCCATCCCTGTTTACCATGTCCCTTCCAAAGTAATCTCAGGGACTGTTATCCAGTTTTGAAAATTGTTGTTAAACACAAATGTTTTATTTCATTCTGATTCCTTCCAAGTAAGGTTGAGAAACAAACCTAGTCTAATTTGCTAATCAGGGTCAATAGCTTAATAAAATGATTTGCAAAGTAGGAAAAGCTGAGAGTTAGAAGCAAGACTATTAAAACTCCTCTCAACGTTTATTTTCTATCTAAAAAATTTTTAATTGAAATTTACTAGCATTTTAAGAATCAATCGACAAAAGTACTCTTATCAGATCCATATGTCAGAGGACATCGGTCACGAACTGTTCTGAGGTGCCCTGCCAGGAGAGTAGGAGCTTCTCACTTTAGGATGACTCAGGTCCTCACTAGCTGCCCACATCCTGTACACTGCACCATCCTGCCATTTACTGGGTCTGGTTAAGTGGATTGATCAACTATGTTATCAGTTTAACTAGGTCAACACTTACAGAATAGAAGAGTAACTGCAAAAAATAGCCTTTAAAATGATACTAACGATGCAAACACGGTCTCCAAAATAACAAAAATGGCATTTCTATTCCTAATTTGAGACACATTTTTGAGAACATGAAAGTTTAATTACATTTGAAAACAAGTTGACAGACCCACAAGATTACATAGAAAGCTTTTGGAAAGTTTTGGGTCTTATTTATAAATGCACAAATAAGTGCATAAATAAATATAAACATATTTTTAAGGACTTGTGTTAAATTCTTTTTCATAAAGATATATGATCAAAAACATTTGAAAATCTTTGATAATATATCTTTCTTCTTGACTAAAATTTATTTTTTACCTAGGACTTCCAGGAGATAATTTCTCCACTCAGAAGATTCTGAGGTTCCAATATAAGATGATTAGAAAAAAGAATATGAGACAGGAAACGGGACATTCACATGGACCTGCACACCCCATATTCATGTAAAAGTTCAGTCTCTCTCCATGCCCAATTTGGTACAAAATTATGGCTTTATGTTATTTTATTCCTTCAGGTTATTTTACTCAGATTTTAAAGTAAAAATTTTATAATTTGACCTTAAATCAATAAAAGGATAATTAAATCAACTGGTATAGAAACTAAAAAATAAAGATCATTTTTGTAACTTGATAGAAAACAAAGAAATTAGCTTCTATGAAACTGATTCATACAATATGAAAACACCTTTTATCATTTTAGTGTTAAATGGCATCCAAGTCAGAAAACAACAGTTAGAACTGGACATGGAACAACAAACTGGTTCCAAATAGGAAAAGGAGTATGTCAAGGCTGTGTATTGTCACCCTGCTTATTTAACTTATATGCAGAGTACATCATGAGAAACGCTGGGCTGGATGAAGCACAAGCTGGAATCAAGGTTGCCAGGGGAAATATTAATAACTTCAGACATGCAGATGACACCACCCTTATGGCAGAAAGTGAAGAAGAACTAAAGAGCCTCTTGATGAAAGTGAAAGAGGAGAGTGAAAAAGTTGGCTTAAAGCTCAACAATCAGAAAACTAAGACCATAGCATCTGAACCCATCACTTCACGGCAAATAAATGGGGAAACAGTGGTTGACTTTATTTTTTTGGGCTCCAAATCACTGCAGATGGTGACTGCAGCCATGAAACTAAAAGATGCTTACTCCTTGGAAGAAAAGTTATGACCAACCTAGACAGCATATTAAAAAGCAGAGACATTACTTTGCCAACAAAAGTCCGCCTAGTCAAGGCTGTGGTTTTTTCAGTAGTGATGTATGGATGTGAGAGTTGGACTATAAAGAAAGCTGAGTGCTGAAGAATTGATGCTTTTGAACTATGGTGTTGGAGAAGACTCTTGAGAGTCCCTTGGACTGCAAAGAGATCCAACCAGTCAATCCTAAAGGGAATCAGTCCTGAATATTCATTGGAAGGACTGATGTTGAAGCTAAATTCTAATATTTTAACCACCTGATGTGAAGAACTGACTCATTTGAAAAGACCCTGATGCTGGGAAAGATTGAGGGCAGGAGGAGAAGGGGATGACAGAGGATGAGATGGTTGGATGACATCACCGACTCAATGGACATGAGTTTGAGTAAACTCTGGGAGTTGGTGATAGACAGGGAGGCCTGGCGTGCTGCAGTCCGTGGGTTCACAAAGAGTCGGACATGACTGAGCGACTGAGCTGAACTGACTGGTATCCAGATGACAGTCATCTCAGTATCCTTTGTATCAATATTAAAATTATTTGCATATATAAAACAGGGCCTTTTCCAATGACTTGTCTCTTCACATCAAATGGCAAAGTATTGTTTTATATATGCAAAAGTATTGGAGCTTCAGTTTCAGCATCAGTACTTCCAATGAATATTCAGGGTTGATTTTCTTTAGGATTGATGTGTTTGGTCTCCTTGGTATCCAAGGGACTCTCAAGTCTTCTCTAGCACCACAGTGCAAAAGCATCAATTCTTTGGCTTTCAGCCTTCTTTATGGTCCAACTATCACATCCATACATGACTACTGGAAAAACCATATCTTTGACTAGATGGACCTTTGTCAGCAAAGTAATGTCTCTGCTTTTTAATACATTGTCAAGGTTTTTCATCTAGGTTTGTCAATACGATGTTACCAATATTTTTTAAAAGAGAGCAAAAAAAAAAAGACATTTTAGAAATGTGGATTAAATGGTAGACTGAGATCTGTAAGAAAGGTTTTGTAAGTCCAGGCCCTGATGCTGGAAAAGTTTGAAGGCAAAAGGAGAAGAGGGTGGCAGAGGATGAGGTGGTTAGATAGCACCACCGACTCAATGGACATGAATTTGAACAAATTCCAAGAGCTAGTGAAGGACAGAGAAGCCTGGCAAGCTGCAGTCTGTGGGGTTGCAAAGCGTCGGACATGACTTAATGATTGAACAACGACAATAAAACATCGTATTATAAGGAAATGAAGCTCTATCCCCTAAACACAGAACACACCCTTCTCAAAGGAGGCTCCATTTTACACACTCACCCCGTCTTACCTTATGGTAACGTGCCACCAGCTTTCCCGTTTTATCATACACCACGTTGGTGTTGTATTGATAATGGCCATTAGAAGGACACTTGGTATGACTAGAATTACATGGTTTTTTGTCACCCATATTTGCCACGACATAGATAGAGTTGTTCTCGGCCAGGCAGCTGAGTCTTGCTTGTACTGGTGTATGACCAAATCTAAAGCAAATTTTAATTAAGACATTTCAATGTCAAAGAGAGAAAGGCCAATACTGTATGATATCACTCATACATGGAATTTTTAAAAGTCAAACTTGTAGAAACAGAAAATAAAATGGTGGATATCGGAAGTTGGATTGTGGGAAATTGGGGACATGTAGTTTAAGGGTACAAACTTGTAACTTATAAATAGATAAATCCCAGAGACTGAATGCATAACATAATGCTTATATTCATATATACGCATGTATGATAAACTTTAAAGTCACTATGAAACTAGGTCTGAATTTTCTCACATACACACAAAAAAATACTAATTATGTGACATGATAGAGATCATATTTAGAAGTCACAAGTTATACTTGGTGAATTTTTTCCACATTGTATCTATTAGTCCAGCAATTCATTATTCACTCTCCTGTAGAAACGGTTTTCACCTCTTCAAGAGATCACTCCATCAACACACACATATACACTAGTACCTCTCATCTGTGGAAAAAAATAAAATAGAAACATCTCTTGACCCCCACATGCCCTTCTAGTTTATTTTTTCCTTAGGTCCCTAGGTTCATAGGTCCCTCTTAAAATAAAACTCCCTGAAATAGCTGGCCCTCTTTCTGGATCAGCCCATCTTCTCCCATTCTCTTTGGAAGTGCTCAGATCAGGCTTCATTGCTCTCGTTCCACCTGACAACCCCTACTAATGCAAGTGATGACAGCCACATCTTATCTTATCTTGTACCACTTCTGCATCGGCTGATGGAGTTACACCCCCCTCCTGGAAACACTTCACCCCACCTATTGGACCCCATTCTCTCGTCCTCCTACTCACTGGCGGCTTTTCTCCATCTCCTTTTCTGGTTCCTCCTCTTCTGCCCTGACTCTAAACATTGAAGTTTCCTGTGGCTCAAGCAATAGATTACTTCTCTTCTCTGACTCATTCCATAGGTGAACCCATCTTGGTGTTAAATATTGTCTATTAGAGATAAGTTTCTCTTCTTTTTCAAAGGGAATTTTATTCTTTTATTATTTCCAACAATAATCCAGCTCCTAAAGTCTTGAATTTAAGATGTATTGGGGAGTTTGGTTCTTAGTAGTTTGGGAATAGTTAAATGAGCTCTCCTTCTGGGTCGTGGTGGCAAGGGTGTCTCAGTTTGTTAGCGGTGCAATCCAAAGTTACATGTGTTATTCTGGTGGTGGAATCCACTGGAACCCCCTGGAAATAGTAGCACTGTTAGCCACTGGACCAAGGCCAGCCGTGAGGGCCATGACCTTTGGACTCTGGAGATTCCAAGACAATAAAGTGACAAACAGCAGAATAAAAAAGAAGGGACATGATCCTTCCATCTGTGCCTTTCTTTTTAGCTGTGACTCTGTGGCCTTACGTAGCAGTCATGCAAAATAGTCTATAATTCTTATCTTTGGATTTGAAATGAGTGTAAAAAAGAATGTTTGCACGGCTTATTGAAAAATCTGACTACTGTGTCTTTACAATGAACAGAATAACTTTATATGATGAAAGTAATGTTTTTGTTCTTACTGTAGAAATATTTCTTTTCAAAGTTTGTACATGATTAAGGACATAAAAAATGTGCTTGACAGGTCTCTTGTTTTACCCAGAATAAAGAATATGCAGACCTGTGGTTACATCTGTGAATAGATCATTCTTTGAGACAGTTCTTCCTCCTCTGAGGACCAAGATTTTTGCTCTTTAACAGTACCGACCAGTGTGGAGTTGGCCTACCTTTGTGTCTGCTCAGACAGTCAGTTGTGTCTGACTCTTAGTGACCCCATAGACTGTAGCCTGACAGGCTCCTCTGTCTCTGGGGCTCTTCAGGCAAGAGTACTGGAGTGGGGAGCTGTTTCCTCCTCCAGGGGATCTTCCCAGTTCAGGGATGGAACCCATGTCTTTTAAGTCTCCTGCATTGGCAGGCAGATTCTTTACCACTAGGGCCACCTGGGAAGCCCAGCATAGCTTTACTGATAAATTATTAATATTATTTGAGAATAGTCACACTAAATGTGAAAGGAATAGAGTGAGCGCCATGTCAGGATATCTTTTTTAAACTAAGTATGACTATCAGTATTTAAAAATTCAACTACTATTCTTGTGTAGATGATAGATATTGTGTTTTATTTCCTAAAGCTTAATAGGTTTGAGTATGGACTTTATTTGTAGACAGCAAATAAGAGGAAATCTATAAAAGCATGTCTCAAAATAATTATCTATTTATCCATCCTATAAACTACATTATGACATGTGTTTCATTGAGAGCAATGTGATTTGAAAAAAAATGAGATTACGGGGGACCCAGATTTACTTAGATATTTATAGATGGTTCCTGATTTGAACTGCCACTGGCAAAGTACATTCATGACCTCACCAATAAGAATCTGATAAGATTCACTTTTGATTTTTAAAGCACAATTAAGTGTTCTGGAGCTTGCATTTAACAGGCAGTTTAAATTCAAACCCCCAGATGACCCTTTCTCATGACTACATTTCTGCTTCCTTACCGTAGATCTCTAGACATTTGCTGGTTACATGGGTGAATGAGTGAATGAATAAATGAAAAAGAATGGATTGATAAGTACTCTTATCCATGTTAGTAAATCTGATTTGAAAATGTTTTTCTCCCTGATTTTCTACCTCGAACCCTGACCTTGTATTTCATGCCAGACTCAAATATATATCTGCCAGGGTTACATCTCCACTTGGATGTCTATTAAGTTACAGCTCAAACTTCAGATGCACAAAATTGATTTCCTAAGTTCCATCCCAGACTTGCTATTCCTTCATTGCTCCTGTAACTGACCAGGACCCTAGGGGACCTAACCAGGACAGCCTCCCCCACCCCACCCCCACCCTGCCCTGTCTTCTATCTGCCTCTTTTTTGTAGAAAAACTTTAGTCTCCCAGGCCTCCCCTGAGTCACAAAAATTTAGCTCAAGAATTAATGACTGGAAGAATGTAAAGACATAGGAACAAAAAAATAGCAGTTGGGCCAGGAGGACTGGGAACAATTTAAAGAATAGATCAGCCATACAGGAGCACAGAATGTTAGGTCTTCCCCTGAGGACATAAAAATCAGTTTCTGACACCCATTCCTAGTTGTTTTGCAGACATAAAACCCTCACCAGATGGAAAAAGCTAAGTGCATGAAGGCCATGAGCATGTAGCCCCCAGTCTGGCTGGAATCTGAGGACTGATGATGTTAACCCCTGTGACATCACCCTATTACCTCTCCATCAGCTAACCAGAGAATTGTGCATGAGCTGATCACACACCCTGCAACTCTCTCCCTTACCTTGCCTTTAAAAACCCTTCTCTAAAGACCCAGAGGGATGGGATGGAGAGGGAGGTGGGAGGGGGGATTGGGAAGGGGAACACATGTAAATCCATGGCTGATTCATGTCAATAAATATTATTTAAAAAAATAAAATAAAATAAAAACCCTTCCCTAAAATCCATCGGGGGTTTGGTTCTTTTGAGCATTAGCCACTGGTACTCCTGGCTTGACACTGAACTTTCCTTCACCACGACCTTGTATCAGTAGATTGTCTTTCCAATGCCTGGACAAGAGAAACCAAACTTGGTTCATGAACAATCCCTATGTCCATAAATGGCAAGTTTGTGTCTCCAACTGCTTAGGCCAATCATTTGGGAGTCACTCTTTTGTTTGTTTGTTTGGAGAATTTTGTTTTGGCTGTAAGGCATGTCTTGTGGGATCTTAGTTCCCTGGCCAGGGATTGATCCTAGCCCCCTAAAGTAGAAGTTCGTAGTCCTAACCATTAGCAGTAATCTTTTGATGTTGGACTACTTTGTTTACTTTTATTTGTTTGGTTTTTTCTTGGAGGTGGGGGGTGTTGCAGAAACCCCTATAAATCTTGGCTCCTCCCTTACCTCTTTGGACCAGTCCAAAGAAGTATCTGAGCGACTGAACCCCAGGCTTAAGGCCTTGGTAAAGTCCCAAATAAAACATAACTGTCAAATTTTAGATTGTATTTGTTTTTTTCAGTCAACACCCCTATTATTATCTCCAAATGACATTCTATATGATAAATGAGTTTGTTTGCATCTATCTTCCCCCACAAGAATACTCATAAGCCATGGGGAGGGCAAAGACTTTGCTTTAATAAGTGCTATATCCCCTCTTCTTAAAATAGTATCTGGTACATAGCAGGTGCTCAATAAGTAATCATTAAATGAATTAAATGTGACTACATTGGATGACAATGCAAACCCATTTTCTTTTAAAATTTCTTTTTTGTAGCATAGAACTATGAAAGAGGTATTTACTAACCACCTGGAATAGACCTGTCCTCCAGCCTTCACCATGTGGCTCTAGTGGTAAAGAACGAGCCTGCCAATGTAAGAGACATAAGAGACGTGGGTTTGATCAGGAAGATCCCCTGGAGGAGGGCATGCCAAACCACTCCAGTATTCTTGCCTGGAGTATCCCATGGACAGAGGAGGTGGGCTAATGTCCACGGGGTCAGAAAGAGTTGGATACAACTGAGGCAACTTAGCATGCCAAGCATCACCAGTTTTCATAGCTACTGTGATCTCTGACTGGCCCATAAATTGGCCAAATATGTTGTTTGTTTGTTTGTTTTTTTAACTAAGGAATCCATCTCGCAATCCTACTGTGAGATGAAAAACAAATGGGTTGTCCTCTTCTCAAGACTTCTAGGCAGAAAGACTGTCCAGCTATTGCCCCTTTTCTTCCACAGCAAACACCATGGGAAGCATCAGCTCAGAACAAGAAGAACAGGAAAGTGGGGCTGCTGACTGTCATGGAACCCAGTGGTCTCCTCGTTGTGTGGCTAAGCCCTTTAGAGCTGAGGAAAGCCATTTTCTGATAACCCTTACATAAGCTTCAGACTTAACAGTAGTGCCTCAAAAAGCATGGTACCCATAATCCCCAGCAAAAGCGTGGCAGAGGAATGTTTAATAAGCTTAATTTGAGGTACCAGAGTGAAAAAAAGTATAAAAGGGTAAGATGGTGAGAGGATCTGAGAGTTGAGAAAGAATGAGTATGAAGTATAGAAGTGTTCAACCTGTACCTCAATAATTCAAGCCTTAGTAGGTAGTAGAAGTTATATATTAATAGACATATATATTAAATATTTTATATTGGAAAGTTTCTAAATTAATTTTTCCCAGGAAAATTAGCTTTACGAGCCTAGGAAACTGCAAAATGTCAAAGCATAAAGTCTTATGATTCAGATCTTTCTGCATGGGAAACAGATTCTAGAGCAGAGAGACGAAGAAACTGAAGTCTGATACCATCAACAGAGACCTTGGAATATTTTCCGAACACAACCCACGGTCCACTTCAGAAATTAATTTACTATTTATATTCATGAGATTGCCTTCCCCTTAGTTTCTAATCCCAATGATAAATATCTTATTTATATATTTCTCCAAATTTGATAAGCATATTAGATTACAAATTGTTAAATGGTATCTAAGTACAGTTTTAAAAATCAGATGAATGTCTACATATATATAAAACTTATACTACATATATGAACAGTTAGGATTTATCATTTTCTGTAGTAAGCATATACATTTTAGAGACTCACAGTACTTTGTACAAACAACTATGACCGGGACTTCCCTCATGGTCCAGTGATTAAGAATTCGCCTTCCAGTGTAGGGGAGGCAGGTTCTATCACTGGTCAGGGATCTAAGGAACTAAGACTCCACATGCTCTGGGGCAATGAAGCCCAGGTGTCACAACTGGAGAAGTCTGCATACTTCAACAAAGACCCAGCATAGCCTAAATAAATAAGTAAATATGTTTTTAAAAATAGGATACTTCAAATACCTGCGGGGGTCTTGACATGGAATCCAGTTCACCTGAGGATCTGGGATATTCTCCAGATAAGGGAAAATGGTTTCCCTGGTAAATTTCCATCCATAAAGCGCATCTTCTGGGGTCACGATGATCTGAGCACCCTGCTCAAAACAAGTTAAATCAGAATTATTTCTCTATGTATGTAGACAATTCAACACTCCAGTTTTCATCAGCTCTCATGCCTGTCTTACGAATTATGATTTGCAGAAATAAAAGAATACCTGCTCAGCTGCCTGCTTAATTGCCTTCTCCAGAATATCTATGTTCTTGTTCATGAGGAACAAGGCCTCACCTGGAGAAACAGGTGTTTTTGTATCACTTGGCAGTATGACAGCATGTTCATACACTGCAGCTTTAAAAGTATCCAGAGCACTGACATGCAGAATTATTAGGGCAAACACTGCCACGGAGGTTTGTAAAGAGGAAGTGATCATGGCTAAGGGATCCTGAGTTCTGCAAGTGAAAGTAACATTCATGCAGTATTTATAGAGGAAGGAACATTTATGTAACATGTGACTGCCAGTTCTTATTTTATAATCTCATGAATATTATGTCTCATCATTTCGGAGGAAACAAATTTCAGTTCCATGAATACAATCAAAAAGTATTACAAGGACTGTACAACATGTACTGTTGATAAAGTGTAATGACAAATTTCAAAAGAAGAATTCAAATATAACACAATTCTAAAAAAAAAAAAAAAAAAACAAATATAACACAATTGTACCCTTTTATTAATAGAAAGAAAATAGTTTACTAAATTAACTCTCATATGAAAACTATGACACAATAAATTTCATTTTTAAAAATTACAAAAACCAGATAATAATTTTTTTTTTCTGTTCTGTTGAAGGATCTACTTTGTGTTTATTTTCAGAAGATGAGAAAACTTTTAAAATATTTACTACTAGGAGAATGCAGTACAGGGTGATGTTGGGGGCAGAATTCACCCAGATCAACACTCTGACTTACTTATTAAAGACTGAATGTGCACTCCACAAAAACAAGATTTTGTGTTTGGTTTGCTCCTTGCTGCAACCTTAGTGCCCAAAGCACTGATCCTCCAGGAGCTGGTCCCTGGTGTTTGGCCAGCAGAGAAATCAAGAAACTCTCCTTAGGGAGCCTCTGTCCTTAGGGAGCTAAGCCTCCTTCCTCCCCCACTCATTTCCTTCCTTCCTTTCTCTCTTTGGAAATAGATGCAAGGGAAGGGGAAGTATCTCACTTGGGCTAGTGACTACAAAGATCATCTCTGTTGTAAACTCAGATAATTGGAAATTTCATTTTTTTAGGGGCAAATGACCACAAAAATGAGCTTTAAAACACACATGCACATACATTATGTGACCACTGATAACCTCCTGAAAGAAGTGAAAGTGTTAGTCGCTCAGTCGTGTCCGACTCTTCGCGACCCTTGGACTGTTGCCCACCGGGCTCCTCTGTCCATGGGATTCTCCAGGCAAGAGTACTGGAGTGGGTTCCCATTTCCTTCTCCAGGGGTCTTCCTGACCCAGAGATTGAATCCAGGTCTCCTGCATTGCAGGCAGGGTCTTTACCATCTGAGCTACGAGGGAAGCTGGCCCTTCCTAGGACATCCATACTCTCCCTTCTCCAGTCCAATTCTATCACACAAGCACTTAGTGCATTTTGTTTATTTGTCTGTTTGATTTTGTTTTTTAATCTGAGTCTTTCTTTCAAATACTTTTAAACAGCATAAAAGAGTAGAAACAAATAAATACAATTCTTGATATAGGTGAGGTCTAAAGGTTATAAACCAGGTCTGCTCAAATGTTCTTCATTGAATAGAAATTTTTAGTAAAGAAATAACTTATTAACCTATATAGAATAGAAAACTGAAAATAATTTTTTAGAAGAATGTTCAAGTCTTTAGTGGATAATGTGAAGATATTTTTTATCATCTATTTTCATACAGTAAATCATGAGTGCCTTTAGAGTCTAGAGAGTGTGTAACACAAACAACTCTTTATAGGACAGGAATTGGAGGCATAGAGAGACAGAGTGATTAGAAACAGGGTGTAGAACTTCTCACTGTTTATTCCAGAATCTTTTCCTGATACCTAAGACATCATGCGTGCGTCTGTACTCTAGTTTAACATCTGTATCCAGGTGTCTGAATATTCAGTTGCATCTTTTAAGGAATCCTATTCAAAATGACCATCTTAGGAAGATGACAGGTAAATCTAAATATGAACAAATACTTGATGTAGCTGTTGGAAATAGCATGTACAGTCATTGATGGTATTTCCTCATAGGTAGCAAGGATGACGCATCAAAAAGAAGGAAGCAAAACAGAAAAACCAGGCCCTTCTTTTAAAATTGTTTTCTCTTGATACTATATACCAAAAAAAAAAAAAATGTGTAGTTGAGGCCTTTAAGCTCTTGCATTTCTACCAGTATAATTTGGGTCATGATCTGCTACCTTGTCATTTAATCTCACCAACTGGTAATACTTCATTATCTCTTTTGCTTAGTAGTATTTAGGTAAGCTGGTGAAAATACACAAACAATCTTTACTTTTGGAGGGTAAGGACAGAAACAGTCTTATCTGTCTTTCGAATCTCAGTGTCTCCAAATTTCCTGGATGTTTTTCTCTCTTTGTTGCCATACACAAGAGATATAGTGTTTTGTTTATTAGAGGTTTTTGGCTGGAGGGCAAAAGGGGAAATGGTTTCTGATGCAAAGTCAAGGTGATGAAGTTTCCTTTTTTCTCTGTAGCATTTCAAAATTGTCTCATGAAAATTGAGAATTTGAATAACAAAACATTGGAAGAGTCAGAAACTAGTAAATGAAACAGCAATTTAAATATGGAAAGAGCTATAAAATATAAGAAAAAGAGAATGAGTTTTACAAACATTTGCCATAGAATAACTGATATACTTTTAAATCTTCACCAAATTCAGGACAGAGAACTTTAAGAGTTTACATTTTCATGTTCATAAATGTGATTGTTTAAGTAAGGCTAAATTAACGTCTTCAGTTTATAACTCAGCTATAAAATAGTGTTACCTAGCCACAGGAAAGACTGAATAATTATAATTTATTGCTAATAAGATCTATTTCCTAATTTACCAGTTTTGATTACGGAATTCATTACGAGGGTGAAAAGTTCCAATCAATTCAAAGTTTTGAATGAAGAGTCACTATAAAAACTTGACAAGAGTTCAAATATTTGTTTCTAACTGGGATCTGATCATCTCAAAAACAGTACTCAACTGAACTTGGTTTTCTGGCTCTAATAAGTAAGAAGAGTAGAAATGCAGTTTCTTTTTTTTTTTTTCCTTTTTCTCATTTTTGACAGTACCACACAGCTTGTGAGATCTTAGTTCCCCAACCAGAGATTGAACCCAGACTCACTGCAGCGAAAGCACCAATTCTTAACCACACAACCACCAGGGAATTCCCTAGAAATGTAGTTTCTGCTTTGTATTCCACTTCTCTGAACCTCTATTTCTCACCTAAAAGTTCAGGTAATCATACGTGCTCTATCATTTTCACAGAGTTGTCCTGAGAGTCAGAGACACATGAAAGTCGTCTGCAAGATTATGATGGAATGACAGTAGTTAACAAAAAGGGGGAGACAATTTACGTTAGGTCCACAGAACCACTATTTTTCAATTGAACAGATCTAGTCCATTTGGGGCTCTGTGCTGAGGATGAAGTCAGGAACATAGCACCTGGGCACCAGCTCCCGGAGCATGCACAGCTGGGCCTGGCAGACACACATCCATGCGGCAGCAACAGCGCAATAAGAATGCCAAGGCCTCAGAAAGGCAAGGAGTGGCTCCTGGCTCTGACTCAAGCCTCAGCACTTCCTGGTTTCCAAGGTTGAAATAACATTAACAAAGACTCAGAAATAGCATGTACAGTCATTGATGGCATTTCCTCATAGGTAGCAAGGATGACATCAAAAATAAGTAAACAAAACAGAAAAACCAGATCCTTGATGGGATGGTGAGGGAGGCGGGAGGGGGGCCCGGGATGGGGAACACATGTAAATCCATGGCTGATTCATGTCAATGTATGGCAAAAACCACTACAATATTGTAAAGTAATTAGCCTCCAACTAAGAAAAAAAAAGAAAAAAAAAAAAAGAAAATTGCTTTCGATACTATATACCAAAAAAAAAAAAAAAGATAACACTGTACCCCCAAAAAGTACTTAGTGGTAAAGGACAATGTTTTGTCCCCATTTGGGTTGTGCTTTGGTCTTCAGCGTGCCTCTCTGATTCAGTCTCTGAGAAATAAAATGCTTCTTGAGCCAAATCAGGCTGAACTTGAGCAGAACCTGCCTGAACTTTAACGATGTTTTGGAGTCATGTCCCACCCAAACGAGGTGCTCCTCCAGCTCTGGACTTGAATGGGTGTTCAACTCTTCAGACAGTTCAAGCAACTCAAACCAAGAGAGACTCTTAGAGAGTAAGGATTCCAGCCTGCTTCTCCTAGAATGGATGGAAGGGTTGGGCATAGGAAGTTGCTAATCGCCACCTGTTTTTGACCTCCGGCAACAGCAATTTCACATGGTTCAAACTACCCTTCTGTTTTCTTGCTCTCAAAAGTTTAGGACCGTGGTAAGACAAACTACAGAAGCCTCTTTGATCTGGCTTCTATCAGTATGCTCCCACACTGTCCTCAAAAGAAAAAGAGTTTATTTTGTTCTAATCCAACGCTGCCAGGAGTTCATTGACTTCACCAACAGGAACTTCTGAAATGTCTCTTAGTTGGTGCTATAGACTGAATGTTTGTGTTTCCCCCACAAACAGATTCACAAATTCATATGTTGAAATCTAAACCCCAGTGTGATTGTATTAGGAGGTGAAGCCCTTGAGAGGTGATTAGACCATAAGGGTGAAGCTCTCATGAATGTAATCCCTGCCTTTATAATGGAAACCCCAGAGAGCCACTTTGCCTCTTCTACCACATGAGGACACAGTAAGAAGATCACCATCTATGAACCAGGAAGTGGGTCCTACCAGACCGGAATCTGCCAGCACCTTGTTCTTGAACTTAGTCTTCAGAAGTGTGACAAAGAAATTTCTGTTGTTTTAAAATACCCAGTTGATGGTATTCTCTTGTAGCAGCCTGAACTAAGACAGTTGGATTCAATGCTTTGGGTAAGGTCAGGACTGCCACATATGACACGAATCCCTAGGACCTGGATCAAAGTCGCTTGTTTATTTATGTAGGCAGATGTAGAAGCCTGCATTTGAAAGGGTTGTTGTTTAGTTGCTAAATCATGTCTGACTCTTTGCAACCCCATGGACTACAAAATGCCAAGCTGAAATACAGGTCCATTGAGTTGGTGATGCCATCCAACCACCTCATTCTCTGTCACCCTCGTCTCCTGTTGCCCTCAATCTTTCCCAGCACCAGGGTCTTTTCCAATGAGTTTGTTCTTTGCATTGAGTGGCTAGGGTATTGGAGCTTCAGCTTCAGCATCAGTCCTTCCAATGAATATTCAAGATTGATTTCCTTTAGGATTGACAGGTTTGATCTCCTTGATGTCCAAGGGACTCTCAAGAGTCTTCAGCACTACAATTTAAAAGCATCAGTTCATCCATGCTCAGCCTTTTTTTATGGTCAAACTCTCACATATGTACATGAAAATCCATAACTACTGGAAAAACCATAGCTTTGACTATACAGACTTTGGTCAGCAAGGTGATGTGTCTGCTTTTTAATACGCCATCTAGGTTTGTGCTGTCTAGCTTTTATTCCAAGGAGCAAGCGTCTTTTAATTTCATGGCTGCAGTCACCATCCGCAATGATTTTGGAGTCCAAGAAAATAAAATCTGTCACTGTTTCCACTTTTTATTCTTCTGTTTGTCATGAAGTGATGGGACTGGATGCTGTGATCTGTTTTCTGAATGTTGAGTTTTAAGCAGATTTTCACTCTCCTCTTTCACCCTCCTCAGGAGCCTCTCTAGTTTCTCTTCACTTTCTGCCATTAGAGTGGTATTATCTACATATCTGAGGTTGTTGATATTTCTCCTGGCAATCTTCACTTCAGCTTGTGATTCATCCAGCCCAGCATGTCGCATGATGTACTCTGCATGTAAGTTAAATAAGCAGGCTGACAATATACAGCCTTTTGTATTCTTTTCCCAATTTTGACCAGTCCGCTGTTTCATGTCTGCTTTTAAATGTTGTTTCTTGGAGTGCATACAGGTTTCTCAGGAGATTGGTATGGTGGTCTGGTAACTCCATCTCTTGAAGAATTTTCCACAATTTGTGATCCACACAGTCATGGCAACCCACTCCAGGATTCTTGCCTGGAGAATCCCACAGACAGAGGAGACTGGTGGGCTACAGTTCATAGGGTCACAAAGAGTCGCTCACAACTGAAGCAAATGAACACACACACACACAATCAAAGGCTTCAGTATAGTCAATGAAGCAGAAGTAGATTTTTTCTGGAATTCCCTTGCTTTTTCTATGATCCAATGGATGTTGACAATTTGATCTCTGGATCCTCTGCCTTTTCTAAATCCAGCTTGAAAATCTGGAAGTTCTCGGTTCATGTACTGTTGAAGCTTGGCTTGATGGATTTTGAGAACTACCTTACTGGCATGTGAAATGAGTATAATTGTATGCTAATTTGAATATTCCTTGTCATTGCCTTTCTTTAGGATTGGAATGAAACTGACCTTTTGCAGATCTGTAGCCACTGCTGAGTGTTCCAAATTTGCTGGCATATTGGGTGCAACACTTTAACAGCATCATCTTTTAGGAATTTAAATAGCTCAGCTGGAATTCTATCACCTCCATTAGCTTTGTTCATGGTAATGCTTCCTAAGGCCCACTTAACTTCACACTCCAGATTGTCTGGGTCTAGGTGAGTGACCTTGCCATTGTGGCTATCTGGGTCATTAAGACCTTTTTTGTATTTGAAAGGGTACATATGATATAAAAATAAAACTGAAATCTCAGGTACTTACATGGGGAAAAAAATGAAAAGATAGGTTAAAAATAGAAAAGCATCAAGCAGTGGTACATTTACTGTTTTGTTGAGCAATATGAGGGCACCACAATAATTCACCAATACTTTACCTTGTTCTTCATGGGCAAGGATGTGAAAAAGCATGTTTGTTACATGAAGTAACTACTTACAAGCTTGGTCTACATGAAATCCTCCACCCACCCCTGGCTGGATCCCATCTGCTTTCTTCTTTCCATGGCCTGTAGCTCCTTCAGTCACCTCTGAGTTTCCGTTTTGGCTTACTTTCTGTACAGAGAGCAGGTGGCCAGGGGAGGCTGACACCATAGGCACCAGAAGGAGTGTGTATATTATTCTAGCCTGGCAACTATGATTACTGGGTTTTTCTTTCAAGCAGTCGTAGAGGCCAGATGGAACTATAGGGTTGGTCAAAAAGTTCATTTGAGTTTTTTCCATAAGATGTTACTGAAAAAAAACCCAAATGAATTTTTTTGTCAACTCAATACATGATTTCTACTGAGCAATGACAAAAATAGCCAGGAGAAGTAATAGAACGATAGAAGCTGGGCACTTCCTAGCCTTCAAGGCCTAACTAAAGTTGACTCTTACATTTATTCCATATTCTTTCTTTTTAGCATATTTTTCTTCTATTGTAAAACATATCCACTCTTGATCTTCCCTCCAGGTAGAGATAACTAAATTCTGCATGGTCTTGCATCTAATTACTATTTGCTTACATGGCATGAATTTTTCCCCACTATATTGATGAGTGTCATGATCATATTGGGTAATGGTTAAAGTATGGACCCTGAAGACAGAATTCCTGGGTTTGAACCACTCCCTGTGTGTACGGCCATGAGCCAGTCACACATCCTCTCCTTACATTTCTCTCACCTGGAAAGTGTTGATAAATGGGCTGAATAGCTTTTGCTGTTATTATCATCTCACACCCAAAACGTGGAGGCCCTTTGGTGAGAGGGATGCCCAGTACAGCTTTGACACAGGTCTTTAAATCTCTCAGGTCAGATGCCTACCTGTTTTTGGCCACTAATTTGCTAAAAGAATGTCAATTAGTTCACATTCTCTATTTTCTCATTTCCACAAAATTGTTCATGTTTCCTTTCTTCTAATGTCAGCCTGACCTGAATGGCTTCCCTTGGAATTATTAACTTAAAGTCCATTTCTATGAGCTCATCTGGATGATTTTTCCTCTTAGCAGTCCCACAGATTTGCTCTCTAATCAATAACTCTCCATATTTCATGCATCACTCTATTATTTTATTTTATTTTATCTTATTTAAACCTATTTATTTAAACATACACACACACAAAACTTACTGAGAAACTGGGTTAGTCATACGTTACTGTTGAGAAGATTGCGCAATGGTAAAACTGCTTTGGAAAACTGCTTGGGGGTTGCTTTAAAAACTAATCACAGCCGCACCCCTCCTGAGTGACAGTCATGCTTGGAGGGAGGGCAGGGTCACAGTACCTCCCACAGCCTCTTGTTCTTTGTTCTAGAAGAGGTCAGGCAAATGTTTGTAGAGAATTTAGAAGTTTCAGTGAGGGAAGAATTTCTTTATGAGCAGCATCTTCCATTTCTTGTAAGCTGGGTCATTCACCAAAGTGACTATATTCAAAGACAGAGAAGAAAAGCTGAAGTCTGTGTTTGTCTGCTTTGACCCACCCAGAATCCAAATCTTAGGCTTTGCTAAGTGAAATTTGTTTATATGGAAGATCAATTAATATGCTGTATCTGTTTGGGAGTTCTTGCTCCTCTGTGTACTGAGAACAAATCAAGACACATTCAGGAATGAAAAAGTGTGGGAGGATCTTTCTTTCTTGTGCAGTTAATTTTTTCCAATTAACAACATGTTTGACCTCAAGTATATTTTTTCTTTCAGAGAGTTTGCAGTGGCATTCATGTAATTTTTTTTTCCATTTATTAGTTGGAGGCTAATTACTTTACAATATTGTAGTGGTTTTTGCCATACATTGACATGAATCAGCCATGGATTTACATGTGTTCCCCATCCTGAACCCCCCTTCCACCTCCCTCCCCATCCCATCCCTCTGGGTCATCCCAGTACTGGTAGCCCCGAGCACTTGTCTCATGCATCCAACCTGGGCTGGTGATCTGTTTCACACTTGATAATATACATGTTTCAATGCTGTTCTCAGATCATCCCACCCTCACCTTCTCCCACAGAGTCCAAAAGTCAGAGAAATGCAAATCGAAACCTCAGTGAGGTACCATTACACGCCAGTCAGAATGGCTGCTATCCAAAAGTCTACAAGCAATAAATGCTGGAGAGGGTGTGGAGAAAAGGGAACCCTCTTACACTGTTGGTGGGAATGCAAACTAGTACAGCCACTATGGAGAACAGTGTGGAGATTCCTTAAAAAACTGGAAATAGAACTGCCATATGACCCAGCAATCCCACTCCTGGGCATACACACCGAGGAAACCAGATCTGAAAGAGACACGTGCACCCCAATGTTCATCGCAGCACTGTTTATAATTGCCAGGACATGGAAGCAACCTAGATGCCCATCAGCAGACGAATGGATAAGGAAGCTATGGTACATATACACCATGGAATATTACTCAGCCATTAAAAAGAATTCATTTGAATCAGTTCTAATAAGATGGATGAAACTGGAGCCCATTACACAGAGTGAAGTAAGCCAGAAAGATAAAGACCAATATAGTATACTAACGCATATATATGGAATTTAAAAAGATGGTAAGGATAACCCTATATGCAAAACAGAAAAAGAGACACAGATGCATTTATGTAATTAAATCTTGCAACTTCCTTACTACCAGATGGCAGTGGCAGGACATGCACATCCTTGTCCTCATACTATTCGTGTTCCAGATCTGCAAGCTGGACCCAGCTCTCAGGAATGGGCACACCGACAACCAGGTAACTCTGATCGTCATCAGATACATAAATAAAAGAGGCAACAGCAAACCAGTAATAGCAATAGAAAACAACAGAGGAAATGAATATAACCATTCATTTCACTTAAGTTCTGAAAATGTTTGAAGGAAAAGTATTAATATGATGTTTTCAAACATTCAGTAAACAGAAATCTCAATAAAATAGAGTTGGGAGATCAGAGGGGAAGCTCTCATACGCTGCGAGGATAGCAGAGCCCAATAGGGGAAAGAAAAATCCATCTTCTTTCCTGGCAGGGACTCTGCCAATGAAATGCCAAGGCCTGTTTGTTTACCAGTGCCCTTCCAACTTGCTTTTCCCTTTATAGAAGTATTCTCCTTCCCTGGCTGTGTGGGGACTTGTGCATGGCTCACCATGGCTACGAACCCTGAACTGCAGTTCTCTGTTGATTCCAAATAAACCCATCTTTGTTGAGGAACTATCTGGCCATCTATTTGTTTCGGGTCAATGTGTTCAAATAAAATATTTACCTACACTGGCTTTAATTCTCTTAAAAGAAAAAAAAAACTCTTTTCAAATTCTGATTTGAAACTGATTTCATGCCAACAAGAAACTGAAATCAGCCAACAACTGATTTCATGGCTGTGACTTTTGAAACATATAACGATGCGACTTAACTGATTTGGTTTTCAAACTTATCTTGAATGACAAAAACCTAAAAATGATAATAATACTGCATTTTGTATTAGTTGTGCTATTGACCACAATCAGTAAGAAATACACTCCAGATTATTTTAGTACTGCTGATGCAATTGCACTAGATTATAAACCACAAGCTATTCCTGAACATCATGTTTCTTAGATTGTCACCTACAAATAAACTGGGATTCAAAGTGGATCTGTCGATTTTCTGAAAGAAAGGTCAACTTAAGAAAAGGCACAACATGGAAGTTGCCAGTTAAGTTTTATTTTGGGCAAAATGAGGACTGCAGCCTGGGAGACAGCACTTCAGATAGCTCTGAGAGACTGCTTCAAAGAGACAGATGGAGGAAGGTCAGTATATACACGATTTTGGTGAAGGGGGAAATACATGCAATCAAGCACATATGTTTCCAGAAGGTTTCTGCTAGTCAGGAGGAAAAGTTTCCACCATGAAGGATTTTTGTGCTTTTCTAGATATGAGGAAATACAAGAACTGGCCTCATAAAATAGGCTCCTGAAAATGTCCAACTATCTGAAGACCTATCCTGCCAGTGTTTTCCCCCTGAGCACAGAGTGCCTCACTTTTGCTCTCCACACTGAACTCCTTTCAGAGGATGTTGAAACTCAGTAGAAGTGTCAGCAAATAATTTAATCCTTATTGAGATACAGGGTAAGTGCCCATGGCAACTGCCAATTTGTTGCTGACAGGAAATAGTGCAAATATTTTAAGAGTTGCAAGTTGTTCTTAACGAAAAACTGAATATGTAAAATTTTGTTTCATTTGTTAATGCTTTAGATAACATTTTACTTTTTCTAAGTATGCTGTTTCAGAGTCTTACTCTCCTGCATGTTTATTTCATAACTTGAGGACATATGATACTGATACCAAAGGAAAGAAGCCCATCATAACTAGTCTCTAGATCATTCCCTGTTGCAATGATTGTATATAAATAAAAGATACCAACTCTTTACTTCTCACTTACTAATTGTACTTAATGAAAATCAGTTGGCAGTTCAGTATTTGTTATCCACCTCTCTTGCCAGCTAGATATGAGAGGTATGTTTAATAAATTTAAATCTGGATAACTTAATAAGCAAGTAAATAGAATATTTCATTGATGTATAATATTTAATATTTATTGTCCAAAACTAATTTCCTATGTAAAATATACGGGTTATTTGGGGAAAAAACTAATCATGCAATTACCTTACAACTCAATAGTTGTACTCCTGGGCATTTATCCCAGAGAAGACATTTTCACATAAATACCTGTACATGAATGTTAGTAGCAGCTTTGTTTTAGCTATAAACTGAAAACAATCCAAATGTTCTTCAATGGATGAATAATCAAGCTGTATGCCCATCATGACGGAGATGGCAATGGCACCCCACTTCAGTGCTCTTGCCTGGAAAATTCCATGGATGGAGGAGCCTGGTGGGCTGCCATCTATGGGGTCGCTAAGAGTCAGACACGACTGAAGCGACTTAGCAGCAGCAGCATACCCATCACATAACACTCTTCAGTGAGAAATGAGCTACTGACACATGCAACAATGTGGATGGGTTTCAAGAATCTTATGCTGAATGAAATAAGGCAATTTCAGAAGATAACATATTATATGATTTTATTTGTGCAGCATTCTTGGCATGGCAAAATTACAGAAATGGAGAACAGATTAGTGATTGCCAGAGATTAAGGAAGGAGTAAGTGTAGCAGAGAGAGATAAGGAAAAAAGCCTTCCTCAGTGATCAATGCAAAGAAATAGAGGAAAACAACAGAATGGGAAAGACTAGAGATCTCTTCAAGAAAATCAGAGATACCAAGGGAACATTTCATGCAAAGATGGGCACAATAAAGGACAGAAATGGTATGGGCCTAACAGAAGCAGAAGATATTAAGAAGAGGTGGCAAGAATACACAGAAGAACTGTACAAAAAAGATCTTCACGATCCAGATAATCACGATGGTGTGATCACTCACCTAGAGCCAGACATCCTGGAATGCGAAGTCAAGTGGGCCTTAGGAAGCATCACTATGAACAAAGCTAGTGGAGGTGATGGAATTCCAGTTGAACTATTTCAAATCCTGAAAGATGATGCTCTGAAAGTGCTGCATTCAATATGTCAGCAAATTTGGAAAACTCAGCAGTGGCCACAGGACTGGAAAAGGTCAGTTTTCATTCCAATCCCAAAGAAAGGCAATGCCAAAGAATGCTCAGACTACCACACAATTGCACTCATCTCACATGCTAGTAAAGTAATGCTCAAAATTCTCCAAGCCAGTCTTCAGCAATACGTGAACCGTGAACTTCCAGATATTCAAGCTGGTTTTAGAAAAGGCAGAGGAACCAGAGATCAAATTGCAAACATCTGCTGGATCATAAAAAAAGCAAGAGAGTTCCGAAAAACATCTATTTCTGCTTTATTGACTACGCCAAAGCCTTCAACTGTGTGGATCACAGTAAACTGTGGAAAATTCTTAAAGAGATGGGAATACCAGACCATCTGACCTGTCTCTTGAGAAACCTGTATGCAGGTCAGGAAGCAACAGTTAGAACTGGACATGGAACAACAGACTGGTTCCAAATAGGAAAAGGAGTACGTCAAGGCTGTATATTGTCACCCTGCTTATTTAACTTATATGCAGAGTACATCATGAGAAACGCTGGGCTGGAAGAAGCACAAGCTGGAATCAAGATTGCCAGGAGAAATATCAGCAACCTCAGATATGCAGACAACACCACCCTTATGGCAGACAGTGAAGAGGAACTAAAAAGCCTCTCGAAGAAAGTGAAAGAGGAGAGTGAAAAAGTTGGCTTAAAGCTCAACATTCAGAAAACTAAGATCATGGCATCTGGTCCCATCACTTCATGGGAAATAGATGGAGAAACAGTGGAAACAGTGTCAGACTTTATTTTTGGGGGGCTCCAAAATCACTGCAGATGGTGATTGCAGCCATGAAATTAAAAGACGCTTACTCCTTGAAAGTTATGACCAACCTAGACAACATATTTAAAAGCAGAGACATTACTTTGCCAACAAAGGTCCATCTAGTCAAGGCTATGGTTTTTCCAGTAGTCACGTATGGATGTGAGAGTTGGATGGTGAAGAAAGCTGAGTGCCGAAAAATTGATGCTTTTGAACTGTTGTGTTGGAGAAGACTCTTGAGAGTCCTTTGGACTGCAAGGAGATCCACCCAGTCCATCCTAAAGGAGATCAGTCCTGGGTGTTCATTGGAAGGACTGATGCTGAAGCTGAAACTCCAATACTTTGGCCACCTGATGCGAAGAGTTAACTCATTGGAAAAGCCCTGATGCTGGGAGGGATTGGGGGCAGGAGGAGAAGGGGACGACAGAAGATGAGATGGCTGGATGGCATCACCGACCTGATGGACATGGGCTTGGGGGGACTCCGGGAGTTGGTGATGGACAGGGAGGCCTGGCGTGCTGCGGTTCATGGGGTCACAAAGAGTCGGACTCTCACTCTGAGTGAGTGAACTGAACTGAAGTGTGAAAGAAAAGTGGCAGCTTGGGTCAACGTGAAGATTATGAATCTTTCTTTATCTTGACTCTACCAATATGATGCTGCTGCTGCTGCTAAGTCGCTTCAGTCGTGTCCAACTCTGTGCGACCCCATAGACGGCAGCCCACCAGACTCCCCCGTCCCCGGGATTCTCCAGGCAAGAACACTGGAGTGGGTTGCCATTTCCTTCTCCAATGCATGAAAGTGGAAAGTGAAAGTGAAGTCGCTCAGTCATGTCCAACTCTTAGCGACCCCATGGACTGCAGTCCACCAGCCTCCTCATCCATGGGATTTTCCAGGTGAGAGTACTGGAGTGGGTTGCCATTGCCTTCTCTCCTACCAGTATAACCTGGTTATAATATTGTTCTACAGGTGTTACAAGCTGTTACCATTGGGGTATCTGGGTAAAGAATAAGATGATCTCTGGGTATTATTTCTTATAACTACATAGGAATCAACAATTATCACAAATTTTTTTAAGTTTAATTTTTTTTAATCTGTGATTTTACTTGTCCTGTTTATTTTTTCTTTGACTTAGTTTGTATGTTATATATGCATAGGATGCAATGTGATCTTAACATAAAAGATAGTTTTTAGTTATTCTACATTCAGCCTCATTTTAAAAAAAAAAGGAGTTTTTTTAAACTGGGCACTTACCTACATTTTGTTACATTTAGAAGACCACAACTCAGTCGGTAAATCATCTGCCTCAATGGAGGAGACCTGGGTTCGATTCCTGGGTCGGGAAGATCCCTTGGAGAAGGAAGTGGCAACTCACTCCAATATTCTTGCCTGGAGAATCCCAGGGACAGAGGAGCCGCACAGGCTACAGTTCGTGGGGTCGCAAGAGTTGGACACGATTCAGCCACTAAACCAAACAACCATAAACACAAACAAAGATTTCCCTTGATAGTTTTGACCTACTTCTTGGTTTCATTGTTCAAAGTTCTGCTATCATTTCTCCTACTTTTAACCTTTCTTTTATTTAATATTTCAAAATCATCACGAGGAAAGTGCAAAGTTGGTTTGGTACAAAGTGGCTTTAGATACACCAGTACCCACAGCACGTATGGACAGCGGTGTTTGGGGAGTGGGAACAAAAACTTCTCTCGACAGACAGCGTGGCATCTTTGCGCTTTCTTTGAACTTCTCTCCAACAGTCAGCAGCGCGCTGAGGGTTGTAACAGGCCGACAGTCCCGAGTGACGTCTGGACGCCAGGTCGGGGCGGCGCGAGTCCCTGCACTGAGCCGCCGAAGGGTCCCGGCGGTGCTTTAATAGCGGCCCCACGTGGCAGAATTGGGAACTGCAGGCCCTCGGCGGCATCCTTGACCCCTGCGCGGAGGAGGGGTATTTTCCTCTAACCTTCGCCCAGAGAAGAAAAGCACTGGAACGCAGCCAGGATGCACAGGAGTGCAGCGGGCCGGGCTCACACTCGTCCTAGTGCCGCTCCAGCAAGCGGGGGAGGAGTGATAGGCCATTTGCGCTTGGCTTGGCACGCCCTGGACCACCCTGTGGCGTTCTCAGGGTTATGGGGCTTGGAGGGAGGGGGGGAATGAAGAGTTCATGAGGTTTGTGAATCTTCAGTTTGGGGAATTAATGCCAAGCAGCCTTCTGAAATGGTCCTTAGGTCCAGTTTCTGTCCGTATTATCCAATCTGGGTATTGTGATTTTTTTTTTCCCCCCTTCTAGTGGTGTGAAAGGGCAAGGTTTAATTTGCTTCTTCAGGACCTGCTTTGCTCCCATTCTTCCCCATTTTACTAAGAGGCATCGCTGCCCACCCATACCCTCAAGCCAGATCCCAGGAGTCGTCCTGAATTTCCCTCTCCTCTCTCCATATCAACAAGCCCTGTTGCTTCCACTTCCAAAACATCCTTTTCTCTCTACTTCATCACCTTCTTGCTTGGAACTATTAATGACTGTCTCAAGGCTTCCGAAGATCCCCCTCTACCCCGAGTATGCAAACACAGCAAGCTTCCTGAAATATGAATCAAATTCTGGCATCCTCCATTCAAAAGCCAGTCCCTCCCCACCTCTCCAAATTCCTCTGTTTACTGGTCTGCAGCCTTGAGGACCATGGCCGCCTTCTCTTTGACCATGCCAAGCCTTTTTGCGCAAACTGAGGAGGGCTCTCCCCTCTCAACGGCTGCCTCATTGTCATCCTTCAGATCTCGGTTCAAAAGCCCCTCCACAGACAGGCCTTATCTAAAGGAGGACCCTCACACCTAATCAACTCCAGCCAATTACTCTTTCATATCACCAGGTTATTTCTATCATAGATAATCAGAGATTCTGCCATTTATTTATTCTTTATCCCTTCCACTGAAATATTAGTTCCATAAAGGCTAGACTGTTTATCTTGATCACAGCTAACTCTGTAATACCAAGCACAATGTCTGCTTAGAGAAGGCATTTAATATGTTTGAATTACTAAATAGAATAAAAACCATTTAGTCTACTAAAAAATTGGGGGTGGTGGTAAATGTGGCTACTAAACTATGAAAATGGATCAGGAGGTATGAGAGTTGCACATTAGAGATTCACTCAAAACAATGACATGGATTTTACATGAAGTCAGAGGAACCCCTTCCCTAACATAGAACAAGTATTCCTGTGGACTCACTTGCTCTGGAAATGGGATACATCTATTGGAAATATTTAATTTTTTTAATGATAGAACTAAAACAGAGACATTAAGAGAAATGAATAATATTAAACCAAGCATTATTTATAAATCAAGATCCTAATTCACAGTATGTTACAATATTGGAAGTGCTAAGTAATATTATTCTTGTATTTTTCACACAAACAAAATTTTTGGAAGAGCTGATGGCCAGGATATACAATAGAGTTTTTATACCATAGGCTGGAAATATTTTTTTGAACGAAAACAAACAAACAAAAACTCAGGGCACAGAGAAAGCAACTATTTTAAAAACTGATTTCACAGTAATTATTCTGTATATTTTGAGTTATCTTTACATTATTTATAGGCATGTCAAATCAATTCTTTTCCTGTTAATAAAAAAGGTACATTCACAGAATCAGTGCACTCAATAAAAAGTAAACAGATGCAACAGGACACCTAGAGTCAACCACATCTTCAAGGCCAAGTCTAGTCACTCAAGACCACAAACTTCTGTTCATTTTCAATGACTCCTCTCATATTTAAGATTTCAGATATGACTGGTTCAGTCGGCCAGTTCTTCAGGACAGCAGGATGTACAGCCCAACACAGGATCCCCCAAAACTATGTTAACATTTCCAGGATGCTCGTGTGGAGTCCACGGAGGTTTGTGCGTAAAAATTAAGAAAGTCCAACACTGATGTTCAAGGCCAGGAGCATCCATCTTCCAGCCCTGTATTGGTTGAAATTCCTAAGGCTACCTTTCTTCAGACAAGAGAGCAGTCCGTTCCTCCTCTGTGCCAAGGATATTTTGAAGTTCAGATCTATATTGAAGGAAAAAAGAGGCCAACCTCAATATTTCTCACCTTAAAAAAAAACCTCAGTACCTACATCGCTACCCAACTATTTCCATATGTGTGTCTATCAAGTGATGAGGCACAGAGAGCCCAGAGAGCTTCAGACTGGAAGAATGGGTGTAAAATGGTGTTTGTTTTCCACTCCCACAAGCCAAATTTTAAAGGCAGGGGAAAAGCTCCAGAGTTGACCATACCTCCTCCTTCTCCTCAAGTGCTCCAACAGATAAAACAAGCCCATCACTAGTCCCTTTAACATAATGAAAGATATGGTTAGCGTCAATTATCCAAGTCATGTTTCTCCATAAACATAAGAAAAATGAAAGTAAAAGACTAATTACTCACGCTGGTCAGAGCCCAGAGACCCTGTAGAGCAGCTGCCCATTCGAAACCGATTTTCTCATAGAGAAATCCCCCCAGCGTTGGTCCTACAAAAGCACTAACGGTGGAAAGAAGAAAGAAGATTAAAAAGAGCCAAAAGAAAGCTACCGCTTATGGGCTACATGACCTCTTCAATTCATTATACTGAAACTACGTGTGCGTGCATGCTAAGCCACTTCAATCCTGTCCAACTCTTTGTGACCCCATGGACTGTAGCCCGCCAGGCTCCTGTGTCCATGGGATTCTCCAGGCAAGAATACTGGAGTGGGTTGCCATGCCCTCCTCCAGGGGATCTTCCCAGTCCAGGGACCAAACCCTCATCTTATCTCCTGCTTTGTTGACGGATCCGTTACCACTAGCGCCACCTGGGAAGCCCTGAACAGGGCATCAGGTGTAAGAACATAGAAAGTGAAAGTCGCTCAGACATGTCTGACTCTTTTCGACCCCATGGACTGTACAGTTCATGGAATTCTCTAGGCCAGAATACTGGAGTGGGTAGCCTTTCTCTTCTCCAGGGTATCTTCCCAAGCCAGGGATTGAACCCAGGTCTCCCGCATTGCAGGCGGATTCTTTACCAGCTGAGCCACAAGGGAAGTAAGAAAATAATTCTACCTGAAAAGGATGATGTTTGAAATGTTTAAACAATCCTAAGATTATGATTGCTTCTGAAAAGTTGGTGCCTTATATGAGAATTTTTAAAAGATGGCATGCATTCAAAAGAGTCTTTATTATATTCTCTCCAGGTATTTGTGTTTAAAATAACTCAGTACATACTGATTGATGCTAGCTACACAGCTAGCATATAATTCTCTCTCTGGCATAGTACAGAGTGGGCTTCCCTGCTGACTCAAAGGAAAAGAATCCACCTGCCCATGCAGAAGAGGCAGTAGATGTGGGTCTGAGTCGGGAAGATCCCCTGGAGGAGGGCATAGCAACCCACTCCAGTAATCTTGCCTGGGAAATTCCATGGACAGAGGAGCCTGGAGTGCTACAGTCTATGGGGTCACAAAGAGTCAGACACGACTTAGCAACTGAACAACAACATGAAGTGAAGTGAAGTGAAGTGAAGTCGCTCAGTCATGTCCGACTCTTTGCGACCCGGTGGACTGTAGCCTACTAGGCTCCTCCATCCGCGGGATTTTCGAGGCAAGAATGCTGGAGTGGGTTGCCATTAGTACAGAGTAAAAAATAAATACAAAAATGAATGAATAAATGAATACATCTTTAAACCTGAGACATGGTCCTGTTAAAAGAACTTTAAAATATCACTTAAATAAGACAAAGTATATGAGGCCATTGTGGTTATCTTATGAAAACTGTTGGTATAACCACTGATCTTTTTTTTTTTTAACCACTGATCTTGAAGTCAGATAGCATGGGTCAAAACTGCAGCATTGCCCGAAGAGAATTATGTGCATTCTGGCAGCTCCTCTGATCTCTCAGTGTCTGAATTTCTCCATCTGTAAAATGGGAATAGGAGTCTCCAATTTACAAGTGTGAATTAAATTCCAAAGCTACTCACCCAACTGACCACATTGCACCAAAGAGGCCCGACACAAGCCCCAGGGTACTTAATCCTTCTTCAAATCCGTTTTCGCTGCAAAAAGGAACAAGAGTATATTCATGATTAAAAGGGAGACTTTCATGAAACGAAGGAACAGCGTATGGTAGATAAACTAAACCAAACCAGGGATTATCTGGACAAACCCAACAGCAAGAACACTCCATTTCTAAAATAAAAAGTTAACCTAATTTGAAGCTATTCTCCTAGTTATGACTACTCCAGGGTTTTCTAGAAATGCTTCTACTGTATATATATAGGATACAATATTAAGAATCCTGACCCACTTGCATTACATGTTAAAGTATACAATTAAGAAATCTTAAAATGAAACGAACATGTAAAGAGAACAATGGGCAACTTTCAGAAAGTACAGAAGCAGCTCCTAATTCCTATGAGGACTGTTGAATTGGCACATCAGAACCAACAGTTATTTTCCTGCTCAAGTTCACTTTGTGTTCTTCATCATCACATCTACTAAAGACTGACGGCCAAGTGACAAATGCCTGGTGTGGTATAGTACTTCACAATAAAAAGATACATTTGGTCTTCTTCCCCATTCCTGGCACAGAGATCCTAAAATTTGTGGAATTTCTTAAAAGATGAAAGCCATTTTAAAAAAAGTGTCTTTTGTTGTACTGATGAGATGATTTTGGGACCAGCACCCACGTTGCACGGAGAATCAATATGGATTAGAGGGTTGGAAATTTCAGCCCCGCAAACCCCTTCCCCATAGGGATGGGAATGGGGCTAGAGATTAAATCAATTGCCAATTGGCCGATGATTTAATCAGCCGTGCCTACGTAATGAAGCTTTCATAAACATCCAAAGGGACTGAGCTCAGAATGCTCCCAGCTTGGGAAGCCAGAATGCTTCCTCGTGCCCCAGTGCTGGGCCCGGAGAGAGGCCCCGTTGCTGGGACCTCACTGCCCTTGGTATCTTGTCATCTGACTGTTGACGAGTGAACTGGTTTCCTGAGATCTGTGAGCTACTCCAGTAAATTAACCAAATCCAAGTCATGGGAACTGCCGATTTACAGCCAGTGGGTCAGAAGCACAGGTAACAATCTGCACTTGAAATTGGCTTCTGCAGCAGAGAGCGGTCTTGTGGGACTGAGCCCTTAACCTGGGGGACCTGCTGCCATCTCCAGCTAAATGGTTTCAGAATTAACTGAACTGCAGGACACTCACCTGGTTTCAGAGAAGTGCTTGGTGGTGTGAGGGGGGAAAATGCACACGTTGGAATTGGAGCTAAAATCATTTCACCTGGTCACTCTGTGTCCTTGTATGGACCTCTGCTGTGAGAGGGAAATGATGCTGAGGGCTTTCCACTGTGCTTGGGCTTTATTTTAAAATTTATTGAAGGATAATTGATTTACAATGTTGTATTAATTCCTATTGTAAGCAAAGGGCTTCAGTTATGCATATACATATACACATATATATATGCTTTGACTTTTTAAAAGTATATCTGTACCAAGGTGTAAACCAAGCCAAGCTTCTACCCACAACCCATTTTACCTATCACATTTTACCTATAATACTACTCTATATCATTTATATTATTGTATTGTTGCTTATAGTATTTATAACAATATTGTGTGACATGAAATCATGAAGATTTAGTAATGTAAAAAAAATATCCAACATCCTACAAAATTGAGAAATTCAAGAAAGCTTGTGATGTTTACCATTAATTATAACAACAGTTCAAGCAACAGAAGTAACTTACTGTGCACAAGTGAGAATCTCTGGGAAAATTGGAATTAAGCTCATTCCGGCAGAGATACCATTTATGACCAATATCAGCACCAGCAACCAGAGCTGACTGCAAAAAAGTTTTGGAGAAAAAAAAAATTAACATTGCAAGAGACAACAAAGCTTCATGCCCAAAAGGGCAAGGAACTTGGGAGAAGTTCCTTTCACAGATTACAAAACTAGTCTGATTCTTATTCCCATCTGATCTTTATATTTTGATGGAAAAAAAATCAGTTCATTCTGCTATCCCCAGGTCTTTGGCCATACATGTTAAATGCCTGGAGTCATCCTGCCTAATCACCATATAAAACCCTTCCAAAGTTGATTAAAATGTCAATGTTAATGTCACTCCTTCAAGCACTTAGTTTTAAAATTCCATTGACTGGAAAAGGGCACAGAAGGGGCGTGGTGAAGGCGGTGGCAGGAACCTGCTATTTCATGCCAGGCCCACGTCAGTTACTTCATATCCTCTGCTCTTTAGAATCCTTGCAGCGACCCTGCCATGGGGGTCTGTGAAAACAATTAAAGAAGACAATCTAGGTGACAGAAGCAAACCTGACTTAACACTTCATGAGGTGGATGGTCTCCTCTCAGAGGACCGCAAGATGGGATGGGAGGCAGGAAGCTTTTACGGGGTAAAGAGTAAAGAACAAGGAAGGGAAAATCAGAAAATATCTGATTGGCCAGGGCCACACCGTCTGTCTTGGCTGGGGTGAGAAAGCCAGGGCAGGGTTGGCCATCTGGGGGGGGACGGGCTGACTGGATACACTGCTTTCTGGCCAGGAGGAGCATTTACAGGGACATGAAAGTTTTCTAAGCTTCAGTTTGCTGATATGGAACCCTGGGCTGGAGTCACTCCACCCTGAGCCTAGAAAGTTATCCCAGTGGTACTATTATCACCTGTTTCGTGTGTGTGTGTGGATAAGAAAACCTAGGCTCTTGGAAGTTAAATGAGTTATCCAAGTTCACATACCAAAGAAGGTACAAGGCCCAAATACAAACCCAAACATGAAGGACTCTGAGATCCTTGCTTTTTTCCATGTCATGCTTTGTCCCAGAGGTACCTAAAAAGCTCTAAGTAGCTCACTTTATTTTAGCAAAGAAATTACAACAAACAAGCTTTAGTAAGCAGCTATCACATACTAAGGATGACACAGAAGCTAGACCATTGCTAGCATCCAGTAATACTGTCAGTAAAACATATTTCAATATAGTCCTAAATCCGATCATTATTTAAATAATAAGATTCAGATACTAAGCATATCAGAGTTACACCAAAATTTTTAAAAAATAATTCTTAATAATACTTGGCCAAAAATTTGAAAGAAGAAAAAAAATTACCTCTTAATGTGCAAGAATGGGGCAGGTCCTAAGACCATGTAGCAACCTGCTAAGGTTAAGTTTCCGAAAACCAGAAGCCATTTCCTCAGGTGCTGAGAAAGAAAGTCCAAAGAAACTTAGAGGTAAAAACCTCCCATAATCCAAGAATATAAAGAAATCATCAAGGAACACAAGTCATGATATTTAAAAAAAAAATTAATACATTGAAAACAAAACTTTACATATAAGAGAAAACAGGGTAGATGGTAAACACAAAACAAGTGCAATCAGTCTACCCCAAGACAGGGTGTGGGCAAAGGACAGGATCCCTTGGAAAGGGAGTATTTGTAGATTTTGCAAATGATGAACTGTTTCAGATATAACAACTTTAAAGAAGCAGTCACCACAAGAAACAACCAAGTAGATGCATTATCTAGAAAAATTCACATTTTAAGAAGTATCAAATAAATGTTTTCTTATAAACTACTGAAATGCAGGCTAAACATTACAAGGGGATGATATCCATTCAGTTATATATATGACTACATCTTAAAACTAAGCTCCAAACCCTTTAAGACACTTGCTTTTTCTCACCTGGATTACCAACCGCCACATAACCAGTCTTCATAAATACATACACACGTGCAAGAAAGAGGGGAAACATGAAAATAAGCACTAGGATCACAGAAGCTTGAGACTTGGTTAATAGTACTAAGCTCTCTATACTAGTCATTTAGACTGAATCATTTAAACCTAGTTAAAGGAGAACAGAAGAAATTTTCTTTCAGGATGGCTCTGGGATAACCATGCACATTGACATGACCAGTCCTTTCACTCTCGTAGAAAAACTACATTTTATCCTTTCAAGTTGGTCAAGTCCTAAGTACCTTGGAGCTCTGTCCTCATTATTAAGGTCAATCCACTTTTTTTGCATCAAGGGAACCTTTTCCTTTAGAAAGTCTAATCCAGGAGTTTATCAACAGTTTTGGCATAAGCTTCCCCTTTTACCAGCTGAAGCAATTAAAAAGTGAATCTGCTCAGGGTGATGACAAGTTGGAAGATCCTGAAACCTCTCCATCAGCTCAAAAAAATGAGTATATTCGAATTTAAATGTTCTCCCTGCTTCCTCTCCCCCCAGAGATAACTGTGGTGATGGATATATTAATTAACTAGATGGAGTGAATCCTTTCACAATGTATAGATATACCAAATCACCATGATGTATACTTCAAATATCTTAAAGTTTTCTTTGTCACCTATACTTCAATAAAGATAACTTTTTAAAAAATTTGAATATGTTCATTCTAATCAGTAGCCCTGCAGAACTCCAGAAGTACAGTTGGACAACCACCAGTCTAGACATACAAAAGTCATTCTTAAATATTAATGAAGTGTACTTACTGGCATTTTATCACTGAGCAGGCCCACCAGTGGTGAAGAAATGGCATAGGACAGTGCCAAACCCAGGAATACCAGTCCCACATATCCAGCTGGTAAGTTAAACTGTAAAAGAAATCCCGTGTTAAAGTGACATGGTTAAGTCATTTTTTAAAAATAAATATCTATCTTTTCCTTCTACCATCTCTTCAGCTCTTATCACCTGCCATGAGGCTACCACTAACACTTAGCATCCTTTGTGATTTTTGTCTTATGCTTGTAAATGGATTATTTTTCACTGTGGGAGAAGAAACCTAACCAGAGCTCACAAATCCAGGATGCTTTTGCTTTGTTAGCATTTGATAGTAAATATTGTATAATTATCCTTCTATGAACCACAGCATATTTACATGTCAACCTGTGCTTTGCAAGTGTTAGTATACACAAAAAAATTACCTGGAGAACTTGTTATGAGAGGTTCGGGAACCCCAGCCCAAGAATTTCTAATTCAAAAAGTCTGGGAGGAGGCCTGAGAATCTGCATGTCAAACAACAATCCCAGGTATGCTGTCTGTCCACAGACTAAAGTGCATTTCTGTAAAAAGCACTGACAATAATACCTGTTCTGTCCATCTCAAAGGGATATTAATCTCTAATTAAAGAATTAGATGGTATGACACTTCTTATAAGGCTTTTATAATAGTAAGCTACCTCATAACTCTGTTACTATTACCAACATGATATAAATGCCTTTCTTGGTTATCTGAGTCATTCTTATTTTCCTTAATTTCCTTAACTACTCTTTAATTAAGCACATGGGATCTACTTAGGTCAGTTTATGTTTTAACAATTTTTATGACATAATTCAAGCTAAAAATTAGCCCTTTAAAGACAGTAGCAAGATATAAAAGCCAGAAATATCCTCTTCTGATTTTACAGCTAGGCGGAGACAGGGTGGACCCCTTCCTTCCCTAAAAGACTGGTCGATCAATGATGGGACAGTAAAAAGCCAATTGAAACAACAGATAAGGCAGAAGAAGGGCAACAGGAAAAAAAAAAATGTGATAGAAAAACAGAGGAGTACATTTCTAAAGATTTTTATAAGTTAGACATGAGCAACCTGGGTTTATGAAAGATTGTTACACTTTTTTCTAGATTTGGACAGAGTTCTTAAAAGGAAGAAAAATGACTCGTAAGCAGACTCGTTGTTGATAATGTGAATGGAATGTGTCATCAAAAACACAAGATATTTTTCTTATGCATTACCTCATAGATGCTCACTGCTTAATTGTGATATTATATTATTTTCCAACACTTGGGCCTGGCACTAAAATTACAGTCCCCAAGTTTACCTGTGGAATACCCCAAACTGTTGAGTGACTTCAAGGGATTGTGTTTCTGATAATGGTGCTTTCTTCATTCTAGGGCCTCAAGGTGAACTTGGGCTGCAGCTAGTAGATTTCTGTCTTTATAAACTCAGATTAACTCTCTAGTATAATTAACTGTCACACTCAGTAATATACTCTATTGCATTATTTCTTAATAATTTTTTTCAAAAATATCAAAGAACAAATTGCTATGACATCAAACTTTAAAATTCAGTCATTTTCAGCATTAAAAAGATAGAGACTCCTGGTTCCTTTCTCCCATTTCAGATCAATATAGTTCATAGTCTTTCAAATAGACTAAAAGTAAATGGACCCAGAGGGGATCAGGGAAGTCCAGAAAGAAGGACACCTCACATTAAATGAGCCACTCAGAACCTCAAATGCCTCAGTGGAATTAAAACAGAGGAAAGTATCCTTGTTAAGCAGTCAGGATGCTGCCCAAGCCAGATCTATGATGACTAGAGCGAGGCCTAGGAGAAAGAGACCAGATGAAAGTCTTCTTTCATTTACACAAATCAGACCGCTAGTTAAAGGGACATCACAGAGGGAAGGTACGGGCTATCTTGATGTATGGATTTCATTCTGCCTCCTCCTTGCAGCCACACCCAGGACTTTCTAGCAAGCAGGGCCTGAGAACAAACAATTATGTGCACCTACCACAATGGGGAGTCTTCATCACCAGGCTACTCACCTTCTCCAAAACAAAGAGGGACAGTGTAGGATCAAGGAAGCCAAAACAGGAGCTGAAGGAGGTGATGACAAAGGATAAAAAGGCAACCTTGGGTAAAGCGATGAGTTTCCAGAATGAGTGTTTCCCTTTATCAGACTCTTTGGGGTAAAAATTTAAAAAGAAATTAGAGTAATTAAAACTGCTGAACTTAATCTTTCAGTCTATTTTCAAAAGTAAAATCGGTAATGCCATCTTTATCCAGTAATCAAAAAAACCACGCCTCTGAGTTAGCCTAAAATTGCACATTATCAACAGTTGCATATAAGTTATTCAAACCTAGAGGCCATTTCCAGGTACTTAAAAAATAATTTCTCAGATTAAAAAAAAAAATCAACTGGAATCAGCGTATGAGGAGAAGAAGTGGTCTTGGTTATAGGTCATCATCGAGAAGGCTTTCCCCAGATGGAATAGAGAACACATAAAGTTGCACTTGGTGGTAGGGAAAACCAGACGCTTTATCAAGCAATGATGTGTGTGTGCTGAGGAAGAATCTGAGTCAGTCAAAGAACACAAGACAATTTTTTTCTGCTACGGAAAAACACTGGATTGAAAGGGATGCTAGTGAATCATGAGTACATTCGATTTGGCATCAAGGTCAGCTGAGAGCCAACCTCATGTTAGTCGCTTAGTCGTGTCTGACTCTTTGCAGCCCCACAGACTGCGGTCCGCCAGGCTCCTGTGTCCATGGGATTCTCCAGGCAAGAATACTGGAGTGGCTTGCCATTCCCTTCTCCAGAGGATCTTCTCAACTTGAGGATCGAACCCCGGTCTTCTGCATTGCAAGCAGATTCCTTACCGTTTGAGCTACAGGAAAGTCCTTTGAGCTATAGGAAAGCACCAACCTCGGGTACTGCTATTTGCTCAATAGCAACACAACTTCTGCACTGTCCCAAGTACCAGGTTTGGTTGTTCCCAAGCCTCCAGTCATATCCAATGACTCCCTTCTTTTTCTCCTGCTAATTTTTCAATCTCTAGCCACTCTGTAAAGCCTCGTTCTGGTCCTAAGCATCCTGCAAATTTTACCTCCATTACCATGTAATGGAGCAACCCAAACTGCGTTTCATCTTACATGGTTTATTGTTTGATGACTTTCCTATCTTCCAAGTAATGTGCTCAACAAAATCTCTGCTGAATCAATACCATGCCACATCCCTGGGTACACAAAGCCAAAGAAGACGAACTCAGATCCTGACCTCACGGAGAAGTTACAAAAAGGTGTGGTGAGAGGCAGGATGGAGCCAGGAGGGTACCAATTGGAGCATATGAGACGGTTGCCTAAAAGAAGAGCGAAAGCTGTTTAGGAGAGAATTTATGAAAGTAGTAATGTCCAAATTACTGCCTCAAGGATGAGCTTGAGATGAGCAAGCAAAGATGGAGGAAGGAAGAACCCAGGCATACTATCCAGGAATGGCTCACTGTGAAACTCAAAACTGAGGGGAAAATATTCTGTTTGAGGAAATGGAAGAGCAGAAGTAAAGAAGGAGGGTGGGGATTGGAGTGTCGGGAGGAGAGATCACACTGCAGAAGGATGTGGTGATAAGATGATGCAGGACTTTCTAAAGTAGGCTAGGGAGCCCAGGAAATCACTAGAGGTTTCAAACAAGAAGTGAGAATCAGATTTTCAGTTCAAAGAGCTACCTCTGTGGTCTCCTGGGAAACAGAGACAGGAGGCGAGTTAGGAAACTGCAGGGCGCTAGGCCAGGACGCCCTGAGGGCCAGATCAGCACTGACATAGCCTCATTTCTCCAAGAGCACCCAACAGAACTCATTATGTAATAAATTCTTGGTGAATAATGATCCAGTAGGAAGCAAAGTACAAAAGAAGCATCAAGTGTGGTCCAGCTATATTTGTCAGGATAAGAGGGATACAGTTAAACTGTGTTGTTGCTTTCTTAATTAGCCAAATAGTCAATGATGAACCAAATGTGAGCCCAGCCCATTTCACTGCAGATTTGACTTAGAAAAGGGCTAAGCCCACCATGTGTCTCAGTGAGGCAGGCCAGCAGGGAGACTTCACTGGTTATGGATTTTATGGATTGTATATTACCAATGCTCAAATAACAATGATAAAGGATCAACTTTAATCAATTACATTTATTGTGTATATAGAGGTATTATGGGTCTATGGCATAAGACAAACTATTATGAAATAAATGGTCCCTTTCTCTGAATGCAGAGTGGGAAAGGGGATTATCACCATAAGAACATACAGGAACATCCGTGAAAATAACACATGAGTTTAGCTAAGCTGTTCATTCAAGAAGCCCAAGTAATGAAAACTTAGGGTGATACCTGTTTCCAGAGACACATAGCAGAATCACCCAGGGAGCTTTTCCAACCTCCTTAAGTAATCTCTCTGCTTCCTCCAATTCTGATACATCCTTCTTGGAGGACATGACTCCATGGTGGACAATGCCTGCCACAGAAAGCTGCTCTGAGCGGTGGGGAAGCAGAAAGGCCTTCAGGTGTGAAGGGATAGGAAAAACGTGGAGCACTGTGGCACTATTGAACAGCATTTAGATCAGTGATTCAGAGGGTTCAGGGAAACTTTCCAGAGGAGGTCATACAATTAAGTTTTGAAGGATGAGTCTGAGGTAGAGCGGAAGTGGGAGACAGTCCAGCTCATATGACTTGCCCGAAACCTCTAACAACAGCTTCTAGTGGCTTTCAAGGTAAAGCTCACAATTCAGGGATTCAGGCATTTTTATTGAGAGAATTGTCATCCCTACAGGGGGCTTCCCAGTGGCTCAGTGGTATTAAAAAAAAAAAAATCCACCGGCAATGCAGGAGACGCAGGAGATGTGGGTTCGATCCCTGGGTGGGGCAGATCCCCTGGAGGAGAGCTTGACAACCCACTCCAGTATTCCTGCCTGGAGTATCCCATGGACAGGGGAGCCTGGCGGGCTACTATCCACAGGGTCTCAAAGCGTGAGACAGGACTGAAGTGACTGAGCACCACACTCAGGCATCCCTAGAGGGGTGGGAGGAGGGAGTGGTGGGAGGAGGGAGACTCAGGAGGGAGGACACGTGTATACTAATGACTAATTCACATTTTTGTACAGCAGAAATCAGCACAACATTCTAAAGCAATTATCCTCCGATTAAAAACATAAATTAAAAAAAATTAAATTTAAAAAAAGAAGACTGTCACGTACATGCCTGTGTTTTAAAAATATTTCTTTAGGGACTTCCCTGGCAGTCCAATGATTAAGATTCCCCATTGCCACTGCAGGGGGCATGGGTTCATCCCTGGTCCCCAGGTCAGGGAACTAAGATCCCACATGCCAAATAGCATGGCCAGGGGGGAAAAATTTTTCTTTAGCACAATAAAGAAGAGGAGACTTGGCAAGCAAATATAAAGGATGAGGAACAGTGAGGGACTGAAATTGACTCTTAGTAATCCAAATCCACAGTGTTCATGGGTTTAAAAGGAAGTAAACTAGTGGAGTAGAACTTATAGACACAAAATTCTGCCAATATCATCAAAATAAAAGGAAATTTAACTTTCCAGCTTTACCTATAAGCTTTCCTAAAACAATAATTTTTAAAGGCACTCCTTAATGGGAACATCTAAATCTATATTTATAGTTTTAACATTATAAATTGTGAGATTTAAAAAAATATATATCGGTTTTTCCCATTCAATCTAAATACAAAATCCTTACTTAGATAAACAGAAAGTTTGCCAAACCATTTTGTTCATAAAAACATAGTGGGCCTTAGGAAGCAAAACAAAGCATAGTGGAGGTGATGCAATTTCAGCTGAGCTATTTTAAACCCTAAAAGATGATGCTGTGAAAATGCTGCACTCAATATGCCAGCAAATATGGAAAACTCAGCAGTGGCCACAGGACTGGAAAATGTCAGTTTTCATTCCACTCCCAAAGGCAATGCCAAAGAATGTTCAAACTACTGCACATTTGTACTCGTCTCACATGCTAGCAAAGTATTGCTCAAAATTCTCCAAGCCAGGCTTCGATAGTACGTGAATCGAGAAATTCCAGATGTTCAAGCTGGACTTAGAAAAGGCAGAGGAACCAGAGATCAAATAGTCAACATCTGTTGGAACATAGAAAGAGCAAGAGAATTCCAGAAAAAAACATCTACTTCTGCTTCACTGACTACACTAAAGCCTTTAACTGTGTGGATGACAAAAAACTGTGGAAAATTCTTCAAGAGATGGGAATATCAGACTGCCTTACCTGCCTCCTGAGAAATCTGTACGCAGGTCAGGAAGCAACAGTTAGAACAGGACATGGAAAAACTGACTGGTTCCAAATTGGGAAAGAAGAACGTCAAGGCTGTATATTGTCACCCTGCCTATTTAACTTATATGCAGAGTACATCATGGGAAACGCTGGGCTGGAGGAAGCACAAGCTAGAATCAAGGTTGCATGAGAAATATCAATAACCTCAGATACACAGATGATACAACCCTAATGGCAGAAAGTAAAGAGGATCTAAAGAATCTCTTGATGAAAGTGAAAGAGGAGAGTTGAGAAAACTGGCTTAAAATTCAACATTCAAAAAACGAAGATCTTGGCATCTGGTCCCATCACTGCATGGCAAATAGATAGAGAAACAATGGAAACAGTGACAGACTTTATTTTTTGGGGCTCCAAAATCACTGCAGATGGTGACTGTGGCCATGAAATTAAAAGATGCTTGCTCCTTGGAAGAAAAGCTATGACCAACCTAGACAACATATTAAAAAGCAGAGGCATTATTTTACCGACAAAGGTCCACCTAGTCAAAGCTGTGGTTTTTCCAGTAGTCATGTATGGATGTGAGAGTTGGACCATAAAGAAGGCTGAACGATGAAAAATTGATGCTTTTGAGCTGTGGTGTTGGAGAAGATTCTTGAGAGTCCCCTGGACTGCAAGGAGATCAAACCAGTCAATCTTAAAGGAAATCAATCCTGAATATTCATTCAAAGGACTGTTGTTGAAGCTGAAGCTCCAATACTTTGGCCACCTGATTCGAAGAGCTGACTCATTAGAAAAGACTCTTATGCTGGGAAAGATTGAAGTCAGGAGGAGAAGGGAACGACAGAGGATGAAATGATTGGAAGGCATTGCTGACTCAATAGACATGAGTTTGAGCAAGCTCCGGGAGATAGTGAAGGACAGGGAAGCCTGACATATTGCAGTCCATGGGGTTGCAAAGAGTCTGATACGACTGAGCAACTGAACAACAACTGGAGCTTTAAGTTAATTGAAGATGTAGGAAAATTTTAATTGAGGAATAACAGGAATGAAGAGAAATAAGTACCAAATAACTAGGCTGACAGTGATTAGAGGGGCTTCAAAAGATACCATGTGGTAGGAGTGAGGGGCAGAGATGAGGAGAACATGCCAGGACTCAAAGAATTACTGATGCTGGGGTCAGTCCAGCACCTAATCACAGAAGCTCTAAATACCACATCCCACAATTAACTAGTAAGCCATCGTTTCTCCCTATATGGTGTTATTGATAAAGAGTAAACAGAACTCTTTCTCCTGTTGCCAGAGAATCTGACCTGGTGTCAGTTTCTTAGTTAATAGCCAAGTGTTCACCTGTGAGCCCCATCGGAGGCCAGTCCGGGATGCCTGCCTACAGAAATAACTATCACTATACACAGAGAGACGACAGGCTCTCCTCCAGCTCTCGAGCTAACTCGGCGGCTCTGTCGCAGTGGTCATCTGATACTGGTAAAATGCCAACTCCGTTACTAGGCAATCTGGCTTATAATGAGAACGACCCCTGACTGGTGAATTTCATCTGCACAGAAGGAACTATAAACAAGCCATCAATACCCGAGGCTTCGTGCCTCCCTGAGCCTGGGGACTCTTGCACCCAGAACGTGTCTCATGGAGACCCCGGCAGCTGTGACTATGGAGTTGTTACGGGACAGGTTGACTCCTACGGGGCATGAAGCTTCGGAGCCAAGATGATTCCCATTACTGCCTGATGTGGCCCTGGGTCTCACACTTGAGTCGTGCTGTGAGCACAGCTACAAGAAGCCTGGGGGAGGAAGGTCTAACTGTCCTCCTGTCACAGTGCCTTGTAATGGAAAGATTCTTTATATTAAAAGATGTAAAGAATCTTTAATTTAGAACCCAAGAAGACATCTGGTGGGCATTGCATATGTTTTATGATAAGGAATTTAATATTTGCTAGTTCTATAGGTCAGAAAGAATTTATGACAATTTATGTAAGCTAATTGCCTACCACAACATTTCTGAAAAGAGAATTGATTCTTTCAGCATGCACTACAAATCTATTAGTGATTATATAAAATGAAAGTGTGCATATGTTAAATTGGTCTCCTACAAAGGCATAAAAATATTTAAATTTAAGATTCTTAAAATGAGCAATAAATGAGGTCTTACCATAATTGGGTAAAATACACATGTTGAGGGGAACCATCAGCAGAACTATGCATCCCAGAAAAATGAAAGGCACCTCATATCCAAAGGATTGGTACAAAAAGCCACCCAGAGGAGGCCCCAGCACGAGCCCCAGGCCAGAGAAAGTCTCAAGACTTCCCTAAGGATGGGAAAACAAAAGAAGATTGAGTTAATATGTTTCGTTTGAAAAATGAACAAAGATTTAATGGAAAGTTCAGGAAAAATTCTATCTACTTTACAATTTATACACACACCACCTACACACATCCAAGATAGACTAAAAATTTAAACATGCACCCTGAAATTATAAAAGTACTAGAAAAATAAAATATGAGAGTTTTTTCCTAATCCTTACAGTGAAGTAAATTTTCTAATTATGACATAAAAACTCAGAAGACACAAAAGAAGACTGATAACTCTGATTACACAAAAGAATGAAAAACTATGGACAGCAAAAAAGAAAAAAAAAAAAAAGACAAATGAAGAATGGGGAAAAAGTACTGACAAAAGACTAATTTCCCAAAAGCACCATGATAGCTGCTATTAATGAATGAGACAAATCAGCAGTACTGTGGTAAAACGGGCAAATGTTATAGCCTGTTCACACATAGAATGAAAACAACTCACACTAATGTGAACTGACCACCTCTAATTTGCAGGACAGCAAAGCCCTACTCCAAACATCTTCAGCCACAAAACCTTGTTTTACAGAGCATGTCAACTGACTAGCATCTTCCTGAACCCCTTCTGAAAAATATACTTTTTGGAAATGGAAATAGTGTATCTGTTACAGTGGCCACCATGGCCTGACAAATTGCTGTAGAACCTAAAGTGAATTTATCCAGATATACAACACATATACAGATATGTGTACTTACATTAAGGGTATAAATACATATGGGTATATACTTAATAAAAGTGTGAATATTTATATTTATACAGCAAGCAGTTTACCTGATGGTCAAAACTTTCAAACTGTAGTATTAATATGGGTAAATGAGGAAATGTGGTACTGAGCTGATTAGACCTGAGGTCTCTGAGGGTAGTGCCTATTCTCATATACAAACCAGGAGTCCTTCAGGAATGCCTGGGTCTGGAGGAGAGAGATATGGGAAAGTCTCACTGGGATCAGGGAGGCAGCAGCCAAGAGCTGGGACAAGAATCCGCTATGTCACTAATGCTCTGTGTCAAGGCATTTGGGCAATATATGAGAATGTATGTCAATACAATGCTACCAGACTCTGGATTTTTATGGTAAAGTAAGTCCGTCCTCAGACCCACTGCACAGAAGCACATATGGACTTCAAGACAATCTCCAAGATCCTTTCCATGACTCTGGGGAAAATGGAAGCAGGACTCTAGTATAAATCTGCTTCAGGCAGCCCAGCCACAATCTAGGCTACAGAGAGATAGCAAATACTACTACCGAGGCTTTTTTTTTTAAGAGGTAAAAAAAAGTATTTGGTTTTGCCCATTTAGGGGCTTCTGAGCCCAGGAAAAGCACCTAAGTAAGACTAAGGGTATGTTTATGGACAGCCTGCTGCTGAAAGTAGAAACTGGGGTAAGAGCTAACAAATACACAGAGAGTAGGAAAAAAGCAGGTCTAGAAGAATGGGCCCCAGCTTTGGCTTGAAAGGTCAAGCAAATATTTTAGCTTACACTAAAAGGAAAACAGGAAAAGTATATAAACTCACCAATACTGTAGCCACATTGTTTGGAAAAGCCTTTGCAAGGATAGAAGAAGACGCAGTTATTGCTGCCTCGAAACTTACTGCATCAGTTATTCTCAGTAGAAAACACATAGCAATAAACACTGGTCCTTCTGGAACTTGGTCCAAGAGACTAAAAAAGAATAAGACAATCCTCAAATACCAAATTGATTTTACTTTTTTTAACTGTACTCACTGAAAACAGTAATACCTCAATCACAGTTATTAAAATGAGTCAGTTTAGAATACGAATTTTTAAGAGTTTCTTTGTTACATTTTTAGTAGGAGGAATTTGAGTCATACTAACAGCCTAATTGTCCTTTTCTACTGACATATTTGATGTCTTAAATAATAATACTAAATAGACCTTTTGAAAAATATAGAGTCAATCTAACAAGAACCTATGTAGAAAGACTTCGATTTAGGTCTTCCCCAAGCAAAAAAAAAAAAAAAAAAAAGCAAAATCAGGAACCTGAGAAAGACTTCTGATAACATTATCTTAACATCTGTATTCTGATTTTTAGCTGATTGTTTAGACAAGAAACTCACATTTTTGCTTAAGCCAGAAAAATCTATGACTCAGAAAACTGAGTTAAGTTTCTGTCACTCAAGTCACAGAAGTCCTAAAGAACAGATTCAGCAGCCAACTTAATGGTGATCCCCTAGAGGAGTTTTTTCTTAAGATCAATGTCATTCATTTCATTCTCCACACCATCCAACTCCCTTCACCATTAGTCATATGCCAGGCATTTGATAATCAATGGTAATGATTGATTTAAAGAAACCATTAACAGTTTAAACTGAAGATAAATTAGAAAATCTGTTCAGGCTCCCAAACATATCAGAACATGACTTACCCAAAGAGAACTGTAACTGCTCCTGAGACAAACATTCCTGCTACAAACATAAATTTTGCTCCAATATGTACAAGCTATAATAAACGTCAAAGAAAAGTGGTAAATTGATGACTGCTACAAGTCTATAGTGACATAAACAAATCCACTGTATCAGGAAACAGAAGATGTGGGGAAGATATATACAGTTAACAAAACATAATTCTTCAGTGGAATGATAACATGCATTCTTGCAAACATGGAAGAAGTTAAACATCAATCAACCGTAAGAATGGAACTGTCAGCTGAAGCACAGTTCATAACATACGATGCTGGTTATTTCTGCATCAGTGGAAATTTTAGACTTGTAAGTTAGAATAACTCATTACACCATTTTAAAAAATTAATACTTACATATTTTCCAAATACCAAAGATGCCAGAAAGTCAAATAAAGCATAACATCCAAAGATCATACCAATAACTGTATTGCTGGTTCCTTTCTTTTCAGCCTTTAAAGAAACAGAAAAGAAAAAGTTTGAAAGATAAATTAGCAACAGTATGGGGAAAAAATGGAGCTATTAGATCAGAGGACCATCCTCCTGTAACCTTTGTCCGTAAAGCAATTTCAGAGATTATTATTTCAGAATAAAGGCTAAGAAAGGAAAGAGAGCTATAGTAAAACCCAGTTCTCTGACATGAAAATAATTCACTCACCAAGCCTAAAACAAACTGTTAACTTTATGATCTTGAGGAAAAAAGAGCAAAACTGGAGGTATCACACCTCTTAATTTCAGAATAGATTACAAAAGTGTAGTAACTAAAACAGTACAATACTGGCCTAAAGACAGACATATGGATCAATGGAATAGAGGAGAGAGCTCAGAAATAAAGCTAAACAAACCCGATCAATTCATCTTCCACAAGGGTGCCAAGGAGAAACAATGGGGAAGAGATATTCTCTTCAACAAATGATGTCGGAAAAACTGGATATCCACATGCTAAAGAATGAAAGTGGATCCCTATCTTATACCACTCACCAACTAAACTCAAAGCAAACTAGACTTAAACATAAAATCTGGAACTGTTAAACTTCTTGAAGAAAATGGAGGATGGGGGACTTTTTAAAAATTATTTTTATTGGAGTATAGTTGATTTACAGTGCTGTGTTAGTTCACTGTACAGCAAAGTAAATCAGTTATACATATACACATGTCTACTCTTATTTAGATTCTTTTCCCATATAGGTCATGACATTGATCTTGGCAATGATTTCTTGTATTTGACACCAAAAACCTAAGCAACAAGACAAATCAAACAAGTGGAATTACACTGAACTAAAAATCTTCACAGCAAAGGAAACAATCAACAGAGTGAAAAGGCAATCTACAGAATGGGAGAAAGCAATTTGTAAACCATCTCTATATAAGTAGCTAATATCCAAAATATGTAAGACTCTCCTACAATTCAATAATCTATTAATAAAAAACCACCACAAAGAACATGACTTAAAAATGAGAAAAGGATTTCAACAGACATTTCTCTAAAAAAGATATATACAAATGGCCACCAGGTGTTAGAAAAGCTGCTCAACACTGTTTATAACAGCCAGGACATGGAAGCAACCTAGATGCCCATCAGCAGACAAATGGATAAAGAAGCTGTGGTACATATACACCATGGAATATTACTCAGCCATTAAAAAGAATTCATTTGAATCAGTTCTAATGAGATGGATGAAACTGGAGCCCATTATACAGAGTGAAGTAAGTCAGAAAGATAAAGACCATTACAGTATACTAACGCATATATATGGAATTTAGAAAGATGGTAATGATAACCCTAAATGCAAAACAGAAAAAGAGACACAGATGTACAGAACAGACTTTTGGACTCTGTGGGAGAAGGCAAGGGTGGGATGTTTTGAGAGAACAGTATCGAAACATGTATATTATCTAGGGTGAAACAGATCACCAGCCCAGGCTGGATGCATGAGACAAGTGCTCGGGCCTGGTGCACTGGGAAGACCCAGAGGAATCGGGTGGAGAGGGAGGTGGGAGGAGGGATCGGGATGGGGAATACATGTAACTCCATGGCTGATTCATGTCAATGTATGACAAAACCCACTGCAATGTTGTGAAGTAATTAGCCTCCAACTAATAAAGATAAATGAAAAAATTAAAAATAAATAAATAAATAAATAAAAAGAAAAGCTGCTCAAGATTACTAATCATCAGGGAAATGCAAATTAAAATCATAATGGGATATCATCTCACACCAGTTAGGATGGATAGCAATAACTGAAAACACAGAAGATAACAACTGTTGGTGAGGAGGTGAAGAAATCAGAACGCTTATACACTGTTGGCAGGAATGCAGAATGGTGCAGCCACTATGGAAACAATATGGAGGATCCCCAAAACATTACAAACAGAATTACCATATCACCCAACAATCCCTCTTCTGTGTATATACCCAAAGGAATTGAGAGCAGCATCTCAGAGATATTTGCAATCCCATGCTCACTGTGGCACTAGCTAAGATAATACAGAAGCAACTAAGAAATAACTAAGATAATATAGAAATAACCCAAATGTCCATCGACAGATGGATGGACAAAGAAAATGTGGTATATACATAACACAGAATATCATTCACCTCAAAAATAAGGAAATCTTGGCATCTGCAAGAATATGGATGAATCTTGAGGAAATGATGCTAAACGAAGTAAGCCCTCATAGATGAACAAACACTGCATGATTCCGCTTGTATCAAGTATCTACAATAGCCAAATTCATAGAAGCAGAGTTTAGAATGGTGGTTGTCAGGGACTTTGGGAAGGGGGCAGTGGGGAAGTATAGCTCTTTGGATATAAATTTTCTGTTAAGTGAGATAAGCTCATGTTATGTTCTCACCACAAAAAGAAGAAGAAGAAGAAGAAGAAGAAGAAGAAGAAGAAGAAGAAGAAGAAAGAAAAAGTCCACAAGAAAACTCAAGGGATATTTTGGAGGTGCTGAATAAGTTTAGTATTTTGGTTGCAGTGATGACGTCATAGATGGTGTGCATATGTCCAAACTCATCAAGATGGACATATTAAATGAGTGTAAAATTTTGTATAACAATTATACCTCAATAAAGTCTGCCCCCAACCAAAATAAGAATTGTTAGCTTTAGCAGGCCAAAATCAGAACTAGAGTATAAACAAAACAAAAAGCCTTGGTTGAGGAAATGTAAGCTCAGCTTCTCTTGTAGAACTAAGCCAACAGTTGATCTTGAAATGCTTTCTTTTTGGTATCTTTGAGTTCATAGAAAATATACTTATTGGTCTCTGCCCCCAGTTCTTGGCACAGAACCCTGACCATCCTTGTAACCTCCTTAGTGATAAGAGCCCCAGGAGTAATAATGTTCTAATATTCGGTCTTTGACCCTGGTTCCCAACACCAAGCTCCTAGTCCCTTGGTAGCTCCTGGGTGACTCTTGGTGATTCCTGTTTGGGGATTAGTCACCAGAAAGACCAAGCCATGATTAGAAGCTTAGAACTTTTGGTCCCACACCCCATTCTCCAGAGAAGGGCTGGAAACTGAGTTAATGATTGATCATGCCTATGTGATTAAGTCCCCATAAAAATCCCTAAGGTGTGGGACTGGGGTTGGTGAACGCATGGAGGATCTGGGAATGTCGCTCACCTGCAGGGACATGGGAGCTACATACCCCTGCCACATACCTCGCCCTCTGTATCGCTTCCATCTACATGCTCAGCTGTATACTTTATCACATCCTTTTATAATAGTGTTAAGCAAGAGTTTCCCTTGAGTTCTGGAAGCCATTCCAGCAAGTAACTGAATCCTAGGTGGAGAAGTAGGGGGTCATTGTGTCTTGCCTAAGGTTTTACCTATAAGTTCAAAGGATTTGTTAACAAAAGAAACCATTCATTACACACAAATAAACAATTTCAATTTTTATAGGTTTGACTTAATTTCAATATGCAGTCATTAAAGAAAAAAAAGAAATAGAAACAAGAGAGAGAACTAACAGACAATAAACCACCAAACTGAGCCAACAACCTACATCCAGACTCGAACAGGGCTGGGAAGTCCCTCGTTAATAGCAATCTGGAGTCACAATGGGACAGGGTCCCGAGTGGTGTGTCCACCCCATGGGTGAGACTTCAAATTGTGGTTAGGGGGCTCCCACTTATAATCCCAGGCCTCAGACTGATATCATCAGCAGTTTGCATGCAAAAATGCAGCTCTGGTTTTGGGGTTCTTTTTTAACTTTTACACTGCATTTTGTTTCACTTTGTGAGTCATAGGATTTTGTTAGACCCCAGGGATTGGCCAGACCTTCAGAGGCTCGAGAATTCCAAGAGCCACTCCTTTTCTTATCTAAGCACTTGTGGTGCTTGCAGGCAGGATCCTCGGTGTCCAGGCAGGTCAGAAGTAGGTCAGAGGCCCACTCTCCTGCTTCCAAAGTCTGAACAGGGTTTCCTCCATTTTAATTTCCCTAACACATGGGAGGGCTTCCCAAGTGGTGCTACTGGTAAAGAATTCACCTGCTAATGCAGGAGACATAAGAGGCACAGGTTCCATCCCTGGGCCAGGAAGATCCCTGGAGAAGGGCATGGCAACCCACTCCAGTATTCTTGCCTGGAGAATCTCATGGACAGAGGAGCCTGGCGGGCTACAGCTCATAGGGTCCCAAAGAGTCGGACATGACTGAAGAAGCTTCACACACACACACACACACACACACTACATGGGAACCTGTGACTTGTAGCCAAGTTGGACAGAAGTTGGGGGTAACTTGGAGACCTACTACTTGCAACTAGCATCTGAAGCGGAGGGCAGTCTTGTGGGACTGAGTTCTTAACTTGTGGGGTCTGGGCTAACACATTTCAGTGTCAGAACTGAACTGAATGGTAGGACATTCAACTGGTGTCACAGAGAATTGCTTGGTGTGGGGGAAAAACCTACACATCTGGTATCAAATGTGTTGTGAGTGTGCTAGCAGCATGAGCATAAAGGTGAAACACACTGGAAGAAGGTTTTCCAACTCAATATCACATTTAGTCATAGGATCAAATGTCAATAAAAATACACAATCCCCCCCCCCGCCCCAAACAACCACTTTACTTTGCTGGTCAAAAAATCTAAGGACAGAAAGTTCCTTAAACTGGTACAGGAGTCATCCCAAGGACCGATCAGACCATTCAGTTCTCTATTTCTGATACCAACTACCTAACAGTTCACAGAAGATCAAGTTTCCTTTCCTGACATCAATGACACAGATGAAAGAAGCTCCCTCTCTTCCCAACATGCTGCTGAAACATTTGGCGTAATTTATCACCCATCAATGATTCCTATGATTGTTTATAGACTACTCTACCAGTGGCTCCTAAATTTGCTACAGATGGTGGTGGTGGTTTAGTTACTAAGTCGTGTCCGCCTCTTATGACCCCATGGACTGTAGCCTGCCAGGCTCCTCTCTCTATGGGATTCTCCAGGCAAGAGTACTGGAGTGGGTTGCCATTACATTCTCCAATTGCTATAGATGATATAGTGTTCATTCTAAAACTACTTCTTTCAAACTTCAAATGCTACTATTAGTTGTGTTGTACAACTGAATAGACAGAGGTTTGAAAACCTTTCTAAGACCCTGGAATTATGGTGGATCCTTAGATCAGGTTCTAGCTATAACCATTTAAGGGGTTAAAATAGGAGTAATTTTTTAAGATAAGATTGGCAACTTGGCACACCATGAAGCACTAAGTCTGAAACACACATCTGTCCTCTCGGGCAGTCAGTGGTCATTTATCCAGCACCTTCTATGCATCACACAGGAGCCAGCAGTGAATATTTATAGTTAGAAGATGTGCCTTAGATTCATCCTTTGCCAGAGCTTCAGATCTTCCACTAATCACTCTACTCTAAATAAAGGAATGTGTGTGCGCACACATACTCCCTTTAAAATCTGTCATCCACAACAGCCTTAATTCTATTTATCTTTTCACCTTAATTATAATTCCAAGATAAAAAATTAGTTTATCACTTCCTACAGGAAGTTACGAGAATCATTCAATCCTTGTCTTTAAAAATATATATTCTTACCTTGTGTTTCTAAATAAATCCTACCTTTCTCAAAGCATCATACCACAGGAAACCAGATGGGTGAACTCCATTTTTTCTAATTTTGGCCCCATCACATGGCTTGTGAAACTTCCAGACCAGGGATTGAACCTGTACCCCCTGCAGTGGAAGCACAGTCTTAACTCTTAGACCCCCAGGGAAGCCCAGGTGAGCTCTACTTTTCATTGCTAAATACAGGAAGCAAAGGCCCTCTCACTCTGGGAAGCACTTGCTAGCCCTGAAGTGCGGTCCCTAAGTGCCTGGTGGTGGGAGAGAGTGGAGAAGTTGAACCTAGAGCATTCTAGAAACTGCTTGGGTGGGATGGTGGGATTTCAGCCCATAATTTGATGAGACTCAGGATTAACCACTCCTTTTCCATCACTAATCATCATACGAGATAACGGTATAGAGAAAAGAGAGCTCTCACTATGAAAAATGCCTTCACTGGCATCCTAGCCAAAGGTTATGCTATATGTAGACAGGAATGTGGAGTCCATGTTTCTACCACACCAAGTGTCAGGGGGTGCCAGGGGGCTGTGTCCCTCAAATTCCTTATGCTGATGTCCTGACTCTCAGCACTTCAGTTGTTGTTGTTGAGTCACTCAGTCATGTCCGCCTCTTTGTGACCCCCATGGACTGCAACATGCCAGGCTTCCCTGTCCTTCACTATTTCCTGGAGTTTGCTCAAACTCATGTCCATTGAGACAGTGATGCCATCCAACCATCTCATCCTCTGTCATCCCCTTCTCCTCCCGCCTTCAATCTTTCCCAGCATCAAGGTCTTTTCCAATGAGTCAGTTCTTTGCATCAGGTGGCCAAAGTATTGGAGCTTCAGCTTCAGCATCAGTTCTTCCAATGAATATTCAGGATTGATTTCCTTTAGGATTGACTGGTTTGATCTTCTTGCAGTCCAAGGGACTCTCAAGAGTCTTCTCCAACACCACAGTTCAAAAGCATCAATTCTTTGGCACTCAGCATTCTTTATGGTCTAAATTTCACATCTGCATGTGACTACTGGAAAAGCCATAGCTTTGACTATATGGACCTTTGTTGGCAAAGTGGTATCTCTGCTTTTGAATACACTGTCTAGGTTTCTCATAGCAACTTAGAAGGTGACTTTATTTGGAGAGAAAGTCTTTGCGGGAGTAACCAGTTGAAAGAGGTCACGGAGGGTGGAGTCTAACCCAGTATTACTCATATCTTTGTAAAAATGGGAAGTGTCCTCAGAGAGACAGGTGCAGAGGGAAGATAACATGAGAAGACACACGGAGAAGTTGCCCACCCACAAGCCAAAGAGAGAGGCCTGGGACAGATCCTCCCCTTGCAGCCCTCAGAAGGAACCGACCCTACCAACGACACCTTGGTTTTGGACTTCTGAGCTGTGAGACAATACACTTCTGTTGTCCGCAGTCTATGGTACTTTGTTATAGCAGCCCTAGTCACATAGAACAGGTAACTCAAAGAGAAGGTGTTATCAAAGGGATCAATTAAGATGTGGAAACAAGAACTTTGCTGGTGGTCCAGTGGTTAAGACTCCATGTTCCCAATGCAGGAGGCACAGGTATGATCCCTGGTCGGGGAACTAAGATCCCAATGGCTGAGACGTGGCCAAAAAAAAAAACAACAAGATGTAGAAAGAACATTCATTGGTCAAGTTATATCCATGTTGTTTGCTTAATAGATCTGAAAGTTATTTAGTTCTCAAGTCTGGCTGAAAATATATAGTAGTTACAGCAACTAACATTTATTGGCCCCTCATTATGAGCCATGCTGATCTATATGGTTTCAAACAACACGTAAGGGATGTACTTTTAGCTGGCCCCTTTCCATAGATGACACAGACTTGCAAGTTACTTGTGTCAGGGTCATAGAAGTCCTATCAGTTTCCATCTTGCACAGGTTCCCACATTCTCTGTGAAAATGGGATGGAGACTTAGCATGTTCTAGAATCACACACCACAGGAGCAACTGGATATTGCTTTTGACATGCAGATCCTGCTGCATGTTAGGATGGCAAGAACGGTTATCAAAAGCAATAGTTTATTCATTATCCTCTGCCAAAGAAGGAGGGGGCCAGAAAAAGGATGAGTAGAAACATTAATTCTACACCACAAGTTAAGAAGAAGGACCTTGTTTTTCCTTGACCTAATTAGTTCATTAATAAGAAGCATGATGGGGCTTCCCCAGTGGCTCAGTGGTAAAGAAACGGTCTGCCAGTGCAGGAGATGAGGGTTCAATCCCTGGGTCAGGAAGATTCCCTGGAGGAGGAAATGGCAACCCACTCCAGTATTCTTGCTTGGGAAATCCCATGGACAGAGGAGCCTGGTGGGCTACAATACATGGGATTGCCCTGAGTCGGGCACAACTTAGCAACTAAACACCAACAAAACAGGAAAGAATAACAGAATACAGAGAGGGAAGAGAAAGTTTTGCCAGTGTTTCTCAACCCTAATGCTTTTATTAAAAATGAAAAAGAGCCCACTCTTCATGTCTATACCTTTTAAAGTTAGAATGCTCTCTCTCCTGCCTCTTGCAAGCAAAAAACTAAATCAAATACTTAAGAAGAAAGCAAGCAAGCACATACCCACAGCCTGCTTTTCTTCTGGCTGTATTTCACTGCTGCTGCTGCTAAGTCGCTTCAGTCGTGTCCGACTCTGTGCGACCCCATAGACGGCAGCCCACCAGGCTCCCCCATCCCTGGGATTCTCCAGGCAAGAACACTGGAATGGGCTGCCATTTCCTTCTCCAATACATGAAAGTGAAAAGCAAAAGTAAAGTCACTCAGTCGTGTCCGACTCCTAGTGACCCCATGCCGCAGCCCACCAGGCTCCTCCGTCCATGGGGTTTTCCAGGCAAGAGGACTGGAGTGGGCTGCCATTGCCTTCTCCGCTGTATTTCACTAAGAAGAATCTAACACTAGTTACTCACGCTGAGTTCCAGCTGAATCGGACATGCCCTTCTATCTAGTTGGCCACTACTCCTGTTCTCCTCTGTCTTAATTCCACAGCTTCCATTCCTCATTTTCTTTTCCCCAAATCCATATCTGCCCAGTCTAACCTGTCTTCCCCAAACATCTCTGATGACCTCTCACTGATGATATCTTTGATCTGCATGGAAGGACCCTCGCATTTGAGCACCAACATGCCTTTTCAGATCCTCGGCTCCCACGGACCTTACTGCACCCAGACCCAAGTCCCACCACTGTCCCTGGTTCCCTAAGAACATGCTATTTCCTTTGCTCATCTCGTGACTGTCTCCTGTGAGTTTCTAACCTAGAGGACCCTTGCCTCTCTTGTTCACCTTGGGAACTACCATTTCTCAAGACTCACCTTGGGGTTACCCTGCCAAGTCCCTTTTAGTATTACTCCTTCTCTCCTTCCCTCCCACACATGCCAGCCTCACTCATCGCAAAATTAACCATTCCCTTCCCGAGAGTCTCCTTACACTTTGGACATCCTCTTCAAGAAGATTCAAATACTCTGCAACTTTCTTTTCATATTTTTTCCCTGCCAATGGACAGATGAGACAGGGACATTTTCCTAATTTTTTTCCAGCCCTAATACATCCAATACCTAGCACGCTCTAGGGTGGGAAATGGTTAAACATCCCACTCCCATTCAGTAAACAGAACTGAACTGGGCCAGTCACTTAACTTTGGGATCTGTTTCTTCATTTGCAACAGGATGGGATTCTGTCTACTCTGCCTATCTTACAGAGTTGCTCCAGAAACCACATGGGATAAACATGTTGGGAGTACACTGAAAACTAAAAGGAACTTAATGGGTACAGGGTTGTACCACTGTTCTTTGAGCAGAGAAGCCATGTTTATTGTCTTTTGTAGCACACAGAAGGAAGGACCACATGCTATCAAAGAAGTCAGAAGACTGGGAAGGACCCCTTCATCATGAGCTGAGGCTTTCGAAGAGGGCATGAAGCAGAACACACAGGCATATTGTCTACACCCAGCCAAGACTGTGTCATTTCCTCCATACTACACCTCACCAACGTCCAGATTCCAGGTGGATTCCCTAGGGGTTATTCCTTCATGTCTGTGCCATTATCCATAGACCCGAACATCACATAAAATGCTATGATTAGAAGGACCTAATCAATAATAATCAGAATACCTCCTTGGCACAAATATTGCAACTAGATTCCCTACACAATTTCATATGAAATTCAACTCAGAAAAGGGAGTGGACCATGCCTTCCTAATTCCAAAATATTCATAAACCCAACTTCAGGAAACTGTTACTGTCTTAATACAGATCTTTTGCAATAACACTGAAATCTTAGTTATTCAGTGCACTTCCTTTTTTTGTTATCAGCTGCAGAAACCAAACAGATGAATCAAACTTCATGGTAAGCAAAGCAATCTTCAGAAGGTCAATTATATTTAGGTGAATTACTTCTCAAGATGATGTTATTATGATTGATTTTTTTTTTCCTTCTGGGATCAAATATTCTATAAGAATTCTTCTGTTTGCTTAAGTTCTATACATCATCTTTGCTATATGCAGGTTTTTACATTTTCCATACTGTCAAGTGAAGTTTGTCAAAGGCTTTTTAATAACATTAAGAGTTCATATGAATATCAAAATGTCCTACCTCCTTGGGGAAAAAGGGTCCAAGGATAGAATAGCACATCATGGAACCTAAGTTAATGGAAGCTGCTGATATCAGTACAAAAATCTGTTCTCTTGAAAGCCGCCTGGATGTCTCCATTGCAACTCCTGGAGTGCCATCACCTTGAAAGCAAATAGGCTGCAATTAAAGAAATGTAATTGGGGCTACTGATCAAAGTACAGAAATGTCATTTCTGTGTGCAGACAATGCACTCTGAAGGTAATATCTGCTGAGCTAAAGGCTATTTTGAATATAGCATATTTGGTCCAGTGTAACACAATCCTTGTATATCACTGCAATTTTCAAAGCATGTCACTTTCACTTACATTACTGTGCCCTATGAGAATTTCAGTGCAGAATTTATCAAACCATCTGCTTCGTTTTGCCTTCACCTTAAGGCTTATCTGTTTCACCTTTAACAGATTCTTTCAAGAATGATGAGGCCACAGGGTGCTCTCCAAATGGTTCTGTCCTCTGAAGTAATGTACTTTCTCAGGTTGAAAAGTGAAAGTGTTAGTCACTCAGTTGTGTCCAATTCTTTGGGACCCCTTGGACTGTAGCCCGCCAGGTTCCTCTGTCCACGGAGTTCTCCAGGCAAGAATACTGGAGTGGATAGCCACTCTCTTCTCCAAGGGGATCTTCCCGACCCAGGGATCAAACCTGGGTCTACTTCATTGCAGGTGACCCTTTAATATCAGAGCTGCCGGGGAACCCCACTTTCTCAGGTTACTAGCTTTGTATGCTACGTGGACTCAGTCATGTTTTAACCACTTCATGTTAGTGGTTTATTAAGGTGGCTCAGTGGCAAAGAAGCTGCCTGCCAAGCAGGGGATGTGGTTCGATCCCTGGCTCAGGACGATCACCTGGAGAAGGAAATGGCAACCACTCCAGTATTCCTGCCTGGAGAATCCCATGGACGGAGGAGCCTGGCCGGCTACAGTCCATGGAATCTGAAACAGTCAGACATGACTTATTGACTGAACAGCAGAAAAACTACTGAAGTCAAGTGAAGTGTAAGTAGGAAAAAACAAACTAAATCATTCAACTGGAGAAGTGGTACTTACAATGGCAGCTCCTGGAAAAACAAGTGTCATAAATCTATAAATCAGTAGTGTTTTACAGTAATTACTGGTCTTCTGCATCAATTAATTTAATATTTATTCCCAGGGCTAAATTACCATTTAATTTAAAGATATCAGGTCACTTACTCAGTTCCAAACACCCAGTAAATCTATTTGCAATTTTTAAATTATAAATGGTTTTGAGAGAAAAGAAATCTAAGAAAATATATTTGAATGGCTCTGTGTTTTCAGAGGTTGCCATTGCTGTCTAGAAAAAGAAATCTGCGAAACAGAAGGAAGTCTCAAGAAGTTTAAAAAATTTTGGTAGTGGAGGAGGAAAGGAACTGAAAGAGTTAAAGGGGTTGGGGGAAAACCGGCTGGAAATGTCACCATTTGCGTTTTCCTAAAGGGCATACTTATTTGAATGCATTCTTAAACACACACGATACTTAAAAGTAGAACCACGAAAGTCATCGGAGACCACATCCTGTCACGCCAGTGTTCAAACTTTAACCCTTTCCAGGGAGAAAAAAACCCACTGCCAGGACCCTGCCTTCTCCAATCTCTCTAAAACAAACCAAGCTAAAGGCAATTCAATCGCTGGTAAAGACACAGAAGCCAAGCCACAGAGGTGCAGCTGGCCTCGGGCTCTCCGTCACCTCCCGGGGGGCGTGGGCCTTCGGGGTCTCCCGGTGAGTCCATAGGCGGTGCGCGGTCTCGCCTCGGCTCCCGGGTCCAAGCCCCTGGGACTCGGCCTCGAACGAGCAGAAGCGCAGACGGCCACCGCTCAGCGCGGCCTAGACATCCCGGATTGCCTACGGACCGCGCGGCTCCGAATTCCACGCAGACCTGGACGAGAGGGAAGAGCTCCCGGAGGCGGGGCGGGGGCGGGGCGGGGGCGGGGCGGGGGCGGAGCAATGGCTTTTTTTTTTTTTTTTTAAGGCTCAGCCGGTTATCCAGCTACAGCCAGGACCTGTCCTGTCCAGAAACACTCATGTCTTGTCCATTTTCTTTCTGTATGCGAAAGAAAAAAAAAAAAAAAAAAGAGTCAGCATTTCATATAACTGAACCCCCATCTTAAAATGAGTAAAATTTAGGAATACCAAGAGTAAGAAAGGAAGCTTGTGTAGACACAGAAAAATAGGTAGTACATAAAATTGAAAATTGGCTTTCCTGGCGGTTGAGTGATAAAGAATGCACCTGCAATGCAGGAGACGTGGGATCCGTCCCTGGGTGGGGAAGGTCCCCTGGAGAAGAAAATGGCAACCAACTCCAGTATTCTTGCCTGAGAAATCCCATGGACAGAGGAGCCGGCGGGCTACAGTCCATGGTCGCAAAGAGTCGGACACGACTGAGAAACTTAAAAATGCCTATATGAATTAGAAAATTGGGTTTATAACGACTCTTTTTTTTTTTTTTTACAGTAAAATCAAATTTGTTTAGAGAGATGCACATTCCATAGGCAGAATGCAGCCCATCTCAGAAGGGGATAGTAGCCAGGACATTTTTATTGAGTGAATTATTCTTTATAATGGGTGAAGGGCATAGTGTTTGTAACCACTGAAGCCAGACATTAGTAACCTGGAAATGAACTAACTAATGTGAAGTACTTTGAGTTAAAAAAAAATGCAAGAATTATAATGAATGTTGAAGACACGTGGTGGAGTGTGTGGGAGAACCACTTCTGGAAGGAGAGGCTTGAGGCACTGGTCCTCAGGCACAAGTTCAGGCACTTGTCCTCAGCGGGACATACCCTCTTTCTGCATTCCTGGAATTCAGATAAGGAGGAAGGAAATTGAAAATATTTTTTAAATTTTTTTCTAGAAATTTCCAAAAAGCGAAACTTGAATTTGCCAAGCAGGAACAACTATTTGTAAATTATTTAAATTTCATTTATAACATTTACATTGCATTGGGTATTGTAAATCATCTAGAAATGATTTAAAGCACGTAGAAGGATGTGCTGTAGGTTATATGCAAAGGCTATGCCATTATATATAGGGGACTTAAGCATCTGTGTTGGGGTGTTGGGGGTCCTGAAACTGATACCCTTGGATATCCAGGGATGACTGTACTAGCTGATTGTGACCCTGCATCACAGGTCAGTTTCTCTATCTGTGTGACTGGGATTATAACGCCTGTCATGGAGAGTGGCTGTGAGCAGTGGTGATAAAGTATGTGAAGGGCTTGGCTCTGGAAAGTGAAGGCTGCTATGTTATTCTCACCCTCACAATTTTCTGGCACAAAAAAATAGAGGCTTCACTTATCTTCAACTGATTTACTGTTTGGGAAGGGTTAAAGTTTAAGGGCTGGAAAATTCTTAATTTGGGGCCAAGGTAAAGTACAGTAACGTAGGACTATTGAGTTACTATCCTGTGCCAAGCATTGTGAATTCAAAAATAAGTGAGCCCCATCCAGTCTCTGCCTTTAGGTAACATACATACTCCCTTCAGAGTATGAAGTATGTTAATCAGACACTGATTAACAATTTATTATAATGCAATGAGGTCTGTAAGAGAAACACATTGGAAGAACTGTTTACTTATATTACAGTGTGTCTTGAAGATTATGAAAATATTTCTGGGAAATCAAGTAGGTAAGGAGAGCCTGTTGAGACATTCTAAACAGGATTAGCTCTAGCAAAGTTTTCTTAAAGTGGACTCCAGAATCTTTCTGATCTATCCCTGCCAGTTTCTCCAATCTTATTTTACTCTACATTCTTGCTCCAATCTAACATCAAACCATAGAAGAGAATTTTCTTGAATTACTTCTTTGATGACTGCATTCTCTTTTTTTTTTTTTGTTCTTCCTTTCCAGACTGTTCTTTATGCAGCTATTGGGTTGCTAGACTGGTCCTCTTACTTATTACTCTACTTTTCATCTCTTTCTCTTTTTGCTCCATCTTATAAGAAGTTTCCTTAACTTCATCTTCCAATCCTTCAACTGAATTTTTCATTTGCTGTCATCTCTTTCTCTGTATCCCTCTATTCCCATTCTCTCCCCATCAACAATCATTCTTGCATGTTTAATACAAAATTTGTTTGTATATATTTTATATTCTTATCTTGCAACTATTTTTAATTTACATGAAGATTTTGTGGTACATATATTCATACTCCTATCTTCCTCTCACATCTAACCTCTCCCTCCAATCCTCTTTCCAGATCCTTAGTGTTATCATGGAAAATATTATCACATTATTAGTTTTCTGCATCCACTGTAACAAATAACCATGAATTTGGCAGCTTAAAATAACACAGCCATGCAGGTCAATAGTTCAAGATCAATTTCACTGAGACAAAATCCAAAATAACCTCTTAATCTCAAGATCTTTAACTTATTCACATCTGGACCCTTTTTGTCAAAAGGTAACATTTATAACTTGCAGGGATTTAGAATGTGGATGTATCTTTGGGATCCATTATCAGCCTACCACAACTATCTATTCATATTTTTATATGTTCATCTAGACATACATACACATATGAAGCATTTTTTTTCTTTACAAACTAAAATGGAATACTAGTATGGTCTCTGTTTAAACGTCACCTCCTCTGAGTTCAGTCTTATCTCTCTATCCAAAATACAGCCCCATAACCCTTTGTCCCTTCATCCTTCTTTATTTTTCTCCCTAGTATCTGTATCAATCAGGGTTCCCTGTTTCTATTAAAATAGCTGACTTTTGTTCATTTGAGCAGCAAATGAACTTATCATAAGTTATTTGGTAACACATCAGGAGGGCTGTACACACCACTCAGGGACTACGTGCCTAAAATCACATCCTGTGTTTATTGGTTGCGTGGTATATATCTTTTTCCATCCTCTTACTCTTAACCTATTCATGTCTTGGACATTAAAAATGTATCTCTACTAGAATATAGTTGATTTTTTAAAATTCCTTTCTAATGATCTCTATTTTTTAATTTGAGCAAATATTTTTTAATTTGAGTTTATTTACATTTAAGATGAGTATTGACATGGTTGGATTTAAGTACTATTTTTTAAAATTTTATTTACTTATTTATTTTTGGTTGCGCTGGGTCTTCACTGCTGCTTCTGCTGTCCTCCAGTTGTGGCAAGTGGGACTACTCTTCTTTGCAGAGCACAGGCTCTAGGCGTGGGGGCTTTAGTGGTTGTGATGCGTGGGTTCAGTAGTTGCGGATTGGGTACAGGCTCAATAGTTGTGGCACGTAGGTTTAGCTGCTCTGTGGCATGTGGGATCCTCCTGGACCAGGGATCAAACCCATATCTCTCCTGCATTGGCAGGCGAATTCTTTACCACTAAACCACCAGGGAAGTCCCCTAAGTCTACTATTTTATTATTTGTTTCATATCTTCCCATCTGTTTTTTTTTTTTAATTAGCTTCTTCTTTCTTATGGTCTTTTTGTTTAATTGAAAACAAATTTTGGAATTACATTGGAATTTATCTATTGTGTTTTTAGCTATGTTATTTGGTATTATTTTTTAGTGGTTGCTTCGTGTTTTCAAAACACATTCCTAACATTTCTGGTCTATTTTGAGTTAATATTGCAGCACTTCATGCAAAGCATGAAAACGTTACCACCATATAGGTCCAGTTATCCAGTGTCAGCTGCCAATTATTTATGTTCTAGTCTTCATTAAGCATTTCATAAGCATTTTTTGCTTTAAATAGTTGTATGTATTTTTAATTAATAGTTGTATTTTTAATTAATAAGAGAAAAATAATGTATCATGAATAATACATTGTGGAAACTCTGGATTCTCTTGTGTTCTTTCAAAGAATATTGATTGGTTTTTCTTTTCTAATTTCTGCAGAGTTAAGCTACGTTGACTCAAACTTTATGATTAGATAGCATCACCGACTCAATAGACATGAGTCTGAGCAAATTCTGGGAAACAGTGAAGGACAGGGGAGCTTGGTGTGCTGCAGGCCAGGGCGTCACAGAGAGCTGGACAGGACGTCGTGACTGAACAACAACGACGATGAACAATACGGCCGATTAGAGATTTAGCTGAGTATTCAAAGGTCCATCTGGTCAAGGCTGTGGTTTTTCCAGTGGTCATGTATGGATGTGAGAGTTGGACTATAAAGAAAGCTGAGTGCTGAAGAATTGATGCTTTTGAACTGTGGTGTTGGAGAAGACCCTTGAGAGTCCCTTGGACAGCAAGGAGATCCAACCAGTCCATCCTAAAGGAGATCAGTCCTAGGTGTTCATTGGAAGGACTGATGTTGAAGCTGAAGCTCCAATACTTTGGCCACCTCATGTGAAGAGTTGACTCATTGGAAAAGACCCTGATGCTGGGAGGGATTGGAGCCAGGAGGAGAAGGGGATGACAGAGGATGAGATGGCTGGATGGCATCACCGACTCGATGGACATGAGTTTGAGTAAACTCTGGGAATTGGTGATGGACAGGGAGGCCTGGCGTGCTGCAATTCATGGGGTCGCAAAGAGTGGGACACGACTGAGCAACTGAGCTGACTACAGAGAACCCTACACGGAATGCTGGTCCCCACCTTTTTGGCTCGCTCCTTTCTGGAACTGCCCCTCCCCTCCATTTTCAGCAGCTGTGTCTGCTCTAAACTCTGTCCTCTGGTTTTCAAGGCAGTCAAATCGAGGACCTCTGACTGTGAGCTGTGACCGGGGCCCCTCACACTAAAAACCATAAACACGGGAATGCAGCCGGGGCCATGCCTTCTCCCAGCATCCGTCTCCAGCCCCATCCTCCACTCCGGTCTGCTTTTGGCCATCCTCCAGTATCTTCAGGTAGTTGTTTCTAAAATTCTTACACTTACATTTCTTATCTGCAAGAGGGTTAGTCTTGCAAAACCACTAGTAATTAATATTTGTTGTATTTTGTTAAACTATTTGACTGTGATGGGTTGGGTGAAAGATCTTCATTTAGTCATATAGTTAGCCAGATAGTTTGAGAAGCACTAACTTAAAATAATTTGTAAAAGTTCCTGTAACCAAAATCTCTGGAGTTACCCTGTTTCTATCCTTCCCTAAACCTGATTGCTCAGCAAACCCTTTTATTCTCTGAGCCAACTAGTTGCTTTCTGTAGTATATTCATTTTGCAGTGGTGGGGGGGGGGTGGCTGGTGGTTTATGTAGACCATAGGTTACTTTGTTGCATGCAATGAACTATAATTAATACACTATTATCCAAATTTTCTATACTGAACATGCTTACTTGTTCTAATGGAAAAAAGGAACAGCTGTCATTTACAAATAAAGAAACCACTTGTAATCCGGAGACACAGGAAGGAAGCTGACAGCAACTACAGCTAAGTGTCCTGTGGCTGAAGTCTTACAATATCGCAAAATGACTATGGCAGACCACATAGATGCTCAACATTTACTAAAAGATAAAACTAGTGTTTAAATGTTGACACAGAACGTCCAAACCATGTGCTTAAGAGCATCTCATCAATTCTCCACTTCATTTTACAGCCGAAGCACTTTTGAGACCCAGAGACTAGAAGAAGTACTTTGACCAAGACTACAGAGTCAGAAAATAGTGGAATCTATATGAAGAACTCTTAACCACCAGTCTGCCTTTTAACTTCTCTGCTGGGGTTAAACTGGTTGTGTAAGAAGCACTTTTCTCCCCCCTTTCAAGTGTGTGCTTATGCACTCAGTCGTGTCAGAGTCTTTGCGACTCCGTGGACTGTAGCCCACCAGGCTCCTCTGCCCACGGGGATTCTCCAGGCAAGAATACTGGAGTGCGTTGCCATGCCCTCCTCCAGGGGATCTTCCCAACACAGAAATAGAACTCGGGTCTCTCGCATTGCAGGCAGATTCTTTACTGTCTGCGTCACCAGGGAAGCTGCCCCCCCCCCCAACCACCACCCCCGCCCTTTAATATAGCTCTAGTTTTAAGCACGGCAGCGGACCTGGCTTCATTCCAGTGATTCTCCAATAAAAACCGCAGGTGTCAAGTACACGTTAGAGCATCAGGACCCATTAAAAAAAAAAAAAAAGTTACACAGATAACAGCAGAGCTGGTCCATAGGAAGCAGTGTTGGGAGCTGAAATTTTGCACTCAGGTCCTCCTTGTTGGCCAAGTGAATAAATTCAGTGTGAATGTAGGGTGTGCTCCATTAGCCATTATTTACTTGGCCTATAAATTGCCCATGTTGCTGGTTTATAATTAGTTTATTCATGAGCATTAAGTATTGCCTCTAATTGTTTCGTCCCTGCCAGTCCTGAACCAGGCCTGTGGTGAGCTGCCACAGCAGCCAGACAGCTCTGGGTAGCATCTGGTAGCAAGAAAAACAAGGGCTGAGGGAACATGTTTAGTAAGACTTCAGAAAATGTACACATTATTTTTACAAACTGCTACTTAGGGACTTCATTAATCTATTCCACGCCACTCTCATTCATCTATTTTATTCTTTTTTATGCTGTTTCCTCTCACCAACTTCTTTCTCTTTTGATTCATCCTTTGATATAATAGGATTCAGCTACAGCTGTTTTTCAGCTACAATTATTTTTCTTCAATATGTTTAAAACCACATGCTACAGAAGCCGAGGCTAGACCTATGTTCTGAAGCTTTAGCGGGATAACAGTTTTGTGTTGTTTTCATGTTTTTAGCTTCCGTTTCCATCCATTATATTTATTTCTACTCTCCAAAGTGGAAACATTTAAAAGTTTTCAAATTAAAAGTGGTTTTCTGGGATTCCCACAGCCTCCAACTAGCTCACATTAATTTGTCACAGAAGTTGTCAACATGGCTTTCTTTTTGGTGTGTTGACTACCCAGATGCTTCTTTAATCTTATTTCATTCCATGAATTCATTTAGTACACATTGGTTTAGTGATTCCAATATGTAAGTCACTGTACTAAATGCTAGATGCTTTAGGACAAGATAAAGGTTATATTAAGAACCCTTCCATGTATTCTCCTATGAAGTTCTTTATAAGTTAAGTAACTACTTCACTGTAGAAGACTCTTGACAGTCCCTCAGATAGCAAGATGATCAAACCAGTCAATCCTGAGGGAAATCAACCCTGAATACTCACTGAAAGGACTGACGCTGAAACTGAAGCTCCAATACTTCGGCCACCTGATGTGAAGAGCTGACTCACTGGAAAGGACCCTGATGCTGGGAGGGATTGGGGGCAGGAGAAGGGGACGACAGAGGATGAGATGGTTGGAGGGCATCACCAACTCGACGGACTTGAGTTTGAGCAAGCTCTGGGAGATGGTGATGGACAGGGAAGCCTGGCGTGCTGCAGTCCATGGGGTTGCAAAGAGTCGAACATGACTGATACTGAACAACAGCTACTACTTCACAGGCAGCGGTGAACACTTTAAACAATTATCTCTTTTTACTCCTCACAATATTCTAGTATTATCACCACTTTACTGACTCAGAAAAAAAAAAAAAAGCCATTCGCCAAAGGCCACAGAGTTAGCCAGAATTTGAACTCAGCTCAGCTAGGCCCTACCACTCCATGATATAAAATCCTTCCAGTGCACTGGTTTAGCTTCTGTTCCCAGCTTTGGTCTTCCAAGTAAAGCTTTTTGCAGTTCAACACAAAGATCTTTCCTATTATTTAAACTGTTCTTCATTCCGTTCTTTTTTGACATCTGTCATGGGTTGAATTCTGTCTCCACAAAATACATAGGTCAAAGTCCCAACCCCAGAACCCCATATCAAGACCTTATTTGGAAATAGAATTATTCTATATATAATTAATTTGGACACAGAGACAGATATGCATACAGGGAGAACATCATGTCGATTGGAGTTATGGTGTCACAAACAAAGGAACATCAAGATTGCTGGCAAACCTCAGAAGTTAAGAGAAAGGCATTGACAAGATTCCCCCCCTTAGCAGTAACCAGTCCTGCTGATACCTTGATTTCAAACTTCCTGTCTTCATAACTATGAGAAAATAACTTTGTTGTTTAAGCTAACAGTTTGCCATACTTTGTTAAGGCAGCCCTAGCAAACTAATACATCTACACTTAGATGATTCAGAAACTCAGATTTCTACTGCGGTCTCTTTTTCTGCCTGACACTGCAATATTCCCTTTCTCTATGTGACTTTTTACATGATGAAGGTAGAACCAGTGGTATCATTGCCAAATGTGAGATGTCAGGAGTTATCTTTGAAATCTTGACCTCCCTCCCACATTTGGGCAATCATCCAAATGGCTGACGGGTTAGAAGCATCAGCTTTGAAGTCAACTGGGCTCAAACACCAGTTGCCACATTTACTAGCTGTGTAGCTTGGGAACTCCTTATGCCTAAGTTTCTTTCCCTATTAAAAGGGCTAACACCACCACTACCACCTGAAGTTTCAATGATACTTAAGGGAGAAAACATAATAATTAGTACATAAACTGACATCTAAACCAAATTACCTATTATCATTAATGTTTCTAAAACACACAAACTTTAGAATTTATTTTTCATAGGTATTTCAGACACATATTTGTGTACATTATTCAAGCCAGGTATAATCTGCTGGTATGAGCGTGACTCTAGCTATTAACTCCCCTGAGGCCTTCAGATGTCACCAACTTTGGCTCAAATCTTAATCTTACCACAGATATGAGAGCAGCAGGAATAAATATACTCATCTTTATAAACTGTTCCCCCCCCCCCCAAAAGCTCAATAATTAAGTGAGTAAGTGAACAATTTTTTAGGATGAGCTATGGATGGAAATAAGTAGGTTCAACATTTATACAACAAAGCTTGAAAGTTAATACTGAACAACAGGTATTAAAATTCCAGTATATCACTATTCTGGCTAACTCTACCTCACACTCTGAACATGTTACTCATTTTTTTTTTTTTTCACAGTAGTCAAGAATTTAATGTTATCTGTCTGTTCTTCGTTGTTCGCTAGATGCATTAATGCTAGCACCTATCAAACGCTTAATAACTGCTGTCTGGGCTACTTGTTAGAAGAGGAATTTAGAACACAAGAAAAAGGACTGTACTGATGACATGAGGCTGTATTTCATGTATTAGCGTTGGAAGTGCCGGTGGGGGAATGGTCAGTCAACGCAAAATTCAGAATATTGCTTTCCGAGAAAGTCAAAGTTAAAACTGACTTCTCAGAGAAGATTCCACTAACTCCGCCAGTCCTGGGAGGCGAAATTAACGCCGGATTTAACAAAGACTACGTTTTCTTCCCTGTATTCCCAGACCCCGTCCCTATGTTTGGTACACTGTGTTTCAAATGCACCTGCTGAATCCCGATTTGGGCGGGATTACGAATCCACGGGGCAATTCAGTGTTAAAAAAAACCCAAAAACAAACCCAAATCCTAAAAACAACCCCCCCCAAACCAAAACTTCTTTTAGAACCAACTACATTAGGAAACCGTAACCAATCACTAGGCTGGCCAGGGTTTTCACTTAACACTGGTCAGGACAGTGGAATTTGCGATGTGCTTCAGAAGCAGCGAAAACGTGTTGGCTGTCGTTTCATAAAAACACACAGACACACACGCACGCGCGCGATCACCCACAGACTGACAAATTCACGAACATTCAGAGTGACTCAGAAACGAAGCGAGAGAGGGTGCCGCTCGGGGAGGCCCAGTTAGCGGGTCGACAGGAAATTACACCTAGGGCGTAGAAAGGGTTAAAATTAGTCTTCAGTCTCAGCCGGGGCTGCAGGGGCTCCGGGAGCTTTACAAGATCGCGCGGACAGGAGCGCCTGGCCCTTCTCGCGCTCCGTAGAGGCTCTCGGGGCCTCTGCAGGCCGCGCCTCCGGCGGGAAATGACGTTAAGAAGCTGCCCGCGTTAGTGCCTGTTTCGTGAGCCAATGACCGGCCGAGCAGCGTCAGAAAGTTAGCAGGAGTCCTGTCTCAGGACCGCCTCAATCCGGAAACAGAAATTCTCCAGGCCCGGCATTGCCAGAGCCAGCTCTTCCATAGAAGGGAGTGCGCGTGCGCCCAGGGGTCCTGGGAAACCCTTAAATACCGTCATGCGGGCGCGTTCGTTCTCTTTCCCTGCCGCCGCGGAGCCGCGCGGAGGCGGAGGCTCGGGGTGAGTTAGGCAAAGTAGAGGTGTTGGTTATGCAGCGTGGCTGCATTTTATTTGGAGTTGGCGTTGAGTATGTGGGGCTAATCGGGGTCGTTTCTTTACCTAACTTATTGCTGTTTGTTTTGCAGTGCATTCAAGATTCGGCTCCACCCGTAACCCACCGCCATGGCCGAGGAAGGGTGAGCCCAGGGCTGGGTGGTGGGGCGGGCAAGGCGTGGGCCTGGACCCGGTAGCGTGGTTTCTAGTTGTGCCGTCAAGTCGTAAGCTCACCTGGCTTACCTTGCTGATGACTGCCGTATCCAAGGCGTTAGATGGTGGGCGAGAATTAAAATTTTAAATTTCTGTCTTTTAGCATTGCTGCTGGAGGTGTAATGGACGTTAATACTGCTCTGCAAGAGGTGCTGAAGACCGCCCTCATCCACGATGGCTTAGCACGTGGAATTCGCGAAGCCGCGAAAGCTTTAGACAAGTACGTGTATCAGTCTCAATACTGTGGGGTGTTGGAACCGGAACAAAACTGCAGCCGAGGGAAGAAAGCGTGAAGTTTCATGGTGTTAGCACAAAAGTTCTGAATGACATCCGTTCTACAGGAAACATAGGAAAAGGTATCAATTCAGAACTCTAATGGCCCGCTGAGTGTGTGGGTTTTGAATGGGGATGAACGTTTGATTCTTGAAGTAAAACTACAGTGTTTGAATGATGACTTAAGCTGTCGGATACCCCTTCACTCCTTCTATGAGTGAAATCTCATAGTCTGACAAACCTGTAGCTTTGGGGGCTAATTTCACTGTTAGTTACGGAAGAGATGGGAACCTTCATTTTGCACTTTGGAGACTTAAACCACTAAAGTACTGTGGCAGAAACATTTAGGTTTAGCATGAAGTTAGTAAGAGCAGCAGCTGTAGAGGTCAGTGTGGATGAGAAATACTTGTAAATTTACTCAGTGAGGTCTTTGGGGTGGTTAAAACAGTTGCTATATGTGAAATTTAGAATTTTACAAGTTATTGAAGATTAGGTGGTGGTTCTATCGATGGGAGTAAGGAAATAATATGCTTTCTGGCAGCTATGTCAAACTGAAGTTGTGTTCTCCAATGCCTGGTTAGGTTTTTGCCAGTATCCAGTGCAAAGAGAATTCTCTTAGAGATTGCAGGTAGATTTAGACCCAGGTTTCAGCTTCTGCTGTTGGGTTTTGCATTTCAGGCGCCAGGCCCATCTGTGTGTGCTTGCATCCAACTGTGATGAGCCTATGTATGTCAAGTTGGTGGAGGCCCTTTGTGCTGAGCATCAGATCAACCTGATTAAGGTAAGTTACTCCTTGGATTTAGCTTTTGTGAAAGCCAAATTAGCTTATTGTAAATTAGGCCAGTTACAGACCTGTGTCCACATAAAGGCTATCCATAATGATTTTTGTCATACCAGAGAAAGTTTGTAAAGACCTTTTCTGCAGGTCTGAAAAGCATCACAAACTTGGCGTTTGTTGGCTATGCTAAAGCTAGTTAGGGAAGCATTTTTATTCCTGCAGATTTAAATGCTGCTTTTACGTTGATACAGAATAACCTGCATTAGGGTATTGATAGGTTTCTTGGGGCTGTACATGATGACAACTGGCTCCCTCTACTGAACCGCGGTGAGGAAACTGCCATGTCACCCTATCTGACTCCAGCCGCCTTTCAGCTAGTGTATTGTCAGTAGTATTAGTGCCTACTAGTGTGGTGATTTGTTTTCGTTATTATTCCCCTAACAGGTTGATGACAACAAGAAACTAGGGGAATGGGTAGGCCTCTGTAAAATTGACAGAGAGGGAAAACCCCGTAAAGTGGTCGGTTGCAGTTGTGTGGTAGTTAAGGTAAGTTGATATTTATGTCTGGGATAAATGGACTGGGTAACCATGCCTAACACGGGATATGTATTAATGTGTATTGGGATTTTACATTACCATGCAAAACTTTTAGATCTTAAAAGTGATCGAGGGTTCATTTACAAAGTATGACTATTATATTTTGTGGTTATATTTTTTGTCCCATCCTTGTGTATATTACAAACACAAACATGGTAAAATTGTCAGAAATGACACATGTGGAATTTTGTGTGAATTTTTGGATGAGTTTTATGTAGCTACCTTCTGTTCAAGTGACATTAGTGTCTCAGAGATGATTGTTTTTCAGTGTGTTAAGTCATGCAGTTAGCCTACCAGGCTCCTCTGTCCATGGCATTCTCCAGGCAAGAATACTGGAGTGGCTAGCCATTCCCTTTCGGGGGTAATCCTGACCCAGGGATCAAACCCGGGTCTCCAGTGTCATGGTCAGATTCAAAACAAGCAAAAACATCTTAGAGATTGATTCTGATATTGAAAATGAAAATCATGGTGCTGGATAATACAATTGTATCAGATATAAATATTGAATGTAATAGTTTTCAGAGTGTAAATGAAATGACAATTTTTGGTCAGGCCACAGGCGTTAGTTTCAGCAAAAATCCCCTGGTCAATAATGAGTTAACCCTGTAATGAGTCAAAAATCACTTAAAAGCAAATGGTGTAATTCTCAACAGATGTAGAGTCTTTCTTACAGGAAAAGGAAATAAGCCATAATTAAGCCAGCCAAAGAATCTGCTTACCTGAATGTGTTTCTGCAGAAATCTAGAAAATGCTGGCAATAGGAAAGCCATGTTACGAGCCTTAAAGACATTGAGGTCATTAAGGTCCCTGAAAATGGCTACAAGGCATTTGAATGGTGGGGAATACTTCTGCTGTTTTTTTTTTTTTGGTTTTGTTTTTTTTTTTTTTTAAAGCTTCACTGTAACTAGTAGTGCTAACAACTTGGGAGTTTGTAAATTTTAGTAAAATCACATTTGTTTTTTAGGACTATGGCAAAGAATCTCAGGCCAAGGATGTCATCGAGGAGTACTTCAAATGCAAGAAATGATGAAATAAAAAACTGAGCTCTTGTTTTTCATCTCTGGCTTTTTATTTGGGGCAGTAAAATTGGTGTGTTAATGAAGGACAAAAGATTCATTGCAAAATAACTGGATGCATCCTGTTTGTCCTGGTTTCTAAGTGAAAGCATTTTTCCCGACCAGTAAGTAATTTCAGTTGGCAAGTAGAAGAGCCCAAGTGAAGATAGGCTTGGTGATGGTCAGGGTTTTCTTGAGTGGATATTTATGACTGATAAGCCAAACTGTAACCTAGAAAAGTGAACTGGACAAATCAGCAAAGTGCAAAGGGGACTGGATAGGATTTAGGCTGTGGGGCTTTTGTACATGCCCGTTAGGGTAGATCAGGGTTTCTTTAAATATCAGGCACAGAAACATGCTTCCAGGTACTCAAGTCCCCAAAATTCTCAGAGGTAATGGTGACTGTGCTTGAAGCCTGAGTCAAGTTGAGATAGGAGGAATATGAAATTCTCTCACAGATAACCAAGTGGGGTACTTTGAACTTGCCTTAATTTACCAGTCTATGCAGTGACAGGGCACATGGGAAAAGTAATTGTAGTTTACATGTCTTAATAAATTCTCTGCATTTGGTGCCATTTGAGTGTGTTTATGCAGTGGGAAAGCCATATTTCTATTTGATCTTTTATGGGAAGTAGTTTAGTTCAGGCTCGGAAAAATTGAACTACTGCAGTGTGCATTTTCATACTGACTCACTGGCCCATCTTGAAATTAGTGCTAGGAAGGCTTTGTTGGCTTTCGAACTCAGCTCATTCAGTTGTGTCTGACTGCAGTCCCATGGACCGCAGCACACTAGGCTTCCCTGTCCATCACCAGCTGTCCGTCCATCCCTTGCTCAAGGGACCAGAGTTTGAGCAAACACCATGATGGTCAGAAGCCTGGCGAGCTGCAGTAGACGGTGTCGCAGAGTTGGACAGGACTCAGTGACTGAACAACTGAATTTTGTCCCTTTGTGTAAGAGTAAGGGGCTTCCCTGGTGGCTGAGCTATAAAGAGTCTACCTACCTTGTGGGAGACCTGGGTTAGATCCCTGAATTGGGAAGATTCCCTGGAGAAGGGAAGGGCTACCCACTCCAGTCTTCTGGCCTGGAGAATTCCATAGTCTGAGCAAGGCAGGCTAGTCCACGGGGTTGCAGAGTTGGACATGACCATGACTTTGAAGAGCTAGAGGAAGGGCTATTGATCCAGACTGAGTAGCTTTACTAGGCTCTGCACCAAGCAACCAGCTTGTGTCCCCAAGCCGGAGCCCTGAGGTTCCTCTGCTTCCCTCTGCCTTGTTGCACGGCCCATAGACTCCAGGTTTCAATGGCCCCAGTGTTGGATCCACACTGCCCGGTTGCAGAGGAATGATGTTCTTTATAACCTGTTTTCTCTCTCCTGAAGTGCATCCTTTAAAACCCAGCTCTAAGAATTGGAACTTGTGACTTCTGGTTGTGACATGTCTGTAGTTGATATGAAAATGAAGTCCTTCAGTCGTGTCCGACTCTGTAACCCCATGGACTGTATGTAGCCCATCAGGCTCCTCTGTCTGTGGGGTTTTCCAGGCAAGAGTACTGGAGTGGGCTGCCATTTCCTTCTCCAGGGGATCTTCTCAACCCGGGGATTGAACCTGGGTCTCCTGCATTGCAGACGGGAAACTTTACCGTCTGAGCCACCATGGAAGTCCGGTTTTACGTGAGGGAGCTCATCCATCCTAAAATGTCAGGGCAGAAGCAGTGTCTTCAGTGGGGAAGATGGCATTACCAAAGGAATTCAGGCCAGTCCATTACACAATGCTGTTTTTATCTCCCAGGGACAGTGAGACTCCCAGTTGACTTGAGCTGCAAGAAAACCTCCATACCGGTTTTTTTCCTGTTCTAATTTTTTTGGTCTGGTCCTGATTTTATTAAAATATCTAGCATGTGTGTTTTTGGTAAGCCACTTCAAATTCTTACCAAAGAACCACAAGGACATCCATAGAAAAACTGTAAAAACACTATCAGGTTGATACCTCTTGAGGCAATGAAACCACTAGATAGGCAGAGGTGTTACAAACCCTGGAAACGTGGAAATATCTGTTAGTCTTACTGAAGACTAATACGGTGCTTGAATTTGCTTTATTTTTTTTTTTTTGTAGATGAGTACAAAGAGCTGGGCTCTAGGAAAATGTTAGGCACAAGCAGGATTTGAATGCACCCTACACTTGATCGATAGTGGGAAGAGGTATTTTAACCAAGGAGGGGAAATAAGATCTTGGTCTTCATTCTAGGCTGAGGATGGGGCAGGATGATGGCACAGGGGTAGGGCATTGTCCCAGCTGGGGTCCTCGTGAAGCTCAATCTGCAAGGCGGAGTTTGCAGCAGTGATACCCAAGCGCAATGGAGGTGTCATGGCTGGGCTGTAGAGGTGCCCCAAAGGCCACCACATCTTCCCATCCTCCCGCGAGAACCTGTTGGGTGAAGTCTGAATCGATTCAGGTGGCCAGGTGCTGGGGGTAGAGGGGTAGTTGGCGATCAAAGTCGAAGGTGATTTTCCCAGAAGGTGATCAGAGTTTGGGCTACATAAAATATCAGTGTTCAGAAGGACTGGTGGTGCTGTTGCTCTCGGCAAAAATTTCAACCCTTTTAAAAAAGCACGGCTAACACTTCAGATGGCATGCTGCTAAGTCGCTTCAGTCGTGTCCGACTCTGTGCGACCCCGTAGACGGCAGCCCACCAGGCTCCCCCATCCCTGGGATCCTCCAGGCAAGAACACGAGTGGGTTGCCATTTCCTTCTCCAATGCGTGAAAGTGAAAATGAAGTCGCTCAGTCGTGTCCGACTCTTGGCGACCCCATGGACTGCAGCCCACCAGGCTCCTTCGTCCATGGGATTCTCCAGGCAAGAGGACTGGCGTGGGGCGCCAGTGCCTTCAGATGGCATAGGCACACCTAAATTAATGCGTTATCACGTGTGAGATACTTAAGCTTGTTACCCAAAACCTACAAGGCCGAGTCACAGTCTGCTGATTCGAATTTCATTGCAACCTGGGTTTTGCTTGAAAAGTCTTAGAAATGAGGGAGGTGGGTTACCCTGAGTTTTTAAGACCTGCACTAAAATGGAGAGTTTTCTAAGCTCTCTCCTAGTTTGTATGAAGCGTACCTTCCTTAAGAGTGTTGACTTATGTTCAGTGACTACCTTCATCACATACATCCCTAATTTGTTTTCAGTGGCACATTGGCTTTGGGAAGGGAGTGGACAGGAGAAGAAACTGAAGTGTTTTTGTAGGTAGAAGCTGAGCCTCAAATTTACTGTCAGGGAACTAAACTGGGTTGTGAAACGTGAAGATAGAGACTGGTGGTTATTCTGTGGCTCCGCCAACCTGGAAGATTCTGTTAACCTTGCATTTTCTGATGATAAAGGGTACATCTTCTTAGTGCGATTTTACTGTGCTATAAGGACAGAATGGAAGGGCATTTGTCAGTATATTTTTAAGCAATATTCAGAAAATGTACAGTAAGAGCACATTTTGTAAAAATTAAAAAAAAGAAAGGATTATAAGGGCACATCCCCGCAGAAGAGTTATACATCAAGGTTTTAATGGTTGTTTCTGGAAAGATGGGTGTTTTGCTTCTTTTGCTTTTTTTTCCCTTTAATGTGCATTGCATTTTTAGTAAGAAAAAATTCTTGAAGAAATGAAAGAATGGTACAAGACTTTCTTAGGGTTAATTTTAAGTAGCATTAATATAAAGCTTTAGCGATTTTTTTATGTTTTGTGAACACGTGGTTTCTAATAGTAAAAATAGCACTTGGATGCATCAGGACAGGTTTAAAAGACTGAATTCAGACCTGGCCAGCAGAGGGCGCTAAGAAGCTAGTGTCAGAGCGACCTATCCGTGTGAAGATAAGCAGAGACTATACTGCAAGCTCCAGGTAGAAAAAGAGTCTTCTCCCACCCCTGTAAAATTGTTGGGCTTCAGTGTACTATTTCTGGTTGCGCTTGCTTTTTTGTCTTGATATTGCAGAATCCACACTCCCTAGCTGGGGAGGTCAATAGTGGTGACTAACTACAACTAAGAAATTGAAACTCTACTTGTTCCTAGAGGAAGAGGTTTTGCTCTATGATAGTCGATTGTATATTAAGCCTCTTTCTCTGCCACTATACCAAGAATTTATCTGAAGCCACCTGAAAGCCACAAGGTTTCAGAGCAGGCCTATTCTTAGAAATGGGCATAATTTCGAAAGCATCAAAGTCACAGCTGTACTCTGGATTATAATAGAAGGTATAGCTCCATGGAAGCACTGACTTTGCTCTGAACTGTATCTCTGGTGCCTAGAATAGTGCTTGGTGTGGTAGGCACTCAAATATTTTCTGAGTAGATTTGAACTGCCAATTTATGTTTAGTTAATTTGAGGGTTCTCTTCATAGGCTTAAACTCCTCAACTTAACTTAAACTCCTCATTTTTGACACTTTAGTTTCTTATGTTTTTTTTTTTTTTTTTCTGGTAACAGAAATGACTCCCGAGTTGGGCCTCTTCTAGACTAGGATGGTGCCAAATTGTCTGAACTTCCCCTGTCTCCAACTCTCCTGTAGGGAGCAGGGCAGAGAAACATATCCTATCACAATATGGGGTACATGGCTCTAAGAGTCTGAAAAAATAATATTAAAAGCTATTATGAGACCCGGGAACAGTAAAAAGCACATGAGTTCAGGGAAACTATTTTTACACTGCAGTAATTTCTTTTTGAAGCCTGTTTATTGAGACACATGCCAACAGCACAGTATTGTACAACTGATGTGAATTAAACCGTACACAAATGTAGTATTTGTCTTTTTATTTTTCCTTCTCTCAACTGCCCCCAACTAAAATTTACAAACAGATGTAAAAATCCCGTTTGAACCTGGTTGGCTTGTTAGAGAAATACGGGGTCAAAGGCTTGTGATATTTTGCAGGGCTAACACCAGGTTAAAAAGAGCAAAATGCACATAAAAAAATAAATATGAGATCCGTAAGGGGAAAATAAAGTATTAACATACAAAACGCTGCAAATTAAAAATCCTGTCTTCTCTTTTAGATTTGATGCTTGGATATACTTTAGTGAGTTCCAGGGGTCAGCAGATGTGTGGCTAAATGGGTGTGTGTTGTGTCTTGCTGGGAGGTACCTACCCACACATGGATCATAAAGCGATACAGTTATGCCATTATTTTAGTAGGGAGTATACAGGTATAATTTTAAAGAAGAAATAAAACCTTTTCTACCCCCATCCACAAGCTGCATTTTGAAATAAAATAATCCAGTTCAAAATTTGATTCCAGATTTCTGTCATGTAAAGAGTCTAGAAATTTTATTTTCAAGAAAATATGAAAATGATAATGCAGATGACGTGAATGTGCAGAAGCAAAGTTCAAAGCCCTATGTAGAGAGGAAACTGAGGTTTTTTTAGATTTTTAAATAACTGGTCAAGGCATAAAACTTGTGCTTGTTATTACCTTTATTATTGGCTGCCTAGCGTTGCTGTGTAAAGTGAGGCTCATTCAAAGTGTCCCAGGCTGTATTATTGCCCCGTGGAGTCTTGCTAATAGACTGCAGGGCAGATGGAGGTTTAGCTGACATTCGGTTACAGTTTGAAACTATCCTTTTGGGTGGTAGTAAAAATAAGACAGGTTAAGAAATGAGCTGCTCTCCAAAGAAACTAATGTGTTTTGGTAAAACTGCTGAGGACCTTTCTCTTATCAGGCTAGTAGAACAGTGGACAACAGCATTTTCTTTAATGAAGCAGAAACCTGCCTGTTGGATGAATCTCAGGACTCTCCATTTTCAAGTAAGAGTACAGGTTATTTGTGGCAAGTGAAGGTAACATTTTTAAAGCAAGCCGTATTTCTGAGGGATGCAGGAGAGAAGAAGGCAGAGAAAGACAAGACTGGAGAGGAGTGATGGGCGGGTGGAGAAGAAGACAGAAAGGAAGAGAGATGGAAGGAGGGAGATCTGGGGAGGGGAGAGGGAGAGAGAGAGAAATGATGCATATTCGGGTTATTATGAACTAGTTAAAAAGATTTATTTATTCTACACATTTTCTTCAGTTAAAAAAGTGAGAATGTCAACATTCACCTTTGATTTTAGAAGGTCAGCATTCACTTAACATTAGAAATCATTAGTTGAAAATAAATATAATTTCGTTACGTATTAACTGAGCAGTCACACTTCCATTGCATCGGGTAGAGCCCCAGTAGTTACTTTCCCTGGTGAGTCTCAGCTGAAATGGTATCTGTGCCCTTTAATCATTGCCAGTCCCCAGACTTGTCCTTATATGTTGAAATTTTTTCTCAGCAGCAAAGTAAAATATTTTGCTCTACTTAGACAGTTCAACTCTGCCTTCCTAGTAAGGCATTCACAGTTGGTGATTATCAACCAGTTTGGATAAGAGATGCAAAGTCTTATTTATTGCTTTATCTAAACTGGGAAATAACCAAAGAAAAATTTCCCCAACATATAAACAACATGTAACAAAAGCAAAACCCCTATGTAGCATTGAGTGGAGCAGCATGTAAACTGTTCCTTACCCCTGTAATTCTATGATTCCTTGATTTCTGCTTTGGTATTTTGATAAAGTTAAACAACTGTGAAAAAATACAGACATTTCTTTTATCTTGACATTTTGCTATCCTAGGCAATTCCCAAACTGCTTCATGTTTCATTTTAGTCCTTTGAAGAGGGTCTAACAGGAAAGGGTTCTTATGTAATTCTGGGTTCTGGATTCTATTTAAGATGAATCATTTAGTGTAAAAAAACATATTTCTATAATATCTATCATGATTACCTCTCAGCTTATTTCTAAATGATACAAAATTTAGGGAATTAGACAAAGTCTTCTATTTAATGGCACAAGTGATATCCTTTAATATGATCATCTAAACTAATCATTAATGGTGACTGTGGTAAATTATTCTCTAGAGTTAGTAGCATCATTACTGGCTGTGTTATTTTCTAGAAGTAACTGTGTATGCTCACCAAAATGTGGCCTTGCTACTTTCTTCCTGTATTTCTGGAGAAGATGCTCTGTCTTGACCAGAGAGAACTGAGCTGGGAATTTAGGCCTGAAGTCTCCCACTGCAGACTCTACTTGCAGTTAGAACCTGAATTTTTTCAGTTGGAAAGGCCTGAAAAATGATCTCATTTGGTTCCCTCATTTTCCATCTGAGAGGACAGAGCCCCATATCCCAGGATATGCTCCAAGAAGCCTTTGGAGATGTGGCTAAACTGATGATAGGAATTGTCATTTTGTTGAAGATTAAAATATTCTCTATTTAATATATGTGGAAGGAATATACTTTGTAAATTGATACAGTTGTATTGGTGAAGACTATCAGGGATGAGGACCATAAACATACTATGAGTCCAGAAACTCTGTTTAGTGCCTGAAAAATAAGCTACAAGGGCAATTTGTTAGCTTCCACGGAGGTGTGTACGAATGTGGAAGAATGTCTTTTACAAAACCAATATGTACAAGCATCATCTCCCTCAGGCCACCATTTGCACTCTGCACTTCAAGTCTGTGCAGTACTTTCCTGATCTGCACTTGTTTAGGCCACCAGCAGTGATATAGAACAATGGAGTCTCCTGAATTAGGGGCTTAACAACAGAATCCTTGTTAGGCCCTTAATACACAGGTGAACTAGCAGATTCAAGGATGTGCCTTTAAAGAGAAGGAAAGACAAGGGGAGCCATTTGTCCAGAAATGAGTGATGTGAAGACCTGCCTGAAGGTGAAATCGTGAGACAGTATTTTGCAAAAGATTACAGCTAGTTCTTTGCCATCAAATAAAGTAAAAAATTAATGTAATTTTTGAAAGCAGTTATAAATAAAGGAATATTGCTATCTATAATTGGTTGTTAGGGGAATTGGACTTTTAAAAAATAATCCAGGATTAGATATCCATTCTATAGTGTTGACAGAATGTTGCTAATGTTTACAGAGAAGAAACTGCTTTTTAAAGATATGTAAGATGAATGAGCATAAGACATGGATTCTCATGCTAGACTAACATGCAGTTCCTGTCCACAAAAATCTGGAGAGACAACTGCATTAACATGCCAGTTATTGATTTGTAGTGATAACAAGAGCAGAAGAAAAACTATTTTTTTGAGATATGGAATTCTAGTGGATATGTTTTCAGGTTCTGAAAATTAGAGACAAAAAGAACCTTTTGAAAAGTGCCTTTATTTTCTTGTATATGTGCTTTGGTGAAATTCCAGTGTAAATTCTGTCGTTGTTAGCTTTTGTCTTTCACTTCCTTGCTTCCCTTTGAGTGTTGCTAAATTTGGATTCATTGGAGAGAAATAGAATGCCTTAGCCAATATTCCAATTTACCATACATGATTGTTATTCTTAATATTTTAAAATGTTTTATTTATGTTTACATTGTACAAAATAGATCATTAAAATTTAGGTAATATGAAAACCATATTCAAAAAAATCAGAGCTATTAATTTAATGTTTAGATAAAGACTTCAAAACTTCTCAGGAATAGCTTCTATATAAAACACACCAAATTTAAAATTATGATAGCGTTGCCATCTTGAATAAGATTGGTTTTAATTTACTGGCTGAAAAACACTTTATAAAGGAGCCAACAATCTCTAGCTCTCCACTTTGCATTCCTTTCGAGGGTCATTTCAGGACATTCTGCGCAGTGACCAGAAGGGGGCAGCATGACCTCGGCTGTGGGAAAAGCTGCGCAAACAGCGCTTTCTGAACCGAGAAGGCGGGGAGCTGACGAGGAGCAGAGTTACAGCAGCAGGTGCTGCGGGGTGTCTATCAAGCAGGATACACAGGAAACAAATGTGAAATAAAACTGTTTAATGCCTCTGAATGCTGCGGATTTTTACGCATATTTTCCAGAGCAATCGCCCCTTCCCTTGTAAAAATGAAATGGGTCAGATGTTGAGATTTTTATGGGATTTAGAAAGCTGTACATGCCTAACTAAGACCTTGTCTCCCCAGCTGGGGGATTTCTAATCTCTATTTTTTTTTTTCTTATGGAATCGTAATTTTCTAAGAGCAGTAGACTCATCTGCCTTATTTCTTCTCAAATTTCTAAAGTGATCTTAATAATAAGGAATAAGAAACCCAGATCTCAGGCTGAAAAAATTACATATTTGCATATAAACTATTACTGTCTGTTTTGTTGCAATATTAGTACAGGAGAGAAAAGATTAGATTGATAAATCTCTGGACCTCAAGATCTTAAGACCTCAGCTTCTATTTAGTATTTAGTATCCAGCTGCCCTTGAGGGGACAGCTTCCAGGGAATACAAGCCTGCAGTGTGCAACTGGGATATATTTTGCCAAAATACATATATATCAATATCTATTTCTCCGTATATCTATATCTATCTATCTATATACATAAATTTGCATGTGTGTAAAGAACTTGTATACTTTCTTAGCTTCTTTTAGGAAATTTAACCACAGCTAATTACCATGTATTGGTTTTCAGAAAAAGAGGAGAAAATGAGGGCTGAAATTGAGAAATTTTCTTGCTACTTATGTTAGGTCTTTACTCTGGTTAGAAAAGAAAAGATTCAAAGGATTATTTTACATTGGTGAGTTGCATCCCAGCCTCAACTTTCATTTAAAAATTCTATATTCTTTAAAGTTTCAGTTAGGAGATATTTCCCAAAAACCTTACCTCTGAAATATGGATTTCTGTTGCTCATTTTCATTTTTAATTTCCTTTTGTCTGCATATAATCTGCTTTGGGTAGTGCTTGCCTTTCCCCCACCCCGGCCCCATTTTGAGAAAGCAACCCTTCCTTAATGGCATAAATTTGACTTGGGTGTTCTCAATAGAATATTTTAATAATATGTTCATTTTTTCCATTAAAATCTTGGGTTAACAAATGCATAAATATTGTATTTATGGATTCAACAGGTGAACTTGAAATCTAGTTTACCGCTTGGCAGCTAATATCATTGGCAGGATTACTTTATCAGAAATGATGACTTGAGTGTGAATTTGAATAAATGAAAACCATAGACATTTAATCATAATGCGGTCAGAGGTTTATCCTGGCTTCCACACTTAGTGTGTGTGCTCTGAGCTGTGTCTGACTCTTTGCACCCATGGACTGTAGCCCTCCAGACTCCTCTGTCCATGAGATTTCTCAGTCCAGAATGCTGGAATCGGTTGCCATTTCTTCCTTCCGGGGCTCCTTCTGAGCCAGGGATCAAACCTTCGTCTCCTGCATTGGCGGACGGATTCTTTACCACTGAGCCTATACTTAGTAGGGAGGGAATATCTGATTTTAAAACCCATTCCACCTTTCTTTTTCAATATGCTGGGTCTCCTCATTAAATAATTGTAAACAAAGTCCCTGGTACTAATTTTCATCCCTTCTGACATATGAAGAATTTAAAAATGGGATTTGACAGGTTTTTGGTGTTTTTGTAAGGCTGATGTCTGGGCATCAGATTGGTTAGTACAGGCTGTTATAGTGTTCCTACCAATCCACTTGATAAGGGTATTGCAGTGAGCGCGTGTGCACACACACACACACACACACACATACACACAGTGATTGCTTAGCCCACACTGGCTTTATGGTCAGTGGTTGGGGTGGAGGCTTGGGGGTGAATCCTGGTTTCGCTGGTTAGTTATTACGAGATGCTAGAAAAGTCATTTAGTTTATTTAAATCCCAATTTTTTCCTCTAAAATAGAAATACTATTACTGTTTCATAGTTTTGTGTGTACGTGTGAGTGTGAAGATTAACTGAGAAAGTACACGTAAAGTGCTTAGTTTAGTGTCTAGAAGATAAATGATGGTGGTTATTATGATGATAAAGAATTATCACAGCAGATTTGAATACATATAAAAGGTATAATCAGACTACTTTTTCCTTGCAAATCCCTAACCTACATAAAGATAGCTTTAAGATCTGTTAAAAACTTGGATATCCTCTAAGGAATAGGTTATAACTTATCGTTACACAGTGCTTGAGACAATATATTTGTGTAACCTTCTCAGAAAAGTTTTATAAATAGCTTTCATAGGCCATGGATTTTATTAGGGTCCTGTTCCTAAGGGATTCATAGAAGCTGGTCTGAAGACTGTTTAAAAAGATTATAGAAAACTGTTCTGCCCAGTGGGAGTTTATGTCTGTTCAGGCTTCTATTCTTGGCTTCAGCTCCCAACTGGCTTTGTACCTCCATAGACAACATGCGTGTTGAGTTAAGAGCGTTGGTTGTGGTCATTTGGAACTTTTATTCTGAACAGTATTTCCCAAACAAGAAAATTTTGCTCGTACTAACATACTGGATGTTTAACACAACGTGTTCACTTTATTTCTGTGGAATTACTCTGTTGTTGTTTTTGCCTAAGAAACAAAATAAGTATTTTGAAAATCTTGGTCTTTTCCTTGAAAACCCTTTGACTTTGGGTCCTTTGTTTGTTTGTTTGTTTTCAGTTACAGTTTAGGTCTTTGAGCAGAGAGGTCAGATAATCATGCTTCTTTCCCTGTCTTTCCTTCTGGTTGCCCCATTGTGCTGCCCACATTAGCTTATAAATTGCAGACTTGAGTAAGAGTTTTTTGAAGGTAGCAAACACTCTTCTTATGTACCTTCCCTAATGCCTGGTAAGATATTTTGTTCAAACGGTGCTTAAAAATGAAGATGTGACAGTGAACTGCAGTCATATTTTGTGTATTAGGGATATAAACACTGCCAAGAATGATTAGGCTGAAATGGAGGCTCTTTATTCTGGAAGGATGACAATTGAATACTATGATGGGGAATGCGTATGGTATAGATTAACCAACAGTCTTCCCATTATAATTTAGGCTAACTTAGAAAAGAAATAAAACAGAAAGCTACTTTATGTACTGAGTAGGTAATACGTAACTGCAAGTGGTGATATGGGCTGAGAAGAGTAAGTTTCGTTAAGTGTAGAGGCAAGTGTAGAAGGAATGGTTAACAGAGGCGGCAGCTCTTAACAAATCTCTGGGCTTTAAAGCTACCGTGAACTGCTGCCATCTTGGCAGTTCTACCAGGATTCAGTTCAGTCCAGTCGCTCAGTCGTGTCCAACTCTTCGTGGTCCCATGGCCGGCAGCACGCCAGGCTTCCTTGTCCATCACCAACTCCCAGAAAAGCATCAAAAGCATCAATTCTTTGGTGCTCAGCTTTTTTTATAGTTCAGCTCTCAATCCATACGTGACTACTAGAAAAACCATAGCCTTGACTAGACGGACCTTTGTTGGCAAAGTATGTCTCTGCTTTTTAATATGCTGTAAGGTTGGTTGTAGCTTTTCTGCCAAGGAACAAGTGTCTTTTACTTTCATGGCTGCAGTCACCATCTGCAGTGATTTTGGAGCCCCCCAAAATAAAATCTCTCACCGTTTCCATTGTTTACCCATCCATTTGCCATGCAGTGATAGGACTGGATGCCATGATCTTAGTTTTCTGAATGTTGAATTTTAAGCCAAAATTTTCACTCCCCTCTTTCACTTTCATCAAGAGACTCTTTAGTCTTTCTGCGAAAGACTAAAGTTCTTCTTTCTTCGAAGAAAGAAAGTTCTTCACTTTCTGCTGTAAGGGTGTTGTCATCTGTGTATCTGAGTTATTGGTATTTCTCCCAGCAATCTTGATTCCAGCTTGTGCTTCATCCAGCTTGGCATTTCTCATGATGTACTCTGCTTATAAGTTAAATAAGCAGGGTGACAATATACAGCCTTGATGTACTCCTTTCCCTATTTGGAACCAGTCTGTTGTTCCGTGTCCAGTTCTAACTGTTGCTTCTTGACCTGCATACAGGTTTCTCAGGAGGAGGTCAGATGGTATTCCCATCTCTTTAAGATTTCCACAGTTTGCTGTGATCCACACAGTCAAAGGCTTTGTTGTAGTCAGTGAAGCAGAAGTAGATGTTTTTCTGGAACCCTCTTGCTTTTTTGATGATCCAACGGATGTTGACAATTTGATCTCTGATTCCTCTGCCTTTTCTAAATCCAGCCTGAGCATGTAGAAGTTCACGGTTCATGTACCTTTGAACCTGTCTTGGAGAATTTTGAGCATTACTTTGCTAGCATGTGAGATGAGTGCAATTGTGCGGAGGTTTGAACATTCTTTGGAATTGCCTTTCTTTGGGATTGGAATGAAAACTGACCTTTTCCAGTCCTGTGGCCACTGCTGAATTTTCCAAATTTGCTGGTGTATTGAGTGCAGCACTTTGACAGCATCATTTTTTAGGATTTGAAATAGCTCAGCTGGAATTCCATCACCTCCACTAGCTTTGTTCATAGTGAGGCTTCCTAGGGTCTACTTGACTTCACATCCCAGGATGTCTGGCTCTAGGTGAGTGATCACACCATTGTGGTTATCTGGGTCATGAAGATCTTTTTTGTATAGTTCTTCTGCGTATTCTTATCGCGTCTTCTTAATATTTTCTGCTTCTGTTAGGCCCATATGATTTCTGTCCTTTATTGTGCCTATTTTCGCATGAAATGTTCCTTTGGTATCTCTAATTTTCTTGAAGAGACCTCTAGTCTTTCCTATTCTATTGTTTTCCTCTATTTATGTGCATTGAATGCTAAGGAAAACTCTATTATTTCTCTTTGCTAGTCTTTGGCACTCTGCATTCAAATGGGTATATCTTTCCTTTTTCCTTTGCCTTTAGCTTCTCTTCTTTTCTCCGCTATTTGTAAGGCCTCCTCAGACAACCATTTCACCTTTTTCCACTTATTTCTCTTGGGGCTGGCCTTGATCACTGCTTCCTGTACAATGTCACGGATCCATAGTTCTTCAGGCTCTCTGTCTGTCAGTTCTAATCCCTTGAATCTATTTGCTACTTTCACTGTATAATCACAAGGGATTTGATTTAGGTCAAACCTGAATGGTCTAGTGATTTTCCCTGCTTTCTTTAATTTAAGAGCAAGAATCCCTTAGAAGAAATGGAGTAGCCATCGTAGTCAACAAAAGAGCCCAAAATGCAGTACTTGGATGTGATCTCAAAAATGACAGAATGATCTCTGTTTGTTTTCAAGGCAAACCATTCAATATCACAGTAATCCAAGTCTATGCCCCAACCAGTAATGCTGAAGAATCTGGACTTAATGGTTTATGAAGACCTACAAGACCTTCTAGAACTAACACCCCAAAAAGATGTCCTTTTAATTATAGGGGACTGGAATGCAAAAGGAGGAAGTCAAGAGATACCGGGAGTAACAGGCAAATTTGGCCTTGGAGTATAAACTGAACCAGGTCAAAGGCTAACAGAGTTCTGCCAAGAGAACGCACTGGTCATAGCAAACACCCTCTTCCAACAACACAAAAGAAGACTCTACACATGGACATCACCAGATGGTCAATATAAAAATCAGATCGATTATATTCCTTGCAGCCAAAAATGGGGTAGCTCTATACAGTGAGCAAAAACAAGACTGAGAGCTGACTGTAGCTCAGATCATGAACTCCTTGTTGCCAAATTCTACCAGGATTGAGTCATTCTATTATGGGACTGGCAGGACCCTGACTTTGACAATGGTGTCATTTGGTTGCTAAGTCATGTCCAGCTCTTTTGAGATCCCATGGACTCTAGCCCTCCAGGCTCCTCTGTCACTGGGATTTCCCAGGCAAGAATACTACAGTGGGTTTCTATTTCTTTTCCAGAGATCTTCCCAACCCAGGGATCGAACCCACATATCTTGTGTCTCCTGCATTGGCAGGCGGATGCTTTACCATTGAGCTACCAGGGAAGCCTGACTTTGATAATCAGGCTGTCTTATATTTTTTAGGACTCAAAAAGAACGGAATGTATGAGTTATAATTATTTTATTCACATCCCTGGCACCCTCATCATCCCCACCTAGCACACCTATAACCCTGGTTAATATAGTACTTCTCCCAGTCCATCCGTGAACCACATGGGCAAACACCACTGCAGAAAAGCGTGCAACCAAACCAACTGGTTCCATGTTGAATATATAAGAATGCAGGTAGGAGGTTAAAATTGTGGTGGCAACTTGATGTTTCTTCCTGACTGTTTCTATTTCTTTCTCACTGAAAAAAGCAAGGTCACCAGCCAGAATCAGCATGCAGGATGAGGTGAAGATCTGAGGTGAGAGGAGAGTGACAAAGTCCATGGGCAAAGCATCTGATCCCAAATCCCCTTCAGATATCATCCTTGTTACTCAGTTCTCATTTAGAGCAGAACTACCCACAAGAGGTGCCTATATTCCCTGTCTTCAGTTCTTCTTCCATTTCATCTTCAAATCGCTCCAGTCATGTATTCACTCAGAATTTCTCTGAAACTTCTCAGGGTCACTGGTGAGTTCAGTTCAGCCACTCAGTCATGTCCAACTCTTTGGGACCCCGTGGACTCTAGCACGCCAGGCTTCCCTGTCCATCACTGAGTCCCAGAACTTGCTCAAACTCATGCCCATGTTGTTAAATGTAATGGTCACGTCTCAGCCCTTACCTTTTTTTGACTTCTCAGTAGCATTTGCCAGTTGACCGCCCCCTCCTCTTTGAAATACTTTCTAGTCTTCTGTTTTTGCTACTTCATTGGCTTCTTTTTCTTGGTCTGTATCACCAATTCTTCATCCTGTCTCTGACCCAATGTTGGAGAATGCAAGTTTCATCCCCCGAATCTCTTCTCTGTCCACGCACACTCTTTTAGTGGTCTCATCCACACAGATGTGGAGGGCTTCCAATTTATATGTCTGTTGCAGACCTTTTCCCTGAACTCCGGAAGCATCCTCGCACTGCTTACTTAACATCTCTGGTTGAATATGTAACAGGCTTCTCAAACGTCTGGTATTTCCTCGAAAAACTTCCTTCCTTCCTGATTCCTCCCCATTGCAAAAAATTACAACTTTAGCCTCTTAATTGCTCGGGCTAAAAAGTTGGGAGTCAGACTTGCCTCCTTTCTTTCCTATATACTCCACGTTCAGTTCTGGTAGAATATTCTGTTGCTTTCAAGATACAGACAACATGTGGTCACCTCTTAGTCCCTGCAGAGAATAGAACAGTCTGATGTCACATGGTTCAAGTCCATGGTGAGCATCACAAAAGTAGGAACATGAGTAAGGATACATTTTGGAGAAGTTTATAGACCGATGTTGCTTTTTCTTCACTACCAAACTCCAGCCAAATGTTCATGGAGAGGTGATGATAATAACTCATTTTTTCTATTTTCTTGGCATCTATACCCTCCAACCTTAATATTGCCTTCATTGTTAAATTTATTTAGCATGTCCTGTGATTCTTACATGATACTGATTGCAAAATAGGATTAACAAACAGGCTACCACAAGTTCACCTGTGCCACAATAGCTCTAAAGGAGAAACAATCTATGGAGGATAAATAAGAGGCACTTACATGGTCAGAGGAACCAGAACAGAAGGAAAAAAAGTCAGATGCTGCAGAACTTGGGAGCAAGTTTTTATATCAGTTCTACATGGGTAGAGAGAAATTCAGGAGAAAATCTCATATTCACCTGTGATGGGGAAAGCAGGAGGCTGGGCACTCAGGGGATCATAGGCATAGTTTTTCAACTGTGTGTGTATTGGCCTTGTGTTTGTATTTGCAAGTATGGACAGAGCTCATAGACTGAACGTAAAGAACAAATTGTTCTTTATTATGGGACTTTCCTGGGGTCCAGCAGTTAAGATTCTGTGCTTCCATTGCAGGGGGCATGGGTTCAATCCCTGGTCAGGGAACCAAGATCCTGCATGCCATAAATAAAACAATTTTTAGAAATTAAAAAAAGAGCAATGTGTTCTTTATTATAATTTTAACTTAGTGAAGCACATAACAAAGGGCTTTGCATGTTAAAAATACAAGCACTAGTTGAATGAGTAAATAAAAATCTACTGAAAAATGAGCACTAACTACAGTATATTAAGGTTGGGTTGGTCAAACTGTTCATATGGGTTTTCCTGTTACATCATATGGAAGATCCTGAAAGAACTTTCAGACCAACCCAGTAAGTTAACCCTTGGTCTCAGTGTAAGGTTTTGCTTATTTAATGCTGTCTTGATTAGACTCTGTTAATTGAAAATAGTCAATTATTAAATCTACCCAAGAGATACATTGAGAGACATATCTGTTTACTTTGCTAAAAGTTAATTGCTGTGATTTTATACATCTTTTGAATCTACCGCTAAAGGAGTTACAGAAAAATCTATATTAATCTGTTAATCATTAATATACAGCCATTGTGACTTATGTGTATAAATTTATAAACTAGATGCTCATGTTGTCAAGTTACTGCTTATTTATAATTTGCATCCTGTATTTCCTTGGCTACTTCTAACCTGATCAAAAGTATAGATTACAGAGCAGTGAAAATCCTGTGCCTATATTGGGTGAACAAATAAAAGATGTGTCTGCAAATGGAGGATCAGTAGCATCATTTTATGCATTTATGAATCATAAATCAAAGAGTTCAGTTTTAAATCAAGTTATTAGAATTTTATCAATGCTTCTATAGTTACTTCAAAAGCTGGTTTTGTGCCATTGAAAGTCACTAGGTAAGGGGAAAATGAAAAAAATGCAGTTTATATGTTAGATTCACATATAAATTGAGGTGCAGTTTTAGGCTTCAGATGAAACACGGGGCTCCTACAGAATTTTTTACATACTGTATAATAAGCGTCTGCAATCTGATACTTCACACATCTCTATTAACCTTTGACATTGAATTTGTTCTATTCTGATTGTTTTTTCAATGATACAAGTGTTTGGTGAGGAATTAAGGAGCTTTCCTTCACAAATGTTTTGTTTGATTTATAGCATTTTTCGCTGTGATATTCCTGGTTAGAATACTTTACTGTTGAAATCTTAAAAAAAAAATTAAATTCCCAAAGGATAATGTGCATCAGTTCTATGTTAAGCTCTTTGTTCAGACTTATTATTTCAGCCTCCAAAATGTGTTTTCCCTAACGTTACAGTGCGATAAATGAAAAAAGTGTGTGCACAGCTTAAAACATTTGGAAAAGCTTCTGTAAGTTGCTTTTATCCTGGGTAGTTTACTTTTTCCATAAAGATATTTCTTTTTTTTAAAAAGTTTATTTGTTTATGGCTTTTGGCAGTGCTGAGTCTTTGTACAGGCTTTTATCTAGTTGCGGTGCGCAGGCTTCTCGTTGTGGAGGCTTCTCTTGGTGCCGAGTGCTGACTCTAGGGAACGCAAGCTTCAGTGGTTGTGGCCTGCGGGCTCAGCAGTTGTGTTTCCCGGATTCCAGAGCACAGGCTCAGGAGTTGAGGCTCACAACTGCTAGTTGCTCCCAGCATGTGGGATTTTCCTGGACGGGGGATTGAACTCATGTCTCCTGCATTGGCAGGTGGATTCTTATCCACTGAACTACCAGGGAAACCTCCATAAAGATATTTCTATTCCATTTTTTACTATCTCACTGGTTTCTGAAAGGTGAGCATGAACTCTGTAGGAATTTTATTTTTGGACTCAAAAACTCAGCACTGCCAAGATTTTATTTTGGACTCAAAAACTGTATGGTAGACAGTTTTTGTTTAATAGAATTCTCCAACTTTCCCCCTTCTTCCTTACATAGATGTTAGTTTTATTTTTTTTTTTTTGAATATTTATGTTCTCTTCCTTAACTTATGGAACAAAAAACTTCCAGTTAACAAAGAGCTAAGTATCATATTCATCCTTCATTTTCCGTGCTATTTCATTCTCCTTTTTGACCTTTCTAATCACCTTCTTGCCTCAAGCACTTAGTAGTTGTGAACCATCAAAATAAAGTACCACCACCAAGACAGTCTTATATCACTGAGATGATTTACCCCGTTACACTTCAGATCTGCTCTTCCCAATATGGCAACCAGCTATGGGAGGTTGTTGAGTACTTTCAGGGGGGGCTCGTCCAAATTGAGATGTGCTGTGACACTCGATTTCAAAGACTTAGTACAAGTAAAAAGGATGTAAAATATCTTGTTAATAATTTTTATGTTGATTACATGTTGAAATGGCAATATTTTGAGTTTATTGATTCAAAGAAAATGTCTTAGTAAGAAATTTTTTTTCAAATGAGGCCACTAGAAAATCCTTTTGAAATGTAGCTACCAGAAAATGTGGCTTGCATTATATTTAGATTAGACAGTACTGCTCAACACTAGTCTTCCTCAAACCTGGTTACCCATTAGAAGCATCTAGGAAACTTTAAAAAAAACCTCACAGTTTCCTAGGTCTTACCCAGACCGACTATGTCCAAATAATGGACGTGGGTCTTAGGAATCTGTACTTTTAGAAAGCTCTCCTGATAATTTTGAGGATGTCAGTTAGGAGAACAATGCTTGGGAACTTCTGCTCCAAACGCCCCTCTTGTGCTACCTCATGGCAACACTTTTTGGCCTAAATCTCATGTATTACAGGAAATAGTATTTTATGTGACCGACTACAGTTGTGGGTAAAACACAAGAACAAGTCCCTATCTTCTTACTAAAGTAGTTCCCTTTCCTTAACCTATTTAAATTTAGAACTTTAAAAACCAACTTAGTGAGTTAAGTATTTGAATAATGCTATGTCTAATTTGGGCTTCCCAGGTAATGCTAGTGGTAAAGAACCCACCTGCCAATGCAGGAGACATAAGAGACTTAGGTTTGATTCCTGGGTTGGGAAGATCCTTTGGAGGAGGGCATGGCGATCCACTCCAGTATTCTTGCCTGGAGAATCCCGTGGACAGAGGAGCCTGGCAAGCTACAGTTCAAAGGGCCACAAAGAATTGGACACGACTGAAGTGACTTAGCACACACGCATATCAAATTCAGTTGGGACCAGCAATGGTCATTTACCTAACCTTTTCTTAAAGACATTTTACTTACTTTTTTAGGAAGAGTTTTAGGCACACAGCAAAACTGAGAGGGAGGTACATAAATGTCCCATATACTTTCTGCCCCCACACATGCATAGCTTCCCCAATATCAACATCCCTCATCAGAGTGATGCATTTGTTACAATTAATTGATGAACCTACTATGAGACATTATCATCACCCAAAGTCTATAGTTTACATTAGAGTTCATTCTTGGAGTATTGTTTGCTTTCAAAAATACCAATGGAGTCAGGGGGAACAATGTATTCATATACCAAACATTTTAACTTAAAAAATATGTGCAGACATTCCATTGTCAATCTTTTGATTTAGGGCCATAAGGTTTTCTTGACATATTGGTCTGCTGATTAGAGATCTCTAGTATCTTTCTTTCAATAAGCAACATCCAAAATGCCTTCTTTACAATTTCCACTTCTGTTTCTTTAAAATGCAGAATGATCTTAAATATACATATGAAGCAATTTACATACATAACTTTCTAGATTATTGTGATCTTTCTCCCTAACCTTCTGTAGTTTTGTCACTTAATTTGGCAGAAATAACTTTTCTCCTTATCTTTCCAAAGCATTTCACTTAGCTTCCACAGTGATAAAGACTCTTTGTTTTTGCTTTATAAGTTTATAAAATATTTTTTAAGTTACAAAATTTCAATAAGAATTATAGTGGTCACAATCAAGTTTGGGAATAAATTTATTTGGCTTTTATTAAGCATAAAACTCAATGTACAGGCTTCTCAGATGTACATTGCTGTTGAGGGCATTCAGAATTCCCTGGGCATCAGTCTATATGCTTAACAGTAGGAATGAATAATTAATTAATGGGATAGATAATAAATTAAATAATTAATGGATAATTAATATGGTGAATTAATCTGACAAATGAGTTAATGGACAGTCATTGGTAGAAGCTTGACTATAAAAAATAAGGATATAAATAAGAGTAATAATAACTGATATTTATTGAACACTTACTATGTGCCAGACATGAACACTTTATATATATATCATACCTCATTTTCACTCACAAACATCCTTTGAGGCATGATTTATAGTTAGTCTCCTTTTATGCTGGAGAGAATTGAGACTTCCAGAGGTTAAGTCACTTAAGGTCATACAATTTTAAGTTTGGAGATAAAGTTCAAACCCAAGTCAGTCTGATCCCGGAATCAGGGACCAACTTTTAGCTTCAAAAGCCTAACCTTGGCGAGAGGGTTCATGCTATCCCTTGCTGGACATCTCACTTGGCCTGACATTGATCTATAGGATCGGGTCAAGGGCAGAGACCCTGCAAAGCGAGCAATCACCATAACAAATAACTTGCATGTGTGTCTTAGATCAGAGGACAACTCTATAAAGCTTTTTAGAATATGATGGAGCATCATGTAATGAATATATCTAATGTCTTAAACCAATGAATAGATGGGGCATTTTAAAGCAAATTTTGCTGAGACTTTTTTTGAGCTAGAGCCCAGGCTTGAAGGAAATAAATAAATTCTTATCCTCATTTCTGGACACTCTATCCTGGGATCCCCAAACCAGGTATTTATCATGCTGTCTCCTTTGTGGTGCTATTCTTTGGTGTGATAAATGTGGCTTCTTGGAAAGCCTGCTTTACTCCAGCCTTGAGGCAGAATCCTTTTAGCTCAAAGAAAAATAAATTGGCTTCAGAAAAAAAGGATCATTGTCAACTTTTTAATCCTTCCTTTTCCATCTTCTTTTTCCTGCTCTGGCACCATGCATAGTTCAGTCTTCAGGGATACATTGTTCATTTCCGGAAGAGCATCAGGTGACCCAGATGTGCACTTTGAGTGCCTTTTAAATGCTTTGTCACACCCATATTTGTATGCGGTAATTAATCACCCATGGATCAATCACCTGTAACATTGCCCCAGGCTCTCTCTGCCCCCACCACAATTTTCCTCCCACAGGAAAGTGGGGTGGCTAACTTTGCCAAGGTGTCATTTGGTAATAAAATATTTTTCCAAGACATTTTCCAGTGAGCTATGGAGCACTTACAGCGATTTGCACCTATTTTCTTGTCTTTTCAAGTGAATAATAGCATTTACTTTCTTTGAAGTATAATTATGTCCAAAGAAGTCATTCTATTTATTTGGTGGTTCTAGATTTTCTGAGACTTTACTTTTGCCACTTCTGCCACATTGAAAATGTGTTTTTTCTAGTGATAATTTTTATCTGAGTGTTAAAAAAATCAAGCTGTGTAGCTTCTTTTTTTTTTGCACTGTTAAGAGCAATCAAAATTATTCTGTGAAGTTTTCAGTTCATAAAAACTTGCCAGGGAAGTGAGCAACTTTGTGAGTGTCTTAAACTCCGTTGGACATAGACTGGCCGTGCTGTGTCATTTGAAGTTAAAAATTTCTGAATGCCGGAAAATAAGCAGCTGCCACAAGTAGGTCCAAAGGGAATAAAAATACTGAAATTTCTCTTCTGTCAAGGCTGTCTCTGGGTTTCTGTGAGACAATATTGAACATGAGTTTCATCTCATTTCAAAAACATTAGCTTTATGGTTAAAGAGGCATCACATTGAAAAGAAATTCTGTCATTGTTTTTCACATTTCAGGGTTGGAAATTAAACTGAGTATCAGAAGTAGATGGGAAGCTTGCACATGTCTTCATAGATGGACAAACTCCAAAGGGCACTGGAATTTGGATAACGGCTCACGTGTGTTTTGTAGAAGAGGTACTGCTTTCGTAGTAGATCAGCAGTCCTTGCTCTGTGGCCCTGGGACCAGCCTACTAGCATCACCTTCATCTTCAGAGGGCAAATTTTCAATCATTACCCAGATCTTCTTCAATCAAAAACTCTGGGGAGTTCCCTAGTGGTCCAGTGATTAGGACTCAGCTCTTTTACTTTCAGGGCTGAGTTTGATCCAGCTGTGTGGTGCCACCAAAAACAAAACAAAATGAAACAAAACAAAAACACGCTGAGAAGTGGAGTCCAGTATCTGAGTTTAAACATCCCTCCAAGTGACTCTGTATACAAATGTTTGAGAGCCACCACCGCATACAACTGTTTTATTTAGAAGGACATTTTGCCATTCTCTCTCCATTTCATAGGTGAAGGTTGGAGGCTCAGAGAAGTTATGTAGTTCATCTAAGGTATTTTCAAGTTGCAAGGAACAATGTCAAACAATAGCGCTTTAGTTAATGGACATTTTGTATGGTATCACTGATCCCAAGTCTTAGTCTATTGTGTGGACTCTTTCCCACTGTCTGTTATTTCTAACACTTCTGACCAAAGAATGACGGTCTCTCCTCTGTTTCTAGCTCATGGCTTCTGCTCATGTCTGTTGTTGCCTAACTGCTTTTGCTTAATGCCTTCCATTGACAGTTTTGTGTTGATTTGTCTTGTCTTGGTTTTCCAGTTCCTTATAGCCCACCGCCTGTATCCCATTCCGTGTATTACTATTTAAAGTCTTTAAGAGAGAGAATCTGGTATAAATTATGGAGTTCTTCCATGAGGCAGAACTCTAGTGCCAGACCATCTCATTCATTCATTCATTCACTCAACAACTGTTTATTGAGATTTTGTGTCTTTATTCTGGACTTTGGTGATACAAGGAAAAAGATAAACAGAATATTCAGGTCTCCACATCTCTTAAATCTTGGTTGGGAGGCTGGATAGAAAATAGACCAAGAATAAATATTTACAATTCCACAATCTTTTATCTGTGATTCTGAAATTCAAAACGTTCTTCAAACTGAAAGGTATTTCCTAACTCAGTTGGCAGCAAAACCTGACCTGACTTGAACTCCTCTGGCAGCAGAACATGACCTGGGGAAAGGTGAAGCTATTTGTAGTCTTTGTTTATCCCTCTTGGTATGAATGCCCATGCACTGCATTGAAGGAATGTTAGTGTTTGATTATGAGGATTCATCACAAAACCTGATGGGAGTATGCCATAAAACCTTCATAAAAAGTCTAAAAATATAAATTTGGAAGTTCAAGTGGTACCAAGGATTTTGGATAAAGGTTACAACTCTGTAATCAGGATTGTGAAAGTGCTATGAAGAAAAATTATCAAGGAAAAAGGATAGAGATAAACGGGCAATGCTCTGTGGATCCTAAACATTAATGATTGTTATCGTTCTCAGAATGCATCCAACTCTGGGAGCAGTCACTAAAGTGTGGAGATGAAGAAATGCAATGACCAGACAGAGGAGCTGTTGCAGATAAGTTATGCAAAAAGAACGTGCTAATTTCAGAACTTCTAATCCATTCCCACCAGGTAATTCCTTAAATGTAGTGGAAAATATTATTAAAATTATAGCCTGTTCTAGTTGAACATTAAGCCTTTTAAAGCATTTAGAGTCCAAGGAGATGGATTTAAATGATGCCCTTCTATAGTGAAAGCATACATATGTTTAGAGAAATGATGAGTAAGTGGATTAATTAGTGACATGGACAAGAGAGTATGAAGAGCAAGAGGATTTGAATGATCCCTCTGTGTGTGTGGCCCAACCTAAGCAAACAAGTGACCCTGTTTTTCACATGCAGAAACAGCATATGGAAATCTAGGCAATGTTAGTGATAGCATCAGTCGTGCCAACTTCAAATTCTGTGCCACTGTTTATATATAAATTTTTTCTCCTCTTATACTGCATGCAATATAGTCTTCACCTGCTAGAAGTATTATTACTAAGCTGTTATCAACATGTTTCAAAATATAAGTGCTGTCTGACTCTGTTGCCTTTCCCTATTATTTTAGTGTATAACTTGTAACAGTATTTAATGTACACTGAAACTTTTAAGTGATTCTGGCTTTTTGATCTCTAAAAATTTTAAATAAAAAGTTATGTTTGGCAAAGGATCATGCATTGAGATCCACAAAATCATAGTGCTGGATGAAAAGTTAAGAATTTCTTCATCGTCCCCCTTGGCACATGATCATAGGATCTCTGCTTGGATGCTCAAAGTAATAATAGTCAGCCACCTCTATTTCTTTTTATCACTTTATTTCTGCACTATGTGGAGTAAAACATTGTATTAGCAAAAGTGCCTGCTTGTGTTTTTTGAAGTTACAGAGACTGATCTACTCTTCCAGTTTTTGACATATATCATCATAGTCTATCCTCATCTTTCTTTTGCCAAGTTGTCACAAAAATTAATTTGTGCAGCTTTTCCTCATAGCTCATGGTTCCTAAACCATTTGGTCTCCAGTAGACATTTATTTTGTATTGTTCATCTAAAGTTGTAATGCCCAGATCCAAGCATTTAGTGTTGTTTTGATCCATAGAGAATAGAATGACACTAAAAGTTTCCTAAACCCAGAACCATACTGTTATTTCACATTCCTGTCATATATTTTCTTATTTATGTTCTTACTTCGAGCTGTCATCTTTGGCACTTTCCTGGCACCTCACTTGGGCTGCTCTGTACCTTAGATCATGGTTGATGGTGTAACTGCTTGACAGAAATCAGTCGGTTTACTAGTAAGTTGGTAGGTTGATGTGATGCTACACATAGGCACAGTTCCAGATAACTGGAAAAAATGATTACATTCACTGAAACTTTAAAATCAAGGTTTTCATTCTGTTTTAAATGTTGAGGAGTAGTAAGATTGTTAACCCTGTGCCCTACATGTATTGATTTTAGAAAGCTAAAATAGTAATGGCTTCAAGCAGTGTTGATGTATAAAAAGTTTTCTGAGAAAAAAAACCCTATCTTATCTTTGTACTTGTTTTCTAGAATTGGCCATAAGGATTATGGTTAGAGGATTTTTTTTTTTTTTAAACTTCTGTGGTTAGAAGAATGAGTTGCAGTGTTGATTACAGATCTTCATTGCAGACCCTCAGCTTATGAGGTTAGGGAGTGATTTATAATGTTGACTATAGGTCAAATTGTCTTTGAGAAAGCTGTGCTTTCAACACCACAGGATTAAACGGAAAAGCCAAAAGGAAAAACAGTATATTAAAAACAACCGTCCTCCCAGCTCCTATTCTCAGCCCCCCTCTCCCCAATATCCTGGTTTATAAACCAGTGTAAAATTGATGCTGGTGACTGAAGGTCTTTGCCTGCAAGCATGGACTTCCTTCCCTACCGTTTCACTTCTCCCAAATTTCTCTGTCTGTGCTCATTACTTTCACTCACTCTGGTTCTATCAGGATTATTAAAGTGGTTGGGTCCTGCTTTGTGGTCTCTTCGAAAAGAAACTCACAGCTGCCGCCAAAGATAATGGAGGAAACGTCACTTTCCTGGTTTTAGTACCACATTGCTAAGGGAGTTACACTGTGTCATGAAAAATTCGTTGGTTACCAGATTTCCAAGACCTCACTCATGGATGTAACCCTTATGAAATATCAATAAACTCAAGAATCCAAGAAAGGCATATTAAACTCCCCTTTGGGTGTTATATTTTCAAGATAGTAAACTTTGAAATGTATTACGTATGATCCTTTTAAATGTTATAACTGATGTCCTGATTATAGAGAGTGAAGTGGCCAAAAACACAAGTAAAAATATAAAAAGTAATAGTTTGGAAAAACTGCCATTTAAATATTCAAACAGACTGGTTGTGACAATGATGTATACTGCGTATTTTTTTTTTTTTTACAAATGAATTAAGCATTTATTTTAAATGGTCTTACATTTTATATTTTATTCCAACCTCTTCCCTCATTCCGGAATTTTCAAATTTTCAAATTGACAAAACTCTCTTAATTGTACCTCTATCTAATGTGGATAATTTAGAAATTAGAAATTCTAATTCATCTGATATAGAGCCAAGTTAAGGCTTCCCTGGTGGCTCAAATGGTAAAGAATCTGCCTGCAATGCAGGACACCTGGGTTCGATTGCTGGGTCGGGAAGATCTCCTGGAGAAGGGAATGGCAACCCACTCTAATATTCCATGGACAGAGGACCTGGTGGGCTACAGTCCTCAGGACTGCAAAGAGTCGGACATGACTGAATGACTAACGAACACACACACACACCTAGCTAAGTTACCAAAAGTAGATGTGTGATATGACTCTTCAGAAAGATTATTCTCTTGGGAAAAAATTATTGACAATGATAAAGTGCCCAGATTTTGTTCTTATGGCAGGTAATATAATCAGAAGACTTTTGGGAGTCAAGTCCTTAACAAATGTAAAATATTTCTTTGGAGGAGTCTAATTATTGACAAATTATAAGGGTCTTCAAATGTGCACCACTGTACAAATAGACTGTATTTCCACTGAACTTGTTTAATGATCTTGTAAGCTAAAAGAAAACCAAAGTCGAGTGGTTTATCAATGTCAACAACACTAGCTGGATGAAACTTGAGTCACATAAGAACTCCTTAAGTGTATATATGTTTCTCATTATCAGGTCAGTTCAGTTGCTCAGTCATGTCCAACTCTTTCTAACACCATGGACTGCAGCATACCAGGCTTCCCTGTCCATCACCGACTCCCAGAGCTTGCTCAAACTCATGTCCATCGAGTCGGTGATGCCATCCAACCATCTCATCTCATATTCTCATTATAATAATTTGCTTTTAAAAAGGCATGTCTATATTAAATGTATGTGGGAAACAGAATTGCCTTCTGGAAAGAAATAACCAAACACTGAAGTGTAGGCCAGAGATGATCTTCAGGTATGAACTCTGGATGGTAGAGGACATTACCAAGAAGGCCAACCACCAGAGAGCTAGACTGGTATTTCGAATTATTGCTAATTGTCCTTCCTACCAGTTTTTAGTTTCTCTGGTTCATTAGCTAAGAGAGTAAAATTTTTTATTAGATCAGGGATAAAAGATTTGTGACAATTCAAATATGAGCTAGGTTTCAGTTAATCTTTGCTCTATGAACAAGTAACTCATTAAAAGCAGTGAACAGTATTACAATAAAAATGTGTGCTTTAGCATCAGACTAGAAATCTTGTAGCTATCGAAGCAAATCTTTCCAGATAGCCACTGTGCTACTTACAAGTCTTCCCTAGTCTCTTCATCCAATTGGAATGATTCACTTAAAACTTGACACTTGCTCTCTTCCCAGTTCTAAAAGCAAAAAAAAAAAAAAGCAATGCAACCTATTTTTAAAAACAAGCCTTCAAAATCTTCTATAGTTTTTCCCTTATAATTTTATTGAAGTGTAGTATAAAAGAAAATTGAAGCAGAAAAAGTTTTTTTTTAATTCTAAAGATAATTGATAGCATTACCTCCAAGTAATCTTTTGACTCCAATAATCTCTTCCAGGTTTACATTGCCACTGTGGTCTGACCAGGTTGTTCTATCTCAGCTTTCTTGTTGTGGCTGTTCAGTTGCTTTTGACTGAACTTTTTGCGATCCCATGAACTGCAGCATGCTAGGCTTTACTGTCCTTCACTATCTCCCTGAGTTTGCTCAAACTTATGTCCACTGTGTCGTGATGCCATCCAACCATTTCATCCTCTGTTGTCCCCTTCTCCTCCTGCCCTCAGTATTTCCTAGCCTCAGAATCTTTTCCAATGAGTTGGCTCTTTGCAGCAAGTGGCCAAAATACTGGAGCTTCAGCTTCAGCATCAGTCATTCCAAAGAATATTCAGGGCTGATTTCCTTTAGGATTGACTAGTTTAATCTCCTTGCTGTTCAAGGGACTTTCAAGAGTCTTCATAGCACCACAATTTGAAAGCATCAATTTGGTGTTCATCCTTCATGGTCCAACTCTCACATCCATACATGACCACTGGCAAAACCATAGCTTTGACTACATGGACCTTTGTCAGTAAAGTAATGTCAGTAATGTCAGTAAAGTAATGTTTGTCATACATAGCTTTTCTCCCAAGAAGCAAGTGCTTTTCAATTTTGTGGTTGCAGTCACTGTGAACAGTGATTTTGGAACCCAAGGAAATAAAATCTGCCACGGGTTCCACTTTTTCTCCATCTATTTGTCATGAAGTGATGGGACTGGTTGCCATGATCTTAGTTTTATGAATGTTGAGTTTTAAGCCAGCTTTTTCACTCTCTTATTTCACCTTCATCAAGAGGTTCTTTAGTTTCTTTTCACTTTCTGCCATAAGGGTGGTGTCATCTGCATATCTGAGGTTATCGGTATTTCTCCCGGCAATCTTGATTCCAGCTTGTGCTTCATCCAGCCTGGCATTTTGTATGATGTACTCTGCATACCAGTTAAATAAGCAGGGTGACAATACACAGCCTTGATGTACTCCTTTCCCAATTTGGAACTAGTCTGTTGTTCCATGTCCAGTTCTAACTGTTGCTTCTTGACCTGCATACAGGTTTCTCAGGAGGCAGGTCAGGTGGTCTGGTACTCTTATCTCTTTTAAGAATTTTCCACAGTTTATTGCGATCCACATAGTCAAAGGTTTTAGCGTAGTCAGTGAAGCAGAAGTAGATGTTTTTCTGGAATTCTCTTGCTTTTTCTATGATCCAGCAGATGTTGGCAATTTGATCTCTTGTTCCTTTGCCTTTTCTAAATCCTGCTTGTACATCTGGCTGTTCTTGGTTCACATACTGTTGAAGCCTGGCTTGAAGGATTTTAAGGATTACCTTGCTAGCATGTGAAATGAGTGCAATTGTACCACAGTTTGAACATTCTTTAGCATTGCCTTTCTTTGGGATTGAAATGAAAACTTACCTTTTCCAGTCCTGTGGCCACTGCTGAGTTTTCCAAATTTGCTGGCATATCAAGTGTAACACTTTAATAGCATTATAAATTAAATTGTATTATTACTGCTTTTTAACAACCAATATTTACTTAGAATTGCCAACATCTGGAGAAAAGGGAATCCTCCTACACTGTTGGTGGGAATGTAAATTAATGCAGCCCCTATGGAAAACAATATGGAGGTTCTTAAAAAAAAAAACGGAAAAATTCTACAGTTTTGGTACTTGCTAATGACAGTTTAATGTACTAATTTGTTATTCCTAACATTCATGGTCTCTGTTTAGATCAGCTGTGCTCCTTTCCATCATTTTCTTAGATCCCAGTTCTGGGTGGCATAGGCACCAACGTTTGGTGTGAGCGAATGGTGGGGGCTGGGGGTAGGGAGTGGTGGTGGGCAAGGGAGGTTCAGAAATCAGCTAGCCAGGAGCTAATAGACTCTCAGATCAAAGCGACGTTAAGAAATTGGATCCTCTAGCTCCTGTGTCCTCAAAGCTCTATTCCTAGTTGTTTCCCCACCCTTGGAGAGGGCCAGTTATGAGACTGAATCCAAGTAGGGACAACACACTATGGTGCAGGTCCCGTCCAGTGTGGAAGACAGTGGGCGCTTTCAGAGGACTAGGATGGAAGCTGTCCAGGATTAAGTGTAGGAGCACTCAGTGCAGATGCAGAGCTAGATCCTTCAAGCACTTCTTTTGGAAACTGAGTTTGGAAAAACAAAGGGAATAGGGCCTAATCCCAAAGATTGGCAATGCAAGAACCATGAGGATGTTTGGATGGATTAGGAAAGAATGTGGCTTCCCTGGGTATCTGGAAGAATGTGCAATAATTTCTGAACACTCTCAAAACTTCTCTGCTCATGGTTAATTCCTCTCCTTCCATGTCTTACTGCAGCCCTAGGGGTCTACCTAAGAAATGACGCTTTTGAGCTGTGGTGTTGGAGAAGACTCTTTGAAAGCCCCTTGGACTGCAAGGAGATCAAACCAGTCCATCCTAAAGGAAATCAGTCCTGAATATTCATTGGAAGGACTGATGTTGAAGCTGAAACACTAATACTTTGGCCACCTGATGCAAAGAACTGACTCATTTGAAAAGACCCTGATGCTGGGAAAGATTGAAGGCAGGAGGAAAAGGGGACGACAAATGATGAGATGGTTGGAGGACATCACCGACTCAATGGACACGAGTCTGAGTAAACTCTGGGAGTTGGTAATGGACAGGGAGGCCTGGCATGCTGCAATCCATGGGGTCACAAAGAGTTGGACATGACTGAGCGACTGAGCTGATCTGAGGGGTCTACCAGATATTCTTCTGGGCACTGATTTCTGGACTTCTTCTTTGACATGGATACCTAGATGCTGATTTTTATTAAAAGAATTACAGTAAAGAAACACTGTCAGATTTCCCCCAAATATCTGAATAATTTTAAGGTAGCAAGAAGTCACTAAGAGGATGCTTTTAGACTCATTACAAGTTGAATTACACCCACCAAGTGTTGTAGTCCTTGAGCCCCACTGAATTGAGCACTGTGGGCTGAGTGGAACAGTTCAACTGCAAATCAGCACAGACTATGATCAATGTCAAAATGGATTGGTTCAAAGAGTGAGTGTGCTGGAAGTTTAGAAAAGAGAACGGACTACACGGATTTGAGTGACCAAGGGCCCTGAATGGAAAAGGTGTCACTAGTTGGACCTTAGGATATTCAGAGAGAAGATCAGGGGTACTTATATACATTCTCTGATGACAGGGAAGTTATATTAACGGAGATGGTGAGGAACTTTGCCTAAAACAGGGGTAAAATTATATTTGGGTTTGAAAGTTAGTCTGAGGAGTATAAACTTTATACTGATGGTAATGATGAACTATTGATTTATGGACCAAATTTTAAAGCATAGCATCCTGATAAATTAAGGGTTTTAGGAAAGTTATTTGTCTAGCAGAAATGCAGTTTGGCTTGGAGAGTGAAGACCTGGAGTCAGGGAAGGCATTAAGCAGAAATCTCAGTAAGGCTGGCAAAGGCCTAGAAAAGGTAAGAAGGGGAAGAGGATGAAGTGAAGTATCGCTTTCTTTGTGTTGCAGAAATTATGAAGAGTGAACATGGGACCTCAATTAAGAATGACCAGAGCTTTGGGAAGTGACAATCACGGTGTTCCATCCTGGGAGAAGAAACCAACGTTATACATGGAGAAAATGACTCAGTGCCTTGATTTTGTGTGACGAATCTTCATGACACAACTAGCTTAATTACTGAGGCTTTGAGCTCTGACTGGCTCCACTAACAGGCATTCTGGAAAGGTTTTGCTAAGAAATTAACTCCATGGTGATTTGAGGCCTGTAGCATCTATATTGGTTCTAATCTTTCTGACATGGTTGTACTTGGCAAACTATGCATGTCAGTTTTATATTCATCACTTTGGCCGAGAATATTTGGATCGGGATAGTCAATTCCATGGTGGGAGTTTTCTGCGTCCGTGGATTTCAGTGCCCTTAGATGGTTGCCTTAACTTAATTCCTGCAAGCTGCCAAGCTCCTTGTCCTTCAAGTTCTTTAAAAGCAAGTTTCAGAACCCTAGGAGATAATGCAAGCAATTGGTTAGCCTTCTACTGTCCACTCTTCTTGATCCTAAACTAAATCATTATGATTTCATTATTCTCCAAATACTTATTGACAGCCTATTATGTATCAGGTTTGCCCCCATGGAGATCACAAGGTAGTGAGAAGGTCAGATAACCAGACTGGCAGTAAAATGAAGCGTTGGACATACCATGAAAGGTGTGGTGTGAGATAGGACTCTGAAGCCAGACTGCATTCACACTCCAGCCCTGCTACTTACTAGCTGTGTGACATTGGCCAGGTGACTTCACATCTCTGTGTCTCAATTTTGCTATCTGTAAATGAACATAATAATAGCATCTAATTTATAGGATTATGTTGAAAGTTAATTGAAGTGATGTAAGAAAAGTGTTTAGAAGAACATTTAGAACAAAGCAAGTGCTCAGTGACTATCAGCCAATATATTTCAGTCCAGAGGAAAGACAGGGTGCAGTCCAGAGGAAAGATGGGTAACAGAGCATGGGGCAGCTGGTTCTTGTTGGCACAGGCTAGTACATACGAGAGCTTGGTAGCCGGAGTCCACTTTGACTATCATGGCGTCTGTCTTGATTGGTCACTATGTCCATTTTGATTGATGGGGAATTGTGTTGTAAGGGTTGTTTATTTTTACTTGTAGCATCTCAGAGTCAAAGTCATTGGTCCTAAAACATGAGTAAGTAGAATGCTTGCAAAAAATGTAGTTTCCTGGACCCCAGCCCAGTGACATTTGATTCAGTTAACATGGAGTGGACCTAGAAATATTTTAAATAAGCACTGCTGCCCTCTGAGAAACTCTTAATTTGGAGGGTCAGGGAAGGTCATCTAGAAGAAGTACCGTTTAAACCAAGACCTGAAATTCTAATATCTGTAGGCAAGCAGGTGGGAAGAGCAGGATGGAGTAGGTGATGATTCTTCTCTGAGGGACCCTCCTGGGCAAAGGCTCAGAAGCTGACAGAAGTTCAGAATGGCTGTAGTGCTGAGTACAAGGGTGGAAGCAGCGGGAAGGCTCTGATCACAAGAGCACTGTAAGCCATGGAGGTTTAGTTTATCCTGGGTGAGGAACAGACAGTCACTCACAGAGTTTAAGGAGCAGTGACAGGACTGTATGCACACACTTGAAGAGCTCTGGTTTCTGCATAGGGAAGAAGGATAGGCAAGTCAGAGGCGAGAGGCCAGCCCGTGGGTTTTCTAGAGAGCACTGTCTCCTTGGTGGACCATCTCTGTGCTCACTCTTGCACTCGGCTCTCTCCCGGACTCCTCTTTCCTTGACCTTGGGATTGCTCTTGGCTCACTCAAGCGCTCGAGTCTTCCTGACTTTCTCCGCGTCAGTGTGGCCTCCCTGCTTCAGTCCCTTGCAAGACAGACGCTCTGGCCTCAGCGCTTGGTCACACAGGTGCCTGAAAAAGAGGGAAAGGAGGAGGGAGAGGCTGGAGGTGACGCCAGTGAGCGGTGTGGGAAGGCACTTCATGTCCATCTCTCTGTGGCCACAGAAGTGGCAGAGTGTAGGGCCTCGGAGAGTAGGGTGCAATATGTGTGTGAGTGGCTCAGTCCTGTCTGACTCTTTGCAAGCCCATGGACGATAGCCTGCCAGGCTCCTCTGTTCATGGAATTCTCCAGGCAGGAATACTGGAGTGGATTGCCATTCCCTTCTCCAGCGGATCTTCCCTACCCAGGGATCAAAACCCGGGTCTCCCGAATTGCAGGCAGATTCTTTACCTTCTGGGCCACCAAGGAATCCCAGTGTGCAGTAAGTGCTCGTTCAATACTTGCTTGAAAGAAGAAGAACTCTGTCTCAGACAGTGGACACATCCATAGATACCCGAGGGCGATTCTTCCTGCTACACTTGTCACTGTCTATTAGCAGTCATTTTAATTCATCCATTTGATCATACTTTCTTCTCTTTTTTTCCTCCTTATTCTCTGTGTATTCCCTAACATGTAAAGACAATTGGACATCATTTTTTTCATTCGGGAGTCAGTCTCAAAATATTGTATTTTAGAGATGCTTGTTATCCTCTGCTGTATCTTTGGCTTTTTGGAATTACTTTGCCAAAGCAGAGATCGTCCAAATCCTAGAAACCTGTTCCTCTCTAAACTCACTTCATAAACCAGTCCCGAGTCATTTTCCACAATACAACTGAAAAAGCAAGAGGAACAGTTGGTAATAACATATAGCACTTACTAGCTTACCCTTTAGATCCCGTCCTTCAGCCAGCACTTTGGTGCGGGGTCCCAGAAGAGCAAGCAGTGCAGAATGGGGGTTAAATAAACTGCTAGATTTTCCAAGGGCCATGTTTTAAAACCCTGGGATTAGTCCCTGGAAAACCATTTATTTAAAGAATTATTAAAACAAAGTTATAGATGATCATTTTCCCTCTACCTGACCGGATGTTTGCTAGAGCTGGGCTGTACCCATGGACAATAGGGATTAGGAAGGCTTTGCTACTAAGGACCAATTGTGTGTTTAATTGTTACTGCAAGAAAAATGAAATTTACTGGTAAACTGTGCAGAATTTGAAACAAAGTACCCTTTTTTCTTTTGTAGGAATGTGGATGCTAACCAAATGTGTCCGCATGGTTTCAATTAAGCAGAGGAATGTTAAATGTAAAGCTAAATTGATGAAAATAACCAAACTTTCTGACAAACCAATAAATTGGAGTCTAGAACTCTTTGCCCATACTGTATGGCAGCCAGAGAAACATTGCTAGATCATCAATTTTTACTTAATTTTTTGAGTTAGTTTATACTTGAAAAGAAGAAAGGAATGCTAGGCAAGTAATTTAAATTCTTCCCAGCTATAAACAGAGAATATGCACACTGGATGTGGGCCTTACCCTTCACTGTATGCAATTGAATGGATTGTTTATTCTTTTAGCAATTTCCTCAGTGAAATTTTTGGAAACCTAAGACAAAGTTTTCAGGGAACTCTCATGTCAACATTTTGGCAAATGATCTGGCAAAATGCTAGTCACTGGACTATTTTTCTAAACTCCTCAGACTGCTCCATAGCAATCCTTAATCTTTTAAGATGATGTTTTAATTTTCCTGCCCTCAAATTTTTTTTACTCCTTCAAGCTGCTGTCGTGTTGAGATGACAATATTTTAAAAGAAAGTACGAGTTTGGAGAAAATTCTAAATTTCTTGCTGAAGACAGAGGATAAAATTACATAGTCAGAATCTAACTCTTTGCACATTTCTGCATATGTCAGAAATTTCTAGGACATAAATTTACCTCTGAATAGGTCTTTTTATTTTGTGGGAAATGGCAGGAAATAAACTGTTTAAATAAAAAATAAATGTGGAAGCTGGAGCCATCATCTTTACTACTGTGATAATTGTGTGACGTGAAATGGGCACCCTTTGCTGAATCACGGCCGGGAAGCCCAGACGCCATGTCTTGGTCCCCACCACCCTACAGGTTCAAAAGTCTCCCGAGATCCTCATGCTTAGAAAGTAGAACTGCTGCCAAGTGTAAGGTGGAGTCTCCTGGTTTTCATGACAATTTTCAGTGTTCTAATTTTTAACATTCCTAGCCAAAGGCCTATCAAAGTCTATTTTTTGCTATAATTTTAACAACATTGGAGAACAATCAGTTTTTTTAAATTAGATGATCATCCAGCACATTTTGTTTGGTGATTGCTCAATAAATGTTGTTTCTGCCAAATTATTTTTTTTTTTTGCACTGTCATGAAATAGTCTCTTTATGTTCTTTAAGATCAAGTTTTCAAGCCCTTTTTCAATGTTTTTATAATTCACCTAAAATTTAAAATCAGGTATGATTAAATATATTACATCTTTACTTAGACTCTACCTAAACTTCACCACCTATTTAATTTCACTGCCTATTTAAATGGTTTCTAGAGGGGGGAAACAAGCTTGTTTGAGAGGAGGTAACTCAGTTTTGCTTAAATTTACCTTTGGATATTGTTTCGAATGGTTCTGATTTCACTCACTTAATATTGCTGCTGCTGTAGCCTGTTAACTGCTATATTTAATATATATTAAGATGCTGTATTGATTATAAAGTATTCATAGCATTTTATGTGTTAATAATCATTCAGATGTTTTATCATCTGCACATTTAAACTTTATACCTTAACCTCTAAGGTATTCATTCACGTCATAGATAAAAATGTTGAAAATCTGAGTTTTATGATAAGTCACTAAATATCTCCTTCCAAGTCCAGTAGGTCTGAAAATATTTATTGTGCATCCTTTGGTCAGCCTCAGGAGTCAAAGATAAAGATTATTACATGGTCTTTGCCCTATTTAGAATTCAATAGAAGTTATAGTGGCTTAGTGATAAAGAATCTGCTTGTCAATGCAGGAGTGGCAGGTTTAATCCCTGGGTTGAGAAGATCTCCCAGAGGAGGGCATGGCAACCCACTCCGTATTCTTGCCTGGAGAATGCCATGGACAGAGGAACTTGGTGGACTAGCGTTCATAGGGTCGCAAAGAGTCATATACAACTGAAGTGACTTAGAGTGCAAACAGGCAGAAAGTTCTTTGTATTTATTTTCCACAATAATCGTGTGAAAATTTCCCATATTCCAGAATCTTAGACACAATCTTAGAACAACAAGAAAGAAAAATGAGAAACTTTTATGATTGGAATATTGTTATTTTTATTTGATTTTCTCAACAGAATGCAGAACAAAGTAAAGATCTTGTTTTGGGGAAATATATACATTTTTCCTTTTTTTTTC